>NC_090998.1:64372500-64997500 GCF_041146395.1 Eulemur rufifrons | reverse complement strand
CCACCAATTTGCTTTCTGTCTCTATGGATTCATCTATTCTGATTATTTCATATAAATATGTATGAAGTAATATCTTACTTTGTTTTGATTTGCATTTTCATAATGACTAATGATGTTGAGAAACTTTTCATGTGTTTGTTGAACATTTATATCTTTAAGTTTTTAATTTTGATGAAGTCTAATTTATTTTTTTTTCTTTTGATGCTTTTGCTTTGGGTACCATATCTAAAATTCCATTCCCAATTCAAGGTCATGAAGATTTACTCCATGTTTTCTTCTAAGAGTTTTACAGTTTCACCTTTTATATTTAGTCATTGATCCATTTTGAAGTGATTTTTGTATATGTTATAAGGTAGCGGTTCAACTTCATTTTGCCTGTAGATAGCCAATTGTTCCAATATCATTTGTTAGAGAGACAATTCTTTCCCCCATTGAATAGTCTTAACACACTTGTCCAACATCAGTGGGCCATAGGTGTATGGTTTTACTTCAATTCTATTTTGTCAGTCTAAACATCTATCATTATGCCAATATTATAATGTTTTGATTGTTGTAACATGTTTGAAATCAGGAAGTGTTAGTCCTACAACTTTGTTCTTCTTTTTCAATATTATTTGGCTATTTGGGGCCCCTTGCAAGTGCATATGAAGTTGAGGATTGACTTTTGCATATCTGCGAAACAGACTATTAAGAATTTTGATAGGGATTGCATTGAATCTGTAAATCACTTTCAGTAGTAGCATATTAAGAATAGTAAGTCTTCCAATCTGTGATCACAAAATGTCTTCTAATTTTATTTAAATCTTCTTTAACTTCTTTCAGCAAGATTTTGGTTTTCAGTGTACAAGTTCTTCACCTCTATAGTTAAATTTATTGCCAGGTATTGTATTCTTTTGGATGCTATTGTAGATTGAATTGCAGTCTTAATTTTCTTTTAAAATTAACCATTGCTAAACTGTAAAAGCACAACGTGTTTTCGTAAATTGATCTTGTACACTAAAATTATGCAGAGGTTTTTTTATTAGTTGTAATATGTTTTTCTGTAGATTCTTTTGGCTTTTGTATAAATAGAATAGTATCATCAGCAAATAGAGATAGGCTAGTTAAACATTAGTGATATTTTCAATTTATACAGGAAGAGATAATTATCTAAATTGATGTAATGCTCAGGTAAATTGCCATGGAAGATTTTAAAGAAAATGAACACAATTTCAGACCTTCAGATATTAAGAGCTGTCCACACAGAACTTACTTTAAATATAAAAACTTGAATAGGTTAAATTTAAACGGATATTTTTGCTTCTAATCTGGCTGAATAGTTTCTACCAGACCCAACCACTCCATAGATACCAAATAGAAATGTTAGAAAACACACACATATGCACACACACAGAAAAACTTACAACTATTTGAAAGTAGGCAAGTCAGCACTTGCAAGCAGAGAGTGGAACAGACACAGTTACACATTTTTCTGGCTTTTAGCCTGAGGGCTGGCTAAAGTCAGTGCCCTATATAAGGAATAAACCACTATTAGAAAACCCACAATCTTTCTGGACTGAAGAATCAAAGGCAGAGTGTAAAACATACATTCCTGCTGGAAAATGAGGTTTCAATCCCAAAAAAGAAATAAAAAAAGTTTTTTGGAAACCCCGTATGCTGTGCATAATTTTTTCCCAAATATCTGGCTGACCTGTGAACTACTAAATATACTAAATACATATTTTCTGTGAAAAAAAAAAAAAAGAACTGAAATAAAATTTAAGCTTCCAGCCAAGAGACAGAGTTTTCAGTTTGAGTACAGCAAAATAATTGCCTGCTGACAAATAATCCAACCAAAATCAACAGTATTCAGAGAAAAAACACAAAACAGAATTTAGAGTCTTCATAACAAAATATTCACAGTGTGCAGAATGCAATCCGAAATTACTTGGAATACAAAGAACCAAGAAGCTGTGACCTGTGCTTAAGGGAGAGACAATCAAATGAAACCTGCATTTGTATGATCTTAATATGAATAAGGAAAAATATGTTTAAGTTAAATATTTATTCATGATAAAAATTCTCAGAAACATAACACTAGAAGACATTTTTAATCTGATAAAACATGTCTATAAAACTATACTAGCAACATATTTCATGGGGAAAAATTAAAAGTTCCCTCTAACATCATGAAACAGGAAAGAATGCCTGCTCTTACCACCTCTCAACATTTCCTGGAGGTAGCAGCCATTGCAAGAAGACAAGAGAAAAAATAAAATGCATGAAGATTAGAGGCAAGAAATAAAACTATCTCTACTTCCAGATAACAGGACTCTTCATATAGACAATCCTAAGGAAGCTACAAAAATGACTAGAACTAATAAATCAATTTAGCAAGATTGCAGGATAGTGGCTTAATTTATAAAATTCAATTTTATATGCAAATACCACAATATTAGAAATTATATTTTAAAAATTGCACTTATAACTGCATCAAAAAACATAAAATTCTTAGAAATATATTTAATAAAATCATAAAAGATCTCTAAAATGGGACATGTGGGGCTTTAATGTAAGCTGGGTAGGGAATGCATATATGTCCATTTTAATGTTACTTTTAAAACTGTACATAGATATTATAAATATGTTTTATAGGAAGGATAAAAATAGAGTGGTTAGAGGACACACCTGACATATAGTAAGTTATTATTCCCTCAGGATAAAAAGCATTTAAGTGTTATGCTGAATTAATGCTTTATCGGGATCACATTAACACCTTAGTAGGCTCAAACCTCTTCCTAAATTCCAGAAAAGTTACTTAAATTTGCCACCATCTCTATTCAGAAAACATTTTTTATTTCTTTGATTCCTTATAAATAAGTCAAATAATGCCTTTTTGTTGCTTGAAACCCTCTAATGGATTTACATTTAATACACATAAAAATCTAAATACTCGCGTGGTCAACATGATCTGCTCCATGCCTACATGATTTGGCCAAGGCTATTGTTTACCTCTATGCACTCTTCTATTCATCTGGGCTTTATTACCATTCCTTGAAAATAACAAGTATGTTTCCATTCATGCTCCCCTGTATTCCCAGACTGAAAATCTCTTTCCATAAGTTGCCACCCATTTTCAGATCTCTACACAAATAGAACTACCTCAGAGACATCTTTCTCCAGCACTATCTTTAAATGATCTTTTCAATCTCTATTATCTAAACAGCTCCATTTTTTTCTATAAAACTTATACACTGAAAATACATTTTAAAAATTATCTGCCTCACCTAATAGAATATAAACTGAGCTGTGTGGGAACACAGATATTGTTTTGTGTGTTGCTATAGCTTTAGTGCTTAAAGCCGCCTCACCCACATAGATTGCTATTAATCACTAGCCATTGAGAGAATGAAGGAAGTAAGGGCAATTTATATCTCTTGTAGAATCTGCAATTAATTTTCTTTTTTTCAGATATGATTAAAGCCATTAATCTCAGATCAATTTTAAAGCATAGAAGATTAACTAATACGCAGCACTGTGAAAGATCAATTGTTCCATGCTTCCGATTGCTAGCTCAGTCTACCTTCACAACGTCTCTTTAACTCTTTCATGAGTTGCGTTCATTGCATATTCACACACGCATACATACACAATTTTTCACAATCTACCATTAGAGCTGTACCATTGCTTTAACAATAGCAAACACCACTATTCCCGAGAGAAACATAATTTCTTTATAAACATTAAGAGCTATTTCTGGCCAGATTCCCTCATCCTAAAAATTACACAATGTGCAATTTTAAAATATTTCCTTTGCTATTGGTATAGTGTGATTACATGAGATTTCCAATGGTCATCCTAATAACATATCCAACTATGTCTATTTTTCTGAATAATATTATAATTTAGTTAGCTTTTATTGCATTTCATCACAGTTTTACATTATTGCATACATTCCTTAAGGCATTTCACACATTAATAATCATTTCATCCCCCAATTTTAATCTTGAGTATCACTTTATTTGGGTTCCTGTAAAAATGGAATCCATCTGTATATTGACATGACTTTGACAGAAAACAAGCTTTTGCCAAACATTCTGTAGAATTGCACTCAGTGCCAATTTGGTTTTGGCAATTATTAATGGAAAATAAAGCACTAATGATCCCTTTGTCTAGAATAATATTTGATGTTTATATAGTTTCTCTCATCAAAAGACATCAAACATGCAACAAGTGAAAATCTCATTAACCTTCAAAATATCCCTATGAGAAAAAGAAGCGGTCATGTATTTCAACTCCAATTTCATGCACTTTCCATTCTACCTTTCCAGGGGTAAGAGGTAAAGCTTTTAAATAATGAAACATACAAAAGCAGGAAAAAATCTATCTCTTATCCACAGAAAAATTGTTTAAATCAGAATTGCTTAAACATTGGATTTAAATTAAACTTTGATAAGGTTCCTTATAGCATTTCACACAGGAAGACAGACATTAATGATTATGCAATTCTTTGATATGTATTATAAATTGATTAAATCTAATATAGGTCAGGAAGTGTTTTACTGAACTTTTTAAATCAAGTATACTATAGTTCCTTGACTATATCTCAAATGATATATTTTCATGAGTGGCAATTTTATTAGTTAATTCACTGATTTTTTAAAAAATATCATAAATAAAAACTCTCAGTCAAAAATTAATCTTGGAATTTTGATTCCTCTGCCCCAGGTGCCTCCTTGGTTGCCAATTTCTGACTCCCTTTCCCTCTTACCTGAGGTCAGAATCCAGTACTTCCCTCCCTCCTCTCCAGTATTTACTCTGTATTATAGGGATTCTCAGTGTATGCTCCATAGACCAGCAATACCAGTATGACCTGGACACTTGCCACAAAAGCAAAATTTCAGGCCACACACCAATCCTACTGATTCAGAAACTCTGGCATTTGAGCTCAGCCCCTAAGGTTTTGGATTATGATTCTGAGGCATGCTAAAGTCTGAGAATCACTACTTTATATAATTTTCTTTACCACATCCATGCAAGTCATATGCTTAAGTCTTAGATTCAAATTTTTCAACATAGTGTGACCAGCATTCTGTCTGTTGCAGAGCTTATGGTAACTATTTTCGTGATTTCTGAAATCCATCTATCTATACATTACTTATTTGCCTAAACTGATATTTTTTCAGGCAATTACACAGTCTGACATAGAAAACCATATTCAAAAGAAGACAGAAATTAAATCATTCCTTATTTTAGATAAAATCATCTTAATATAAAATATTTATTTTAGAATATGTGTAACAATACAGTATCTTTATGGCTTTATTTTTAATCTTCATTACTGAAAAATGGTAAAAAGGAATTAAAAGAATGTAGATAGATTATAATGGAGGGTCATATGGTGGAATAGACTGGACTAGTGTGGTCGAGGAAGACTTTCCTAAGGTTGTAACATTTAACAATGATTGGATAAGAGAGGATAAACCAGGCATGCACAGAACAATGGACAGGGGGTTGAGGATGCAGAAACTGCCTAGGTATAGGCCCAGCCGCATGAAACAGCATGTTGTATATAAGTACCTTATAAAAGGCCAATGGGTGTTCAGCACAATGAACAAATGGGAAGGATGAGAGAAAAGAGAGAGAACAAGGTATGTAGCAGATGGATATGAAATGCAGACATGTTACACGAATCAATAGTTTGTTCCTTTATATTACTTAATAGTAGTCCATTGCTTCAATGTAGTACAGTTTCTTTATGTAGACCCTGAATGTCTAAAGTAAAGTATTTATATTTTATTATAATAAAAGAGAAAGGTTCTTATGAGTGGCAAGCACTGGTGTGGCATAATCCATTAATGTCTGTAAAACATAAAACACTTTTCTTGCACCATTGTTTACATAGTTTTGAAAGTTCTAATAATGTAACATGGCATGGAAGAAAAATTTGTCTAATAAAATACAAGATGCAAAAATAATTTCACATGCCTATGATGATAATGTTTTAAAAGCTCAAATGTAAGACAATTAGAAGCAGTAATAGGTAATAGAAATAAATGATAATAGCAATAGAAGGAAAATAGGCTTTAAAAACAGATAAGCCTGGGTTTTGTCTGAGCAGCATCATTTACAGGATAGAATTTTTGGGAAGTTATTTAGTTTTAATGAACATCAGTTCTTTACCTGATGGGGGAAATAATATATATTTTCAGATTTGAACTAAAGATTAAAAGTGATAGTGTAAGTAAATAGTTTAATAAAAGGTAAACACCCCCCAAATAGCTTTTAAAGTCCTCAATAAAGTGTCTCCATCCTGCAAATATATGAGAGTGAGCGTGTATATGTAGCTTAATTTTCCTATAAAAGAACCATAACCAATTTAAAAACAATGGGAATAGACACAAACAACATAAGAACAAAATCTATCATTTAATAAGTGCATTAAAGAATAGACTGTGAAGTAATCAAAATATTTAAAAAGTATAAGTAAATATTTTGCTACATATTCAAAGTATAATTCAAATCTTTTAATTTTTTTATGTTTAAGAAATAATCCTTTAGTCAAATATGAAAAACAAAACTTAAAAATGTTAAATTTACTTATGAGCCTGAAATAAAAAAAGAATTTCTTAATAAAGACAAAATGTAAAAGTGAAAAAAAGAAATGATACATTTTATTACATTATATTTAAAAAATCTGTGGGTCAAAAGATAAGATTTTTTTTTTTTTATTTCAAAGTATTCCAGGGAAATTTACCTACGGTAAAATTCACTCATTTTGATGTGCAGTTCTGTGAGTTCTGACAAATGCAGAGTCATGTAACCACCATCACAACTGAGTTACAGAACAGCAACATCATCCTCCAGAAATACTCATCTATGCTATGCCCTGGCAGTCAGACCCTCCTACCCCCACTAACCCCTGACAACCGATTATCTGCTCTTATACTCTTGCCTCTTCTAGAATATCTATAAATTGAATCATCCATCCAATATGTAGCCTTTGAGTCTGGCTTCTTTCATTTAGCCTAATACATTTACAATTCAGAAACATGTTTTTCCAGGAATTGCGTTTTTCCTTTTTATTTCTCAATTTACTGTGGTAGTCCATTGCACAGGTATATTACAGTTTCTTTACCCAAACACCATCAGAAGAACATCTGGGTTATTTCCAGGTTTGGGCAATTATGCATAAAGCTGCTGTAAGCATTCACATACAGGGTTTTGTGTAAACATGCATTTTCATTTCTGTTGAGTAAATATCTAGGTACAGGATAATTGAGTCATACAGCAAGTACATGTTTTACTTTGTAAGAAACGGCAACACTTTTTCACAGTGGTTGTATCATTTTGCATAACAACAAGTAATTACTACAAATAATGTATGAGAGTTTCAGTTGCTCTATAACCATGTTAGCAGTTGGTATTTTTTGGATATAGCCATTTTAATAGGTGTATAATGCTATCTCATTGTGGCTTTAATTTGAAATTTCTTAATAATGAATATTGTTGAATATCTTTTTATGTGTGTACTTGTCATTCCTATACCATTTTAAGTAGTGTCTGCTTAGTACTTTTGTCCATTTTGTTTTAATATATCTCACTTTTGTTTTCTTACTATTGAGCCTTGATATTCACTATTTAATTTAGATATAAGTTCTTTATGTGTGATTTTTAAATATTTTCTCTCAGCCTATGTCTTTTCATTTTCTTAACAACTGTCTTTCAAAGAACAGAATTTTAAAATTTTGATTAAGTCCAATTTATCATTTCTTTAAATGGATCATGGTTTTGGTGTTGTGTCTAAGAAATTTTTGCCTAGTCTAAGGTCACAGATTTTTTATCATATACTTTTGGTGGGAATTTCAAATGGTACAACCACTTTGGAAAACATGTTGACAGTTTCTTAAAAACTTAAACAAAGACCAGTAATATGATCCAATCATTCAACTCCTGGGTGGTTTTGAGAGATATAAAGGCATGTATTTATACACAGCCTCACCCATGAATGTTCATAGCAGCATTGTTTGTAATAACCAAAATCTAGAAACAACTTGAATGTTCATCAAATGTGAATTGATATACACATTGTGGTATATCCTTATGACAAAAAAACCCATCAATACAAAGACCAATTTATCAATATGTGCAACAAATGATTCTCAAAATAATTATGCTGAATGACAAGAAGAATACATGATTTATTACAGTTGACCCTTTGTATCCCCAGGTTCCCCATCTGTGGATTCAACAAACGAGGATGGAAAATATTTGGGAAAAAAACAATAAAAAATAGCAATACAACAACAAAAAATAATGAGTATGTTACAAAATACAATATAACAACTATTATACTTATATAGCATTTAGATTGTATTAGGTATTTATAAGTAATCTACAGACGATTTAAAATATATAAGAGTATGGGCATAGGTTATATGGAAATGTTACACTATTTTATATGAGACTTGAGCATCCACAAATTTTGGTATTTGAAAGAGTCCTGGAACCAGTCCCCTATAGATACTAAGGGAAGACTGTATTCTGTTTATATAAAATTCTAGAAAATGCCAACTAATCTATAGTGACAGAAAGCAAAGTGGTATTTTTCTTCTGAGGAAGGGGTAGAGGTTGGAAGAAAGCTTGGATTAGAAAGTGATACAAGTAGTAGCCTTTGCAGGTTTTGCATATGTTCATTATCTTAATTGTGATGGGTTCATGGATATACACATATGTCATAATTCATCAACCTGTACATTTTAAGATGTTGCTTATTTTATGTCAATTATACCTCAGTGAAGCAGTTTAAAAAGTCAGACATTTAAAAGAAAAAAATCAGCAACAGTGGAAAATTTGGGGAAAATCCTCAATGAATGTATTATGAATGTTATAATAAAATTTCTGGCCTTTTGACTTAGAGATGAGAAAAACAATGATATCTTATCAATTAAGTGCATACCTACAAATTTTCAGCATGCATCTCTACCCCTTATGTCATCATAATCACTGAAAAAAAAATTAAGTTCTAGATCTAGGTTCATAACAAATATAAATTGTTTCCACTACTCATGTGCCTTTCAAAAAAGTTAAAACATCAGTATTCACTTATAAATATTCACAATCAATTTTTATTTCATGTAGAAAGATTATAACATCTTGGAACATTTTATGCTTTCATCTATGCAAATTGAGATTTTTTTCCTCATTTCCTCAATCATAGTCTAAAAATATAAATTTGGGGGAAGAGCTAGGGAATGCCTGAGGTGTGAATTTTTATTTGAAAGGATGCCTGAATCTTGAGGCAGATTTTAGTTTGTGGTTAAAAAAGCAACAATGGAATGGAATTTGTTTTTTAGTATGATTCCTCTTGAGAAGATATTGTCTGATAAATAAAAATCTATGTATGATTTCCTGGCAAAAAACAAAGATTTAGACAAGTTACCTGGGGATATTTGTGATGGATAACGTCAAAATTAATAAAACTATAGGCAATCACCTTTTCCCACAAATCTCTTAGGGATGCTATTTTATAATTCTTGGGCTTTCAATTGTATAACATCTGAATAAATATCCACATCAAGCTTTAAAAATGAGAGTGCTTAACACATCAGTATGCCTTTAAATGTACTAAATGTTGGTGCTTAATATTGATTGTTGCTGCCTCCCTGACAACCAAGGAAACGGATGACTTGCTCATGGAAATCGAATGCCAATTTTGTCTTAGTAGTTAGAGTGTGGTTTGGAGCAAAACCATTATGAGAAAAATAATGTGACAGAAATAACCCAGTCAACACCTAGACACCTTGTTTTTCTGGGCACTCCTTATATGCTATGCCCCTAACTCCTGTCTAAATTTCATATCACCAATATTTTTGCTTTTACTCCTTGACTACTAAATAGGATTTTAATATTTTTATTTTATTTTCAGAGCCCCTTTTTCTTTATCAGCCCAATATTATGTCCCCAGTACTTTTTTCATTAATTTTATTCTCATTGGTTAATGTTTCTAAATGACAATCATTCATTTTCTATCATAGTTTATCTTCACCTTGGTCATTTGTGATAGAACAAATTATAGCAAGGGAATGGATATAAAGGAGATATTTTCCAAAAATGCATTGCTGCCTCAGTTATACAAACTCAATACTGTTTTGTTTTGTTTTTTAAAGAATTAGGAGCAATTTAAATGACAGAATTTTGAGTGTCCTCCCTTTCATATGCAAAATTGTATACCCTTAACATTCACACAGAGCTGGTAATATTTTTCAAACTTCTAATCTCCTTGAGACACCTTCCATGGATTTGTGGGTGGTTGTATGTGTTTCAGTAATTCTTCATATCGAATGGCCACAAAATACCAGTGACAAATTATGTTAATAATGTATTTCTTACTTACACATCTAAGAGTTGCCTCTGGGCCTTTGCTCTGCATGTTTCATTCTGGCGCCAAGGATGAAGGGGCAGGGGCTGCCCAAAGTGTGGTCTCTCTTGACAATGACTAACATCCAGGACAGCATGTATTAAAAGCTCCACGTGGATTCCAGCCACTGGCTAAAGCAAGTCATATGGCCAAATCCAAAGTCAAGGAGGGAGGAAGTACATTCCTCCCAACAAGGGACCAAAAACTAACATCAACGGAATAAGAAAGTGTATTCTTTCCATGGATTGGGGCCAGTAGGTTAAGTCATATTTGCTGAAAAAGAATATAATCTACCACACCAAGTAGAGTGCTTGCAACCTCTTCAAAAGTTAAAAGTCTAAAGAAGTAAAGTAATAACTAGTTTGACATCAGTGATTTAGTGAGAAAGACGTACTGATTCATTTTCCCATAAAAATGTAGTTACATATGGAGATTAGAATCAATTTTTAAATTACATTTTGGGTTAAGTGGATTTAAAGACTGGCCTGAAACCAAACCACCGTGAATAGCATTATTTATGTGTTCCAAGTCGTGAAAGTTCAACCTATAAACACTTTTTGGGGAGAAAATGTCATTTTAGAGATGGAGTGCATACACTGATATAGTTTTTCATACTTCCCACAGCACATCTAGATTTTTATTTTTGATTGAGACGATGGAAGCTCAGAATAAAATGTGAATTTATCCAGATGTGTATTTCTAGAACATCTGCATAAAAATACAGGCCACAGCACACAACATTTTCTGATATATTAATGAAAAATAGGCTCAGAGAATCCTGTATACTCTCTTTTATAGGATTTGAGTATTTAACATTGACTATATGGTCCTAATTTAAAACTTATATTTATCTATTTATGCTATATATGGAATTTAACAAAATAAACAGTGGTTAAATGTAGCCTTAAAAAAAAAAAGAAAGCTCAAGTAGGATATGCAACTTTATGCTTAAGCTATAGCCAGTAGATTTATACTCATTCCAAAATTCTCCCACTAAGGCACCCAGATGACCCAAGAGCACACTTTTCTAAGAAAAAGTAGATGGTATGATGAGAAAAACACACAGGCAATGCACATGTACACACAAACACAGGCATACATAGAGGATGAGGAATACACTGTATATATGAGCTTACCAAATTGCCCTGATATATAATCAGGCTCCAGTATCTACCTGAACTAATTTATTTTTTAGAAATTCAATTTATTTCTTATTATTTAATAATAATTTATTATTAATTATCAGTGAGACAATACAAATTAATATAATTTTAAACACTCAAAAAACTTAGAAAATCTAAAACATCTACTTAAATATGTAACTAGCCCTTTCAGATTCTCTAATGAAGTAGAGAATTTATTCCTACTAAGATAAAAGGCTAATATTGTGTTTATTATTGACACATTTATTTATCGTTCTTCAAGTAGATTGAGCTAATTCCAATATTGCCATTCCTGACACAGAAAAATGTGTCTAAAATATCATGTCATTTTTAGTCACCACATGTATGTTATTACTATTCAGTAATTAAATAATTATAACATGGCACATTTTATAAACAGGCCATGACATTTATATATACTGATATTTTTTCCCATGGAATCCCTTTTAGTATTTGATTTAGAGCAAATCAATTTGAGGTATGTTGGCACAAAATAAATGTTGTTGAAACATTCCATATTTCTTCATCCTTAATATATTTTTATTTTTCCAGCACATTAACAACTATGGGATACAATTATTGTGACATAAAAATAAATCTCCTGACTCTCCTGAGAAGTCTCCATTGACCTAAGATTTCAAGTAGTTTGATAGCAATATCATGACATGTGTTTCCTATTCTATACCCCTAGCAGTATACAGTTCAACTCCCCATCTCCACTTCATTAATGGTATCATCCCCTTTCTGTTGTTCATAATTATGCACTCATTTCTCTAATTATTAGAAAAACAAGACACTAATTATTTTCCTCATAAGCTGATGTATATCCTCCTTCATCTTAAAAAAACAAACATAACTTTTATTTCCTAAATGTCTCCCTTCCTTCTATCAACGAATGAGATATTTACAATATGTTACCCTTCCGCCAATCTAATCCTACACCAGGACCTGAGTTTGGTTGGTTGGGATGTATTTATTTGTTTAAATTCAGCCTATATATTTTTTGTGTATGTTTATTTAATTTCAAAAATACTTATTAAGCACAAAATTACATGGTTTTTCTATTAATACTGAACCTTTTAGGAGTCCATTTTTATGTTTTACTTTAACTGCACTTAAAGTTACAGCTCAGAAAAAAAAAACATTATGGCAATATAAAGGTTGTATTAGTCTGCTCAGGCTTCTATAACAAATTAACATAGACTAAGTGGCTTAATAAGAGAAATTTATTTTGACACAATTTCAGAGGCTATGAAGTTCAAAATCAGGACTTGGTTTCTGGTGAAGACTCTCTTCCTGGCTTGTAGACAGCTGCCTTCTTGCTCACATGACACACACACAGAGACAGAATGAGAGAGAGAGAGAGAGAGAGAGAGAGAGAGAGAACGCGCACTCTGGGGTATCTCTTCTTAGAAGGACACTAATCCTATGGGATGAGGGCCCCACCTTATGACTTCATTTAACCTTAATCATCTCCTATCCTTAAATCCAGTCACATTGGGGCTTCAACATATGAGTTTTGGGGGGGGGGACATAATTCAATCCATAGTAAAGGATAGCCATACGAGTGCTTCATAGCTCAAAAAAGTCACCTATTGGCACAGAGGTTGACATGTTTAAGAAGGTGGTTTAGTACTTTATTCCTGTTGCTTGTTGTGGACATGTGAAGTAAGACATGTTCCATAAGATATTCTCTGATAGAAAATTATTGTATCAAAATAATTGGGTAGGATGACTTTAGGAGAAAAAGAGAAAAAAAGGAGATAGTGTTTAGTAACTTTTCAAGAGCTAGTAAGGTGATTTTATGTGTGTGCATGCAAACATGTATGCCTACATACACATATGAATGTAATATGTGGGAATATATACATGAAGAAAGGGAAGAACTATATTTATGTCAATTAGCTACAGGCATATTCACTATATCATTCAATTTTTTATATACTATGAATCAATTGTAGATTTTGTTATATACTAAGATTATATTTATTTATATAAAAACAAAAAATCATATGTGCATATATTTGTGTATGTATAAAAAAGGAGAGCTTGTGAAAGAGTGTGAAGGAATAGACACCAATTTCCTAACATTCATTAACAAAAATCATTGTAAAGTGCTGTTACTTATAAATTTCATTATTTCCTCTTTTTATATACTTTGAGAGAAACACATACAAATGTAACATTTTAAATTAATATTGGACTACTTTTTATTTTATTTGTAGAAAATTATAGAAAATCATTCAGAGGCATAGCTACTTGGGATCTAGGACATACTGTGATGAAATATGTTTGAAACATATTTTTCATATTTTCAGTTTGACAAAGTATTTTCTACTTCTGGGTAGCTCCTTTTCTTTTCAATTTTAGCTTTCTGAACTTGGCATACTTTAGAGGAATATTAATTTGTATAAAATTTCAATTTTATAAAACTAAATCACCCATTCACCATAAGTGTATTATGCCATGCATTTTGAAACCTATTTCACAATTTCAGCTGCTTGTGACTGCCAAGATTGTACCACAATTAGGCTTGTTTCTGAGTTAGTGATGTGGTTTTTGCTTACAATATACAACTGGAAGATGTTGATTCCCAAAATACTTAGAAACATGTTAGTACTCACCAAGTTTTAAGTTGCTACTTTAATTGGAGCAGAAAAAAACTTACTTTCTGCCAGTTATGCTAATATGTGCCTATGGGAAAATAAATAACTGGCTTCATATTTTAAAAATATTCCATTGATGGCTTATTCTTGTAGACTGGTGCCAGGCATCTGCCCAGTTGGCGCACACCTTAATAAAGGACTACTCCCCGTGGGGGCTTGTAGGGAGTTGACAGATCTGTGCTGTGTAACACGCACACATACAGATAAACTCCCTTCTAAGATATTCCCTTTCAGTGATCCAGCATCTGTGGGACATCACAGGATCCACCTTTGCCTTTGATCCCTACATCATACTTGGGCCCACATGCATAAATAATCTCATTTCCCACCGGATTCTGCATTAATATCTGCATATCTTTTGAACAGGAGAATATGCATAAAAAGTGCCTTGAGGTATTTTGATTTTATTTCACACCATCCCCTTAATAACCTCATTTGCCCATAGTCTACATTTATGTTCAACAAGTTTTGAATTAGAGTGTATGTGTATGTATTTAGCTTTTTATTTTGAAGTAGTCATAGATTCACAAATGCAGTACAGAGAGGACCAGTCTATCCTTCATTAAGATTCTCTATTAGTTACATCTTGCTTAATCACAGTACGATGTCAAGATCAGAAATTTGGCACTGGTACACGGCGTGTGTATAGTTCTATGTTATTTAACAGCCATAAATTTGTATGGTCGCCATTGAATCAAGATGCAGAAGTAGTTCATTACCACCGAGATCTCCCTCAGACTTTATAGTCACCCTCATCCACCTGTTGATAGCATTCTCAACCCATGGCAATCTCTAGTTTGTTTTTCCTGTCTATAATTTTGTCATTTCAAGAATATTATAAAAATGGAATCATACAGTATGTGACATTTTAGATTGGCTTTTCTTTTTCACTGAGCATGATGCTCTTGAGACCCATCCAAGTTGTTCTGTTCATCAGTAGTTCATTCCTTTTTATTACTGAGTAGTATCATATAACATAAAGGTACTGTAATCTGTTTAACCACTCACCTGTGGAGGGATATTTTAGTTCTTCCCAGGTCTGGTATATATGCTGGTATGAACATTCATATATACGTCTTTCTGTGGGCATAAAGTTTCACAGTGGTAAATGCAATCATTGGGTCATGTGATAAATATAGGGTGTTTTTTAAAGGAATTACCAAATTATTTTCCACACTACCTGTAACATTTTACGTTTCCAACAGCAATATATGTTAGACTCAATTTTTCTGCCTCTTCATGAGTGAGCATTTGGTATTGAGTGTTGTCATTTAAAAAAAAATTAGCAGTTCTATTAAGTATGTAGTGACAGTTCATCATCATTGAGAGAATATCAATTTGTAAATAAAGCATTCCAAAATATATATTTGCCTTTCCTTCTTATATTTTAACTAACATAAAATTCTTTGAATAAGTTATAACCCTGGAGATATTGTTTTTGCAGAACATTTTTTTTTTGATATTCCAAATATTCTCCCTTATGAACAAGAATTTTATTTAAAATGTATCAGTACCCATCAACTAGCAAAGTATATTAATTATAGGCACTTAATATTTGTTGAGCAAATGTATCGTTGGATGAATGGGGTTTTGACATTGTGAAATGGACATAAACATGTCCAGTACCAAAATGCAGGCTTTTCATCATGTTAATAGTTTCAACTACAGTGTAAGACTCTATTTCATCTGTGTCATCCCTTCCTACTATTCATCATTTTCTGATGTTCAATTATTTTCCTGAAGATAGCAACGTGCTACTGTAATATTAAATTTATCAGAAGAGGCAAATCTATGAAAGTATCTCATCCATCAGGCTGTCTCTTGATTAGATTACATCTGAGTTAATCCTACTTATAAACACCTGCAGAAGAGGAGATTCTACAACTTCTCTTTATAACAATTTAAATATTTAAAAATTTTGCTGTAAAAGACGTCTTTCTTTAGAATTTCTATAAATGCTCCATGTTCAAAAGAGAGCCAGCTTTATCTTCTTCTCTTTTTAGTTTGAAAAATCTAATCCACAATTTTAATATAAGAATCTTTAGGTTATTATCAGATATTTCTGATAAGAGAGTCATGATCAATCATCTGTAAATGAACCCTAATACAGTAACTGAATGAACACATTTCAACATTTTTATTAAATTTTAATGTTTATTAACAGATTTTATTTTTTAGAGTAGTTTTAGGTTTACATTATAGAAAAATTGAACAGATATCACAGGGTTTCCCATAGATCTCTCATAGCCAGTTTTTCTTACTATTAACATCTTGCATCAGTATGGTACACTTGGTACAATTAATAAACAAATTTTTATGTGTTATTAAACTAAAGTTCATATTTTATTCAGATTTTCTCATTTTTTACCAAATGCTCTTTTCCTGTTCTAGGATTCCAAACATGGCCACAACACATTACATTTACTTGTCTTGTTCTTATGATCCTCTTAACCATGAGAGTTTCTTTGTTTTTTTGATTAACTTAGTTTTTAGAAGTACTTGCTATGTATATTATAGGAGCCCCTCTATCGAACTTTTTCTGATGTTTATCTCATGATGAGACTAGAGTGTTTGGGGAAGGAGAATCATAATTTTGGCTCAAAATTGTGAGCCAAATTGACTTATTCTGAAATACAAAATTCAGAATGCCATAATCCCAAATGTTGAAATCCTGAAAGATCAAAAATCCCTAATATCTAAAATCCTTAGCATTAAAAATCACAAAAATCACAATCACAGGATAATTGCATCATGTCAGGCATAACTATTACCTTTTATTGTTTTGATTTGGAAATTAACTATGTTCTTAGAAGAAGATTTTGGGTGCCATGGGGACAAGGTGTGGACATGTGGACTTAATTTGAGGCATCAACTCGATTGGATTAAGGAATATCTAGAAACCTGGTAAAACATGATTTTTGGTGTATTGTGAGGGTGTTTCCAGGGAAGATTGGTGTCTGAGTCTAAGTAGATCTGCCCTTAATGTTGGCGGGCACCATCCTACCAGCTGGAAACCCACAAAGAAACATATAGAAGGCAAGTTGTTTTCTCTCTGATAGCTGGGAGAGACTTTTCTCTTCTGCTACTTTGGACATCAGACCTCCAGGCTTGTTGGCCTTTAGACTCCAGGACTCACACTAGCAGCCCCTTGGGTCCTGAGGATTTTGGCCTGAGCCACTCTACTGGCATCCTGGGGTGTCCAGTTTGCAGAAGGCCTGTTATGGGACTTCTCAGCCACCATAATTGCATGAGCTAATTTCCCTAATAAATCCTTTCTAATATATCTACATACATATCCTATTGCTTCTGTTTCTCTGAAGAACCTTGACTAATACAAATTTGGTATTGGGAAAGCCAAATATCATTCTTCCTTACTATGTCTTACAACTCAAGAATGATATTTGGGAAATTGTACTCTCACAAAGGGACTATGATAAGTTAAGTTATTGAGGTTACTTCATGGTGAAATATAAAAGTTTAACAGCTAATTATTATTAGTGCTGCAAAAGCAAAACAATTTTTAATTGCAATGACTGAGTAATATCCAGACTTTCAAATGGATAGCATATACTTATAAGATTTGTAGGGCAGGGCGTGGTGGCTCACATCTGTAATCCTAGCATTCTGGGAGGCCAAGGCAGGAAGATTGTTTGAGCTCAGGAGTTCAAGACCAGCCTGAGCAAGAGCGAGACCCCATCTCTACTAAAAATAGAAAGAAATTAGCTGGACAACTAAAAATATATAGAAAAAATTAGCTGAGCATGGTGGCGCATGCTTGTAGTCCCAGCTACTTGGGAGGCTGAGGTAGAAAGATTGCTTGAGCCCAGAAGTTTGAGGTTGCTGTGAGCTAGGCTGATGCCAAGGCACTCTAGCCCAGGCAACAGAGTGAGACTCTGTCTCAAAAAAAAAAAAAAAAAAGATTTGTAGACCATGGCCACTCTCCAAATACAAATGCGGAAAATGCAGAGTGTTTATACTAAGATTAGAGAAGAAGTGAAAATGCAGGCAAAAAATACAAAAAATACGTCCTGCTAAATTATTCAATCATGTACAACTTCTGACCCTTCACAAATAGTGCCATGATTGCCTTCAAAAATCTCCCTTCATCAGAGGATAAACAGAATTTGACATGCTCAGTGACCTTCCATACCAAAGACAATTGCTGACATTGAACTTCCTCCAGTGTTACAAAACACAATAAATGGTGAACTATTTTCGCTTAGGGATTTGACTGCTGAAGAAGATAAACTTATATTCACTATTGAATCAAACATAGAAAAACTAGCTCATGCTTTATTTTAACTAATAGATGACACTTGCAAAACTGTCCCTCATTTTTTTTATCAATCACGTACAATTCATAACCTGTTGGATCTGAAAATTCTAGGACTTATCTGCTCCTTTGTGTATTAATCACAGAAAAAAGTAAAGCACTTTAAAAATGCTCCTTTGAAAATTTGGTGGACTTTGCAGAAGAAAATTGATTTTAAATGAATCCCCAAACCTTTTTTTTTTTTTGAGACAGAGTCTCACTCTGTTGCCCAGGCTAGAGTGAGTGCCGTGGCATCAGCCTAGCTCACAGCAACCTCAAACTCCTGAGCTTAAGCGATCCTCCTGTCTCAGCCTCCCGAGTAGCTGGGACTACAGGCATGCACCACCATGCCCAGCTAATTTTTTCTCTATATATTTTTAGCTGTCCATATAATTTCTTTCTATTCTTAGTAGAGATGGGGTCTCGCTCTTGCTCAGGCTGGTCTCGAACTCCTGAGCTCAAACGATCCGCCCACCTCGGCCTCCCAGAGTGCTAGGATTACAGGCGTGAGCCACCGTGCCCGGCCTGAATCCCCAAACCTTAATGACAGATTTGGAATTAGGTGAGATCAAAGTTGCTAAAAATGAATTTCAAGGTGTTACCAATAAAATCTGTGTTTGCCATTCAACCCAATGCATTTGGCAGAAAATTCCAATGAGTAGATTGGCCTTGTCATAAAGCAATGACAAAAACTTCACTTTAAAAATGGCACACTTATAACTTTGAGTCTAACAGTACAAAAGCAATTTTTGTAATCAAAACGTTTATACCCCCATAATATTCTGAAATTAAAATAAAATAAAACAAAACAAAATAAAATGCATCATTTGCTTGCATTGACGTTCTTGCCAGCCTTTGACACTCCAGAAGCATTTAATGAATTAAAGTCACATTTGCCTGAGGAAGCCAGCAAAGTTACTGACTGGTTTGAAAATAACTATGTGTATGGTAGTTTATGTAGATACACAACAAACTTACTGTTCCATCACCAGTATTATTTCTGCCAAATTTGTGGTCTGTACGTAAAAGCATGCGGAATGGATTTCCATGTACCCAAAACAACATAGAAGCGTGGCACAGAAGATGGGAAAATTTAATAGGGAATGCTCATGTCCGTATATATTGGATCATAGAAGAATTTCAAAAAGCAGCACTATATAGAAAATGAATGTGAACATATTCTCCAAGAAAAGCCATGTCCTAAAAGAAAAAAAGCAGCTATTAATCATGTGAAAGTCAGACTGTATCTGTGCAATTGTCCATAATCTATTCCTTTCATATACTTTTTTAAACATCAATTTTCTTTTTTAGGTTTTCTTCACTATTTTAAATTTTAAACATTATAAAGCTGGGTGTGTCCAATTGCCAACTATAGTGATATGCATTTATACATTTCCTCCTTTGACCTATTTCTTAATGAATATGGTTCATCTGCTCATAACTATTATACCTGTGTGACTATCATTAGTATACTTGAGTGTTTATGTTTGCAAAAAATGTTATTACCACCTACTTTGTTGTGTAAATTGGCCTATGAAGTGTTCTGTCATGTTTTTATGTTTCTCAAATAAATCCCTTTATAAAAAAATCCCTTTATAAAGAAATATCATTCAAAGAATGTTAACATTTTTTCCAAAAATATATTTTGAGGATTTTAATTTTGAGATTTCAACATTTGGGATTATGGAATTCAGGATTGTGTCTTTCAGGATTATTATTTGGCTTCTAAGAATCACAGAGGTGCATTGACATTTTCATCACATCACTCCAAGAGTACATGCTATTAACATGATTTATGACTGTTTGTGTTTCTGTTGGATAAATAATGAAAATAAAAGAATGCCTCCCTTTAGCTCTGATAATTTTTCTGGTTCTTAATAGGCTTTCTCTGAAATTAATATACCTGTTTCTGCTTTCTTTTGATTAGTGTTAAAATGGCATGTTTCTCTTTCTTTTTATTTGTAATATATCCATGTCTTTATATTTAAAGTGGGTTTCTTGGAAACAACATGGATTTGGGTCTTGCTTTAGACACTCTGACAATCTGTCTTTCAATTGATGTATTAATAGTTGGATTGCTTTCTATCATATTTGTACATAGTTTCCAATTTGTTAAGCTTTTTTGTATCATTTTTTTCTTACACTTTTTCTGCCTGCATTTATGAGTTTTCTCTCCTTTCTTATCTAATCAACTATACATACTGCCTTAGAATTTCTGATGACTATTATACTTAGTCCACATTAAAATAACACTACACTGCTTAACGTGTAGTACAAGTACTTCGTAGTGAAGTATTCCCAATTCCTTCCTCATTCCTTATAACACTGCTGCCATTCATTTCACTTATCCACTATTGTTACTTAAAACATTTATCTATTAGGTAAATTGAGAATGAAAAAAATAAAATATTTTCTTTTTTCTTCTTTTTGTTATTTTAGCATATTACGGGGGTACAAATGTTTAGGTTACATATATTGTCTTTGCCCCACCCGAGTCAAAGCTTCAAGCCTGTCCATCCCCCAGACGGTGCGCACCACACGTATAAGGTGTGCGTATACCCATCCCTTCCTCCCCCCTCCCATCTGCCCAACACCTGAGGAATGTTATTACTTTATGTGCACTTAAGTGTTGATCAGTTAATACCAATTTGATGGTGAGTACGTGTGGTGCTTGTTTTTCCACTCTTGTGATACTTCACTTAGTAGAATGGGCTCCAGCTCTATCCAGGATAATACAAGAGGTGCTATATCACCATTGCTTTTTGTGGCTCAGTAGAAGTTCATGGTATACATATATCACATTTTATTAATCCACTCATGTATTGATGGGCACCTGGGTAGTGTCCACATCTTTGCAATTGTGAATTGTGCTGCTATATAACATTCTAGTGCAGATGTCTTTTTTATAGAATGTCTTTTGTTCTTTTGGATAGATGCCCAGTAATGGAATTGCTGGATCAAATGATAGTTCTACTTGTAGCTCTGTGAGGTTTCTTTTCTTTATTTATTCCTTCTTTAACATTCTTTCCTTCTTTATGTGAATATCAGTTTCTGACCTATATGATTTTCCTTCTCTCTGAAGAATTTGTTTTAATATTTATTGCAGGACAGCTCTAGTGGTAATGAATTCTCTCAGTTTTTTTGTCTGAGAACATCTGTATCTATTTTTCACTTTTGAAGAATAATTTCACTGAGTATAGAATTTTAGGTTGGTAGATTTTCTCTTTCAGCGCTTTATATATTCACTTCACTCTCTTCTTTCTTAAATAGTTTCTTAGGAGAAATATGATATAATTTATCTCCTTATTTGTCTATTGGTGAGGTGTTTTGTTTGCCCTCTTCCAAGATTTTCTATTTGTCTTTGGTTTTCAATAGTTTGAATATGATATGTTTATGTGTAAATTTTTTAGCATGTACTCTTCTTAGTGCTCTATGAGTTTTCTAGATCCATGGTTTGCTATCTGTCATTAATTTTGGAAAATTCGCAGCCATTTTTATTTCAAATATTTCTTCTGTTTCTTTCTTTCTTCCCTTCTGTTATTCCTATTACGTATATGTCACACCTTTCATAATTATCCTACAGTTCTTAGATATTCTGGTTTATGATTACAACTTATTTTTTACTTTGCATTTTCATATCTGCATTTTTCTTTGCATATTTTTGCATGAAAAAGATGTCCATTGCCATATGTTCAAGCTCATTGATTCTTTCTCTGGTGGTGTTCAGTGTACTGATTAGCCCATGGGCATTCTTCATTTCTGTTACAGTGTTTTTTTTATTTCTATCATTTCCTTTTGATTCTTCCTTCAGGTTTCTATCACTTTGCTTACATTATTCATCTGTCCATGCATGTTATCTATTTTTTCCTTCTAGAGCCCTTAACTTATTAATCATAGTTATTTAAATTCTCTATCTGATAATTTCAAAGTCTGTGTCATATCTGAGTCTGGTCCTAATGCTTTCTTTTATTTTCAGACTGTATTTACTCTTGTCTCATAGGGTGTCTTGTAATAGCTTGTTTAAGTCAGGTAAATAGGCCTTTTATATGAGAATTCATGTTAATCTGAGTAGGACCTGAGTCATGTTTAATGTTAGCTATAGCTGTAGATGTCAGAGACTTCCATTTCCTATAGTATCTTTGTTGTTTTTTTCCTTCACCCATTGTCTTTGAGTTTCCCTCTGAACACTTTCTGAAATAGAGCCCATGTTTTACATTCCTTTCAGTTATGATTCATTATACTGGAGTCCTATTGGCATGGCAGTAACGTGGGGCTAGTGGAGAGGAACCACTCTAACATCTTATCATTAAATCTCAGTCTTTTAGTCAGCTTGAATTTCTGATCTGTGATTTCACAAGCATTCCCTAACCTTTTATTTTGTCTACTTAGCTGAGCCAGGGAGGCTAGAAGAGGCTAGAGTTAGCTAATTGCCCTTCTCCCAGGTAAATTAGGTTCTTGATAAACTAGTGTCTTTAGGAGAACAGGCCTTTGTTATAGAGAATGCTCTATTCAAATTGGTTGCTTTATTGTCCTCTTTCCCATAACATGAGTGGATTTTTCTTTAATCTCTGCCTTGAGAACCTGATAAGGTTACTATTGGTAAGATTCAGAAAAGTATGTAAATATTTCTAAGACTGGACCACCAGGAATTTCTCACTTTCAAGCTTATCCACATTCAGCCTTGAGCAATTCATCAAAATTACCATTATAGTGCTCCTACAAATTTGTGGCTCCAGTGGTGTCTGCTCTAGGTAAGCTGGTCTCAGCTGTGATTTTCCCTATGTGTCTATATGTTCAGATTTTAGAGTAGCAGTTTGTCCTAAATTCTCTGATGAGACTAAAAATAGATACTGATTTGCAATTTGTTTTGTTTATGTTTTTTAAGCATAAGGACTAGAGTGACAACTTCCAAGCTCCTAACATGGTGAAGCTAAAAAAAAGCTGACTATTAAATTTAATTTAAAAAAATTAACCCACCTAAGTCCCTCAAACCAGTCATCTTTAGGAATAATTTTTTAGCTTAATTGACTTTCCCCATTGATGTTTTGTCATTGTGTTTCCTAGTCATAGATAGAAACTCAAGGATATAATAGTTAAATATTCTCTCTTCTCTGTATATTTACTGTGATGTTTTGACTTTTATAGTGAGAAGATAAAGGAGCATAGGTTAAAAGCTGTTGTTTCTCTAGAAATTATATGTGTTTTTTTCTTGCATTAGTCTACGTTTCTCTATACTGACCTTACCAAGAAACAGTATATTTCTCTTGATGCTTTTTTTGTGTTGTTATACCTGAAACTAAAAATATTTTATTCCAAGTAAAGAATATTTTCAGTAGAAAATTCCTATTCTTAGAAA
Source organism: Eulemur rufifrons (assembly GCF_041146395.1). Classification (NCBI taxonomy): domain Eukaryota; kingdom Metazoa; phylum Chordata; class Mammalia; order Primates; family Lemuridae; genus Eulemur; species Eulemur rufifrons. The sequence goes on along the minus strand of NC_090998.1, from coordinate 64,973,604 downwards.
AATACTGCGATTGCCTTAAGGGTCTTCTTCATAAATTCTTTGCCTAGGCCAATGTCTGTAAGAGTCTTTCCTACGTTTTCTTCTAGAATTCTAATAGTTTCCGACCTAAGGTTTAAGTCTGTTATCCACTGTGATTTGATTTTTGTGAGAGGTGAGAGCTGTGTGTCCTGTTTTAGTCTTCTACATGTGGATATCCAGTTTTCCCAGCACCATTTATTAAATAAGGAATCTTTTCCCCAGAGTATGTTTTTGTCTGCTTTGTCAAAGATTACATGGCTATATGAGGATGGTTTTATATTTGGATTTTCTGTTCTGTTCCACTGGTCTGTGTCCCTGCACTTGTGCCAATACCAAGCAGTTTTTATAATCACAGCCTTGTAGTATAGTTTGAAGTCTGGCAAATTAATACCTCCCATTTTGTTTTTGTTGCCTAAAATTGCTTTTGCTAAATGGGGTCTTCTCTGGTTCCATACAAAGCGTAAAATTATTTTTTCTATATCTGTGAAAAATGATGTTGGTAATTTAATAGGGACTGCACTGAATCTGTAGATAACTTTGGGCAGTATAGACATTTTAACAATGTTGATTCTACCGATCCATGAGCATGGTATGGTTTTCCACCTGTTTACATGTTCTGCGATTTCCTTCCTCAGTGTTTCATAGTTCTCCCTATAGAGGTCCTTTACCTCCTTAGTTAAATATATTCCCAGGTATTTTATTTTCTTTGTTGTTATTTGGAAGGGTATTGAGTCCTTAACTTGGTTCTCCATTTGGCTGTTATTGGCATATATGAATGCCTCTGATTTGTGTGTATTGATTTTGTATCCTGAGACTTTACTGAATTCATTCATCAATTCCAGGAGTCTCTTGGTTGAATCCTGGGGTTTTCTAGATATAACATTATATCATCAGCAAAGACTGAGAGTTTGATCTCTTCTGTCCCTATTTGGACTCCCGTGATTCTGCTCTTTTGTCTGATAGCTCTCACAAGGACTTCCAAAATAAATAAATGGGACCTGATCAAATTAAAAAGTTTCTGCACAGCCAAAGAAACAGTCACGAGAGTAAACAGACAACCTACAAAATGGGAAAAAATTTTCGCATACTACACATCTGGTAAAGGACTGATAACAAGAATCTATTTATAATTCAGAAAAATCAGTAAGAAAAAAATTGAACAACCCTATGAAAAAGTGGGCAAAGGACATGAATAGAAATTTTTCAAAAGAAGATATAAAAATGGCTAACAAACATATGAAAAAATGTTCAACATCTGTGATCATCAGGGAAATGCAAATCAAAACCACAATGAGATACCATTTAACTCCAGTGAGAATGGCCTTTATCAAAAAGTCCCAAAACTATACATGTTGGCATGGATGCGGAGAGACAGGTACACTCATACACTGCTGGTGGGACTGTAAACTAGTGCAACCCCTGTGGAAAGCAATGTGGAGATACCTTAAACAGATTCAAGTAGACCTACCATTCGATCCAGCAATCCCATTATTGGGCATCTACCCAAAAGAACAAAAGTCATTCTATAAAAAAGACACCTGCACCCGAATGTTTATAGCAGCACAATTCACAATCGCAAAGATGTGGAAACAACCCAAATGCCCATCAATTCATGAATGGATTAGCAAAATGTGGTATATGTATACCATGGAATATTACTCAGCTATTAGAAATAATGGCGATATGGCATCTCTTTGGTTCTCCTGGAGAGAGTTGGAACCCATTCTATTAAGTGAAGTATCCCAAGAATGGAAAAATAAGCACCACATGTACTCACCAGCAAACTGGTTTCCCTGAATGCACATTTGGGAATAACACCAATTGGGTATGGGACAGAGGTCGGGCTGGGTGGAAGGGATGGGTGTATACCTACTTGATGAGTGCGATGCGCACTGCCTGGGGAATGGACACGCTTGAAGTTCTGACTGGGGGGGTGAAGGGAGGGGATGGGTGCATACCTACATGATAAGTGTGATGTGCACTGTCTAGGGAATGGACACGATTGAAGCTCAGACTCGGGGGGATGGGGAGGCATGGGCAATATATATAACCTGAACTTTTGTACCCCCATAATGAGCTGAAATAAAAAATAAATAAATAAAAAAAATAAAGTTAAGCTGATATAAATTCAAAAAAATAAAATAAAATAAAGACACAATTATAGACATAATTAGCTTTGTTTGGATCTTTGAAAAAATAATTTTAAATAAAGCTAAAGACAAAAAAAAAGAAAGAAAGAAAAACACTGATAAGGTTTCTTATTTTATGAACTTATACACAGAGGACTTATTTCTGAAAGTTGACTAGCCATTGGCTTAACTCCCTGAAAATAATTATCATTTAATGTTGCTTCCTTTATTTTTATCTGTAGAAACTCCTGCTATTCTATTCTCCTCTCTTGACGTTATGTATGACATGAATTATGAAATTAAAATTTATATTTAAAAAATAATAACATTAGAATTAAAAAACATATTAACTTAAGTGTTGTTTGGACATTTCTGTATAACAATGATTATTTTATATAAGATCTGAAAATATAGCATAACAGATTATAGTGTTTAAAACAATGTATAGCTTCGTAATATACTTTCTTCTAAAGATTCAGTGGCCCTACTAATGATACAAAAACAATAATTAGAAATACCTAAGAGATTGTGAGAGTGTTTTTATAGGCTTTTTAATTTTTTTTTTTGTTCCCATTACATATGAGGGAATTCAGTGCCTTTTCAAATACAGTACTTATTCAATGGCAAAATGTCAGGACTTTAGTTAGAATAGGAGGGTAGAATAATTATCTCACTGAAAAACATAGATATAGATGTAGTTATACATACCACTATAGAAATGGACATCATTTATTAAATTTTAAGATATTAGTATAGTTTGTGTCTTCTCCAAAATTCATGTGTTGGAAATTTAATCCCCAATGCAATAATGTTGCAGGGGTGAGAATTTTTTGAGAGGTATTTAGGTCATGAGGGCCCTACTCTCATGAATAGATTAATGCTGCTATAAAAAGGGCTGTGGAATTGCTTTCGCCCTCTTCTGCTCTTCTGGCATATAAAAACACAGTAAGAAGGCCTAGACCAGATAGATGCTGGCACTTTGATCTTGGACTTCCTAGCCTCCAGAACTGTGAGAGAATAAATTTCCGTTCTTTATAAATGACCCAGTCCCAGATAGTCTGTTGTAGCAGCACAAAACACACTAATGCACACACACTTCTGAATGGGATGATATATTATACTAATATCAATGATACCTTAGGAAAATTATTTTATTTAATCTTATAAATGTATAGGGTATACATGAATTAATATAACAACTGAGGGTGGAGAAATCTTTCAAAAGTTTGATAGTAGGATCCAGTGGTCCAAACTGTCAATCTTTCAAAGGATTCTGACTCCCTGGGTGATTCTATTCTCTTGTGTTCTTCACTAGGTCCCATGCAGGAGCTCCCACTGTCCAGTCCTTTAAGTTATCCACATAGTCATTAACGTGTACTTCTCCATTTCACCTCACCTCAACAGTGCTGTACTACAGCAGACTCAGAGTTATACCATGCCTCTTTACAGTTCTAGGGACCATTTCTTGTGCTGGTCATTTTGTTTTATAACCTCTCAAATCCAAGGAAAGGGCTCAAATGTTAAAAACCATTCTCTCCCTTCAAAAAAACCTCCTTACTCTCCTGAGAGTAAAGATCATCCACCTTGAAAATGCAGAATCCTGTTTACTTTCCTATACATTTGGTTCACCAGACACACAAGGGAACCCAGGACATCAACACCCCTATTCCAATTCAGGCAGAAGAGCTTGCTAATGTCTGCAAATAAAGCAGTAAGAATAAATCTTCAAAAGATCTCTGCACTAATTTAGGGTACTCATCACTACATTGCATGTAGTTAAACAGCCACTATGTTGGGGCTCATTGAGCATAATTTTAGTGATGCAACTCTGTACCGCACATAATGGTATGCTTGTTCCTTAAGCTATTTAGCAGAAACATGAAATTTAGTTCCCCCACCTCAGGTACAAATGTTGACATCCCTTGCAACTGTGTGCAACTTAACATTCTATTCTTAAGTAGTTTGTTCAATTCCCTCTTTCCATATCTCTGAGTTAAGCCAGACCACCATGCATGAGCTTCTCAGGCAATCTCACTACAGGGCAGGTACACAATAAATTAATAATTGGACAATTATTAATAGTGACTTATTAAAAGTGAACATTCACTTGTTTTATTAATAGTTCATATATTGTCTAACAAGTTACCATATTTATAAAGCTATATTAGTATTACTCATCTATACCATTTTTGAAAAATTATGTTCCTAACTTCTAGAACATAGAAAAGCATGTTATCCTTCACCAGTGCAGTGCTTTGCAACAAAAAGGAGAAGGAAAAAACAGCAGCAGCATATTTTGAGAAGCAAGGGTGCTTACTCCTGGCAGAGAAGGGAAACTATAAAAATGTAAATCAAGTATGTAAATATCAAAGAATACTCTTGGATTTATCAAGAAGTAGTTGGTAACTCCAACAAGTGTAGATTTAATGCAGTAGTGGAGGCAAGGGCAGATCACAGTGGGAAGTGGAATGAACGTACATTAAAGTGGTAGAGACAGTGAATTTAGAATTACACTCCATATAGATGTTTGAGTTTATAAGAATCTTCTAAATCTTCTAAATTTAAGCCTAGTTTACTTCTCTTTCTTCATGTGTTCATTTGTTGGTTATTTCCCTTTAAAACTTTACTTTCTATCTTTTAATGCAACATGTCTCAAGTTAGTTTTCACAATAAGCACAACACAAGAAAAAACTAAATGGGTTGAAAACACTCTTTAGTTTGAGTTATAGTCACTGTCAGGCTTCAAGTAGTTTATTCATAAAATCTCTTGTCCATTCACATTTTCTTTGAAACTCAGTTCTTTTATCTATTTATTTCAAGAGCATCATTGCTTAATAATGATTGTATGACTATATCTACTTAAAGGATTGTGCCCAGGATGTCTAAATGAATTATTTCTCCCTCTAGGTCTGAATTATTTCTCCCACATTGGAATATGAAATAGACCTCATTACATTAAAACTGGGAAACAAACACACTTTGATTAGCTAGCTGTATGTAAAAATGTAAACATGTAAATAAAGGATTTTCATTAAAATATTTGAAATCATATTCACTACCAAACTACCTTTTGGTGGTGATGTATTACTCATTCATTCATGACCTATCAGTCTAAAAGTGTGAACAGTCACCAGTAAGGTCATCTACATTTATTGCCTCTAAACAGAGTTTGTTGATATGGGTTAAATTTCATATTTTAAACTTATTTTTATTCAAATTGATTTACTAGCATAATTTTTAAAATTGCTTTAACTAGTATTAGAGAGAGAAAATGAGATATTTAACAGTTTCTATTTCCTACTTAATTATATTGTTTTATATGTTTATATACATAAATCGTATATAAAATAGACTTAAATATGCTATTTTTGAAACCAAAATTACTTAGTGTCAGTAACAAAACTCACTTATCAGAACTAGAATTAAGAATTGGATGAACAGAAGAACTAATCAGAATAAAAGGTTCATTAATTAAATAAATAGCAGATTTTGAGTTCTTTCTGCAGGCTGAAGAATATGGGCAATCATCCTCTGATGAAATTTGCATGATTTTTAAGAAAATTCAATCTTTAGAGCAACTAAATTCTAATTTTGTTTAGAGGGTGATTCTAAAGGCTATACAATAAAAATTATCAAGTACAATTCTGTATTTTTAAGTGCATTTTTCCTGAGGTGTATTTTGTGAGTTTTATTTACTATAAACCATTCATTTATGGTTATCACTCCATTTTCAGGAGCATTAAGATTATTAATTTATTTAAATACTTGAAATTCAATGAAATTATCTGGTGATCTCATGTCTTTACTCTTTGCTCAGAGTTTTACCTTAAGGCATACCCTTTGACAACAGAGGAGCTTATTTTTAAACATGCAACAAACTGCTGTTGGTTTCCAGACTGCCTTACACCAAGACTGAAAATGATAAAGGGAGAAATGCTATGACGACTAAAATCTAGAACTAAGGCATGTACTTCAAATATAAAATTTCTCTCCCCGCCCAATTTTTAAATTTTAACACATCTAGGGGGTACAAGCTAAATTCATTTATATATATATATATATATATATATGTACAATATATATATACACACACACACATACATAGTGGTGGAGTCTAGGCTTTTGGTGTACCCATCACCCACATAGTATATATTGTACCCCATAGCTAATTATTAATACATATTCTGGTGTAACTCTTTATTCAGCATCTTATCAAGCAAAGTAAAAGGTATAATTTGCAATTTCAGAGATCAGAATCAATACACATTGCTTTAACACCAAAATAAAAATACAGTAAGCCAAATGTTGATTAATTCCTTTTTAAATTAGCAGATCAAAATAAAATATTTGTGTCTTACAATTTACGAAGTTTCAATTTGTTTGTTTAGTTGGTTTATCCTTTATTTTCTTTCAATAATCTTTACCCATGTTCAGTGTGGGTTTTCTATAGTGCTCAGAATTCGAGTATATGATGGTTAAGGGAGTTTTCTGGCTGTACAATATATTTTTTCCATTAAAAACCTATAATTCTCTCAGTAGTTTGACCAAAGGAAAGTCTAGTTATTGTGTTGTTGCAGTTGTTTTCATTTCTCATGAATCACCAAAGGATCTACTATGCTTAGCTTTCCACTCTCTGAGAATTTTGTGAAGCAAATATACAAAGAGTTGTAGGAATCATTAGTGAGGCCTGAGCCCAAAAATCATTCATGGGCACATACGAACATATCTATATGGACAGAAATACTCTCACAGGTAACTAGAGAATTCTGAAGCAAATAATAGATACATATTGCCATTAAGCTAAAAAAACAAACAAACAAAAAAAAACTTTAAAAAGCAACAGCCTAAAAGATCTAATAGGCTAAAGTGCATATATATATATATATATATACACACACACACATTTTTTTTTTAATTGCACTCCATATTGAGAAGTCATAGTACTGCTCCTACTGTTTTTTAAGCATTTTCCCAATGGACTACAGTTTAACTATGTGGTGTGGTCATTTGGGAACACTATCCAGTTCTGTTCCACATAGCTCTTGCCTAACAGAATCCTGAGTTTCTTAAGACATTCACATCTCCCTCACATAGGCCATGACTGGTGTTACTGGTATCACAAGAAAAAAAGTTTTTTAACAGGTGCTATTGGATTTCAAAAAGGAGAAGTTATTTCTCCTAGGAAGTATTGAAAAATGTATTAAAGAGGACATAATATTTGCTCTGAATGAAAAAGAATGTGTTGTATTTTAATGGGAGAGGCTGGAGAAAAAGCATTCCTTTTAAAGGAGAGACTGTTAGTCAAGAAATGATGCAGGAAAGTCTGGACATCACCAGGAAATAACAGATAATCCAGTATGTTAAGTGTGCAATATAAATCCAAGTAAAACAACTAGTGATAATGCATGTATTAATTGGCTTTCAATAATTTGTGAAGAAATTTGAATTATATTTTGTTAGCAATAGGAAGCATGTTTTAGAAATATTAATATAAAGCTACCCTAAGTTAGGAGTGAAAGAGATATTAACCTTGAATTACATCCTGAGGTTGGATGCTTGTTTTGTAGTCACTAGGGAGAAATATATCAGAAATACTCTTCTGAAACTCCTTAAATAATATTCTGTCAAATTATTTCATCACTTCTTTTTATTTCTGCTGAGATATTATATCCTTTATATTATAGTCATATCAATGTTTCTCCATGAAATCAAATTTTAAGACTTAACAATTGCTCCTTTGATTATTTATTCATTCATTCCTTTAGCTCAATTTATCCCTAACATACTTCCATGTATAAGACACAAGTGACCGTCTCATAATTGAGAAGAATTATCCCCGATTTATGCTAAGATCCAAACGTGCAGTACTCTAATCAAGAGTATAACTATGAAAAATCTGCTTTAAACACAGTGTACAATCAATAAACACCTGCTAACAAGCCAAATAATGACAAACTCAAGGATTTTATTTACTGTCCTTTATTTCTCCTCCACTGAGACTAGAATTAATGAAGGAAATGAGAAAGTTAGATAGACTGCTATGTAAGGCAATCATATATATAACTTCTTTAAAACCTTTTTTTTGATAGAAAATCTGAGAAAGGAAAATGCAAAGTCCCTTGCTTAAAATAACATATGAGTTAAAAAAAACTAAAATAATAACATTAGCTTTCTGAAAAATTTATTTTAGCTTTTTCTAAAACATTAAGTTATGTAGCCACTCATCTTTTCTTAAAAAAATTCCCAAATTAAATCCAACATAAATATTTTAGCTTTCACTATAGCTACACGAATTATTCTCATTTGTGATAAAAGGATATCCTTAATTTTCTTTGAAAGAGTTCATACACTCAGATCAATGCATTTCCCTACCCTTTACACAGATTCACGTTTGAAATCTCCAAACAAACAATCAAATATCTTTGGCCTTTTCTAAATTCTATACATCAGAACTACATAAATCACAAGAAAAAGAGCATGTCATTAAAGAAAATAAATGGGATGCTCTTCCAACGGAATTATATCCTGTGTTATTACAATCCATTCTGACGCTGAAGGATATCAAATACTATTTTGCAAAGAATGATTTCACTCACCTCCCATGAAATAGGTTAGAATATTACAAAATATTAGAGTATCATGTTTATTATGCACATTGTGATATGATAATGTTTTCTAGACCACTTCAAAAGAAAACACTACTTTGGACTATTCATTTTAGCTTTTGAAAGAAGTTTATTTATATTCAAACTGCATTTTGTTGGCCTGATGCCATAAAACAGGAGGGACTCAACTTCAAAAGAATACTAGTGTTTTCATTGTAAATATTAAATACTTGGTGACAGTTATAAACAAAGATCTTGAGGGATGCTTATTTAGCTCCAAATATAGAAGCTTAGGAAATGCCCATAAAGAGTTATTCCTCAATTCTTTCCATAGGTCAGGGTAGAGTTATCAAACTAAGCATATTTCTCCCAAATTTAAAAAAAAAAAATTGCAGCTCTAGTAAACTCACAAGTGCCAGGCTTTGCATCCAGTGCCTCTGCCAAAATCAAATATTTTGGCTGGAGCAGTAATAGATTGTGCTGATAAGAGCCTAATAAATTATCTAGTGAGATGCTCAGTCTCACAGCACTTGACAGCCAACTCACCCAGATAGAACTATGTCAGGCACAAGAAAAAGAACATTTACAAAAAAGAAATGCAAGAGCAAGACTATTAAGTTCTGTGTTAATTTCTATTTTTGTTGAGCCTCAAGTATAATTTAGACTATGTCTATTTTTTCTAGGGAATATTTAGTCATAAGGAAATATTTCTGTAGTGTTTGTAGGTTAAAAATTTCAGTAGTTCAGTGTTATACTCTAGAGTATTCATTTAGGTAGTAAAAACTATGCTCTTCAACCTGATCATAAAATAATTTTTAATGTTTAGATGCTTATGCAGCATTGCAGTCTATAAATGGCAATTTCAAAATCATTATCAAACAAGAAAATTAATAATACAGTGAAGAATGCTGTCACACGAAGAAAGCAATGTTTTTATTATTGAGGAATATATTAATATTTTTCATTCATCAATGAAACTTCTTAATATAGAATAGTTCTTTTCTTAGACTGCCTTCAGACTATCTGTACATATCATTCTGTGTTCTAATATGCAGCAGTGAATTCTTGTTGGAAATACACAAACATAATAAACAGTGCTTAGCACAAATTCATTAAAAATTATTATTTATTAAATAATCTCTGTTGTGTTGCTGACAGATATTAGGTGATATTTGGGAAGGTGTATATACATGTATGTGTGCATGCTCATGCACAGAGGATATGATTTGAATATGCATTATACTATTTGCCAGTAGGAAAGGAAGATATCATAACGTATATATTATGAGCTGAAGTTTCTTTGCATTTTGCTATGTAGAATCTAGGTATTTTGGTATGAAATAGTATATTCTGGCATGTTTAGTATAGCATAGTAGAGTTGAAAATCAAAGAGGATAAAACAAGAAAGGATAGGATGTTACAGTATAGTATAATATAGTATAGCATAACACAATAAAGTAGAGCATGGCACAGCATATTGAAAATAGCATCAAATGTAATTTGAGAATATATGTGCAAGCACAAAATCCAGATTATCATCATTGTACAGTCCTGGCAGATCACTTAACCATACAGAACCTCAGTTGTGTCATCTATAGAATAAGGATTCAAAATAGTTCCTACATCACAGATGTTTTGTATGTGAATAGAATCACATAAGTGACATGTTTAGCACAACACAGACATGCAAGCAATTGTCTTTTTCTATCATTTTTTATCTTTATATAATTGATAAGAATGAGCTAATATATTATGAAAAGAGATCCTTTCTCTGCCATATATGTTGAGATATTTTTACAGTTTATGGTTTTTCTTTCAACTTTTACTAGGGTGTTTATTGCTATACAGGTGGTTTTAGTTTGTATGTAGTCAATTCTGTCCAAGTTTTCTTATATGGCTTTTCGGTTTGTGTAAGAATCAGAAAGTCTTTTTCTATAGAATTTTACAAAAATATTCTATATTTTTCTTTAGTTTTAAATGTTAAAACTTCAATGTTTAGTCCATCTGAGATTTATAAATGGTGTCAGGTTGGTATAGGGTTTATTTTTCCAAATGGTGAGCCAATTGTTCCAAACCGATGAAAGGTTAATTTATATTTGCTCAGAGATATGAATTGCTATCTTTATAATGTACCAAATTTATCTTATTTTCCTGAACTTTCTATTCTGCTTTGTTGACACCTCCTTCTCTTTCTTAATCAAAACATTAAAAATACCTATCAATTCTCTAAAATACAATTGTACTTTATCTAATTCCTTACTGTCACCATTCTAGTACAGAGAGTATTCTATTCTCTTAAATTGACTAAAATAATATCTTCCTCAGTAATGTTCCCCATTCCACTCTTGCCGTCTATGTCTATTTTCCACAATGTATACTGCATGTTTTTAAAAAGAAAAACTCAGATTCTGTGTTTAAATGCCTTCAGTGGTTTGTCATAACAATTTCAAGATGATCTAAACTCTTTCACATGACTTACAAGGCCCTGATGTCTAAACCCAGATTTCCTCTCTAAATTCATCTGACAAAATTGCCCTCACCCACCAAAACTGGACTTTTTTTTTTTTTATAGTTCTTCAAGTAAACCAACAACTTTTCATTCTCAGCATATGTTTTTCTTAACTATGAGGCATTCTTTCATTAGTTCTTCATTGGGCTCTTTTCTAGTTTCATTTCAAATGTCCTTCCCTAACTCATTCCATCAAATGAAAATTAACATATGGTCTCCATACAAATCCTATTGACAGATTTCTCTTTCATGACCAAGACTTTTGGTTAATTTATAGATGTAATTGTTTTTTTCTTATAGCTTAATATTCTTGATCTATGGATACATTGTCTTCCTCCATGTCATTTAGGATCCTACTTATACTATTTTCAAAGTGATAGCCTGTTTTCTGTGTTATTTCTACTTCAATGACAACCATTTTCTCTGACAACTTGTTCTTTTCTTTCTGGCAGTTAATTTTCTTCAATTATTATTTTCTCATATTTACAAATTCAGGTTAGACTGAAGAACATTATTAGCAGAAATGAGCTCCATCAACATTGATATAAGTCACTTTTTAAGTTTCTCCAGCAGAACTCCTAAGAACACTACAGTTGACCAGGAAGGTCAACAGAAAGAATATACCCTGGATGAAAAGAGTGGGTATGTGAGGGCATCATACAAGCTTTCTTCAAATACTCAGCTTAATCCTTCCTTAAGCAAGGTGGAAGGCAGATTTTTTAGTTTAGTTTCAATTATGTTGTTTTTCAGACAAGCTAAACCTGAAAGCCTATGCCTGGGCAAACTGCTCTGTTTTAAAAACTCTAATGGAGTTCTGAATGTCTTTCAATATATTAACCAACATGTTCGTGGAATATTAAGGATGATTGCATTTAGCTAGGGCTTTAGTTACAACTAGGGAAGAAGAAATTTGTCTATAGAGCTAAAACATTTTTCTTTTTTCTTTTCTCTCTATTACTTTTGATATGCTAGTCATAAATAATAATGGAAAGATTAATGAATGACTTTGATGGAGGAAAGAGAAATGAACATGTACATAGCCTGGTTTACCCTGATGAAATCATAAGCATAGTACATTGTTCAAATTCTGTGAATGTATATTTAGTGAATATCAGTAGATTGCATCACATTTAGAAAACTATAAACTAAGCCATGACTTGTGTGAAAAATAAAGTGCTAATGGAGAAAAGAGGTCTATAGATTGATTAAAAAAAGAGATTCTAATGGGACTAGAAGCAGAAAAAGAAACATACATATAAAGATACAGCAACAGCATTTAAAAGTGAGTCTGTGCCTCCATTTTTAATAGAGTTAATAGCTGTGGATATAAAATTAGTATAAAGACTCAATTACACAACTAGAAATGTACCTTAAATTTTACAGGGCACATGTGTATCAGACTGGACTTTCTGCACAGAAACGAGCTGACAGGAAAGGTGAGAATGAGCTGCCAATGTGACAGAGCCGGTGAGAGTCCAAATATAGAAACCTCCCTGTCACTTCAGTCACTATGAGTGAGGGAAAGGGTGACCTTAGCCTGATTTTGATAGCAAGAGAAAGAGCAACACTTAGGTTATTTACTAACTTATTGTGTGTGTGTGTGTGTGTCTATATAATTACTATCATATACATGTATTTGAATTTTATTTTTTATAAATTGACTAATAGTGTTGAATTTTATCTGAGCTCTGTGCTCCTGGAAAACATGGAAGGTTGAAAGGATCCTGCCACCCCTTGTGTTCTGGAAAACAGAGTACTGCAAAGAACCACCTTTCCTTAAAGGACTTAGGACTTAAATAAGATTCATGGATGATCCCTTTGTCTACCAGGGTTCTCCAGAGAGAAAGAACCAATAGGAAAGGTGTGTGCATGTGTGTGTGTGTGTGTGTGTACTGCTTCTACTTATTTAAAAAAAAGTTAACTGTAAAACAGCCTCAGGCCAGTCTTTCACGAGGTATTATAGAAGGTGGCATTGCTATCTTAGGAGATGACAGCTCCACAGATGTTATTGTCCCTGAAGATTTTCCAGTGGGACAAGATGTGGAAGTAGAAGACAAATATGTTGATAATCCTGATCCTATGAATGCCCAGGCTGATGTGTGGGAATTAATCTTTCCATTATTTAAAAAAAAACTATTTAAAAAGTAAAAAAATAAAAATTTAAAATGGAAAAAGTTTGTAGAATAAGAATATAAAGGAAGAAAATATTTTTGTACATCTGTACAATGTGTGTTTTAAGCTAAGTGTTATAACAAAAGAGTCAAACAGGTAAAAAATTAAAAAGGTTATGAAGTAAAAATGTTACAGTAATCTAAAATTAGTTTATTATTAAAGAAAGACCATTTTCAACTTGGGCATAGTCTTCCAGCCAGAATGCATCTGAGACTGAGGAAGCCGAGGAGGAGGAGCTCTCATTGTCTTGCTTCACCATGGTCCAGTATGGAGAAGGGGCTCTCACTTCTTTCTTGTGATCTCCATGAATTATCACATCACAGTTAATGTCTTTTCCTATGCTAATGGTCTTGTTCTTCTTTTTATATCCATGCCATTCTCTGGAGATGGATATTGGTCTCCTTGCAGAGTGATGCCCAGTTGACCGTGAATAATTATAGTGTTTAAGTCTTTTATCTAAAACTACATCTTCATTGTTATCACTGCTTGTGCAAGATTCATCTTTTGCCTGCCCAGTTTTCTTTGGTGTGCTGAAATGAAAAGAATAGTGAATGAAATAATGAATTCTTAATGTCTGAACATTTATGATCCCCTAACAAGATGTCTTATAACTTACTTTTGCTAATAAAAGATACAATGTAGCCTGAACGCTAAAAAAAAAAAAAAAAAAAAAAGGAAGAAAGAGAAGCTTTTGTTCATGTCTTTTGCCCCCTTTTTAATGGGGTTGTTTGGTTTTTTCCTGTTGATTTGCTTGAGGTTCTTGTAAATTCTGGTTATTGGCCCTTTATTGGATGTGTAGTTTGTGAATATTTTCTCCCATTCTGTAGGTTGTCTATATGCTCCATTGATTGTTTCCTTAGCTGTCCAGAAGCTTCTTAGTTTAATAAAATCCTATTCATTATTTTTTGTTGTTGCCATGATTGCCATTGAGGTCTTAGTCATAAATTCTTTGCCTACACTGATATCTAGAAGAGTTTTTCCTAGATTTTCCTCTAGAATTTTTATTGCTTCATATCTTTAATTTAAGTCTTTTATCCATCTTGAATTAATTTTTGTTGGTGATGAGAAGTAGGGGTTCTGTTTTATTCTTCTGCATGTGGCTATTCAATTTTCCCTGCACCATTTATTGAATAGGGATTCTTTCCCCCAGTGTACGTTCTTGTATGCTTTGTCAAAGATCAGTTGGTTGTAGGTAGATGGTTTTATATCTGAGTTCTCTGTTCTGTTCCATTGGTCCACGTCTCTATTTTGGTACCAATACCATGCTGTTTTGGTTGCTGTAGCCTTGTAGGATGGTTTGAAGTCTGATAATGTGATGCCTTGTTCTTTTTGGTTAAGATTGCTTTGGCTATTCAGGCTCTTTTCTGGTTCCAAATGAAGTGTAGAATTATTTTTGTCTAGATTTGTGAAGTATGGTCTTGGTAATTTGATTGGGATTGCACTGAATTTGTAAACCACTTTGGGGTCGTATAGACATATTAACAATGTTGATTCTACCTATCTATGTGTATGATGTGTTTTTCCATTTGTTTGTATTCTTTGTGATTTCTTTCCTCGGAGTTTTGTATTTCTCCTTGTAGAGAGCTTTCACCTCCTTGGTTAAGTATATTCCTAGGCATTTTATTTTCTTTGCAGCTATTATGAATGGTGTTGAGTCTTTGATTTGACTCTCGACTTAACTGTTATTGATATATATACATGCTATTGATTTATATACATTGATTTTGTATCCTGAGTCTCTGCTAAATTTATTTATCAATTCCAGGAGACTCTTGGTGGAATCACTGATGATCGTATCTTCAGCAAAGAGTGATAGTTTGACCTCTTCTTTCCTGATTTGGATACCCTTTATTTCTGTCTCTTGCCTGATTTCTCTGGCTACGACTTCCAGCTCTATGTTGAATGGAGGTGGTGACAGTGGGCATCCTTGTCATGCTCCGGTTCTTAGGGGGAAAGCTTTCAACTTCTACTCATTTAGTATGATGTTGGCTGTGTGTTTGTCATAAATGGCTTTTATAATTCTGACATATATACCTTCTATGCCTGGTTTTTGAGGGCTTTTATCAAGTCTGGGACATTTTTTTGTCTGAAGATTTGTAATTGCTGTTTCAATGTTTGTGCTTGATATTGGTCTGTTCAGGAATTCTATTTCTTCCTGATTGAGCCTAAGGAGGTTGTGTGTTTCTAAGAATTTGTCCATTTCTTCCACATTTGGGGGCATATAGATTTTTATAGTATTCAAAGATAATGTTTTGTATTTCTGTGATGTGTGTAGTGACCTCTCTTTTTTCATTTCTGATTGAGCTAATTAGAGTCCTTCCTTTTCTAGTTCTTGTCCATCTAGTAAGAGGGCTATCAATTTTGTTTGCCTTTTTGAAGAAAACGATTTTTGGTTTTATTAATCTTCTGTATAGTCCTTTTATTCTCGATCGCATTTAGTTCCTCTCTGATCTTAGTTATTTCTTTTCTTCTTCTAACATATGGATATACGACATTTTGTTTATCTATCCATCAGTTGAACAATACAGCAGGTCCTCATTTCATTCAATGTTGTTTTGTTACAGTGTTGATGAAAAAAATCGGTTCTCGGCCAGGGCCACTGTCTGTGTGGGGTTTGCACATTCTTCCCTCATTTGGGTAGATTTTCTCCTGGTCATCCAGTTTCCTCCCACATCCCAAAGATGCACACATTAGGTACATTGGTGTGTCTACATGGTCATAGTCTGAGAGAGTGTGAATGTGTATGAGTGTGCCCTGTGATGGAATGGCATTCTGTCCAGGGTTGGTTCCCTTGTGCCTTGAGTTGCCAGGACAGGATCTGGCCCCCAAGACCCAGAACCAAAATAACTGGATGTATCACTATTGCCCTTGTTAATATTAATTTTTCTAAAGGTATATATAGCTCTCATTTATTTCAATATTTAATATTATAAATTATTAGATCTTTATTTAAAAGTTCAGTGATGATTTTGTTACCAGAGATATTCCTTAGGAACTTAACTCTTGTTTATGTCAATTAGCCTATGGTAAAATGGTATTGTTATATGTTGTTTCAATTTAAGGTACAGTTTCCAACAACCTAGCAATGATGTTAAGTGAGGACTTACTGTATTGAAATTTTCTGAACTTTCAGCTAATATGAATAATGCTGCTATGAATATTTACATGTAAGTCTTTATGAGGAAATATATTTTTATTCATCTTCAGTAAATTTTTAAAAGTGGAATTTCTAGTAAGTCACATGAGACTTTTCTAGTAGTGGCAGCAAGTCTTCTGGTTTTCACAGCCTCCTGTATTTAGTTTAAACTGGTATGCCAAAAGAGCTGGGAGGATAAAATCAGCACCAGGCAAAAATACCATATAGTTCATGTATTCTTATCTGAAGTTTAATAGTTTTCACAAATAAACTCTTCTCAGCCTAAGTTATTGGTGGATTTCCAGAGCATAAAATGATTAATTTGACAATTTTTTCCAACTTTATAGTTGCTTTTTGGGGAGATGATTTGTTGAGTTCCTCATTTTATCATGGCAGAAGTGAATCTTCAAAATTTATTTTTGAATTTTATATTTTTGCATTTTTTCGAAAATGTTTTTGATGGTTAAGATAATACAAGAATATTTGTTTTGTTTTTTAAACACATGCAAGTAGTAGACCAAAAAATAGGGCCAATTATTGTTTTGTTCAAACAGGTAATTTAATTTTAAAATGTATGCAATCACATTTAATAACATTTATTGATTTGCATATGTTGAACCAAACTTGCATCCCAGGAATAAATTCCACTTGATTGTGGTGAATGATCATTTTAATGTAATGCTGAGTACAGTTTGCTGAGGATTTTTGCATCTACGTTCATCAGTGATATTGGCCTGTAATTTTTTTCTTGTAGTGTCTTTGTCTAGTTTTTAAAGTATTCCTTTCTTTTTAATTTTTTGAAAGCATTTGAGAAGGATTGATATTAGTTTTTAAATGTTTGCTTCAAAGAATTCAGCTTCAAAGCCATCTAGTTCTGGACCTTACTTTGATGGAAGACTTAATTACTGATCAAATCTTCTTACTTGTTATTTTTCTATTCAGATTTCCAATTTCATTGTGATTCAATCTCAGTAGGAAGTATCTATTTCCTACTACCTATTCCTACCTAGTAGGAAATAGATATTTCTAGGAAGTATCTATTTCTTCTATGTTATCTAATTTGTTGCCCTATAGTTGTTCATAGTAGTCTCTTATGATCTTTTTGGTTTCTATGTTATCAGTTGTAATGTCTCCCTTTTCATTTCTGATTTCTGATTTTGTTTTTAGTCTAGCTAAGGGTTTGCCAATTTTGTTTATATTTTCAAAAAATCAACTCTTAAACCAACTCTATTTTATTTATTTCTACTCTGATCTTTGTTTCCTTCCTTCTGCTTTCAAAACAGCATGGTATTGATACAAAAATAGATCTATAAACCAATGAAATATGACACAGTGTCTAGAAAGAAACCCACAGATCTATAGTCAATTAATTTTTGACAAAGGTTGCAAGAACACACAATGGAAAAAGAATATTCTCTTCAATAATGGTGTTGGAAAAACTAGATATTCACATGCAAAGGAATAAAAATGAACCTTTATCTTACCCTTTATATAAGAATCAACTGAAAATGAATTTTAAATTTGAATATAAGATGTAAATATATATATATAATTACTATATATATGAAACTATATATAAAACTACTGGAAGAAACACAGGGGAAAATTTCCATGACATTGGTGTGGGCATTGATTTCTTGGATACAACCCTAAAGTAGAGGCAACAAAGACAAAAATAGACAAATGAGATTGCATTAAACTAAAAAACTTCTATATAAGAAAGAATTAATAGAGTGAAGGAGTGAAGAGACAACCCACAGATTGGGACAAAATATTCACAGATCATGCATCTGAAAAGAGACCAACATCCAAAGTATACAAGGAAGTCATACTACTCAATAACAAGAAAACAATCCTATTTAAAAATAGGCAAATTACATGAATAGCCATTTCTCAAAAGAAAACGTAAAAATGGCCAATGGATAGATGAAAAAATTGCTCAATATCACTAATCATCAGGGAAATACAAATAAAAACCCTAATGAGACATCACCTCACATCTGTTGGATTGGTTACCAAAAAGATGAAAGGTAACAAGTGTTGTTGAAGACGTGGAGAAAAGGAAACCCTTATACACTGCTAGTGGTCTTGTAAATTAATATAGCTATTTTGAAAAACAGTATGGAGGTTCCTCAAAAAATAAAAATACTATTACCATATGATCCAGAAATTCCACTTTTGGGTATATACCCAAAGCAATTGAAATCAGTATGTCAAAAAGTTGTTTATACTACCAGATTCATTGCAGTATGTTCACAATAGCCAAGATATGGAGAAAACGTAATTGTCCATCAACAGATGAATGGATTTAAAAAATGTCACACACACACACTGGAATGCTATTCAGCCTTAAAAGACAAGAAATTCTGTCATTTGTGATAACATAGATGAACTTACTTATTGGACATTATATTATATGAAATTCGGTAGGCACAGAGAGACAAATACCATGTGATCTCACTTACATGTGGAACCTAAAAAAGGCAAAGTCGTACAAGTAGAAAGTAGAATGAAGATTACCAGAGTATGGAGGAGTGGGGTCAGATGTGGAAAGGGGAAACATTGTTCAATTGGTACAAATTTTCATTTACATAGCAGAAATAACTTCTGGTGTTCTACTGCACAACGTGGTGACTATAGTTAATAATGCATTTTATTTTCAAAATAGCTAAAAGAGAGGATTTTAAATGTTCTTATCACAAAGAAATGATAGATATTGAACATGATTGATAGGATAATTAGCCTGATTTGATCACTCTACAATGTGTATATATATCAAAATATCACATTGTGCCCATAAATATATACAATTATTGTCAATTAAATATAAAATTAAACTTTAAAACATCTATGCAAATGATGGACCATATTTTATAAGATAAACATCATATTGTTTCAAAATCAATTGGTTGCATTGTGCATTCCACATAGATGTTAAGCTTTTCTCAAACCCATAGCCCATTAATTTTAACCAGCTTTTAAGTAGTCTATGAGAGATTTGTTTTGTTTTGTTTTGTTTTTGAGCTACAATCTTGTCTGAATGTTGTGTGTCATTAAAATGAACCTATTTTGCTGGTTGTATTTAAAGAATACCTCATTTCTGATGTGGTCAAGGTGAAAAATAATGTTAAGATGTCAATGTCATCCTAACACATCTGGCTATAAATGTGAAAAACAACTGTGGAGACCAAGAAATAATAGGTATTTGAGTCAAGGTCAGCAAGGTATTGACAAATATACTAGCAAAGATTAGGTCTCAGTGAGGGTCAGGTTCACCTGGTGGGAATCTTAGAATGGTTTGCCAATACTGGAAAAAAATCCTAATAGAGAAGAAATATCTTAACCAGAAATATGTTCATAAAAACATTAGGTTTAATATAATTAGCATGTGGTAAGTGAGAGGATTTATATTATAAATTGCAACATAAACTTTATAAACCAAAAATCAAAAATATAAAAATGTATTGCTAGAAAATGTATTCCTGAATAAAAATGTAAAGAACATCCTTCTATGACCATGGTTAAAGTACTGTGTTGAAATCACAGCTGAGCATGGTGAAGAGTGTAGGATGAAGATGAGGGAGACTTTGTCTAGCTACAGGATATATGGGTTAATCCTAGGCATCATCAGAGACAATAATAAAAAGGAGAAGTCTGTGACTATATAAACATTACAGTTCTAAACAGGAAAATTCTTTTCAAAATTAATCAAACAAAATAAACTGTGCTGTAAAATAGGAGCCGCACAGGAAAATACAAAAATGTGTACCAAGGGAAATGAGGAGAAGAATTAATAGTCAAGAGAATTAGAAAAGGTTTCATGGTGGAGGTGGGCAAGAATGGGTACAGCCATTATGCTGAGCATGAAATTTGTGTGCCTTCATGTGTATTTGAACCCAACCTGAGCTAATCGTAGTTTATAGTTTTTTTTCTACTTCTGTTCCAGGCTCACAAAACATATTGTACCTAACATGCCCCTTTCCTAAATTCTACCCATTTTTATGCCTCAATTCAAATGCCATCTTTGTAAAATGTTAATGTGCTAGCCTAAAAGAATCTCTTAAACCTACCTTATATTCTCTCTCCCCTTTTAAGTCTTATCTCTCATTATTCTGCTGCACAAACCTTGTGATCCAGTATAATTCAACCACTTCCTAGTTCTCAAATACTTTGTTTTCCTTTTCCATAATCTATGCCCATTATGTAGAGTTTTCTTCCTTCATTTCCCTTTGATTCTCTAACCCTTGTAATCCATTCAATATCTTTAAGACCTATGCACATTGTTAAGTTCTGTTTGTAAATATCTCACTGGGAGTTTAAATAGTGAGGAATATGGGGCTGATATTCTAAATTGAAAAAAAAATGAAATTCATCAAGAATATTTCGATAAGAGAAATACTAGACTTGTGTTTAGCTTTCAAATATAGAATGAGTCAAGTAAAACTTCCTTTTCTTCAGTGACCTCCTCTACCATATCTAAGTAAAATTCATTAATATTATTGAATGACTATTACATGCCAACCACTATTTTAAGCATTGAGGTTAGGGCAGTCAAGAAGACTGGCATGGTTGTGGCATTCTGGAGTTTATATTCTTATTGGGGAAGATATAGCTAACAAATAAATGAATGAAAAATATAATAAAGTATATTATAATTTTAATTAATGAAAATTGATAAGAGAAAAATAAGTGGGTAATGGGTGCTTTATGCACGTGTGTGTGTGTGTGTGTGTGTGTTTGTCTTTGTATGTATACAGGAAGGTAATATGATTGGAAGAAATTCAAAAAAAGGACAAAAAAGAGTGTAATTTAGACAGTGTGGTCAGCTCACCATCACTGAGGAGATAATATATAACCAAGGTATTAGTGATGAAAAGGAGCCAACTATGTTAAAACTGGTGGTGGAGATGGGGATGCCTCTTTCAGGCAGAAGTTACAGCAGTTGCAAAGACCCTGACATGGGAATTAAATAAGCCTGTGTGAGTCTCAGAAAGAAGACGCATATGATAGGAGCACAACATGGGTGGAAAGTAGTAGAAAATAAATTCAGAGAGACAGGCAGGAACCACATCTCATAAAATGTGCTCAATATGGTTTAAAAAAAAGTATGGGTAGATGTAGATGACATTAAAAAGTCATTCTCGAACACCACCAAAACAAATTTTCATAATTTTTTGTTGTGAAAGTATCGACCTATCTCTTGAGTCTTTTTGTCACTTTTCAATTCAATTATAACTTTTACTGGTTTCTAAATCATATTTAGTCATGCAGCATTTTAAGTTATTTAGCAGAGAATCTACTTGAGGCTGAAGACCACAACACTCATTTTTGTATTTTTGCAACACCTAATATGATGTTTTTCTCTGGCATTAGTTATTATTTTTGACATGGTAGGTGTCTTGGGGCTGTGCATAATGGAACAAATACAATTAATCTGAAGTGAATTTTTGTTGAATCCAGTGGCATGATTTGCATGATTTATTATTTTTGAGCAAGTATTCTGTGAATAATTTTCTTGATGTTATTTGTGATTGTGTGTTAACATTAAAGTATGGTGGAGGTTCTTGTAAATGGCACTGGGAAAACAATATCAAAGGGTATTTTAGAGTTACTGGAGTAGGGAACTTCATTTTATTGAACTTCATTAGCATACTTACTCTAGACATTAAAGCAATTCTGACGAAGTTAGTAAACCCAAATGGAAACCTTCTGCATGTTGCAACTTCTATAAAGTTAATTAAAGGAAACCAAGAGTAGTCAATACCATAGATGCAATATATCAGATCTGAAGAAGGACAAGGAGACTGGATTATTGAATTCCAAGTACTTGCTTACATTTCAGGGATGATGTAAATCAATGATGCGGGAAAGTTTACAGCCCTTATTACTTCTACTCTTCAGTTTTCTTGTCTCAGACTCTATGATATGATGATGTAAAAATACTACTGGATCTTTTAAAGAACACTAAACTATTATTTGAAAGGTTCTATTACAAGGTGAGTCAAGTTAATATAATTATATATGAGAGAGATTAAGTTAAATATAATCAACTAACATAGACAAATTTAGGAAGAAATGATGTTCTTTTTTTCCCCCTCTTATAAATATGACTGATATATACAAAAGACACTAAGTGTGGATTTCAGCTACTTGATCTTCACTGTGTAGTGTTTTTCTTTTCCCTACAGCAGGTTTATAAAAGTTTGCACTTTAGGTCAATGTGAATAAGAAAAAATAAATCACTTTTAATGACATAAATTCTTTAAGTCACCCTTTTCCTTTCTTGTAGTAAACAGAAAATGATCTTTGCATAAAAGCACATAGTTTCTAGAAATAATGCAAAAGAGAAGCAAACCCTATCTTAGTTTTATTGGTGCCCCTCTATCTGTCAAAGAGCATCTTAGTGTTAGGCAACCATTAGTCAATAATGAAAAATAACAATGTTTTACAAGGATTTGAAAAAAGTAAAAAAAGAATTGTTAATGGCAAGTATGCATTTCTATATTTTTCTTTTGCAGTAAGTGAAGTAAATAACATTCCTCTCTAAATTATAAAAAGCTGCCATGATGTGAAGAGCTCTAAAGAAACATGGCTTTATTTCTAAATATTTATTTTTCTTAAGGTCCCGTGTAGTCAAGCTGTTCCTTCCTATTTACCAGTTTACTTATTTTTTGTTAACCTGAATACATAAGCATCGTCATACAATCGTAGGATTGTAAAGACTTTGTTTTGATCAAATGTCTGTTGTCTTTTTATGAGGTTTTATAACTCAAGAAACTAATGAAAGTTGTGTACTCTCTCTTCAGAATAATGCACTAAGCACTCCCCTCCCCGCACCTTCCGTATATAGTTTCAAAAGGTTTTGGAACTTGGATTGGAACTCCCCTGTGTAGTATACAAAAGAAAAGCAGTTTTGAACCATGTTTCTAAAGCTCTTAAGAGAAGGTATTCTATAACATCACTTAGTAATGCATTCCAAATTGTTCAAAACCTTTCTTAATCAATACCATATCTCAGAAGACATCAGACCTTATAAGTCAATGCAGACAAAAACTAATTGTCTTCTTTTTCATTGTTCTTGGGCTAAATTGAACAGGTACAATGATAGGAAAGCAACTAAAACTAAAAATTCCCAAATCTAGATTTTCTTCATGCCATTTGAGTTTAATGAAATTTTCTCTCTGAACTATTGACAAACCGATAAACATAAGAATTACATGATGAATGTTTCATTTCTTAATTGAATTCTATATTGTGGTGATTCATAAAACAAACATCTGTGTTTAAAATTTCCTTTAGTACATTCAATGGGGTCTGAATCCAATTCCTGAGACCCGGGATAATAAGGAACTGAAGGTTGAAAACAATGACTTTCTCAAGAGTTGAACATCTGCTCACTGTCAATATTTCCAACATCTCATTTAACCAGCTTTCTCTATATTTTTCTTTGGTTCAACCTAAAATGTGAATGGAAAGCAACCCTAAATCACCACACATTCAGTTGTCTTTATGCTTAGAGCCCTTTCCAGCAACATAAATTTAAAAATAATTATTTACACATAAGCTTACTTCTCACCATTGTTTATTAAATTTTTACTCTTCACAAATTAGTTTCTTTAGCCTTTCCAATCTCTTAATTTTTTTCACCATGGGTTACAAAAGTCACAACTTATTCTGTAGCTCTCCAATATTGTCCTTGAGAGAACATTAAGAAAAGACTGAGCTATCCTTACTATTATAAGCAAATAAATGAGTATAAATACAATGTTGTATAAAAAGTAAATGAATACATATCATTACCATATGCTATTAGGATCATGTGTAACATCATCGCTTCTATTTAAGTAAAATGAAGTATTCTAGGATGTTTACTTGTTGAAATTAGTTATACTATTTCACATACATTCCACATGATTCTACTTAAATCAGATTTTTAAACACTAGTTTAAAGTATTTGTGTAATTTTAATAAAAGTTGAATTCTTATGCTAAACACCTTTCTGAGAACGAGCCAGGATGATGATACACAGACAATGTAGCACATAGAGACTGGTAAATCACTTTGGTATATCTAAGATGACTTATAGAAATTCAACAGTCTGCATATCACTTGATCATGTGATACATGACCTACACTTTAATTTTCTATTTGTGTGCTTCCTGATCTAAAAGTTTGTTGAAGAGCTCATTTAAATTCTACTTGAGGTTTCTTTGGTGGTTCTAATTGCCTTTGTAAGAAAAAAACAGTGAGGAAGGGATGATATACATGGATGATGACGAAAAGATCATTCTTTTTCTTAAAGTCTTGAAATTCCAATTAAAGATGACTGATTAGTCACCCATGTTCAACCTCTTTGCCTTTCATAGCCCACTAAAGTGATAGCTAAAAGAATAGAATAAGATTTAAATCCACAAGGAAAAGTTTAGGGTGCACACTACAGTCTATGAAATGTATGGGTATATTTTTGTGTGGGGGTGAAAATGAAAACTGAAGTATGACTAGTTTCTGGAACATCAACATTTATCAACAAATTATATAAAATGCTGAAAAGGTAAAAGTAATTAAATGCATAGTCTTGTTTGGAAGAAAGCAGAGGGAATAGCCTGAATAGTAAGTGAAGAACCCAAAACTGAGAATGCTGGCTGGGGATATCGAGGAAAACTAGACATTTGGAAATCTTGTGGTAACTACCACACCATGAATGTACATCTACTCAATATTTAAAACTTTTCTGATGTTATCAATAGTGATATTAATAGGATTTTTCAAAACTGTATAATGAATTCTGGAAATGTTCGGAACATGTGCACAATTCAATGCACCAATATCTGCCAATATAATAACATCAGTAAAGAACCTATTCAAAGTGCAAGATAGACCAGTGAATTTTAAAGTAACAGAATAAGAAATGTTCCTTGATATAGTTGCAATTTCCATATTTCAACTAACCATGAAAAAACTATACATACTGAGTTAAGATTTAGTGTCAAAGAAGATTACCTACAATAATCTGAAAACCGTCTATCTGTGTGAAGCTTGATTTATTTAAAATACTTCAAGCAAAACAACATTTTCCAACAGAATAAATACCAAAGTAGATATGACAATATATTAAATAAGACATTAAAAATATTTATTAAAATATAAAACAATCCCACTTTTCTCATTAAATATTTGTGGGCTTGGAAAAAAATAATTATTTCAAAAACAGGCACTACACTTATGTTAAAATGTAATAGATTATTGTCATTTTTAAAATGATTAATACATAAATAAGTTAAATATTATCAGTTTTAATTTTAATATAACTATTAACATATGTACTCTCACATGAACAAAAGCTCTTTGGGCCATCAATAATTTTTAATAGTATGAAAGAGTCTGGATACAAAAAAATTGAAAACTGTTGAATTAGAACAACTAAGAAAGATTTCCATGAAACACAGGAACTGAACCTATTCTGCTGCTTCAAAATCCATATTTTTCTTATACCATCAACTTCTGTTATCACCCAGCTTTTTTTTATCCATACATCCATCAAACAGAAAATATTGTGCATGTATATATGTGGGTAACAATGTTATTCCAGGTGTCTATGTATATATATCGCGTGTGTGCAGTTTATATATGAGAAAGAATATGTAGATGTCACAGACATTTATTGACAAAGGCTTATGATGATATCAACTCTTCATATACTATCAGCTTATTCTAAGAAATCAAAAGAGTAGTATATGCATTTATTTGTAATGTCAATAATTGTTTAAAGTTTTCTTAGTTTTACTATTGGTCTTAATCCTTTATAAATAAGATGTTTTAAGATAGACCTTAAGGGTTGTAACATATTGCTTTTCTTTTTGCACTCTACTAGTATTAGAATGGAAGCTCCCTGAGGGTACCAATTTTTGCCTATTCTATTGACTATCTTATCACAAGTATCTAGAAATGTCCCTGGTATCAATAAATATTTTATGAATTCTCTGCTAAGAATCTATAACAGAGAAATTGTAAAAAGAATCACAGATAAGGTGACATTGATCATCCCCACAATTGAATATTTCTCCTTGTTCTTTTCTTTCTCAGAATTTTACTTCGTTATTCAGGCCCCTGTCTCTCATAATTCAAGCCTATCCTCCCTTGATTCTTTTTTCTTTCTCAGGTTCCAGGGTCTGCAAAGCTTGTTAACCCAACCTCCAAAGATATAGTAAAAATTCATATAACAAAATTACAATAATACCAGCAATTTTTTTGCCCAAATCTCTCCTATCTGGGCTTGTCTTTCATGACAAAAGGCACCATATTAAAGTGCTTTTTACAGTGACAAGAGTAATTATCTTTTCTCATATCATAAAACATAGAATTTTATAAGAAATGGAGATTCTCTTGACATTTTTTAAGATAATATATGACATCACTTGATGTATGTGTCTCTTAGAAAATAATATTGGGTGCATTTGGAAGACTGCAAACAGATTGTTAAAAAAAAAAAAAAAGGTAAAGGAAGAGTATGAACTAAAGCAAAGCCAATCAGCCTGGAGCAATGGGGATAGATAGAGTACAGAAATGTGTAAGAGAAATAAATACTGCAATGTATTTTAAGTAATTGTATATGAAATAAGGGAGAATTCAGAGATGACTGAAGTATCATGCTCACTTTCTGGGAGGAGAAAATATGCTATATTCAAGCTAATGCCTACTATAAGGAAGAAAAACACGTAAATAGTAAAATTAGTTTGAAAATCTTGACTTATGGTACCTGTGAAATAATGAAGTGAAGCTGTTTAGGTAGCATTTGGTAATCTCTTGTTCTGGCATTTAGGAGAAAGGCCAGATCTGGAAAAAAGAATTGACAATCACATATTAAAGGTAGAAGCAGAAACCAATAAAAAGGATGCGATAAACTAGCAAAAGCCAAGAACAAGCTGCAAAAGTACCCCACGGGAGACATCTGTAGCTCAATGCTCTGAAATATTTGGGAAAAGTTAAATAGGATAAAGAAATATTTTTTAAGAGATACAAATGCAAAAGGGAATTCTTTATATCATTTATCCAATTATCTGAATCTGTGTCCACAAAAAAAAAAAAAAAAAAAAAGAAAGAAAGAAAATTGTGGAGTGTCAACTTCATGGATCATAATTGAATCATCAAATGACTGCATAATATAGATCCCATAAGGAAAATATTTAAAATGCTAGACTAAAAATACAAAAGGATGCATTATAATTGTACCTTTAAAAATGTCAGCATATAGTTAAATATTTGGAAGCAGAAGCAAAGAATGTTTATATATTAGTTCAATGGTCAGATATTCTGAATTTGAAACAGACTTTGACAGTATTTTTTTAACTTTTGCAAGTTTTTCCCTCCTAATTTTCTAAGCCTCGGTTTCCTTGTTTGTAAATTGGGTATAATAATTATACCTCATTCTACTTATGAAGAGGATTGAATATGATAAACCATAGCTTGTCATATGACTATCTCTTAGTAAATGTTAGATATAATTACCAATTTTGATTAGTGGAAGAAAATGGAAAAAAGCAAAAGAAGTTGCTATTTTTGGATGGTTGATTGTGTTGTTTTTTTTTTTTATGAGACTAGATACTGTAGTCAATCTGTATTAATTCATTTTCTGCACCTGGGTAAGTTACTTAGTCTCTTTGGGCAATGACAGTAGTGTGTACCCAAAGGATTTATTGTGAAAATTGAATAAGATAAAACCTAAAATAGTGCTTGATGCATGTTTAGGATTCAATTTTGTTAATGTTCATAGTATTTTACTTATTGTAATAAAGTCATTTTATGCATATCTTAAAGTTTTTTTGCTTAATGTTTAAAAAATGTATACCATTCTTAAAATATAAACTCAAGGTTGAAAAATATCTAAGGAAGATAAATTACCCTGACCTTCAAAGATAAACCATTTTCCTTTTTCCCAATTTTACTAATCCATCTAGAAAATAGTATGTAGTAATTGTATTGTATAATGTTGTACTGTGATATTTAAGCTTACTTTGTGTATAGGTTAAAATATATGGGAATATCCACTTGTAAACTTGGAAGATCACAGATCATTTATTTTCATATTCTTGACATTTTGTATGTTATATTTTCATTTCCATGTTTATGAGTTCTATGACAGGAAGTAAATACACACTATCTTAGAAATGAGGATGAATACTCAAGAAAAATGCAATCTAGAAAATATTATCTTAAGGTCAAGCAATATAAGTTCCTTGCAATTTTTACTTTTTTATATTAAAAAAACAAAAAGAATGAAACGAGAAATGTCAAGGATAACTTCAAGTTTATTCACAACTACATCAATAAACTAGATGCTTCAGAAACTGAGGAGTGTAACTAAGATACAAAAAGGGAAAACAATGCAAATTTTGTGAATGCACAAAATAACTCTTAAAAAGTTATAGTGTTGTTATTATTTTTTAACAAAATAAGGTACCCTACCAGTATACCATGTATCTCACATGCTTAGCCTTACTGCCATAGTAATACAAATCCAATAATCTCCCGAAGAATATAGATAAATGTTAGTATGTCAGAGAGTGAGTTCCACTAGGTCAGAATCAAATATACACATTAATTTTCTATTATCATTGCTAAAACATTATTGTAGTTATTATTATAAAATGATATATTCTATAATAATATAACCTACTTTTCACCTTGATAAGGCAGCAAAAAATCAAAGGTAAATTCAGTTTATTGTACAGTTGCTTAAGAGCTTGGACCCTAAGGCTACCAGCAGTATCTTTGGATGTAACTCTTGTCACTTGTGACCTTAGACCAACATTGTAATATCTGTACTTCTTAGTACAGATTTTCTCATTTGTAAAATGAAAATAATTATAATTTTCTATACAGGTAATGCAAATATTATGACTATTATGAACATTAAATGAGTTAATACACACATGTGTAGTGCCTAGAAATAACGGCCAGCAAATGGTAAGCACACAGTAAGTATTATCTTTAGTAATTTATACAAATGTATGTATCTGTAGGTCTTAAAGCATATAAATTATTGTGGATAATTTTTTCAGTAATGTACTAAAAATCTTCCCATGATCAAATTTCACAATATTTTAAAACATGGAATTTCTGAACTGCCAAAATTAATACACACTCGGCAGAGTTCTCCCTAGCTGATTATGTAAAAATTTTGGCACAAGTTGATAACTTAATATTTCCTTTCAATTGATTATATCAGCAAATCTATAATAATATCATTCATGGATAAATGATTATAAGTCATTTGATGGTTTCTGAACAATGTGATAAATACAAGGTAACAGAAATATTTTACTTGATCAATAGAATTTAGCAAAATGTTACATTCTGATTACATTGTTTCTCCCATTGTTTCTGGGAGAACTTTCCTCACTACTAAATTAGTAGCTGTGTGGCCTTGTACTAGTTATTTTATTTACCTAAATCTCAGTTTATCATCCAAAAAAAGTTGATAAAGTAGAATGTTTCTCAGAGTGGTGTTGTGAAAATTTAACAAAATAACAAATGTAGGCACTTACTAAAACTGTAATATAGCAATATTCAATTATTTAACTTGTTATTCAGACCCCAAATCTAGCCACCATCATTTATTTTTCTCTTTCCTCAGGACTAATCCTTTCAGTTCTATCTTCAAAATATTTTGAACTCCACTTTTTTCCCACCATTTCTACTGCCACACCCTAGTTCAAGCTTCAACATCTTTAAGCTGGACTCCCTGCAGAGTTGTGCTGACAGGGCAATTGGTTTCACTCCTACTGCCACACCCAATGCAGACTATTCTCCACACACTAGCCAGAGAATGCTTTTAAAACGTGGGTTAAGTCATGTCACTCTCCATCCGTGCCCACCAACTTTTCACTGCGGTGGTTCCTCATTGCATTTAGCATAACATCCAAAGGCTTTAATTAGATCTGGCAAACCATCTAACTTTATCTTCTCTATGTTCCTTGAAAAAGCCAATCAAATATTTACCTCATGACCTTTGCACTTGCCACTCTTGCCTTGACCAGTTGTTGCCCAGATATTTACATGACTCAGTATTTCAGCTCATTTTGGCCTCTGCCCAAAAGTTGTCCACTCTAGATTCCCTTAGTGTTCTCCATTATTCTATGTCCATTTCACTGCTTGACATATACTTGTGAACTAAATGAACACAGAACTGTTTTGCATCCCCTGAGCCTAGAAGAGTGCCCGGCATGCAATAGATACTGTATTAATTCATTAATCAACATCTATTGTTATAATTATCTAAGTAAATCCAGAATATGCAGAATATTTATTTTTCTAATTACAAAATTATAACTGCTAGATGTATAAAATTTCAGAAAATAAAGAAAAGTATTTGGTAAAATTATATTGTCAAGAATCACTTCTCCCCACCCCATTCCAAGATATGAAATTACTGAAACTTTTTTTTATTTATTTTTATATTTTTTTGTTTTTCAGCACATTATGGGGGTACAAAAGTTCAGGCTATATATATTGCCCATGCCTCCCCATCCCCCCCAAATCTGAGCTTCAATTGTGTCCATTCCCTAGACAGTGCACATCACACTCATCATGTAGGTATGCACTCATCCCCTCCCCCCACCCCATCCCCCCCCCAGTCAGAACTTCAAGCGTATCCATTCCCCAGGCAGTGCGCATCACACTCAACAAGTAGGTATACACCCATCCCTTCCACCCAGCCCCGACCTCTGTCCCATACCCAATTGGTGTTATTCCCAAATGTGCACTCAGGGAAACCAGTTTGCTGGTGAGTACATGTGGTGCTTATTTTTCCATTCTTGGGATACTTCACTTAATAGAATGGGTTCCAACTCTCTCCAGGAGAACCAAAGAGATGCCATATCACCATTATTTCTAATAGCTGAGTAATATTCCACGGTATACATATACCACATTTTGCTAATCCATTCATGAATTGATGGGCATTTGGGTTGTTTCCACATCTTTGCAATTGTGAATTGTGCTGCTATAAACATTCGGGTGCAGGTGTCTTTTTTATAGAATGACTTTTGTTCTTCTGGGTAGATGCCCAATAATGGGATTGCTGGATTGAATGATAGGTCTACTTGAATCTGTTTAAGGTATCTCCACATTGCTTTCCACAAGGGTTGCACTAGTTTACAGTCCCACCAGCAGTGTATGAGTGTACCTGTCTCTCCACATCCACGCCAACATGTATAGTTTTGGGACTTTTTGATAAAGGCCATTCTCACTGGAGTTAAGTGATATCTCATTGTCGTTTTGATTTGCATTTCCCTGATGATCAGAGATGTTGAACACTTTTTCATATGTTTGTTAGCAATTTTTATATCTTCTTTTGAAAAATTTCTATTCATGTCCTTTGCCCACTTTTTGATAGGGTTGTTCAAAGACCCCTAAGGCAATCACAGCAACAACAAAAATAAATAAATGGGACCTGATCAAATTAAAAAGCTTCTGCACAGCCAAAGAAACAGTCAGGAGAGTAAACAGACAACCTACAGAATGGGAAAAAATTTTCGCATACTACACATCAGATAAAGGATTGATAACAAGAATCTATTTAGAACTCAGGAAAATCAGTAAGAAACTTTTTGATGTATTTCCTTTCAGACTACTTTTAATGCATTTATGTTAAAAGGATTGATATGAAGGATTAGTCAAGGCTGTGTCAGTAAAACAAATCATTATAGCTATTTGGAACAGGAATAGGTTTAATACAGGGGATTCGATGTTCACAAAATCATTGAGTAATACACACATAAAGCTATGGAAGGTCACTGTTAGATCCCCTTTGCTGCTTCTTCCCAAGGTGTCAGGCAGTTACAGGAATCAGGGAACCTCAGAGGATGATCACAGCAGCTTATAACAAAGAGGGAGGTGATTAACAGGAAAACACGCAGAACCACTCCAAAAATATCATGACTAACAAAGTCCATCCATGCTTGTCCACTATGTAGGAGGAAAGATAATGTGCCCCAAACTTTTTCTCCCTCAATCTCTTCCTCTCAATAAATGCTAAGTCTTTTTCACAGTTTCCTATACCAATAATCCAGATGATATTGTTAGCCTCCAAAAATCTATCTCCTCCAAAAATTTTAGTCCTACTTGAGTACTATTTATTATAATTCCAAAATTATTTGAAAAGTCCCCCTTCTCTCCATCTTTACTTGTAGCAGTACATCTCACACCTCAATTGCTGCCACACTCTACATTCTTTCTCCCCTCCAATTTATTTTGTATATAAAAGTCAGAACTGAAATGGGAGGCCCTTCCATAACACTTTGTCATTATTAAAGTTTGTGAAGCACAAGATGTAGCAATTGACTATATAAGGTGAGTAAAAGTTTTAAAGGAAAGTAAGTGTGGTTTTACTCACTCTAGAGGTAGACTGGATAAAGATATCAAGCAAGCAATTGAATTGTATGTCTGGAGCATTGGTCAGAAATTGAAATTTTAAAAAATAATATGAAATAAACGGAATTATTTCCTCTAAAAAGTCTGACCTATTGATAATAATCTTTCTAATACACTGAGTTCTCAAATAAATTATATTAGTGTGAAAGTAACATTCAGTGATTAATTCATGAAGTCGAGCTTGGAAAGACAGTCTGAAGGTAAAGGAAAAAAAGAGCAAAAGCAGAAAGTCATAAAAAGAACAAGAAAAAAAAACAAACAAACAAGATCCAAATGGTAAGCCTCTTCTTCAAATTGAGTTAGATACTAGAGAAAAGTCTAAAACTTCATGCAGTTATTCTAAACCTGAGTTCTTCTCCATGCTAATAAATTCTCACCAATCTTTACCGGTTGGAAATGGGAAATCTGCTATTACAACACAGTCTCTCTCTCTCTCTCTGTCTCACCCATCAAATTCTAAAATCCTAAGACAAATTAAAGTTAAAGAAAAATTACCAGGAGCTATTTATTTTTTCTCCAACACCAGGATAGTTCTATTTATACTGTATATTTCTGTCTTCTTCCTTAGATATTTATCAGGAGTATTAACACTGTATGTAATGTGTACTTTTTAAGAATATCTTTAATGTAATAATACATAAAAAGCCAAAGTAATATGAAAGAAATATTTCTTGTCAAAACCATGCTGACTAAATGTAATTATGTTAACATTTCATTTTCTTGTGTCAAACCAGTCTTTTTGTATTTTCTTCATTTTACAGAAGCAGTCTTTTAAATTCATCCTAAATGCCTCTATTTAAGGTCAAAACCTGTTATTTTTTCTCAATCTTTTGGCTTTAAGCTGTTATTTAAAGAAACCAGACATTCAGCTTTAGCATATCGGATGAAGCCAGCTATGACCCAGGTATAGGCTCACCCTTTCATAGTCCCCAGTTCTCCTATTTTATTTAACTAGGAACATTTGTACACAGATAATGATAGAAAACTGATAAATGATAACTGACAAGCACCTGGTACTTATTAAACAAGATCTACAACTGATCATAAATCATATACCTTTTTTCAGCTATAAAATTCAATACAAAGACACTCATTAAAACACTTTTAAAATATAGGAAATAAAATATGATGGAACTATAATTTAAAAAATAAATGTTATAAAAGCAAAATTTAATGATATTCTTGTTTTTTTCCTTCTTTCCCTAAGAATAATGTCTTTATTTCACCTGGAACAATTATGTCTTTATTTCACGAGCTTGGTTGACAATCTCTTCAGTAATTTTGACTAATTATTGCAACCAACCAATTTCCACCTGACCCAATCTAGTAACAAATCAATCATTTGTCCATGTAGAGATTATTATCATTGAATGTTTAAAATTTTTTTATCTTTAACAAGAAACAACTCAATTGAGATAAGGCCATGGTTTTAAAAAGGCTTTATACCCAACCAGAGACTCACCCATTTTAGTAAGCTGCAAGCAGTTAAATAGTAGTTTGATTTAATACTTAATGAGCAATCAATACTGGAAAAAAACAGGAGCTGAGAGCAGTAAAACATTGATTTTCCAATGGCATCTAATTTACACACCTATGGAACATCTGCTCTCTTAAAGTTCTGCTTTTTTAAATGAATTCCCACCTTATGTTTTAAAAATTTTTAGATTGATTTCTGTGGGTCAATGGTGCAGCAGAAGTGCAGTCAGAGGATATTTAAAAGTATATTCAGCAATGTGGATTGAAAAAGATATGGGCAAATTTTATACAAAAATAAAAGGTAAGGAGGAGAATAAATTCTTCTCTGCCCTAATGACACACATAAATACTCCTATATATTGAACTCAAAATATTTCTATTTGCCTTCTTTAAGAGATACCATTTTAGTCAATTACAAATATTATTTAAAAATTGGCCATCTAAAAGTTAAGACTTCCTTATAGTCAGTAGGCAATTCCAAAATTTACAAATATAATTACTCAATATCTGTGAACTGCATGCACCCCAACCCCATGCCTTAACTCAATAAAGTACTGCATTGGAGAGAAGTCCTATATGTATCACCTTCTGAAAAACCCCAAGGAACTAACTATTACATTAGTCTCTCAGGTTGCCATAAAAAAAAAAAAAAATACTACAGACTGGGTAACTTAAACACAGAGATTTATTTTCTCGCAGTTCTGGAAGTTGGAAGTTCAAGACTAGGGTGCCAGCATCGTCAGTTTCTGCTAAAGACTTTCTCTTGACATAGGTGGCTGCCATCTTGCTATATGCTCACATGACTTATTCTTACTGGCTTGTGAGGGGAGAGACCCTGAGACCTCTCTGGTGTCTCTTCTTATAAGGATACTAATCCTATGGGATCATTTAACCTTAATTAAAAAATTTTACAAAATTTGAGTCTCCATACAGAGACTACAAAGGAAAAATTCTATAATATTTTGTAATGAATATTTTGTAAATAAGGGTACATTTAGCTACAATTTCCCATTTTCCCTATGCCTGGTGACTTTTGGGACACCCTGTAGAATGAATTTCAGCAAAAATAATTTTCATTTTAAATATAAGGATGCAGCATTTGGAAATTTTGAATTCTATACTAGTTGTTTAAGTAACACAAGTTACCAAAGTAAAATCATAACAGAATGAAGAATGTATTTTTTATTTATTTATACAGCAATATCAGCAGCAGTCTTCAATTCATTCAAAGGTTAGATACAGGTTATTATGAATCATGCTGGTGTAGTTTTATGAGTAAAATGGCCTTTGACCTTCACATTTCCAGATGTTACTATTTGCTGTTTAATAGTCAAAACAGAGCTCTAACCCACACTGAGACCTGGCAGAAATTCATATTACAGTAGATCAGGCTATTTATTTTACATATCAACAGAGTTTGGGCATGTCTAGTCAGTATATTCTCATAAATCATTATTATACACATGCTTTCTAAGGATCCTTTGAATTAATGGCCATATGTTGTTCTTTTTCTTTCTTTCCCCTCATTTTAAGTACATTTTTACAACTTTATTAGCTAAATATACAACTTCATTCATTGACTTCAAGAGAGACAGGGAAAAATAGTTAACATTAATTCCTCTACCTTTCCAGGTTATCAGGAGAAAAGTTCTGAGCACTCTACAAATGTAGACGTAAAACAGACTTTAGAACTGGTGCTAAGTAAATGAGAAGTAACACGTATTATTTTATTTAGGAGATGGTTTTTTAATGTAAGAAATACATTCCTAAAAACTGCATTGAAGTTATCATTAAGAATTTTTACTTTTTTTTTGAAGATCATCATATAGGAATTAAATTTGTTTAGTTCTTTTTATTTGTAAATGGGAAAAACTTTTACTTCTCTAATGTCTAGCAGAATCTTTCAGTGTCAACAACATTAAAGTCTTAAAATCAGGGAGGAAAACAAAAATAAATAACTATCACATATAAATAGATTATATATATTTGGCACATATGCCAAGGAAAAAATTCTCATGATCATTCTCGTACCTAAAATTTACAACATATTTATATTTTAGTGCAGGGCAGGATTTTTATTTTAAATATATGTAATATATTTGTAAGTTTAATATAAATGTTAATTGATTATAGCAAAAGGTTTTATATTTTGTTAATACTATGATTTACTTTTAGAGTGAAGAATTGGATAAGAAATATAAAAGATTTTTGAAGAAAATAGATTTTTGAAAGTTAAAATATTGTGTTTTGCCTTGCGATTATAACAAGTGTTGCATATTGAATGCTTTTCCTCCTAATGCTCTCTTCTTCCTGCTCCTTTTTTTCTTTCCGTTTTTTTTTTTTTTTTTTTTTTTTGTCATTCTTCTACCAGTATCGAGTACATACTCTGTGGCATTATATCAAAAACTTTATGTGTAATCTCTTATTAAATCTCACCACATGTACAAACACTAACAATCCAGATGTGCTCTCTCTCTACTCTTAGTGAGGAAATAAATATTTAGAGAGATTCAATAACTTTCAGCCATTCAAATAGGTGCCAATTATAAATCAACTCAACTTCTGAGCAATATTGCCTTATCAGTGTCCATGACATTCCCTCTACAATATTCAGATTTTAGAGAATCTATGGGTAAATTATTCCAGTAAAAGACAGGAAAAAAGCATGTGTTTCTGTGGTTCATGGTAGAATGCATCTCTTACTATAGGGTAATCATTCTCAATTAGGGCCCCGGGAGCAGCAATATTAGTAGCATCAGTTGTTAGAAATACAAATTCTTGGGCCCCAACCCAGACATACTCAATGAGCTCTAGTTGCAGCCCAGCACTCTGTGTTTTCACAAGTGTTCCAAGTGATTGTTGCTAAATTTTAGAACGAATGTAAATTTACTCTTCTGAATTGATTAAAATTTGCTTCTCATTATTATAATACTTTTTTTTTAAGGAAAGATTAATTTGGAAGATATTTCAATACCTAATCTGGGAAAATATAACATAATTAAGGAGAAACAAGTGCAGAAAAATGAAGTGGAGATCTTCCACATTACTTGAGGAGAGGGAGGTTCTTGCTTAAAATATTTCTCAGGTATAGTTAGTGTCCTCAAATTTAAGAATCTATGAGTCTTTCTTCTCTTGGTAGATAAAAAGATATGTATACTGCGGTAAAGGCAAAAAGAGTCAACATATGAAAGTGGAAGGGGTTGGGATGGCATGTAATGATAGGGAGCTGAATAGGAACAAGCAACAACAGAGATTGCGCTATTAAGGATGCCATTCCAAGGACTTTCTTATAAACTTATATGTCTATTATCTTATGATCCATTTATTGCCTTTTTCTTATTTTTCTTTCTGCTAGATATGCTAAATTATTTACCCTGTAGGACTCACCTCACCTTAGTCTTGTGTTTTGAATACTAGTTTAATCTCTTAGTTGGACATTTTTATTTTATTTAAAATTATATCTATTTTACCCAAATAATTTTATTTACCTTCTTTATTTTACTTTTACTTTTTAGTTTAACTTATTCTACTATTTGTTAATTGCAGTTGAATTCTTTTTTTTCTTTCTTATATATGTGTCATTTTAAACTACATTCTCTTTAAGACTATAAAATAATAAAAAGATTTCTATACATATACACTCCACACTTGATAAATATCTTGCATTAGATTTACTTAAACTAAGATATTGTAGTATTTGGATTAAACTCACTTTTACAGGGGGAAAAGGACATAGAGTTTAAGTGATTGTCAGAACTTTTTCCACATATGGGTAGAATGGTTCTTGGTCTACATTTGTCTGGGAGAGTATTTTTTGTTGTTGTACCTGAATAATTATTAATAGCAACCAGTTAACACTCAAATATGCCCCATTTAGACTATAAATTAAATGAATATGAAGAAGCAGCTGAGTTAAGCTTTGTGCCCTTTTCTAAATATGTATTGGCTAGCAAACAAGGAGAAAAAATATACTTAATTTTCTAACCACACTTTAATTTTTTTTTTAATTTCCATAGATTTAGGGAGTACAATATTTTTTGTTACATGGATTAATTCTATAATGCTGAAGTTAGGGCTTTTAGCATACCTATCACCAGAATAATGTATATTGTACCCACTAGGTAGATTTTTATCCCTCATCCCTTGCCACCCTCTCCCCTTCTTAGTTTTTAATGTCCATTACACCACTTTATGATCATATAAACCCAGTGTTTAGCTCCCACTTATAAGTGAGAACATGTGTAATTTATTTTTGCATTCGTGAGATACTTCACTTAGGATAATGGTCTCCAGTTCCATCCAATGTGCTGCAAAAGATATTATTTCATTCCTTTTTATGGCTGAGTAGTACTCCACTGTGTTTGTGTATATATGTGTGTATGTGTGTGTGTGTGTATATATATGCCCCCACATTTTATTTATCCACTCATCATGTGATGGGCACTTACATTGATTCCATATCCTTGCAATTGCTAATTGTGCTGCAATAACATTTGGGTGCAGCTGTCTGATTTATAAACTGATTTTTCCTTTGGATAGATAGTCAGTAGTGGGATTGTTGGATCAAGTGGTAGGTCTACTTTTAGTTCTTTGAGGAATCTCTTTACTGCTTTCCATGGCAGATGTGCTAGTTTACATTTCCACCAACAGTGTATAAACATTTCATTTTCATCACATTCATACCAACATCTATTGTTTTTTTCTTTTTAATAATGGCCACTCTGACACAGGTAAAGTGGTATCTCATTGTGGTTTTAATTTGCATTTCTCTGATGATTAGTGATATTGAGCATATTTTCATAATTTTGTTGGACATTTGTTTATCTTCTTTTGAGAAAAATCTGTTCATGTCTTTTGCCCATTTTTAGTTGGGGTTATTTTGGTTTTTTTGTGCTGATTTGTTTGAGTTCTTTGTAGATTCTGGATATTAGTCCTTTGTCAGATGTATAGTTTCCAAATATTTTCCCCTATTCTGTATGTTGTCTATTTACTCTGTTGATTATTTCCTTTGCTGTGCAGGAACTTTTTTAGTTTAATTAAATCCCATTTATTTATTTTTGTGCTTGCTGTATTTGCTTTTGGGGTCTTACTCATAAATTCTTTGCCTTGTCCAATATCAAGAGGAATTTTCCCTATATTCTCTTCCAGAATTTTTATGGTTTCAGATCTTACATTAAAGCCTTTAATCCATCTTGAATTAATTTTTATGTATGATGAGAAACTGGGATCCAGTTTTATTCTTCTACATGTGGCTATCCAGTTTTCCCGGTACCATTTATTAAATAGGGCTTCCTTTTCCCAGTGTATGTTTTTGTCTGCTTTATCAAAAATTAGTTGATTGTAACTATATGGTTTTATTTCTGGGTTCTCTATTCTGTTCCATTAGTCTATGTGCCTACCATTATACCATTACTATGATGTTTTGGCCTAACCACACTTTTATAAATTGACACACTTTCAGAACATCCTCTATTTCCATCCTCTGGTTTAATTTTTACCATATCACTTTGCAATGGATTAGTATATATTTTATTTTTCTGTCTTTTTATTGAATTCTGTGTCCTCAGGAATTATTTCAGTTAAAATATTTCAGCATATAATAGTTGTGTTATATATATGATTATACATAAATTATTTTGACAGTAAAAGTAAATTATGTATATAAATTATATAAAGATATTTGATATAAATGTAAATTATATATATAGTATAGAAATGATTAATAAAGATCTGTTTATGGTAAACACCCTTAGTTTGTAAAAAAATAAAAACAAAAATAGAATAATCACTCTCAGTTTGAATAAGTTAGTTATTTGACACTTAATCTTTCTCAAGTACCTTGAATGATATAAAATTATTTTTACATGGCACCTAGCTTAATTGTTACAGTAGATATGTTGCTTTAGTCAACAGGAAACAGAATACATTCCAGATATGCTAGAGCTGTACTATCATCTAATACAATGGCTACTAGTCACATTTGATTATTGAACACTTGAAATGCAACTAATCTGAATTGCATATAGTGTAAAAGCTGGATTTTGAAAACAGTACAATGAAATTATTAATGTATCTCATTAATAATATATGCATTAAGTACATATTAAAATAATTTTGGAATATTGGATTCAATAAAATATATCATTAACATTAACTTCACCTCTTTATTTTACTTATATTTTAATGCTTATTACTCAGCATTATATAATAGATTTAATGCAAAAATGTACTTATTCTTGGAAGAATTAGGGGCTACTGAAAGGCCAAATGGTGAATGGAAAGTTACTTTTGATAGTGAAAGTAAATAAATTTGTTTCAAGTGGAAAAAAATATGGAAGTTACAATCTAGGCAAGTTAAATCCCTGTCATAATCCTCTCTCCACCTGATACTGAAAATGATTTAGCAGAACGTGAGCACAAGGATGTGTTGATTTTACCCAAGTGTTGTAGCAATTAGGAGCTCCTGTATAAAATAAATAAAAACCTAGCCAAAATAGTCCATTTCTATTCTGGTCCCATGGAGATGTCTGGAAGATAAAATTAGTAATAAAGTGGCACATGTACATATTGTTTAGACATTCAAAACACATATTCAAAAAACCAATTTAATGGAACACATTTATAGTATATTATGTTTCATTTTAACTTCCAAAATTGGCTTTTCTCAGTTTGAAGAAAAGAAATGAATGTCCTTTTCTTAGAAGATTACTGATGAGATCAGAACTGAAAAATGACATATCTTAAACAAAATAATAAAAATTTGTCTTAAATTTACCAAATAAACAGTTTTGTTATTAAAAGATAATACTATTCCTAATCATAATTTTTTTTATTTCTTTCAGGATCTTATAAGTAAGATCACAAATAATTATTCTCTTTAATTTTCTTTTTTCATTGCCCTGTATTTTCTCACAGAGCAAAATTCATCATCATCATATGCCCTAAGATAAGCCTATACTATAGTCTTAGTAAGGAAAAGAAACTGAATAACAGTAGCAAAGGATTGGCAAGTATATAAAAGATATAATGACCAGTAGTGCATTGTTAAGCTGTCGTATGCATTTATAGGTGTATTAGTTTCCGTATCTTCTAACAGAAACATCCTTAGATGTATAAGCTTTCTATAAATCTTTACTTTTGTTTTCTAGTGTAGCAGCATTTAAAATGCAATACCTATTATCATAACATTTTCCAGAATGTCCAGGTGCAGTTACAGAAACTACATTTTTAAAAATGCAAAACACAAACTTGTATTTTGGTCTTATTTTTGAAGTGGTACACCTCCTTTTCTAAATTGTTTTAAATTTTTTGTATTTATAAAAATATATTTTTTACATAGTAAGTAGTCTATCTATTTAACATATGGGTATATGTTATTTCAACAGAACGATACTTGACATTAACAATTATATACTGAATGATGGAATAACATTTTTGAGGTCTTTGGCAGATCCCAGTGGTTGGCTAATCAAATTTCCATTCCCAAGGATGTTCTGCCTCTTCCATCTATTAACTTTAGAAAGTAGGAAAGTTAAGTTTCACTCCCCCAGCCTCTATTGCCCTTAGAGAGGATCACATGATGCAGTTCTGGATAATAAGAGTATATATGTGTAAGTCTGCAAGGGGTGCTCATGAAAAAACTTTTGCTTTCTATAAAAGGGACAGGTATATATCTTGACCCATCCCTTCCCTTCTTCCTGCCTTAAATATTGATATTATTACTGGATCCATGGTAGTCATCTTAGGATCTTGAGCAGAGGACAAGAGAATTGCAGACATAGCAGTGAAAATTATTGAGCTGCTATAGCTATTATCATTACCTCTGTTTGTTATATGATAAAAAGAAGAACAAAAGCTGTTCTTTTGTTTAAGCCACTGCTGGATGGGGTTTCTGTGAAAATCCATACCATAAAAAAATATTTCAAAATACATTCATAAATTGATGGGCATTTGGAGTGTTTCCACATCTTTGCATGAATGTATTTTGAAATATTAGTAAAATGTGGTATATGTATACCATGGAGTATTACTCAGCTATTAGAAATAATGGCGATATGGCATCTCTTTTGTTCTCCTGGAGAGAGTTGGAACCCATTCTATTAAGTGAAGTATCCCAAGAATGTAAAAGTAAGCACCACATGTACTCACCAGCAAATTGGTTTCCCTGCTCATCACCTAAGTGCACATTTGGGAATAACACCAATTGGGTATCGTACAGAGGTGGGAGGTGGGGGAGGGGATGGGTGTATACCTATGTGATGAGTGCGATGTGCACTGTCTGGGGAATGGACACGCTTGAAGCTCAGACTCAGGGGGGTTGGGGGGCATGGGTAACATATATAACCTGAACTTTTGTGCCCCCATAATAAGCTGAAATAAAAAAAAAATACAGTGACTGCACCAATTCATTGTTATACTGTACTGCCTTCTTCCCTCAATTCTCTGATTTTGGTTGCCATCAAATAGACAATGTACAGCCAATGATTGTAAGATGTCTATGGCCATAAGAGTTGTTTATTTTTGTATACTGAGTAATATATGTAAGTTTCAAACACATTACATATAAATATTTATTACAAAGTGTTAAATCTATAGGGTGCTTAGAGAGAAAAAAAAAAAAAAAACACTCTGTTAATAGAATTTGGACATAGATTAAATTCCCCTAACTTGAAAATCTTCAGATGGTGCAATTTTTATTTTTAGGGAAGAAATAATGGTGAGAGGAATTTTATCCAAGGATCTAATGTTTTTATCACTCATTTCTTGTCTTTAATATTAGAAAAAAATGCAATGAATGATGGAAATTGAGTAATATTCTAGTAACTATTAATGCTCACGATTTCAGTAATAATTATATTTTAATTTTTGTCAAGGTCTTTTTCATTTATTTCTTTCTAAGGAATGATGGCTAAGGTGTCATTTAACATATAATTTGAATTGTTTAAAACATAATTCGTAGACACTGACACTTTTCTTTCTGTGTACAGCTGCCAAGTGAGGGGTTTCCCCTTGAATGGATTTCTCAGACCTGCTCTCTGCCCATGTATTGTAAAATAGTTTTCTCCAGGTATTTTAGCAGATTCAGGAAACAATTTTGCTACCATTAGCTTTACCATGTTGGGTCAGAGGCGCTTCATAAACCCTTGCATGGTCATTTTAATTTTATGGTTTTTATTGAGAGAAAGTCATAAAGTAGTCTAAACCATAAAAAGAATCAAAGACTAACATGCCTGTGCTTTAAAAAGGCATATTTTCCACTATTTGAATATTTCAAGGCCTGAACAAATTTATTGAATATGTCATAACCCCTTTTAAATTTCTGGATCATTAAGACAAGGCAAGAACGATGAAAAATTTGCATTGGAACTGCATAGGACTGCCTGAGCAAACAGAGAGGAGAAATAATAGTATTCTTAAAATAAGGTTATTTTCTTTTATCTTAAAATACTAGTTGTGGAATATTTGTTGTATAAACATCCAATAAAAATATGACTTACATTTTTCGTGGAA
This sequence comes from Eulemur rufifrons, assembly GCF_041146395.1. Taxonomy (NCBI): domain Eukaryota; kingdom Metazoa; phylum Chordata; class Mammalia; order Primates; family Lemuridae; genus Eulemur; species Eulemur rufifrons. The sequence continues at coordinate 64,929,618 of NC_090998.1, read as the reverse complement.
CCATTTTTTGTTTAAACTAATTAAATCTTCACTTACATACTGAAGTTGAATGATAAAATAGTCGTAGATAAAATATTCAAGATACAAGTTGTTTTCTTCATGTATGTAAACATAACTATTTTAACAATTACATTTTCTTCTACCTTTAAGTTAGATATCAAACTAGAAAGAGAACTATAATGTATTCTAAATTGATGATAAACTGTTACATTCATACAGTTAGTCACTTTGTTATCCCAATCACTATTGCCCTTTAAGAAAATTATCTCTTAAAATTATCTCTGAAATATTTAATTTAAAATATTTCATAGATAAAACAATAAATTAGTATAATATATAAGATATACTATAAAAACTTGTGAATTCATCAAACAGAACAGTAGTAGAACATTACATAGCTTTTGAATGTTATCCTCATCCCTTTGATTTCACTGCCTAAAGTTCACTATTAATCATTTTCTTCCTTCATCATTTTAAGTAAATAATAGATATATAATTTTGCCTGTCGTTGACCTCTATCTAAATTGAATCATACAATATGTACTTTTGCAGTGCTTGTGGTTTGTTTTACACATTATATTCCCTACTGTTTCTGTAGTTATCTTCTCTTTTCATTCCGAATAATTTTATGTGTGCCTATTCTGGGGTTTTTTCTGTATGACTCTTGTGAGAGTTTGTTAAATTTTTCCAACTTTTCCAAGATGGAACTTCTAATTTGTTAATCTTCTATTTGCTTATTTATTATAATTCTTTAATCTTTGCTCTTGTCTTTATCATTTTGTTTCTTATATTTTTATATATCTTATTTTGTGTGTAACATCTAAATTAGGACCCCAGGCTATTATTTTTAGTCTTTTTTCTTTGAAATATATGCATTAAGTACTATAAAAGTTCCTATGAATCCTTTGTTTTAACCTACAAAATTTGACTTGTTTAATATCATATATAATCTCATCTCACTGTGTATAAATTATAGGTGTGATATTTTTCTTCATTACTTTTCTCCTTTCTTCTGCTCTCTATGTTGCTGCTGAGAAATCAGTCTAGATTCTTTCAGGCAATACTGCTTTGTTTTCTTTATACGATTAAGTTATTTTTCTTGATTTTGAAGTTGTACAGTTTCTTTACAATTGGTCCTGCTTAGAATGTGTTGGACTTTATGAATATGAGGATTCATAAGAATACTATGACACCTTCTTTGAGCTCAAGTTTTTGGAAAAAAAAAAGAAATAAAGTATTACGTAGGCCAGTTGCCTGGGTATCTCAAGAGGTGGACTTATTTGAAGGTTCAGCTCACTCACTCACATGTGTGGTGCCTGCATGGGAAGACTTCAACATTTAGGAACTGTAACAACCAGGGCTCTTCAATTCACTCTTTCCCTATGTATGCGTTCCCCCCCCACCCCCGCACCATGAAAGCTTCGGAGTGCTCATATTTTTATATTGCATTTTAGAGTTTCAAAGGCCTTGTCTTAAGAGAGAGAGAGAGCCACGTAGAAGCTTTATTGCCTTTTATGACCTCTCCTTGGAGGTTATATAGTGTCATTTCTGAAATGCTTTATAACATGAAGATGCAGTGGTCCACGGGAGGTTCAAGGGGAGAGGACTTTGTTAGAAGAGAATGTGAGATGGATACATATTGGTGAGGGCAGAGTAGGAAATACAATCTCCCATAGGATGCAAACCACCTGGTAACTTTTCTGAAAAATTTATTGTCTATCTATAGTTTATTGCAGAGATTCAGGTAACACAGATACGAGCTCTGAACCTTCGTGATAGATAGTTTACGACTTCAAATTCAGGGGAGTCTCCTTCTCAATTTAAGATCAAGACAGATAATTTTCCTTTGTGGATTGGATTCTGTTACTGTTAAGTTTATCGTTTCATCTGGCAGAAGTCCTTCCTTAGGCAGGATCACCTGTTTCAACTCCCCAACATGAACTAATCAAATTGTAGACTCAAGGCCTCATTATTCATCCTTCCATGCCTTGTAAAACCGAAAGGTGACAGGTGTTGTGAGAGGAGTAGTGATGAAAAGAGAGCATGAGGGAGCTAGATAGAAATAAATGTTCTATTTCTTGATATGGGAACTGATTAAATAGATGAGATCACTTTATGAAAATTAATTGGCATGTACATTTACAATTTACACTTTTATGCTCTGTGCTGTATTTCAATAGAATGTAAAACACAATCATATGAAAAAAAGCCATGAATAACAAGAGATTTACAAAAACTATCTTCTGTTTCAGCATATGATTAATTACCTTTGATTTGTTCTCTGTAGTTTTGGGTTTTGAGATATATATATATACACACACATATATATGTATATGCTCAGTTATACATTTAAATTTTTTACATTTGGTTTTTAGTCCTTTGTGGTTAAAGTATTTTCATATACCATTGTTTTTTTATGTCCTCAAGTCTACCCCCATCAAATTAGTACATTTCTTTCTGTAAGAAGGAATACAAAACTCAGAAATTTTGCAAACTTTCAAAGTATAGTCCAAACTATGCTGTTTAAGCTATTAACATGCACAAAGAGTGTTGTGTCTTTGATAGAAATAATGATATCACACTCAAAATCAAAGATTAGATCTCTTATGTTTTTTTAAAAAAAGGAAGAAACTAGGTCTCCTAAAAATATGAGATATTTAAAAAGTGCAACATTTTTATTTGTATAATTTACAAAGTAATTTCAAACTAAAGTTTGTTTTTAGATTCACATACAAAAGTGTGTTATATAGATCTTATTAGCACAGTTCCCTATTGGTGAAAGCGATACTACTAGTTCTAGGTAAATACTCCACATTGTCTTCTGGCTTCGTGCCTGGGATCTTAAAATTGGCGTTAATATTCAGTTACTCCTATAGCTAATTTCATACTAACTGCATAAATAGGACTTATATGTGAAGCTCTCAGCCCACTCGCACTCCAAAAGCATATTTGTGATTGCTGTACTTAGCCACATGGCACTGAAGGAGAGAGCTTATGACTTTTTTGGCTTTACTCAGAGTAAGGCCAGTAGCCCAACCCTGAATAGGCTTTCAAACCACAACAGTACAAACAACAAAGAATTCATGAAGAAGACCCCAAAAGCAATCACAGCAACAACAAAAATAAATAAATAGGACCTGATCAAATTAAAAAGCTTCTGCACTGACAAAGTAACTATCACTAGAATGAAAAGAAAACCTACGGAATGGAAGAAAATATTTGCATGCTATACATTTATCTGATAAAGGGCTAATAACTAGAACCTATACAAACATTAGCACCTTGATACCTTTCTCAAACATGGGGAATGATTCTTAGATTCTAAAATGTTTAATAGTCCTTTGGAAATTTAGACTGTAGGTAGATATAAGGAAAAAAAGTTTAGATTTGTTCAATTAGTCAAAAAAATTTCTGAATTCCCCTCATGTTCTAGGTTCTGGTCTAAGTTATATGTCTTAACAAAGATTGTTAAGACATATAACACATTGCCTTCCAAGAAATCACACAACTCTTTTCTAATGCAGTATCATTCAGAAAAAGATATTTAGTTTAAAACATATGCCCCTTTTCTATGACTTTCCTTTAATCTTTTTCGTTATTCAAAAATAGTAAAACATATATAAAACTTAAATGTTCCTGTGTTTGGGATCATATTATTTATTTCCTTTAATCTTTTCTGGAATTTCAAATCACTACTCTTTCCACTATTCAGGATGGCATGCTATTTGTAGACTTCTTTCAGTTAAGACTTATGCTCCTCAAGACAGGTGAAATTCTGTGGAAAGCACAACCCGTATTCAGATAAGCCTATAATTCTAATTAAAAACAAAATATAGTTTAGATTGAGATCACCTACGAGAACTTGACATATACCCTGGGTAACTTTTCTTTCTGAATCAGTTGATGTTTTTGGGATTCAAATATAGGAGCTCATTCCCTGGGTAAAGTAATCAATGTCTTACTCAATCCCCAATCTGTCTCTTCTGATTTTGTACATACAAGATATCCAGATCTCATTGGAAACTATTTTCTCCTGAAATGCTTCTATCAGGGAAATTGACTGTTAGCAATCTGATTGCAGTTGATAGTGATTGATTTTAACTGGGAATTTTTTCAACAGCTTTATTGAAGTATAACTAACATATAAAGAATGGTACATATTTAATGTGTACAATTTGATCTGTTTGGACATATGCAAATACCAGTAATACCATCAGCACAATTATGGTAATAGATATATCCTACACCTCCCAAAGTTTCTCTGCGTTCCTTCGTTGTATGTGTGTGTTTTGTTTTGTTTTTGTGGCTAGAACACTTAACATGTGATCTACAAATTTTGAAGTGCACAACATTGTAAATCATAGGCAGTATGTTGTACAGCAGACCTCTGGAACTCATTTTGCTAGCATAACTGAAACTTTATACCCATTGAAGAGCCCCTCTTCATTTCTACCATCCCTATAGCTTCCTGCAACCACAATTTTATTCTCTGCTTCTATAAGTTTGACTATTATAGATACCTCATATAAGTGGAATCATGCACTATTTGTCCTTCTGTGACTGGCTTATTTCACTTAGCCTAATATTCTCCATGTTCATTCATGTTGTGACAAATGGCAAGATTTCCTTCTTTTATGAGGCTGAATAATATTCCATTGCAAGTATATGCCACATTTCGTTTATCCATTCAATTATTAATGGACACTAGGACTGTTTCTATAACTTAGCTACTGTCAATAATGTTGCAATGAACATAGTGGTGCAGATACGTCTTTGAGATACTAATTTCAATTATTTTGGAAATATATACTGAAGTAGAATTGCTGGATCGTATGGTAGTTCTATCTTAAATTTTTTGAAGGACCTCCATACTCTTTTCCATAGCTACTGCACCATTTTACATTTTCACCACCAGCGTGTAGGGTTCCAAATTCTTGACATCCTCACTAATAATTATCTTTATTTAAAACAGCTATACTAACAGGTGTGAGGTGACATTTCATTGTGATTTTGATTTGCATTTTCCTGATGATTAGTGATGTTGAATACCTTTTCAAATACCTGTGAGCCAGCTGTATGTCTTCTTTGAATAAATGTTTGTTCAAGTTCTTTGTCCATTTTTAATTGAGTTATTGTTTTTTTTTTCCTTTTTTGGTATTGACTTCTAGGAGTTTCTTATACATTTTTCATATGAATCCCTTATCAGATATATGGCTTGCAAATACTTTCTTCCATTTCAAAAGATTGCCTTTTGATTCTGCTGACAATTACTTTTGCTGTGCAACAGCATTTTAGTTTCATGTGGCCCCATTTGTCTATTTTTGATTTTGTTATCTGTACTTTTGGTGATATATCTGAAAAATCGTTGCCAAGACCAATGTCAAGAAAACTTCCTCCATGTTTTCTTCTGAGAGTTTTAGCCATTAATTCATCATGGATTTCTTTTTGTGTATTGTACAAGGTAGGAGGTCCAAATTTATTTTATTTTATTTTATTTTATTTTATTTTTTGGCATATGGATATCCAGTTTTTCCAGCACCATTCATTGAAGAGATTATCCTTTTCCCATTGTGTATTCTTGGCATCCCTGTTGAAGATCAGTTGACTGTATATGTGTGAGTTTAGTCTGACTTCTCTATTCTGTTCCTTTGGCCTAAATATCTGTCTTTATGCCAGTACCATATTGCTGTAATTACTGTTGCTTTGGAATGTAATTTGGAATCAGGAAGTGTGATATCTCAAACTTTGCTCTTCTTTCTCAAAATTGCTTTGACTATTCTGAGTCTTTTTGGGTTCCATGTTAATTTTTTAAAATTTTTTTCTACTTCTGTAAAAATACCATTTGGATTTTGATGAGGATAGCATTGAACCTGTAGGTTTATTGGGTAATGTGGACATTTAAACAATATTAAGTATTCCAATCCATGAATACTGGATATCTATTTATTTGAATTTCTTTCATCAGTGTTTTTTACTTTACAGTATCCACAATATCAAATATATTTTGTAAATTCTATCAAGTGCTTTTATGCTATTGACAAGTTGATGCTTTGGTATATCTTTGATAAAATAGCTGAAGAAAATTTCTGAAATTTAAGGGGAGGAGAAACCTTAATTGATGAAGATGAACACCTCATTAGTCACATAATTTGGCAATGCATTTATCATAGAAGCAGACGGCTCTTTGGATTCTCTAGACTGAAGGTTACAGTATATCTGCAAATTATATGTGTAAGAAGTGTATTTTTACATTTAGCTTCTCCCAAAAGACAGGGAGCATACAATACTAATCAGTATTTATCAAAACAAGTTGCATCCTGTGCTTCCAGCCACACCAAACTACATATGTTTCCTAAATATGGTTCTAGCTCATGCTTGGCTGTCTGCCTACAATCACATTCCCTCTACTCCCTCCTACCACACACATGCGCACACACACACACACACACACACACACAGACAAACACAGCATGATGTTTATTTTACCTTTTAAACAGTGATTCTTCTTTCAAATTATAAGCTTCTTTTTTTCTTTTTAAATTTTTTTATTTTTTATTATTATGCATACATACTAGTTATATATGTTTATAGAGTACATGTAATGTTAGTTTGTTAATCTTTGAACTCCTTCTTTAACAGAGAACTTGCTTCATAGTAAATAAGAAATAAACACTATATAAACAAAGGGACAGAGGATGTAAGCAATATATGGAACATATTTTAGTAAAACACTTATGATAAGGACTCACAGTGTTTAGTTCCCTTAAAAGACTAATTTGGGGATTTCAGAGCATATAGAATCCAACTAATAAGAAAGCAAGAATGTTTTTAATTATCACCAATTTATGAAGAATTGAAATATTGAAAATAACTCTAAGCATGAAATAATAAAAGTAGTATGTGAAATCATCACTAAGGCAAAAATAGAATCTGCTTTGATTTGTTGGAAAAACATATGTAGTATGTGTATGTAGGCATAAGGCATGTAAAATTTCCACAAAGAATGACTTTCCAGCAATGATAAGATTATATAAAACGTTTTTTGGCATGATAAAAAGACACTTGGAATTTGAAGAGTCACAGCAGGAAAAACTATTAGAGGTATGAATTAAAACACAAAATCAAGTCAAGCACTTCAAGACAAGTGCACTTGGCAGCTTTTTACTTAAAAAAAAAAAAGGGTATTAAGAATTAGGACCTAAGGAATAACTGTATTTTAAGCTTATATCCAAAGAGCAAATACAGAGTGCTACAGAGTTTAAGAAACTTTTTCCCTTCTTTCATATTTGAACTTAATGATTGTTTGAAAATATATATACTCACTCTTTATAATTAAGATTATATTATTTGGGAAAAGTCACAGTGCCTTATTGCCACATATAAGTTATTCATATTACATGTCTATATGCATAATTTTTGAGCTAACAAATTTTACTATTGTTTTAAAAACAGAATTTTACTCCTTTATAATGTATTTATTCACTGTCAACATAAAAATCTTCTGAAGCATGTGCATGAATTTTGGAGAGTACCATAAGCCTTAATGTCACCCCAGTTTGTTTGGGTTTTTTTGTCTTTAACTTTTCTTTCTGAATCCTTTGATGTTTTTGAGATTCAAATATAGAAACTCATTACTCTGATTGCCCTTATTTGGCACCATAGGCAGAGTTCTCCTAGCTGATGTAAATTACTTTAAAAACATATGCAGAGATGTTTCCATCATCAATGGATTCCTGGTGCTTCCGAATCCCACCTGAATTTATGTAACTTAGTTTTATTATGTATGTTATAAAATCAATTTTCTCCTCTTAAAAGAAAATTACAATTGTCCTCAAATATGGCTTCATTAAATGGTTCTATAGGTACAAGTGACTCATGAATAAAACCTAGGATTTTGGAACTGGAAAAAAAACAAAATATTATAGGCACATCTTAAGTTCAAATATTTCCTGGAATAAAATATTCAGGGAAACTCTGAAATAGTTCAGTGATGAAAAAGTATTCAAATTAATTATGTCACTGATAATTTGTTTCTATACAGCTTTTTTTTCTATATATTTCTGTTACATAAAATGTGCTATAATTTACTAGAATTTTAGGAAATGTGAAATGTTTTTAGTATTATTCTTTATTTCCTTTTGCACTTTTAAAAAAACATCAACAAAACTGTAAATGTAAAAGAAAAACACTCACATATACTCATATATAATCCTATGAAAAGATCAATTTATATATTGATATCCTTAGTATGTCTTCAATTAAGTTTAAGTTATACAAAAAGTTTTACCTAGGAAATGTGATGTACCTACTTCAGAAAACATGTTTGCCTACTCATCACCCAGCAGACTCTCCTTTTTTCTTTAATGGTTTAGCAGATACTTGGAAACATTTTTAATATAATATACAAATACATCTGTCAATATTCACATTGTAAATCAATTAATACCTCTACAATTCAAAACTTATTGTTTAGCAAATATTTTCTTGACTATTAGTCTTTTCCTAGTGGAAATGTTTTGCATGTTTTAACTTCATCTTTATCTTTTTCCTCTTTGCAGAGAATTGAAAAGAAAAACTCAAACAAAAAAATAAAATAAATATTTGTGATACCTGTGTACAGGATACATTATTAATATTTTAATGCACTTTTTTCGGGTACTTTCCTTGGCACAAATGTTACATAATAGGATTTAGGTAAGAGAAAAAGAAACAACTTTACCGTCTGCTTTTGGTAGCAGCAGGGCGGTAAGGAAGGAGGTTGGACAAAATAAATGGGGCTTTGGGTTCCACTGCCTGGTGTTGAAACAGGGCTGCCTTCTAGGACCTGGGAAGCCTTAAACAAGTTACTTAACCTTACAAAGACTCAGTCTTCTTGCTTATAAAATTGTGAAAATAAAAAGTATTATGTGTGTAGAAAGTTCTTAACATAATGATTACCATAATTACAGATAACTAACACTATTATCATTTTTCTCTAATATCACATCTTAATGTTTCTGTCATTAAGTATACTTTGAAAACCTGCATAAAGCCTGCAGAATAGTCTGTCAAATAGCTAAAGATATTTTATTAAACCCTAACTTTCGTTTCTTTTAATATTTGAGTTATGTTTCATTTATCACTATTCTAAATAATTTTAACATTGATAGGCTTTCATTTATCCTTATCATCTTAGGGTAAATTGCTAAGAGTTGTATCTACTTAATTAGTATCATTCTGTTCCACTCTTCTATTGGTCAATTTAGGTTGCATATTTATATTCTTTTAATTGCTATAACTTTTAAATGTTTTAAATGTATGTGTGTGTATATATATATATTTATCAGATCAGATTCTCGATCCATATTCTTTTCCCCTAAATATTTCTTAGTAATCTCCCCATGAGATTTGTCTAATATGTTCTTATAGTTATTTTATTTTCTCTATAATTATATTTTCTCATTTTATTATTTCTAAATATTTTTATGACTCAATTGATTGAAAGCCATTAATTGATGCTCTGGAACAATTTTCTAAGCTTCTTATATGCTATTATGATGGTTTTTTTATATGATATGACCTGAAGATATGATTTTTTTATGATATGATTTGATATGATAGACATTTCACTAGACTATAGATGTGTTTAGAAAACTTGTTGATGCTTTTGATTTGATGTGTGACCAATTATAATTTTTAAAATTCCAAATAATGAGAAATAGGAACTTAGTAACCTCCTACAAAATGACTAATTTTCAGGAATAGATTCCAGACATTAAGCAGAAGATGCCTATACATATTAATATATTATCTAATCACACTTCACCAAATACCGTGCTACTCCATAACCCAAGGCCCTCTTCTCCTTGCCCTAAAGTAGTGCTAGAAAATTCTGTTTCCAACCTTGTGCCTTTAACATGTTCTTAACCAAGTAGCCATAGTGGTTCTTTAAAAATATAAATTAGGTTAGCTTACTCCTCTGCTCAAACACCAAATTGACTTCCCATTACACTCTAAATAAAATGCCACACCATTGCTTGAATCATCTGGCCTCCTATGGCCTCACTGACCTCATAACCTATTACTCTTCACCTTTCTCCCTCTGATGAACTCCTGCTGTTTGTCAACAGATGAAGAACTCTTTTCCCAGAGGCTGTTCCCCCTACCTGAAAATGTGCTTACCTCATATATCCACATACTTACTTCCTCACTTCCATCAAGTTTGTTCTCAAACAATAATCTAAATCCTTCCCTGATCACCAAACATAAAGCAATACCTCATTTTCACTAGTACTACATATATCCCTTAGCTGCCTTTATTTTAGTCCATAACATTTATTGCCATCTGAATACATATGTTTCTGCTTTAACACAAATTCAATATACATGTTTAAAAACTTGAATTCTACAAAATCATAATCCCAAATAATGATTCTTATGGGTAAAGTTGTGTTGGGAGCAGACACTAAAAATCTAAGCAACTTTTTAACTAAATCACTAACAAAACATTAAAATTATTAATAGAAAAATAACAGAAGAGTTATAAAAGATATATAAAATTATAAGAAATAAAACTATTGTTAATAAAGGGTTTTACCATAAAAAGTGGAAGTAGCTTGATGGCAGAGGGTATGAAGAAAAGTCAAAGCTTTTGAATTATGAACACAATAAAAAATGCACCAAGATTCTGAAGAAATATACAATAAGCACTTCAATAAAAGTGCATATGTCCAAACTAAGCCAAAATAACAATATGCTACTGAGCATCCATGGCATGCTGGATTTACCTATATAAGTATATTTTTCATTTTGCCATTATAGCCTAGTTGGGGAGGTTATAAAGTTATTGTTCTTTTAAAGCAATTTTCATCTTTCTATAATCTGCTCAGTAATGCAGGTCTCAGGAGACCCACATTTTTCCTTTGCCACTTGGCTTCTTGTTACGTTTAGCCAGTAGGGAACACTAAAAGGAAGTTTGAAATTAAGAGGGTAGAAAATACTTGCTTCTTCTGGTTTTCTTGCTGATCCTTCTAGCACGGACCAAGCCAAGGCAGTTTACTGTGGCAAAGGCATTTGGTTCCAACTTCCAGCTTCCTGTGGCACTCCCAGAACTATTAATAGCTCATTGAGCCAGTTATAAGACATCAGCACCCTTGGGCAGTATCACCTCTTGAGATACTAGCAGTAGCAGGACATTTTGCAATAAATGTCTAGTAAATGCAATAAATAAATATTATTTACTTATTGTTAACCTCCTCTCACTAGAATAAAAGCTCCATGAGAGAGAAAATATTTTTTCCTGTTTTGTTCACCCTTAAAATCTATTGCCTAGAAGAGAAACTACAATTAAGTATAAAGGATGCTTAATAAATATATCTTAAATTTTTAAAAAATGCTATTTGATTTCCATCAAAGAGATCTTGCCCTCCAATCCCCTGCATACATGCATATATACAAAAGCACAATTCCTACTTAGTACTCACGCACTTTACTATTCCTCTAGCTATAGTGTTCATAAGAAATACAAAAATCAATGTTAAAATTAACCAACATATGAATAATTGGGGAAGGTGAATATACTGAGAGAAAAATATAAGGTTTTTAAAATACCAAGTCAAGTAATTTTTTTCATTGTCTATTGTTCAAGACTAATATTCTGTCCCTTTTATTTGCAAAGATTATGTAAAGATGTGAATTTAATTGGTTTACTTGATATAGACAGAGAAAATGAGTTGCTTTTTGAAACTAAAACTGATATTTATGTAATATTAGATAGACTATGGCATAATATAAAGGATTTTCTTTATTCTGTTAATAGAAATTTTCTGTAATAAGAACAATTTTAAAATTAAATGTCTCCATAAGCATTATTAAATCCATTAATTTATATGAAAAAGATACACATACAGAAATAAATTATAAAATAGTTCTGACAAAGAGGAAAATGTAGAGAGAAAGAACAAGTGAAATTCTAGCTTAAAATTTCTAATGCTCTATTCCATGATCACTTTAGAGCACACATAGGTACTAGATAGATACAATGGAAGAAAAACTTCTTAGTTTAAATAGATAATTGTACATTAAAGTAAACTACTGATTTGCATTTTTAACTTGGGGTTAATATTATATTAATTTGGCAGGTGATATAGTCATGGGTTAAGTTTTACTCACCAAGAGGACATATTAAAAATAGGCTGGATACTAAATAAAGTCCAATATCTGAGTTGACCCTCAGTTGTTTGGATCTTTCTGAAAAAAAAAAATATATATATATGTGGTAATTTTAATTTGGTGAAGTAGGTCTTTCTACACATTCTAATAAATTCAGGAGTCTACCAAAAAAGTGCTTAGGTTACGAACTCCCTCAAACTTGCTGCTGAAATTAAAAGTGAGAATGGTCAAACATTGATACATCTGAGTTACTGTGTGGTACAAGTCACTATTATCTCTTATTTCCAGATAAGTTTTAGGATAGTATGATTTTAAAAATAGATTATGCTTAATGGCAAATTAGCCCAGTTAAACTAACTCTCCTACAAATAAAAATGATAAAATCTAGAAAAAGGCTGTGAAAACATTTACAATTATTTGAAAGACTACAGTGTAATCAAAATTAGGCAGAAACCCAAAGGATGTTAAAAATATAAAGATAGGAAATGTACCAGATGAGATTTGTATGTTTGTGTCTTTTTTCCTGAGAGCATATAAAAATTGATAGGTTTCAGGGGAACAGAAGTGTCAGGTTTGAAGTGTCATAGATCTGTGGTCCCTAAACCCTAGGCCACAGACTGGTACCATCTGTGGCCTGTTAGGAACCTGGCTGCACAGCAGGAGGTGAGCGGCAGGCCAGGCGAGTGAAAGAAGCCTATTCTCTATTTACAACTGCTCCTCATCACTCCCATCACCACCTGAGCTCTGCCTCCTGTCAGACTAGCAGTGGCATTAGATTCGGCATTATTGTGAGTTGTATAATTATTTCATTATATATTACAATGTAATAATAATAGAAATAAAGTGCACAATAAATGTAATGCACTTGAATCATCCAGAAACCAGTCCCCCCTGCCACGTGGAAAATTGTCTTCCATGAAACCAGTCCCTGGTGCCAAAAAGGTTGGGGACTGCTGTCATAGATAGAATCTGAGGCAGTCAAATTAGCTGGATATGAACAATTCCCCCCCAAAAAGGCCAAATACTAATCCCCAGATATTGTGACTATGTTATATTACATGGTAAAAAGGACTTTGCAGATGTGAATAATTTAAGGATCTTGAGATGTGATTATCCTAGATTTTATGGGTGATCCCAAAGTAATCAGAAGGCTCTTTATAAGAGGGAAGCAGGGGATCAGATACATAGAGAGAATCTATTGCAACAGGAGCAGAAGTTGGAGTGATGCACATAGAAGGTAGAAGAAGAGGCCATGAGCCAAGGAATGCAGACAGCCTCCAGAAGCTAAAAAAGGGAAGATACAGATACTCCCCTAGAGCCTCCAGAGAAACTAACCCTGCCAACACCTCGCTATATCCCAGTTAGACTGATTTTGGACTTCTGGCATCCAGACCTGTCATAAATAATGCACGTGTGTAGTTTTAAGTGACTAATTTTTTATAGTAGCACTAGGACGCTAATACAAGATCAAATCTTAGAATGGAAGAATCCCTAAAATTTCTATCAAGCCTCTATTGAAAGACTCAACTGAAATATGAATGTGCCGAGAATATTAATTAAGACATTATCAAACTTTAAGAAAGGAAAGGAAATTATTAAAGAAAAATGATCAAAGTTTTAATGACCTGTGGGACAGTATCAAATAGTATGTTATATATTTAATTAGAGTAACAAAAAGAAATACATAATATTAAATAAAAATGTTGAAAGAAATATTGGTGGAAAACTTTCCAAATTTATGAAAAATATGAAATTCTAGATCAAAGCACCTCTGAAAGCCTAAGCATAATAAATAAAAGTAAAATATAAGCAAACTGCAAAAATCCAAAGAAAAAGAGAAAAATTTGAAAATATAAAAATTGCCATAAGACATGGGGAAAAAACCCAAAATGTAAATTGTCAAGGTTAGGGCATCTCCATTTTAATATTAAACAGTAAATTTTTCATTTAATTGTTGCATTATTAATTTTTCAAAGTTTCATTTGATTCTCCTTTTATGGTTTTTGATTTTGTTTACATTTCCCATCTATTTACTTACCAGAATTGTACTTTTCCTGGATGCAAAAATATAGTTAGATAGATAGAATGAACAATATTTACTAATACAACAAAGTGACTATAATCAACACTAAGTTAGGGAATTCTTTAAAATAACTGAAAGACTAGAATTGGAATGTTTTAACACAAAAAAATGATAAATGCTTGAGGTGATGGATACCCCAGTTCCCTGATTTGATTAATACACATTTTATGCCTGTATCAAAACATCACATGTATCCTATAAATATATACAACTATTATATACTCATAATAATTAAAAATAAAATATTTAAAAACAAAACAAAGAAAAAAAGAATTGTACTTTTCCATGATGCTTAGAATATATTTATAATAGTTGATGTAAAGTCCCTTTTGGTTCATTTTAACATCAGAGTTGTCTTAGTTCTAGTTTTTATGGACTTTTAAAATTTTATCTTATCTATGTTTTCATATTTCTGTTTCTTTTTGTGTCTTGTAATATTATATTAGAAGCAGAAATACCATAAATTATTTAGTACCCAGTTATATTGAAGCAATATTTGTTGCTTTTCTGAAATTAAAAATTAACTAGGATCCTCTGTTTTATTTGATAATTCACACAACCCTATCAGTGGCACATCAAAGATCCTATTTGAAATGTTTGTCAGAGCTCTCCTGACACAAAAGTCCTCATATATATCTTGATAATTGATAATACAAATACAAGGTGCTCTCTGTGTGACTAGGTAAAAAGTCTAGGGAGGTGGTGATGAAAAGTGTCTAGGGACTCCCATACTTGCCTGTGCTTTCTTTCTCATATTACACTGTATTCTTTACATTTATTCAAGACTTACATAGGTGTGCTCTGTGGAGTCCTGGAAGTCCTTTCAATGACCCTAACCTGTGATTTTTTTTTAATATTCTGGAAATAAATTATATATATTTATTTTTATATATGCTTACACATATATTAATATATATGTATATATAGAGAGAAAGAGAATATTAACGGGGTCAACTTGAAGAAACTTTCACTTTCCAAATCTAGCACTATTAGTGCAACAAAAATAATGGTAATATTTGACTATAATTCATTGTAATAGAAATCTATAAGTTCATACATATACTTTTACACATTTCATTATATATTATGCACTTAATTATCATATATAACATTATAAAGACACATAAAAATATACTATATATAACTACATGAATACATGCATAGAAGAAATGAGAAAGTTCTTCCGTAGGATATAATGCCAATTATTAAGTGTAGAAGGACTAGTGTGGCTGGATATTCATTGATAAATGCTAAAAATAATTGGTGAAAGTTTGGTAAGAAGTAAGATATTTACATAATCCTAAAATATCTCCCCACAAATTACTTATTCATTACAAAGGCAACACATGGTATATCCTCAATGGAAAAACTTGGTAGACATCATCTTAAAATTATGATTGAATCCAATTGTCATCCATAATGGGACAGCCACTCATCATGTGTTTCCTACTATGATCCGCGGAGCTGGACACATTACTTCAGTCCTACTCCTGACAGAGATTCAATTTGAGAGACATTCTATAAAATAACAGACCTGTACTCTAAAAATATCAAAGACAAGAAAGACAAAGAAAAGCTGAAGTGTTCCAAATCAAAGGAAACTAAATAGTCATAAAACTAAAATGCATGACTTTGGATTCGATTTAGAACCTAGTAAAAAAAAAAAAACTGTTAATGGAGCATTTGAAAAAATTTGAATATGGACTATAGATTATAAATATTGTTCCAGTTTTAGATTTCCAGATAAGATGGTTGAATGTGCTAAAAATATGTGAGAAAAAAATCCTTGTTGTTGGGAAATAACTTCTGAAGTATTCAGGGGTAAAGATGTATGGTGGCCTCAACTCTCTTTCAAGTAGTTCAGAAAACATTTCATCCATCTCTCTATATAGATAAATAGATAGAAAGGTGATACATAGGTGATAAATATACCTATATCTATATAGATATCTATAATATTTTCTGAGTTGGGGCTCAGAAATATTATAGATACTGGTATCTATAATATTTTCTGTATATATCTATCCCTATAGGTTAATACTATTTCATAATCCTTTATTATAATAAAATTAGAAATAATACAATTTTAATTAGGGCAAACTTTGTATTAATATGAATTTATTTACAGGGAAGTTGATCACCTCAAAATAACTTTAATTTAATGTTACCTTAATTCTATTATATACTATAAATTTCACAAAAGTTAGTGGAATTTTTAAAAATAATCTAGTGTCTAAAACATGGGCCATCATGCCACTTATGAAAAGAAAAAAAAAGAAAGAATTCAGTAAATGCAAATTTAGACAAGTGAGGCATATCAATTTAGTTTAAAACAATGGTAATTCTCAGCTTCTAAATTGTTAACATTCATGGACTTTGCTTCTTGGGGTTTCATATTCAATGATCTTCCAATATATTGCTCAAAAGAGACATGAATCTGAGGTAGTTTTCATAATTAATCATAAATTATACTTGCTGCTCTAGATGCAGTGATCTGTAAAAATTTAATTAAGAAATGAATAATACCAACTCTGAATTCTGATTCAGTGGTTCTTTGATTCATTTGTTCTATTGTATTTATTTAAATAAATGTCTTAGTGATAAAATGGAAATCTACCAGAGTGACTGCCTCATAGATTTAACTCTCTCATATTCCACTGAAAGTTACTTACAGTTAGGTGAAGTCATGTAATTATCTGAACCACGCATAACTAAATCTAGGCTTTACCAACTTCTTAGTATGAAAAGGAGATTATCATTTTACACTAGAAAACAATCATATTTTCACTTGACTCTAGTTTTTTGAAGCCCAGGACTATTTCTTGTACTTAGTTTATTTGTTGATAAACCAACCACAGAGCCTCAACTCAGTCATTTTTAATGAATTCCTAATGAATTCCTAATGATAAATACAAAGTCGGCACATTGATCCTCATACAATAATAGTTATTTGAGCACCTACCACATAACACACATAGGCACCAATGTTGGGAATACATATAATGATGAATAATATCTTTGATGAACTCAGATGTTGGGGAATATAAAGATTGGCCTCTCCCTTGACCTTATATTCAATCAGGATCCATATAGTTCTGCTTCTTTCATCTATCTCATGACATTTACAGTTGTATGTTAAAGTTCACAAGATGAGGAAGTGCCAATGTAAAGAAGCACGTTGCTGCTAGCCTATCGAGAAAGCTTTGAAGAAAGGCGACCTTAAGGAATTGATACCTATGATGAGATATAAAGGATGACTCTAGCTGTAAATACATGACATGGGATGAAGAGGATAGTATTAGAATGCTCAAGAGAGCAGCAATAGAAGACATAAAGTAGGAAGAAATGAGAATGAACGGTGGGTTCTCAGGACTGACAGACATTCAAGGGTGCTAGAATATAGAATACAAGGTAAGGAGGACTAAGAGATGAGTGAGGAGAAATAAATTAAGACAACCCTTTTAAAATGTATAAAGTCATTTGCACTTTAGCTTAAGAATAATAGCAAAGCATTATACATTATTAAGCAGAGAATGACATGAACAGATTTGTATTTTCAAAGGAATGATCAGTATGAATAAAATTGAGGGTGGTAAGACTAGAGGCTAAGAGAAGAGTCAGGAGACAGTTGATTAATCCCAGCAGGAAATAAGGGCTTCTGAAGTAAGTGGTGAAGGGAGAGGGAGGATTGGCAATGAGAAAGCACGTCAAAGGAAGATTTGACTGTACTTTATTGTTTGAATCAATAAACAAATCAGACAATTTTAGAAATAAGAGTTATCCTGCACTCACACCCTATTTAATAGGTGTTTGAGGTGGTTTACAAGCATATATGTAAATGTTAATATATATACAGCAGTTAAGAGAAATAATTTAACAAACTGGGTTAAAATATACCTTTATGAAGAAACTAAAGTACATTTTAAAATAAACAAATCAATTAATAATTTCGTATGTGTGTATATTACTAAGCTACTATTAGCTGGGTATTATGGTAATGTACCATAATTCTTGCTAACAAGTCATTGACTTTACAGTTAAATGCTTAAGGTAAGACATAAAAATTTGAAGTAATGATATAAGAAAGGAAATGATAGATACAGAAGTCATTCCTTCACTCAACAGACATTTCTTAAGTACCCACTAAATTCAAAGCGACATAACAAGTTTTGGGCTACGAAAATAAATGTTAGCTATAACAATATAATTGCAAACATGCATCACTTTATGATAGGGATACATTCTGAGGAATGTATCGTCAGGTGGTTTAGTTATTGTGCAAAGATCGTAGTAGAGTGTACTTACACAAACCTAGATGGTATAGCCTACTACACAGCTAGGCTGTATGGTATAACCTATTGCTCCTAGGCTACACAACCATACAAGCTGTTACTGTACTGAATACTGTAGGCAATTGTGACACAATAAGTATTTGTACATATTTATTTAGATAAATATATCTAAAGACTATAATGTAAAATATTGATACAAATGTAGTCAATAACAGTCATTTATTATAATTATCAAGTGTATCAAGTGTTTTGTACCATATATAATTGTGTGTGCTATACAATTACACTATGAGGATAGTTTACACTAGAGTAGGCAGATAATGGATGAATATCTGTGCTCTGCAATGGCATTTACACTTGAAAGCTAAAAGATGGATATTCTAATAGCAAAATTTACAAATTAACAATTCAAAAAAGAGCTACTTTCAATAACCTATAGTTAGATTATGTTCAGTCTGACTATTAGCTGAGGACAAAAGAAGTTTCCAAAGAAATTAAAGTAATGATGAAAGGTTACTCATTACATATATAAAAGAAGTGTTATTAGATGATAATACTTATGCTAGCAATAATAAGTGAAAAAATCTACTTCTGTGTGTTGTGGAAATTTGAATCATTACTCCAAGAGAAATATTATAATCAATTATTTCTAAAATAAGATTTTTCCTTATTCTTATATTCCTATTCCTGAGAATCTATCTCATAGAAATAAAAGTACCAATATGCACAGAAATGTAAAAGGTAGTTTATTGTAGAATTGCCGGTTAAAAACCAAAATTGAATGTCCATCAATATGAGAATGGTTGAAAAATACTGATATGTTATTAAGTAACATGGAATATTTCCTCATAAAAGTAATTAATTATATCTATGTCACTGGCTTGAAGAGATTTCCATGAGGCATTTTTTAAATTAGGCAAAAATGTGGCATGAACAAAATATAATATATTAATTTGTAAAACAGTCATAATAAATCTCTGTGAATGGATGTGTGTGTTTGTGAAAGGTTTTTCTCTGTAGGATTATATAGAGAAATGTGTAGAAGGAAACTGAGTTGTTAATTTTAGTTTCCTTTGGTTGAGGATGAATTTGGCTAATAGAGCACACAGAAATGGCTTATAGAAAGAAATCTATAATAAAAAAAGCAAAAAACAATCACCTATAAAGACAGGTATGAATGTGGGCATAATACTAATACTAAAACAACAGACTTTGTATTCCAGTGGGTTTTTTCCTAGTAAATCCTTTCTCTTTTCCAGGACCAAATCAAGCTCAACAATGCATTTAATCATCATGCTGCCTTAGTCTCCTACAATTTGTGAGAGTTCCTCAGTCTTTCTTTATCTTCTCAAATCTTTACATCTTTGCAGAGTAGTGGCCAGCTATATTTGTAGAATATCTCTCAACTTGGATAGTCTGACATTTTCTCATGACTGGCTATATACTTTTGGCAAGAATACTACAGGAGTGATGAACCCTTCTCAGTACATCGTATCAGTGGGTGCTCAATATGACTTATAAGGAATTGAATTTTAATATATATTCTTATCTTCTTAAAATTCTTCTTAAAAATTTTTATCATAAACATTTATACATCATATAATCAGTGAAAACAAGTGACAATAAATGGAAGTTTGGAGATGCTGTGGTCATTAAGTTATTCTAACCTATTTTATTGCCTAGTTAGGGTTCTAGTTTTATTGTTTCTTTTTATTTTCAATTTTATTTGAATATATATCTGAAATCTCTTAGTGTTTATTACAAATAGAGGCATGATAAAGAGAAAAGGATTCTCATCATTTTTAAGCATTCCAAATCAGTGTAATAAATTTTTTCTCCATAGCCATACAAAGAAAAGTAGTGATCTCTAAAAACACAGTACAATTATCTTTGTGTTCCTAAGAGCAAGGCCATTATCAATCTGATACTCCAGTTAATGGGGTCTGTAAGAAGGCTCGTTTTCATTTGACTTTTATAGTGTAATCATGAAGGATTTTTGGACCTACATCCAAAAAAAATCCTAAACAATCTTTATAAAAGAAATTGAGTAGTGTTTAGTGACCAGCCTGGCACTCTTTCCCAATTTCAGATGAAGTAAAATAGGCTGTCCTCCAATTCATTAAAAATATCTGATGCTAGCCAAATTTTTTCCAGTATAAAATGTGTTATAGTTCTCAATTGTACGTCAAAGCTACATTATATAAATATTACAGTAATCAACTGTGAAGGTCCCAAATGCATTGTGGAAGAGAAAAGGAAGCCTTTTATCAAAAGCCAGTTCCTGCTTCCTGAACAATGATACAGTTTCTACAGTTTCTCTCTAGAGACCTGAATTTAGTTAGTATTCATGGAATGGGAAAATGAAATTTTAAAATACATGTGTGCATAGATACACATACACACAGTAAGCACTCATACTTTTCAATTAACTTTAACATCTTTTTCTTTCGTAGATTTTTATTTCAATTTATTAAGACATATGTACTCTCAGAATGTGTTTTAAGACAACCATTTTTAAAGCTCTTCAAGGAAGGGATGCTATTATTACTTTTATTTTTCCTTTGTAAAAGGATTTTACCTTCTCCTACTCATTTAAAGCATAGCATGGAGTTAGTATAATGACCAGATGTTATGCTAATTTAACCAGACCATCTTGAATCCCCCACTCAAATTAGTACAAATTATTTCCTAGACAACATGAAAATCTACAGCATTCATACTGTTATGTTAACGATAGTTATTGGAGTTAGGATAATATCTTGAAAAAATTAATTTGTTATTGCCATGCTAACAAGAAAACTCATACCATTATTTAACCATTATAATCCTTTATGTTGCCATCTAAAATTTAATTTACTACCATAAATGTATTTGTTTGATTTCAGGCCTTGGTACACAACAAAGTGTTTATTTTCTAAGTGTTCATTTGGCATATATTTAGTGATATTCTATAGCGTGTTAGAGATATAAATATATTAAAAACTTGATCCCTGCCCTGGAATTACTCACTTCATTAGCTTTGCATTCAATTTTATATAGATAGATTTTTTTTCTTTCAACTCTCTTTAGCATCAAGACAAATTTTGTGTGTGTGTGTGTGTGTGTGTGTGTGTGTGTGTTTGAGAAGCCATGAAGAGAATTTTTATTTTGCTTCCAGACTTTCTCTGTAGACATAGCCCATTAGATCCAAGCTTAAGGTAAAGAAATTTTTCTATTAGTGTTCCCACGTTGGAGAGGCCCTGGCGTTTTCCTTCACTCTCCTTTGCCTGCTGTACCATGAAAACCAAAGATTTACATTTGTCTAGATATGCAATTGTTCATATTTTTAGGTAGTTTCCCCAGGAAATAGACTCTAAGAGATTGATTTTTATTTTGGGTATTTATAGGGAACTTCTTTTGAGAATACAATGTGTAAAGAAATTAGGGAAGATAGAGAAATGTTAACTGATACCTTGAAGAGCTCTGAAGCTAGGATCATGAAATGTTGAGAAGACAACCAGGGCTTGTGATATGCCCTATTGACTAGTTAGTAGGTATTAACTGTATCCAAGGAAGGTATAATCTTGAGCAAGGCAGTTCTCCTAACAACTGGGAGAATAAGTGCTTCGATTCAAAAGGGGTAACCTGAGCAGACTAACCACTAGTGACTTCATCATTTTAGAATTTTTTTTTTCATCAATGTGATTGATCCAAAAAACTTAGGCTACTTTACTTCCAGAAGAGGAATATGAGGGGATTTCAAAAAGTTCATGGAAAATGTGTATTATGAAAAAATTATGCATGGATTTCAAGCGTTTGCACCAGAATAAATACTAACTTGTTGTAACATGTCTGAACAGGATCTCTTCTATGGCACTAAAAAAGATAAAACATCAGTTTGAAATAGGCCCCACCAGAGAAACATGAATTTTGTTAAAATTGAAGCAAAGTAAACACCAGATGTATGGTGAAGCTTGGGTGGAAGAATGGTGAAATTATTGATGCTTTATGAAAAGTTCACAGGGACAATGCTCCCAAAGAAATCAGCAATTTCTAAATGGAAAACTCAAATTAAGATGACGTTGAAGATGAAGCCCACAGTGGTAGATTATCCACATCATTTTGGGAAGAAAAAATTCATCTCGTTCATGCTCTAATCGAAGAAGACTACACATTAACAGCACAAACATTAGCCAATATCACAGACATCTCAAATGGCTCAGATTATATAATTCTGAGTGAAAATTAAAGTTGAGCAAATTTTCCACCTGATGGGTGCCAAAACCATTATACCCAGATCTGCTACAGACAAAAGCAGAGGTTTCAGTGGGAATTTTAAACAAATTAGATCAAGATCCTGAAGCATTTATTTGAAGAATTGTAACGGGAGATGAAACACAGCTTTACCAATACAATCCTGAAGACAAAGTACTATCACACCTGTGGCTACCAAGAGATGAAAGTGGTCCAATCAAAGCAAAAGCAGACCAGTTAAGAGCAAATGTCCTAGCAACATTTTCCTGGAATGCTGAAGGCATTTTGCTTGTTGACTTTCTGGAGGTTCAAAGAGTGATAACATCTTATTATAACAGTGTTTTGAGAATGTCAAAGCTTTAGCAGAAAAATGCCTGGGAAATCTTCACCTGCTAGTCCTTCTCCATGCTGACAATGCTCCTGCTCATTCCTCTCACCAAACAAGGACAATTTTGCAAAAGTTTGGATGAGAAATCACTAGGTGTCCACCTTAGAGTCCTGATTTGGCTACTTCTGACTTCTTTTTTGTTTTCTAATCTTACAAAAAATCTGTAAATAGAACCCTTTTTTTTTTCAGTTAATAATGTAAAAAAGACTTCATTGACATGGTTAAATTTCCAATAACTTAGTTCCTTAGGAAGGGACTAAATTAAAGTTTAAAAGTTTCTTGAACTTGCTGGCACTTATGTTGAGAAATAAAGTTTACATTTTTAATTTTTATATTTTAATTCCGTTTTCCAGGAACTTTTTGAAGAAGTCCCCTGTCTCTCTCTCTCATACATGTGTGTATGTATATGTGTATATGATATATATATGTATATATATATCATATACACATATTCCAATTTTGGATAATTTACGCATTTTTCATATCATGAGTAATACAAGGTTTTATATAATCAATTCTTGATTAATACATCTACAAAAACCAATAGAAATAAATGTAAGAAAGTATATGAATATATATACATAATATATAGAGATCTATTTGAAGAAACCTTCCAAATAAAACCAAATTGAGTATTATATAGATGCCAGTTCATACTAAATTCATGTATAAATATAATTCTTTTTTAATTTTAATTTTATTTTTTATTTCAGCATATTATGGGGATACAAATGTTTGTACCCACCCGAGTCAGAGCTTCAAGTGTGTCCATCCCCCAGACAGTGTGCACCACACCCATTAGGTGTGTATATACCCATCTCCTCCTTCCCCCCCCATCTTCCTGACATCCGATGAATGTTATTACTATATGTGCACTTAAGTGTTGATCAGTTAATACCAATTTGATGGTGAGTACATGTGGTGCTTGTTTTTCCATTCTTGTGATACTTCATTTAGTAGAATGGGCTCCAGCTTTGTCGAGGTTAATATAAAAGGTGCTAGATCACCATTGTTTTTTTGTGGCTAAGTAGAACTCCACGGTATACATTTACCATATTTTACTAATCCACTCATGTATTGATGGGCACTTGGGTTGTTTCCACATCTTTGCAATTGTGAATTGTGCTGCTATAAACATTCTAATGCAGATGTCTTTTTTATAGAATGTCTTTTTTTTCCTTTGGTTAGATGCCTAGTAATGGGATTGCTGGATCAAATGGTAGATCAAAGGGTACTTGTAGCTCTTTGAATTATCTTCATATTACTTTCCACAGAGTTTGCAGTCCCACCAGCAGTGTTATGAGTGTTACTATCTCTCCACATCCACCCCAAAATTTATTATTTTGGAACTTTTCTTTATAAAGGCCATTCTCACTGGAGTTAAGTGATATCTCATTGTGGTTTTGATTTGCATTTCCCTGATGATTAGTGATGTTAAGCATTTTTTCATATGTTTGTTTGGCCATTAGTCTATCTTCTTTTAAAAAGTTTCTGTTCATGTCCTTTGCCCACTCTTTGATAGGATTTTTTGATTTCTTCTTGCTGATTTTCCTGAGTTCTATAGATTCTAGTTATCAGCCTTTATTGGATGTGCAGCATGTGAATATGGAAAAACGTTTAACGTTTTCTTTAAAAAGAAGTCCTTTGGACTAAGAGTGAAGATGGCAGATGATAAAAACTGCCAGCCAGAGTGTCTCTGCAAGAAAGATAGATTTTAGATGAAAGTGAAAAAAATAAACAGGCAGACAAACATGGATAGGATGAAGGTCAGAAGGAAGGGTGCCTGAAACTACAGGAAACTGCACAGGAAGATGTTGCCGAGCAGAACTGGAAGGAGAAAGGCATCAACAGGGTGTAAATCCCGAGAGGCTTGGAGTCCAGCAACAAGGGTAGGTGGAGCTGATAAATTTCCCCTCCCTTGTATCTCAGACTTCTGATGGGCTCCTGAGCTGCTGGAAAGACCTGCTAACACCAGCCCCAGGGACAGTTGCCGATTGCCACCAGTGAGCTGTGAGTCTCTTGCAGACAGGGCACCAGTCTCCTAACTCCCTCAGGGCACCTCCTGCACTGCAGACCCAAGCTGATCAGCAGGCACCATATTGCTTCATTCTTCCTTTCCCCTCCCCTACCTGTGGCTGCTGGGAGACAATTTAGCCACCATGCAAAGGCATCCTCAGGGAACAGAACTTTTCCTTTTGGGGCCCTACAGTGGACTGGGGGGCACTACAGTGGACTGGGGGGCACTCAGAATGTGAGCTCCCTACCCCTGCCAGCCCTCCCAGGTGGTGTTTGCCTGGTGACTCCAGCAGAGTGGGGCAAATCCCGAGGCAGAGAAATATTGATCCAGCTTGGGCACCCCGTGGGTGACTTGAGACCAGCCCTCCTCTCCCTGGCAGGGTCAGGGATTGATCTCCAGGGCAGGGGGACAGGCCTGCAGGCCAGATTGGTACACCTAGGTCTAGATTGCATTGCCCTGGGGGCACAGAAGGGATAAATATAATTCTTATTAAAAGTCTAAGGCCGGGAGAGGTGGCTCACACCTGTAATCCTAGCACTCTGGGAGGCCGAGGCAGGTGGATCCCTCAAGGTCAGGAGTTTGAGACCAGCCTGAGCAAGAGCGAGACCCCCCCCCCGGCCCCCCGTCTCTACTAAAAATAGAAAGAAATGATCTGGCCACCTAAAAATATATATAGAAAAAATTAGCTGGGCATGGTGGCGCATGCCTGTAGTCCCAGCTACTCAGGAGGCTGAGGCAGTAGGATTGCTTAAGCCCAGGAGTTTGAGGTTGCTGTGAGCTAGGCTGACGCCACGGCACTCACTCTAGCCTGGGCAACAAAGCAAGAGTCTGTCTCAATGAAAAAAAAAAAAGTCTAAAATAGTTATAAAGAGAATTGAAAGAAAAGTTAATAAATTAATCTAATGTAGAATTGTCTGTGGAGATCAACACTATAACACATTAAAATATATTATATAATATCAGTAAATATACCAGTGTCCTATTAGAAGAGGAAGATGCAAAGAAATCAAAAGAAAGCATATTATATTAAATATAAGGATTTAATGTATTATGAAAATGACAGCACAAATCACTAGTAACAAATAATTTTGTTGAAAAAGTATTATTTAAAAAATAAAGAAATATAGAAATTTAATTAATTTATTTACAAAAATTCAATTACAATTTAACATATACTAAAAAAACTCACTACAGCTAACTTAGGAAAAAATAAAATTATTTTACAAACAGGGATTAACAAAAAGAATAAAAGAAAAAAAATGAAGAATCAGGTCTCAGGAAAGACAGGTTTAGAGAGGCTGTGCAATTGAGTTAACAGAAAATAAAGACCATCACCTTCAGGGTTTCCCCGCCAATTTGAATTGCTCCTACATTTTTCTTCGGTGCTTTCTTTTCATGTTAAAGATTCAAAATCCAAAGCAAAAGACTGCAGTTGTTCTGTCTTGAATCATGTATCTTGCTTGGGAGAAAAGAAAGCACCTTGTTTATTAGTCATGCCTAAGTGAAGGCAACTACATAATACCTAGTTCTCTAAAAGGAATTACAACTCTGTTGCCATAAGACAAGAAAATAAAAGCATCGTTAGCCAAAACAATAGATGTTCATGGTGTTTCTTATGAAATTTGCATTCTCTCCACAGTGATAATACCAAGACATGCTTACAAACAGGTCATAGAAATGTAAATTATTACAACTATTCTGAGAAAGCATTTTAGCAGTTTCTAAGAGACATAGAAGTATTCATCTCCAGTAACTTGATTGTGAATCTGTGATAAGGAGCTAGGCTGAAACTTTGACAAAAATTTATTCCCAAGCAGTAAGAATAGATTCTTTGTTAAAATTGTATTTTCAAATTGTAATCTCAGATCCATCACTTACAAAACTGTAGGACTCTGGCAAGCCTCCGTTTCTTTTAAACAATGGGACTAACTGCATTCACATCATGGGGTAACTGAGAGGAGAGTGAGCTGTCAGGAATATTACATTATTAAGTATTAAAGATATTTACTATATCCTTAATAATAGTGAAAATTATAAAAAAATAATTCATTAAAACAGATTATGATATATCCATCAGATAGGATATAGTATTATCTACATTAAAAAGAAAACAAAAACAAAAAGATTTTAAGTAGATAGTAATTTTATAGGAAAATGTATATATGTTGAGCAAAAAACACAAGAAAGAACAAAAAATTATATATATGTATATTCTCAGTGGTGTAAATAAGAATAAATAGAAACTAAATTTTTCTGTCTAGTAGTTTCAAAAAATTTAAATTAATAAAACAAAAAATTGGAAGTTATGCTAAATGTTTATAGTAATTATCTCTGAATTTTAGAGTCATGAGAATTTGGGGATTTTTCTTTCTCAACTTTTCTATGTTATTTTAATTGAAGTAATACATTTCATTATATCAAATGAAAAAACATATTGGTTTCTCACACTTCATAAAAGGAAGGAGAAAAATATGGAATAATAGATTTAGAGACATCATCATTATGCAACGGCAATGGATAATGGAACAACCAACTGAAGAGAGCATAACAATCTACATTTATTACAATATAAAAGTTATATCTTTCTGACAATCTTATTAAGTGTGAATCTATGAAAATCATCTTTTTAAAATCTTATATAATATCTCCTAAATTATTGTATTTAAAAACTACAACAAATGAATTTGGATTTACCAACCTTAAATGTTTTATTCTAATTCATATTTAAATTACTGATGCTTGATGCTATTAAAATTTTATCTATACTGCTATTTTGCCATAGAAGACTTTAAAAAATAAAATTAAAATCATCTTATATGTAGCAAACCTTTTCAAATATAGCACTGTTTTTAATTTCACTCTCAAGGTTTACTATAAATTCTGAACAGAATGTTGTTTACACATAACTAAATCTGTTAGAGTTTTATCATGGTGGTAAGAATAAAATAACAAATCTTAGCTTTATGAATAAGTGAAGAAGATATATGTACTATGCATAAGGAGAAACTTTTGAAAAATTTGCAACCACATACTTAAGTCATTGAAGATGGAAAATGAAATTTATAAAAAAAAATACTTGTAACCAGTAAGTCACCTAAAAGTCTTGAAATACCAGTCTCATCTCAACATTTTTCTCAGTTTATTTGAATAATTAACAGATTTGGTTGGAGGTACATTATAAAACTTTTCTATCTGTATGAGAAAAGAAAAATATTTTAATGACAAACTATAAAAATTAAATTCTCAATACAAATGATAATCTAATGGAAGTGTTCTACTATGTGTAATAATTTTATTACTGCTTATCTGATATTTTATTTTTTAAAAATCTATATTTCCTCAAATATGTATCCTAAAACAGATTGTAGTAGGTAGCAGTTGAGAACACCTCATCTTGACAGTCATTTATTCTAGCAAAATCGATGAAAGTTTGAACACATACAACACAGGTTGTTTTAAACACTGGGATTTTCTTATGAACAGTAATTGCTCATGAATAGTTCCCTGGCTTATTGCATAGGACAGAAATAACTTGGAAATTCTAATCTCAATTCCATTTATCTAATGTATCAACTATTTGCTTTTGCTTCTGTCATGGCTTCCTCTGAAAAATCTAAAAAAAAGATCTATTATTAGGAGATGAATAAGCATTTAAGATATTAAGATGCACAGCATATTACGTAAATTTACAAGAGTTCATAAATCTAGTTGGGATTACTTATTACATTTATCAGATTTAATGTATATATGAAAATAAAATATATATTTCACTTATATAAATAAATTTTTTAAATCAATCAAAAGGCTTAAGTTAATACTCAGAATGTCAACATCTTTTAAAGGCTATTATCCACATAAAATGTTAGTACACAGAAGTTAATCACTGCGTTATGTATCATGATATGTCCTAAGATTATCTAATGGGGAAAGATATCCAATTAAATCTTGAGAATTAAACACTTACTTCTAATCCCACTCATAGCTTCATTACAACAGGAGGGAAGAAATTCTTAAAAGGAATAAGCCACATTAGCAAATAAATGATAGAAACGATAACAGCAGAAAAGCGGATGTCAACAAATTTCAAAAGGTAAAATAGAGATGGAACAGTGATAGTTGACTTACCTCAGTAATATTAAATCCAAGTGCCTACAGCAGGGCAAAGTTAGCACGAAATAAGTAGACTTATGACTCCAAACTCTAGGATGGGTGAATAATCAATGGCAGCAAGTACCCTTGGAGGATGGAGAGAAAATCGAACTAAAAGCAAAAGACTGGTTAAAAGTTTGTTTAAACAGTAGTTAAGAATCTCAGATCTTTTTGTTAGCTCCACAAAGAGGAAAAAATGTCCTTGTTCACCTCTACCCTGCAAATGAAAAGATTCATCTCTGAATATGGGCATCCATTAGATATAGGCCCATTCCACAAAGCAACATGACTGGAATTCGAATTCACCTAGGCAATTTTCTGTGCTGCCAATTCCATCCACAACAGTCAATTCATAGAAAACCAATTGTTCCAGATGGTCAACTTGCTAAATAGCCAATTTGTGGAATGATTAATTGGCTAAAATAATTTGCTCCTTTTAACTATTTACTTTAAAATATTTTATATAAATACATATTTCATAGCATATATTACATTTATGTGGATTATGTGTATTCAAGTATGTACTTGAGAATTTATTCATGAAAATATTTTTCATTATTCTATTTCGAAGAATAATATTAATAAATATGTTAATACAAAGAATATAGACCTAAGAAAATGTTTAATATATTTTGGAAGCATATTTCTTTAGGCTTGTATTTCCAGCAATATAGGGAACCAGATATTCAGAGAACAACTTGCATACAACTAAAAACAATAGATAAAGCAGGGTCTTAAATATAAGTATTGTTTTTAAAACATAGTTTTAAAATATAGTTTTAAATATAGTTTCATAGTCTTCAGTTTTATAGTGTCAAGCTAGGGATATTTACCTGAACTCAAAAAAGACAAAAAAAAAAAAAAAAAAAACCCACACCCACAAATCCATAGTGGTGGAAAAAACTTCGGAACCTGTGATAAGCCTGGATGTATATGCTCATCTTTGAAACACTAAAATGTGCCTTTTGATTAATCTAATAAACCTAGCACAGGAGCCAAAGCTTGGTACCTAAGCAGAGAATGAGGGCAGGGAGTTCAGAACAGAGTTACCCATAAAAAATCAGGATCTGTGAAGAGGTACAAGCCTCAGTGGGTGCATCAGAAAGTAACCTGTCCCAGAGAGGGGGGCACATCTATCTAGATTTAGTTCTGGGAAATTCCTAAAGAAAGGAATGGTTATTAAATAAAATGTTTGACATGTGGAGAAATACATAAACATTGACCACGTAAAAGTAACAGTATCTAATAATATAGTTTCTGCTTATATTCATATGTGACATATTTTCATAAACCAATAGTAAAATAGAATCTATATTATGTTTTCATGAGTCAAATCTCCTCTCCCTGAATGTTTCTTTTTTCTTATACTATTGATAAATGCTTAAAGGTTCTAAGCTTCTAGAAATAATCTCTGAAAAGCATTTTGGAAGCAAACTCACAATTCTAAGCAAAACTCATGGATGGCAAAATGAATCTATTAAAAAAAAGGAAAAAAAAAAAAAACTGTTCAGCACAATCTCTGTGATCCAAAGCCTGTAAGTTTTGATTAAATTAGTTCAGACAGGGTTCAGATAAAATCTGAGCTCGGGGTCTCTAGCCAAACTAAATAAAAGGCCAAAACCTTGACATTGTCAGAATATTCTTAATAATTTCAGTATCTCTTGCTTCATATTGTTCTCTCTGCAAAATATGGGAGAATAATAAGCTATTTCGTACCAAAAGTATATTGGCTTTGCAACGACACACATATTTGCTACATAACCTATCCGCTATAATTACTTTTAAAATTTTGGATAAAGTGCTACAAAAAATCAAAATTTGTATCCTAAATTCCATAATATTCTGGGGTATCAACCTCAGTAATATCTGCTAGGTTCAAATTATTAAGGAAAATCACATAGATGCTAAAGTACATCTTCCTTGAGGGTTCAGTTACTTTATTTTTAAATTAATCAAGAAACTAACAGAAAACAGATGACGTTCTCAATTTAGCATAGTTACAAGAGGGTTTATAGATAAAGGATTAATTGTATGGGTATAAATAGGGCATAAAGGAAGTAAAATGGATAGTGCAGAAATAAGGAGCTAGCAGCAGCAAGCTGTAATCACTCCTAGGACAAGGGGAGAGATGTTATTAGAAATCAGCAGGAAGGAGAACCATGGAAAACTGGCTTCAAGGAGAGGAGCAATGAACTTCCTTTTGCAGAAATTCAGTCCTGGTGACTTCAAGAGTATCAGGAAATAGATATCTGATTTCTCTCACCTCCTTCCCGTGTGTCCTGATCACTGTCCCCCATGACAGCCCAAATGGAAGGCAGAGGGCCTAGACTACAATGATGTAATTTATGAATATTAGCATCCTCATCAAAGATAAGAATGGGAAATGGTGGAGGGTAAATCTTAAGGGGAAATGAAGAAATTCAGCATATTTTAATATTCTGAGCTAAGGAAAATACATTATAGCAGATAAATAAAAATTAAATGTTGATTATAGTATGAAAATTCTCTCATTTGAAAAATCTCAATAACAAAAAAGAACAAAACAAATAACAAAGCAAAACAAAATCCCAAATTTTTAAAAGGCAATGTCAAATGCCAATGAAAACCTAGAGCACAATAAATTAGTCAGTTATACCATTTCCCTCTATATAGGTCTGTATATGTGCATGCACATTTTTTTCTTTTGAAGTACATTTAATAAAAAATATTTGTAAAATCTTTGAATATTTAATATATATGAAAATGTATATATCATGACTTTATTGCTATAAACATTCTTCTGTATTAATAAAAATTCCATTGAATGCATATTTCCCTAATAAAACGAAAATACGACATTTTCCCTAAATAACTAAATTCATATAATAGTTCTCTTAGGTATTATCCAGAAATTTAATATTTCAAGTAATAAAAACTTCAGATAATAAACAGTTAATATTAAAACCAGGATATAAATTTTAAAGCTGCATTCTATTTTATCTTCATGATTCCACAGACATTTATAAGATTATAAAACTTCATTTCTATCCTTACAGAGTAAAGCAAGACAACTTTTAAAAGGATTTATATTTTCTTGTAATTTTACTTAAGAAATGTAATATTTCTTTTTTGTTAAATGAGAAGCAGGATCAAAATGGAGAAATTTTGTTTCTTGATGACATACAACTATGTGGCACTAGTCCTTACTTTTTTTTTCTTTTTATTAATTTGTTATGGCTGTTAAGAATGCTACCTCTGTAGCCACACAGACATTGGTCAAAGTTCTGACTCTTGAAATTTTTTGCTATAAATAGGCAAAGTACTTAATCTCCATAAATTCTAACTTCTTAATCTTTATAATAGAGATAATATTAATAATAATATCTACCTATCCCCATGTTTTTGAAACATAAAATGAAACAATAATCTCACAAGTAGACATTTCTCTTCCATCCCTAATCCCACGCACATAACAGATACAAACATTTGCAAGTCTTAAGAGGGAGATTGAAGCTGGTTTCTGCTTGGAAAAAAACTTCCAATTTCAGTTTGTGATAATCAGCAAGTCTTAGGAACGGTTCCAAGGGAAAGTGCTAAGAAAGAATTCCTTATTCAGAACATACTTGAAAAAAGGCATATACAGTCAGAATACACCAGAGCCCACCATCTCTTAGATAATCTAATAAATTATTTTTTCATTAAACATAAAGCATATCCAATTCCTACTTCCATCCATATTACCCTATTCCAAAGCAACATCATTGTTTGATGGATGAGTTACATGGCCATGTCTATCAGTTTATTCACAGCACAGTGTATGAAGCAATTCTGGTAAATTGTTATGACAATTGTGTCAATTCTCTGCTCAAAACTCTCAAATGGTTTCCTCTCTCACTCAAAGTCAAAGTTAAGCCTTTTCAGTAGTCCTAAAAGACCTAGGTCTCAAATCTATAGAGTTAGAAAACAGATAAGTGAATGCCTAGCACTAAGTGCTTGCAAAAACTGGGAGGTTATAGCTAAGGTATATGAGCTTTCTTTAGGGAGGGTGATACAAATGCCCCCAAAAATTGTGATGATGGATTGCATAACTCCAAATATACTATTGATAAAACAATTGATTTGTACACTTTAAATGGTGAATCGTACGACATGTGAATCATATCTCAGTAAGGCTTTTACAAAAAAAAAAAAAAAGGACCTATACCTCATCTCCCACGGCTCTCCTCCCACATCACTTTGCTCCAGCCTCTGGCCTCCCTGCTGTCCTTCATAAACGCCAGGCATGCTAATGTCTTAAGATACGGGCACTGACTGTGCCCTTTGCCTGTGATACTCCTTCCAATTTTAAAATCTTAATGTTCAAAGGACATCTTTAACTTAAATTTGTACTGCCAAGAATTTTGGAAAATTATTAAGCCACCATTTCCTGAAGTAAAGTATTTTCTGTTGGACTCTCATCCACTGAGATCTTTCTTAAGATAGGTTATATAGTTATACAAATTTGGAAATACTGCATATAACTCCACTCCTTTCAAAATTCATGAGATATTAACATATTAAAATCTCTGAGAAAGAAGCCCTGTAATAAAGGAACCAACTTACTTCGCTTTTGTAGTTCCAAAATATACTTAAAGTAATAACACTAACTTTTTGATCATCTCTCATATGTGATGACATTTCCCTTTATGGAAATGCTCCATTCAGCAAATCCACTGTCATCCCCTTAAATGAAAATTTGTATGTACAATCTTTATTGATAATGCCAACCTTAATACACCCATACCTACTTCAACTATCCATCCAATTTCGTTTTAGGTAAACTTAGGGCATACATTTAATTAATAAACATTCTTCTATGGACTCATAATTGTTTATGTTTGCTGAAACCACATTTATAATGAACAGTCAAGAGAAAAGAAAGAAACTATATTCTTATTGCCAAAAATTGAGGTTATGTTGATAAGGAAAACCCCCATCTATTACTTAGCACAGCAGCCACCTGAACCCCCACCCCTCATGGAAGACCCGCATCTGCATAATACTAATCTAACATCTGGCCCATCAACTAATCTATTACCTGGCACATCAGCATAACACTAAACCTATTACCTGGTGCATCAACTACCCTATTACCTGGTGCATCAACATAATACTAACCTATTACCTGTCACATCAACTAACCTTTTATCTAACAGGCATTAGTCACCTGAGACCCCCACCCCTTGGATCACCCCAACTTAATAAAAGTGGGAAAAATTGGATAGGCGGGGCTCAGAATTTGGTGGCGAGACCCATCTGAGCCCGCCGGCGAATAAACCTTGATTCTCCATGTGCTGCTCGGTTTGTCCTCGGGACCACTCGCTGTAACACTTGCTGTAACAATGTCACAGATTAGCTGAAAATTTTACTGCAAGATATGAACTTTATACTATAGTTCAAAATGAGATATGAAAATGAATCATACATTACATAAGAAACAATCTAAAATTTTTATATCTATAGAGATTTATATTGGATTTTACTGAATTCAAATATTGTCTACTAGTCCTTATGCATACATTTGTATATCTGATTTGGTTTGTGTAATGTAGTCACTATATAATGCTAAAATACCTATGGTGGTTGGTAAAGATTTAAAAATATTAGTGCATCACATGATGTTGTCAAATTTCTTTTCTTTTACATCATATTCTCTCTTCTTATTTCTTCTTAGTTAGATTGTTCCTGTTTTGTGAATTAGAAATTGGAAATATTTTGGCAAGTGTACATACCCTTAATCTTAAAATACCTAGTAGATTGCCTTAGATTCTTAATAAAATGTGGCAATGTGAGGTAGAAAAATAGAAATTTCGCAAATAGCAAGTGATTTATGCATCAGCTTCTAACGTTCTTTACATTGCAGGGCATAGATTTGTAGGTATTTTAAATTAAGAAACCACCCAATCCTCCTTTAATGTTATTTCTTCTATGTATTTAATAAAACTAAATCACAAGAACCTGGTAACTCTTGCCACCAAGAAACTTGGAAAATAGTGAAAATCTATAAAATTATAGATCTTTCTCCTATCACAAGGTGAGTGTCACAAAGGTACTAGCTGTTTGTCAAAATCACTTTTCTTCATGGGCACTGTGATAAGTTAGCAGGTGCTATCTAACAATCCATTCCAACTTAATGGTTCAAATGAACATTTTTGAATGATTTTTTTTTTTTTTTTGGTATCTAATTCTGTGAGTCAGCAATGCAGGCTTTGTTCAGATCAGAATTCTTTATAGGCTGAGTCAGGCACTGGCAGTCAGCTGATAGACCTACTGGGGCTGGACAGTCGGGGATGGCTTCACTCATGTGTATAGTTGCAGGCAGGCTGTTGGCCAGGTTTTCCTCCATGAGGTCTCTTCAGACACTTTAGATTGACTCCCAGTCTTAGCAATATTCCAAGAATGATAAAGCAGAAGCTGTAAGTTTTTTTGAGACCTAAGCTCAAAATGTGCATAAGTCACTTACATCTTATTCTTTCCGTTAAAAAGCAAGTCACTTGGACAAGACCAGATTCAAGGGGTCAGGAAAAAAGACTCCACTACTGTATGGGAGAGGCTGTCAAAATGTGTAGAAATTTTTATACATGACGTAAATATATAATTGAACTACCTTTTCCATCCTCTGATCCTGTTGGATATGGCCATCTGATTGAATTATGAATACTGAGATGAAGTGATGTTGGCAACTTTCAGCATAGCCAATAAAACCTCCTATGGATATTTCATGTTTTTTTTTTCTTCCACTTCACTGGTATTTCATATCTAAGGCCATGAAATCCAAGTAATAATGAAGAAGAACAAACTTTCCTCAACCTGAGTCTCTGGATGGCTGTGTAAAACAAGCCTCTCCATCCATTCCCCACTTACTCTGACTTTCTGAAACAATCCTAAACTGTATGTGAGTAAATTATAAGATTACTTTATATTATAATCTAATAAGTTAGGTATACTAAAATAGTAGTCCATGGGACTAACTACCTAAGTTATTAGAATTATTACAGTGAATTTACTTGTTTTCTGTACATTTGTCATTATATTATGAACATTTAATAGTAATTGCTTTTCCTAACATATTTTTGACAGTAAGCAGTCCATAAATAAATGGAAAATTCTACATTTTTACTAAATCATAATTTCTATGTGCAAACATGAAGGTTATTAATAAAACTAATGCAGATATGAGAAACAACTACAAATTTTTCATTAAGCTATATTGTATTTAAAGCCTTTGTAGAGCGACTCCTCTTTTGAATTTAAAGTTCACTATGTATAGTACGATCTGATCCTCAACAGAGACAAGGGGTGCTAAAAAATTCTATGGCATATATATTAAATATAATAGTGTTTCAACTTGGAAATTTAGAAATAACTATTTCAGGAAAAGACTAACAAAACTTTGAGTGGATTAGAATCCTCTGAGTATGCAGAATTGATACTTTTCAGAAACTTTTAGTAATCACATGAAGAAATAAGATTACCTAGAACGACTATTCCAAAAAGAAGACTTCCCAAAACTCTGAGCAATAATGTTATCAGCACTGAGCTATTTGGAAGGAATATTCCAGCATAATATTCTCCAGTATTCTTTTCATGTGTAATGCTGTCCTAACATAATAATGTAGATTACTTTTAATAAATGTATCTCCAGATTTTACTTTTTAAAGTTATAAATGAATTTGTAAAAATTTATGTAGTGCAAGAGATAAAATTAAAGTTAAATTCCTTTCTCCTGCACTGTATGACCCCAGACTCCCTCCATTGCTAAAAGATAGCTACTGTTCACAAGTTCTTTGATCCTTCAAGAAACTTAGTCATCTTTTTGACATTATACTGTACCTGGGACTTTTCACTTAATAATATAGTCTAAAGAGATTTTTTTAAAATATGCATTAATCTATTTTATAACTTTTATATTTTAGACAGTTCCTGTTGACTCTTCTATGAAATATAAGGAAGGTAGCAAACTTATACATTTCTACCACTTCCCACCAACTTTTTCCAAATATTCTCACTTATATTATTTTTTGTATTGTCAAAATTTAAGACATTTACACTCTGCTTTATTCACAAAATTTCTAGAAATGTTTATAGTTTTATATTTAAATGCCTTTCCTGCTCATTGTCATTTTCTTTCTAACCACAGTTTCTTCAAAACTAAGATATGGCATTATTGTTGTTTTCATCCTCATCATTTTGATCTCTCTCTAGTTGACTAGATTCCAGCCACAATTTTTATTAAAATTGAAATTGATAATAACATGGCTAGGAATAAGATTATTTAGTTATATTTTCTGTCTCAAACTTTGTACACCTGGCAAATGTCTATTCTATTATTAACTAATGAGTCATATGCAAAAAGCTTTGAAGTCAGATTGATTTTATTTTGCTTTCACTAATAAATAATTGACTTTTTGTACTTGGAAATCATAGAATTTTTCTTTGTTTTTGAAATGAAAAAAAAAAAACAATAAAAGATTCATGTTGTTGATTTTCTTATACTAAAGTTTCTTGATGCCTGGTTTGCCCCTATTATCTAATGATGAAAGTTGTGGAAAATGCTATGTTACATCTATATCATCTCAAATACCTTTATCATCTTTATAGACATCAGCTCACATTGTGCTTCATTCACAGCAATGAACCTTGAGTCTTTCTGTTAGAGAACTGTCCTCAGGTCACCAGATTCATTTTGCTTGTCCTTAGAAAACTAGAAGTCCTTAGAATTTACATTCACACCTGGTGTAGGAGTAGCTGTTAAACAAGAACTGATGTGTGCAGGGTGTAAATATTATAGTTCCCTTGCCTCTGACTGGGACACCTCTCCCTTATAAACTATTCTGTCTCTAGAGCTGTTTTATGAGATTCTGTTCATATTTTATTCTTCGGATATTTTACTAGGTATCATACCATTGCCTGGCTTTCTTCCATTTCTGTTCTCATTTCACTCTCCTACTGTTTTCATCTCTGAAAATTTCTTAATCCTTTTCATACATTCCTTGTCTAAAAAAATACCCTTCTAGACTATTTCTTTATTTCATGAAAGTTTTCTTCTTTTATATAAGAATACTTTTTAGTTCATTTGTTATTTTCTAGTTTTAAAAATGGCAGTGCTTGTTTTTTTAATTCTTGTGATACTTCACTTAGTAGAATGGTTTTCATATTGCTTCTCTAAAAATTGTCAATAACCCACAGGCCAGAAGAATGTAAAACACCATGCAAAAAAGAAAGGACTTTGCCAGCCAATAACGTTCTCATTTTGCTTTCCTACTTTTCTTCAGTACAAAACGATAACATATTAGTGTGAATCACAAAATAGCCCCCAGTAAAATAATAGGTAATATTCAGATGAAGGAAAAATCCTTTTTTACATTTATGGTAATAAACCATAATGTGCCATAACACTGAAGAATGCCTCTATAATCTCTAATTATAGATATTTTGTACTATAGAAAAATTTCTATGTTTTATATACCTTATGTCCTATTGGTATTTTACATTCTTGCAAAATGCAAATTGATAAAAACAATATAACATTGTATGATTTTATTTGTTGGAGGTCACACTTACCAGGCATTGGCAATTTGCTACTAAATTCAACACTCATATAATAAAAGAAAGTCAATTATACAATCAAATATTTCTTTGTGTATAACACATGAATACACTTTATATAATTTCAAAGCCTCATACTATATTTTACAGTAAATGTAACAGCTTAAAAAAACTAAATGAAACATAATATACAAAGTACAATAGTGACAGGAAAATCAAATTATTATTCATGCCATTTTTTACTTAGAATGGATACATATTCATTATAGGCATCATTGCCATAAAGGGGCAATAACTAAATCTTAGAGTTGAAAGGACTCAGAGTCACTAATGATGAATTTTTTAAACCTTTAAAGCAAATTTAATTGAATATTATCATATCAAATGTGAACAAACAGACAAAAGCACAGCTGCTATTGTTGAAACTTTTCAGCTCATCTGTGAGTTTGGTGAATACTGATTAATAGCCCCTTTTCTGATGTCTGAATATCATCTACAATAAGCTTGATAAATGACCATTGCTTTGACATCCCTGATGGTGAACTCCATTTTCCCATCATCGTTTTCCTTCACCTTTTTGATATTCTTTCAATAGATTTACTAGAGTTTGACTACACTGACACTTAAAGTGACACATTTCAAACGTGGCCTAACTGGATTAAAATGGATATTTTTTCCCATTATGTTGGAGACGCCATGTCAATTAATGCAGCCTAAACAGTCTAAGCATGCATTAACTTTTTTGGCAGCCACAAACTAATTTATCAGAAGCTATGTGGCCACCTCAGACAATAATCTTAATATCCTAATATTAATAAGAACTTTAAGTAAAAGTAAATTCCCCCATCTTTGTTACCATCTCTCTTACTACCTTCCCTCCTTTTGTTCCATGTGTGTGCGTGTGTATGTGTGTGTGTGTGTGTGTGTCTGTGTATGTATATATATTTTTTTCTTCCTTTGGAGTAGCTGCCAAACTCATGACTCATGAATTTTTAGAATCACTCTGAAACTAAAGAATGGGGTCTCAGTGCTGTGTTTATACTGTCTGACTGCACCTCCTTATACACAATGATCTGTGGGAAAACGCCTAGTTGAGACTTTCAGGAACCTTCACCAATACATTTTAGAAGGTTTTAGAAAAAGAGCACCAACCCCGCTCTGGTGTATTTGTCATGTAAGAGTTGTTGGAAGCCATCATAGAAACTATCAGTTGACAGGTGATCTACATTAGGAAAGAATGAAGTTGATATGGAAATAGGCAAACAAATGAGTGGGGAGAAGGGAAGAGAAAGAGATAGGGGAAAGGGGGCAGAGAGAGAGAGAAACAGAGAGGGAGGGTGGAGAGAAGGGGGAGAGGGAGAAAGAATGCTTAAAATCTGGTTCCACACGTCCATAATTCCTAAATACATTCATTCATGCCTTGCCATTGATTTGGTTATTACATGAGAAAACTATATATGCTTTCAATCAATTCCCTTCTTTAAGGAAGCTAAAACCAGCTGCTGACCTTGTCTAGAATCAAATGAAAAAGTAACCATTTAATAATATTATATGTATTTGTGTCTGTTCTTTTACATGAAAATTTTTTGTAGTACACATATTGCTCTACTTGTTTGTTTTTCTATTTAACAATGTGTCATGGACATTATACCATGTTGTTGAATTTTGTGGCATTTGTTCTCATTAGATATTCCAATACTTTGAGCCTGCCCCTCCTGTTCTGTCTGTTTACCTCTCCTTATTTCTGGCATCCAAATTTGGTTGTTACAATGTTATTCCTAAATTTAAAAAAAAAAAAAAGCACAACGTATTCTAAAGTTTACTGTTATTTATATTACCTATTATTAAAGGTGAGTTCTTTTATATCACTGAAATCATAATGTGTAGACAGTTCTCTGTCCTTCATTTATACATCTAGTAACTCAAACAGAATATAAGGCATAAAATAGTGACTCAAAAGCAAGACAAATATAAATAGGAACAACTGGCAGTTTCCACTTATTTACTGTATACCAAGATAATGTTTTTTAACATGTATTAACCTGCTTAATCTTTATCAAAAATGTCTACATTGGGGATTATATTTCCTATGTTATAGTCAGAAAGCCAACCCTAAAGAGGCATTTTTTCTCCACAGTCTCAGAGATTATGGCAAAAAATGAAATTTAAACCAATGTCTTACTACAAATGTTATTGAAAGAATGTATAGCGAATTAAGATATGAGGTATCACACATCTCTGAAATAAATTCTAGGTGATAGATTATTTAAAATATATCAGAAGCTATAGAATATGATCCATTTTAGGATGAAAAGAAAATTCAACTATAATACAGTAAAAATCGGGCACTATACGCCACCAAGTAAGTTTGGAATTCAAACTGATTCCTAAACAAACTTAATTGGCATCCTTGCCATCTGCATGGAAGCTCAGTGAAGCCATCATTAATTTAGCCAACACCATGCGAGCAATATCTTTAAATATCACAAAATGGATTAATTTTGAGTGATGTCTTTGTTATCTAAAAGATGTAGCAGATTTGCCTTCAACATTATGTCCATATCTATTCTATATACAGTATTATTATATATTATTAATACATGCTTATTGGTCCTGGTGAGACAAACAATATTCCACTTCTATAGGGATTTTTGATTTAATCATGGAAAAAGGTATTACCATAAAGTGCCAGTAGCCCATAGCAATTTTTTTCCTTTTCTTTTGTTTTTTTAACTGCAGAATATTGCAGGGGTACAAACACTTTGGTTATACATATTACCTTTGTACTGCCCAAGTAAGAGAGCTACAAGTGTGCTCATCCTCCAGAAAGTGTGCATTGCACCCACTTGGTGTGAATTTACCCCTCCCCGCCTCTCCTTTCCTGCCTGCCTGAAACCTGATGAATGTTACTTCCATATGTGGATGTAACTATTGAGCAATTACTGCCAATTTAATGGTGAGTACATGTAGTGCTTGTTTTTCCATTTTTGTGATACTTCACTTTGAAAAATGGGCTCCAGCTTCATCCAGGATAATACAAGAGGTGCTATATCACCATTGTTTTTTATGGCTAAGTAGTACTTCATGGTATACATATACTACATTTTATTAATCCACTCATGTATTGATGGGCATTTGGGTTGATTCCACACCTTTGCAATTGTGAATTGTACTGTTGTTAACATTCGAATGCAGGTGTCTTAATTACAGAATGTCTTTTTTTCATTGGGATAAATGCCCAGTAGTGGGATTGCTGGATCAAATGGTAGTTCTACTTTAAATTCTTTGATGTATCTCCATATTACTTTCCAGAGAGGTTGTACTAATTTGCAGTCCCTCACCAGCAGTGTAAGACTGTTCCTATCTCTCCATATCTATGCCAACATTTGTTGTTTTGGGACTTTTTGATAAAAGCCATTCTCACTGGAGATAAGTGATATCTCATTGTGGTTTTGATTTGCATTTCCCTGATGATTGCAGATGCTGAGCATTTTTTTCATATGTTTGTGACCATTAGTCTGTCTTCTTTTGAGAAGTTTCTGTTCATATACTTTGCCCAGTTTTTTATGCGGTTGTTTGATTTTTTCTTGTTAATTTTCGTGAGTTCTATACAGATGCTAGTTATCAGACCATTATTGGATGTGTAGCATACAAATATTTTCTCCCATTCTGTAGAGTGTCTGTTCACTCTAGTGATAGTCTCCTTGGTTGGGCAGAAGTTTTTTAATTTGATCAGGTCCCATTTACATTTACCAGACTTCTAGCTATACTATAGTAATCAAAACACCTGGTGAAGGCACAAGAATAGAGACATAGACCAATGGAACAGGCCTGAGAAACCAGATATAAAACCATCCTTATATAGTCATCTGATGTTTGACAAAGAAGATAAAAATATACACTGGGGAAAAGAATCCCTATTCAATAAATGGTGCTCAGAAAATTGGATAGCCACATGGAAAAGACTGGAACAGGATCCGTACCTCTCACCTCTCACAAAAATCAACTCATGATGGATGACAAACTTAAACCTAAGGCATGAACCCATAAGAATTTTAGAAGAAAACGTTGGAAAAACTCTTACAGACATCAGCCCAGGAAAAGAATTTATGAAGAAGACCCCAAAAGCAATCACAGCAACAACAAAAATACATAACAAGTTTTAATTAGGCCACGTTTTGACAGGTTTCC
The DNA here is from genome assembly GCF_041146395.1 of Eulemur rufifrons. Classification (NCBI taxonomy): domain Eukaryota; kingdom Metazoa; phylum Chordata; class Mammalia; order Primates; family Lemuridae; genus Eulemur; species Eulemur rufifrons. The sequence goes on along the minus strand of NC_090998.1, from coordinate 64,886,548 downwards.
ATGGGATGGGGGGGGTAGTTCCTCACAGCATGAGACCTTCCAGAGACTATGGCATGGGGGTCAACTACCCCAAAGGGGAAGAGGGCAAGTGAAATACAGGAGAGGAAGGAATCAAAGAAGGCATGTATGTATTTAGGTGATATCTAGGAGCAGCAGTGGCTTTGTGACTTTATAAGCTTGAGGTTTATTTTATGTATGGCTAGCAGATGTTGGGTAACTTTCACAGCATATTTAAAGCTGTCAGGCTCTACATGGCTAAAAGTCTGCTTACTTTGGCTATATTTAAAACATTGGATGTATAAAAATTTGAGTTTAGCATTGGCAGGATTTTGAGTTTTCAGGTCCTGGCCTGCTGTGAAGAAGTAAACAACATAGGACCAATATAGACAAGTCATTTTTGGCTTGTTTATATAACGCCTTTTAATACTTTCCCAGTCTTTAATATATCTTAGTTTAACAAGGTGTACATAGAAAATGCTCTATTCAAAGGGAGTAGATATATATTTATATATAATCTATAAATATGTATTAGTCAGGGTTCTCCAGAGAAACAGAACCATCAGGATACATATATATATACACACACACACATGTATATGTGCATGCACACACACAGAGAGAGAGAGAATTATAAAGGAATCAGCTCATGTGATTGTGGAGGCTATGAAATCCCATGATCTGGCATCTGCAAGCTGAAGACTCAGGAAAGCAGGTAGTGTAATTCAGTCTGAATCTGAAGGCCTGGGAACCAGTAGAGATATTGGTATAATTCCCTTTCCAAAAGCTAGAGAAAATGAGATGAGTTGTCCTAGCTAACACAGTGAGACAGGAAAAAGGAGGTATACAACTATAGACCTATAGATTTATAACACATATTAATGTATAACTATATATATAAATCTTAAATGTTGAATTTAGCTTCTTAAATTTAAAATCTTTTATTTCCTCTTAATGTGATATAACCACAGATCTGTTAGATTTCATGACCAATTTAAAACCAAATTATGAAAATAAAACAAAATGAAAAACCTCACAGTTCAGTTACTTAAAAAAAAAAAACTCATTAAGTTGTAGTTTGAAATAAACTATTTTTCCTTTAAAGTATGAAGTTTAAATAAGTATAGACCACCTTAAAAGACCATATTAAGGAATATCAATCCATAGAAATCATTTTTTTATAAAACAGTTTTAAAATTAGTATCTAGTCAGAAAATACAATTTTCTCCATAAATTCAATTTTCTAACATCAAGAAAAATCATTTGCTTACTCCATATCATGCAATTTAGGAAACTTTTACATATTTAAGTACTTCTTAACTGTATAAGATATTTATCAACTATAAATATTCATCGTATAAACAATTTGCTTAATGGGTCTACTTCCTCTTGAGCATCAACTATCTTATTCCAATCAGGCCTCTTTTATGTAAAAAAAAATTGTTAATTATTTTAAATAGAGAATTAATGAATTGATGAAACAAAGCATGTGTAGCTCACCTTTGCATCCTTTAATTTCAGCAAAAAGTTTGACATATGGTAGGTGCCAATACATAATCTGTTCTTTCAGCTCTGTCACTACATTTTGCTGTTGTTTTGCAGTCAACTTTTAAATGATTTATTGTTAGACCCAAAATTTCATGAATAACCCAAAATTCCATATTTTTATTTCTGTAGTTAAATATTTTTAAAAGTTATTTATTTTCTCTATGCAATTATCTGTTCCTAACTGAATGATACTATGCTCTGGTGATTAAAGAACTTCATTCACCCAAACTTTCAAGTCTTCTTTCTAAGTTTCTTGTTACTTTCAAAGATACTTTTCTCTGTCTATGAAAAAGTGAGGTTTCTTAATACTTAAAAAAATGTGAAAGAAGAATAAAGCCTTTGTAACTCAATTGACAAAAACCATGGAGAATAAAAAGTATATTAATACTTATTGCAGAGAAAAAACAAATTATTACTATTAGGAATTTAAAAGAGTACCTCAAAACAGATCATAAAGTCAATAAAAGGATAATAGAAGATATATTATTAAATTTTAAAAATCCTTATGTCAACAAACTTAATCTAGTTGAGGGGGGCATCCTTCTTTTTGGCAAATCAAAATATGATTTTTAAAAATCTTGCATATAGAAAATGCTAAATACTCTACCAAGAAGCCATTAGAATTATAAACAAATTCAGTAAAGTTAGAGGATACAGAATCAACATAGAAAAATCAGTAGTGTTTCTATACACTAATAGTGAACTATCTGAAAAAGAACTCAAGAAAACAATTCCATTTACAATCATTGCAAAATAAAACTCAAGATACTGAGGAATGAATTTAACCAAGGAGGTGAAAAGCCTCCACACTGAAAACTATAAAACATTGGTGAAAAGAATTAACGAGGATACAAATAAATGAAAATATGTCCAGTGTTCATGGACTGGAAAAATAAATATTGATAAAATATCCATATTACTCAAGCAATCTACAGATTCAATGCAATTCCTATCAAAATACCAATGACATTCATCACAGGAATAGAAAAAATATTTACAATTTGTATGGAACTGCGAATAGCCTGAATAGCCAAAGCAATCTTGGGGAAAAATAAGCAAACAAACAAACAATAAAACACCTGGAGGCATCACATTACCTGACTTCAAAAGTAGTACAAAGCTATTGTAGCCAAAACCACATGGTTTTGGCACAAAAACAGACAAATAGACCAATGGAGCAGAATAGAGAACAGAATATAGAGCACAAATATATCCATGCACCTACAATCAACTGATTTTCAACAAAGGTACCAAGAACACATATTGGGAAAAGGACAATCTCTTCAATAAATTATGGTGGGAAAATTGTATATCCACAGGCAGGGGAATGAAACTGGACCCCTATTTATTACCATATATAAAAATCAACTCAAAACGGATTAAAGACTTAAATGCAAATCCAAAAACTATGAAACTACTAGAAGAAAACATAGTAAAAATGCTCCATGACACTGGACTGAGAAAGGACTTTTTGAATAAAACTGCAAAGCACAATCAGTAAAAGCAAACGTAGACAAATGGGGTTACGTCAAAATAAAAACTTCTGCAGAACAAATGAAACAATCATCAGAGTGAAGAGACAGCCTACAGAATGGGAGAAAATATTTGCAAATTATACATCTGTCAATGGGCTAATTATCCAGAATATACAAAAATAAGAATTTAAAAATAACAAGAAAACAACAAAAAATAATAAAAATATGAAATAATAGAGTATAACTACTATTTACCTAGCAATTACATTGTGTTAGGTGTTATAAATTATCTAGAGATGATTTAAAATATACAGAGGATGTGTATAGATTATATAAAAATACTATGCTATTTTATATAAGGAACTTGAGCATCTGAGGAATTTAGTATCTGCAGGAGGTCCTGGAACCAATCCCCTATGGATGCTGAGAAATGGCTGCATATGCAATGGAATAGTATTCAGTCTTATAAAGGGAGATACTGCCATTTGCAACAACGTGGATGAACCTGAAGAAAATTATGCTAAGTGAACAAAGCCTGACACAGAAAGAAAAAAAAATTACTGCATAATATCATTTATATGTGGAATCTTTTTTTTATTTCAGCATATTATGGGGGTACAAAAGTTTAGGTTACATATATTGACCTTGCCCCCCCAAAATCAGAGCTTCAAGTGTGTCCATCCCCTAGACGGTGCGCATCGCACTCATTATGTATGTATACACCCATCCCCTCCCCCCATCCCCCACATCTGCCTGACACCCGATTAATGTTATTCCTAAACGTGCTCTTAGGTGATGATCACTGAAACCAATTTGATAGTGAGTACATGTGGTGCTTATTTTTCCATTCTTGTGATACTTAGTAGAATGGGTTCCAGCTCTATCCAGGAAAATACAAGAGGTGCTATATCACCATTGTTTCTTTCTTTCTTTCTTTTTTTTTTTTTTTTTGAGACAGAGCCTCACTCTGTTGCCCAGGCTAGAGTGCCATAGTGTCAGCCACGCTCACAGCAACCTCAAACTCCTGGGCTCAAGCAATCTTTCTGCCTCAGCCTCCCACATAGCTGGGACTACAGGCATGAGCCACCATGCTAGGTTAATTTTTTCTATATATATTTTTAGTTGTCCATATAATTTCTTTCTATTTTTAGTAGAGACAGCGGTCTCGCTCTTGCTCAGGCTGGTCTCGAACTCCTAAGCTCAAATGATCCACCTGCCTTGGCTTCCCAGAGTGCTAGGATTACAGGTGTGAGCCACCACACTCAGCCATTGTTTCTGAGTAGTACTTCATGGTATACATATACCACATTTTATTAATCCACTCATGTATTGATGGGCACTTGACTTGTTTCCACATCTTTGCTCAACATCTCTAATCATCAGGGAAATGCAAATCAAAACCACAATGAGATATCACTTACCTCCAGTGAGAATGGCCTTTATCAAAAAGTCCCAAAACAATAAATGTTGGCGTGGATGTGGAGAAATAGGAACACTTATATGTGGAATCTTCAAAAAAAAAAAAAAAAGTCTAATACACAGGAAGTAGAATGGTGGTTACCAGATACAGAAAGCAGAAGGAAATGAGAAGATGTGGATCAAAGAGTACAAACTTGTAGTTTTATAGGATGAATAAAGAGATCTAATGCACTGCAGGAGGACTATAGTTAATAATATTATATTGTATATTGAAATTTTGCAAAGAGAGTAGATTTTAGTGCTCATACTACACACACACACACACACAAAAACACACAAAATAGCAGTGGAAGGCAATGTTTACATTCATTTGCTTACCTGTAGTAATCATTTCACTATGTATTTGTATGTCAAAACATCATGTTGTATCTCTTAAATATATGCAATTTTTTAAAAGTCAATGGAGGCAAGATTAAAATGCAATGACTTAGAAATTTATTCCTTTAATCGTTGCCAACTTTCTTGTAACTGCCTGCCAGTCTCCATAATTAGTGCTTTCATTTAGATAGGCAAGGTATTAATATAACATGGTATGAAGAAATAATTTGCATTATTAATTAGAAGTTCTAGTTAGCTCTGTCAATTACTTACTAAGTGACTTTTTCCAAATTAGGATGATAAAAATGTTGAACCTGCCTTTAGTGTAATATAAGTGAGAATTGCAGTAGTTAAGAACTAGAACTCCGAAGTCAAACAGAACTAAGTTTGCATCCCAGTTATACCATTTACTACAAGAGTAAGCTTCAGACAGTTTATTTCATCCACTCTGAGACTCAGTTTCCTCAGAAATAGACGATATTGACAGCACCTACCTAATGGGAGTATTTCGATGACTAAATGAAATAATGGATATAGCGTGTTTGCCACAGTGTCATGGTCTTAATGTGCACACACACACACACATTCTTTAGGTATTTTTAAGTTACAAACTCAGTTTTAATAATTAAGTTAAATACAATGATATGAGTCAGTCACCAGCAGAGAGGAAACATTCAGCACATGGTGCTATGAGATTCTCAGGAAATAAGTCACATTAAATAATACATAAGACAATAACGAAAGAGGAGTAAGAAAGGAAAGGAGAAAAGAACAAAAAAAAAGGTAAGAAATGGAAAGGAAGAAGGGGAGAGAAGAAGAAAGGAGGGAAGGAGAAGGAAGTTTATCATCACATTTCAACATGTGAAAAATGTCAGTTTAACATTAAAACCCTATCATACTTTCATTTTTTTTGCTTATTTCTTTCCCCTTTATTGCTTTTTCACATTTGCTGCTTAATGTATTTCAATTAAGAGTATTACTATGCTGTCATGACCTTAAAGGAACCAACACTCTGATAAAAGGTCAAAGTAGAATAAAAAGTCAGAAAAATCATAATTAAGAGGTATAATTAAAACTTGGAGTTATATTTTGAAAACCTAGTCATCAACATAGGACTACAGACCCTTGCATCATGGAGCTACAGTCCTAATGTTTAATATGCAAAGTCAAATGCCCAAAGAGCAGTGGCACAATACTGGCCTAAAGTTAAATGACTTATTTTTTCAACTGGGCCTGTTCTTTCATTAACTTAATAATCTTGAGCTAGACATGTCAACTTCCTAAACTCTGGTTTCTTCATATTGTAATGTGTAATTTTATATGTAATTTTATAATTCTGTGATGTCCGGAAAGTATATAGCCATGTAACCATTCTTATTATATTAACAATGGCTGGATACTTTCTGGACAGCCCTCAAATATTCCTATATACATATATTCCTATATATACACACATATATTCTTATATATACATATTCATATATGTATGTATATATAGAGGGACCTGTTAATAGGAGCTCAATAAAATATAGCAGGCCTCCGTATCCACAGGTTTTACATTCACAGATTCAATCTCAGATCAAAATTATTCAAAAAATAAATAAAAATGAACAATACAACAGCAAAGCTTAATACAAATAAAAAAGAATAAAGTATAATAACTATTTATATACATTTGCATGTATTAGGCATTGTAAGTAATCTAGCGATGATTTAAAGCATACAAGAGGGTATGCATAGGTTATATGCAAATACTAGCCATTTTATATAGGGGACTTAACCACAGATTTTGTTATCTGCGAGGGGGCCCTGGAACCAATTCCTCATGGATACTGAGAGATGACTTTATTCATAGCCTGGCAATTCATTACACAAGCACATTAAATAGCCAAACAGTATTACAAAAGTAGAATAAAGCTTGATCCTTGCCTTCAGAAAGATCTCAATTATCAATTTATTTCTCAAAGTCAACTTAACTTATAGATCTAATATTTCTCTTAGCAAATGTCGCTAACAATTGGCTGTCTCAACCTTAATTTTCTCCCTTGTCCACTTTCTTAGAATTCACTCCAAAGTAATAATTTCCCAAATTCCATAAACTGCTGTTTATTTTCAAATAACCACATTGCCTTCATTTATTTTCTCACCATGAGTTTTGAAACTAGAAACACCTAGGTTCAAATTGCAGGTTTGTCATTTGCATACTAGGGAAACATGGGCAAGATGCTTACTTTTTCTGAACATCCACAGCTTTATAAATTGGAGATACTGTAAGCTTTTAGCACAGTGCATGATTCATAGGAGGTGTAATGGTTATTCCATCAGTTATAGACATGTAGTGAGATACTTGTCTGGTCTCTCACATCTCTGCAGAATGACGAATATTCTTTGCCTTCACAACTTGCTCTGTCATTTGTAAACTATTCTAATGTAGTATTGAGGGAAACTCCTGTCAGATTAATCACTGTTCCAAACTAAAAGATATGGGAAAAATACACATTCAGATTCTGCCTAATTATGTATTCTTCCAACATTTTCTATATTATATCTGAAGGCCAACATTTGAAATTAAAAGTCACAAATTTATCGCCAGGATACTCTCCGGTTTTGCCACTGAAAAACGCCTCTTAGCGAAATGGTGCTCGATGTGTCTCATGCATGATTGAAGAAGGTCAAAGCATTAAAAAGAAGGTTCAAGGGCCAGGACGGTATTAGATAAACATTCACATTATCATCTCTCTTTCCCAAAAGTTCGTTGCTCTCTTGTTGAACCTTTCTTTAATCCATATTTCTATCAGTCTCCTTTCATATTAAACAGAAATCCTATTTGAGAATAATCTTTACGTAGAAATGTTTAGCACATTCTCACCCTTCCCAGAAGAAAAGCAAATTACACAGTTTGTAAGTGACATATACCAGCTTTTGGTAATTTATTTAAATGCCAGTTTGGTTTGTAGAATTTTTAAAGAAACTATTGAGTTAAGCAAATAAAAATAACGATTGTTTTCAGTATCAGATGGATTTGACCACAGAAGATAAAAATGAAACCAGTAGAGGGTTTATTAATTAATGTTGCTTAGGATGGAGCACAACTCCTTTAGCCTGAAATGAGATCAGGACATTTTCCCTGAGACATGATCAAGTAACTTTTTGAATAAGGATAAAAGTGTTATTTTTCAATCAGCCTCATTTTGTAATTCTAGTAAAAGACTATTAAGTTTTACTCATGATATTTTTAAACCTATTTAATAGTCCCAATCCTATTCTATGTTAAAGGCATAGTTTTAATAGGAATTCAAGCTGGGCTCAGAGGAGTATAATTTCCAGGGGCATATTTCATGATACTTCATAAGTTATTTTATTCTTTTGGCCTCACTTTATTAGTCTTTTTTAATATATTCACTGTATTATACTACAAGGCACACAGTAGATCCTAAGTCTTCTCACAAAGGCCCTGTGTTTGTATTTACTATGCTGTAACTCAAGGCGCCTAAAACATTTTAAGGGTCTTGGTGATTCAAAGGACAATGTGAAAATTCCAAAGTTATTTGAGAAGGCCACTGATGTTACTATACTGGAGAACAGTGTTTGGAAACAGACATTGTTGTACATTTATATTACAATGATTTTAAACCAAGCCCACAATGCCCTATCCACATTTCCAAATCCTCAAAGTCCCACAAAACTGAAGAGTTTTCTTTTGCTTTTTTTTTAAATTTTCGTTGTAAGTTTGGTGCCAAAATGCATTTAGCAGTAAAATGTAACACAAACGGAAGTGAGGCTTTTTAGTCTATTTATCTCACTTAGTGTGAATATTCGTATGTTTTGCTGTAGACATATCAATGTGGCTAGAAAGTGCTGCCATGCTAAGTGGTATATGGGTCATAATAAGGTAAAAGAGTTTAGATAGTATAATATACATAAGGTATAACACACATGTATATTAGCTTGCTGGGATTGTTATAACAAAATACCACAAACTGAATGTCTTAAATAACAGTAATTTATTTATTCACATTTTTGGAGACCAGAACTCCAATATCAAAGTGTTGGCAGGTATGGTTTCTTCTGAGGGCTCTATCCTTGGCTTACAAATGGTTGCCTTCTCCCTCTGTCCTAACGTGGTTTTTCCTCTGTTCACGTGCATTCTTGGTGTCTGTGTGACCCAATCTCTTCTTATAAAGACACTAGTCATAATGGATTAGGGCCTACCTTAATAGGGTTATTTTAATTTAATTACCTCTTTAAAGGTTGTGTTTCCAAATACAGTCACATTCTCAGGTAATCACACTGAGGTACTTCAATATGTAATTTTAAATTTCAACATATAAATTTTGAGGGGACACAAGCCTATAACAACACATATAGTTTGGTTGAATTATTACACACACATATACACACATAATTACCAGCACCACAGATGCGCCTCATGTCTCCCTGTAGTCACTACCCTCACATCACTAAGGGTAATCTACATTGATTTCTATTAGCATTAATTAGATATTTTATGTTCATATTTTATACTACTTGAATAATATATGATTCTCTCAGTGAGCTTCACCTATAATGACTTGTATTGTTGTAGATAATGCATACAAATTGTTGTGTAATAATCTAATGTGTCGATAAATCAATTCGTCTGTTTTACCACTAATTGTTGTTTGGGTAGTTTCCAGTTTTGAGCTATTACAATTCTGCTATGAACTTTCTTTATATATCTTTTAATGAGCATTAGCAAGAAATGGGACTGTTGGTCACAGGGTGTGCATATATTCAGTTTTAGTAAATCTGCTATACTGTGTTTCAGAGTGGCCAGATCATTATATGTTCACAATTTCATTGGACAATAAGAAGAATAAGAAGCTTACAAAATATATACATCTACCCCACAGAGCTCATTCCTGGAGTAACTGAGGTAAGCAAATGGGAAGAAATCCTTTCTGGGTTCTAACTAATCTCTCTTTCCCAAATGATATGTTTTGAAATTTTTGCTATGAATTAAATTCACTATAATCAAGTTTTTAACTTTATCCAAAATGAGTTCAATTCTTCCTGCACAGAATATCTGTTTTACAAAGAAAGATACTCTAATTTAGAATCAATATAGGAAATCAAAGTTGGTATAGGGAAGGTATTAGAGAGGAAAGAGGAGCCTCTAGAACATGTATTTATTTTAAGATGTGACACATATCTTAAAGGAAGAATGCAAAGTATTAATACCACTCTACTAATGCTAAGAAGGGAAGGTTAAAAATGGACATGACTGTGTTTTATTACCACTTTCTTCAGCTGACATGCACAATGGAAATTGATTTTAAATTGCCATATTAAAAATGGAAATAAGAACCTCGGGACTCAAAGAGCCATGATTAGACCATGTAACTGAATGCCAAGGAAAGTTTTGAGCCAAGGTAATCTTTCTTCTAGAAAAAATAATATTTTATTTCAGAAAAAGGATGTGATGATGTCTTAAGAACTCAAATATATTAATACCCTCTAATCTATGAAGCATGATTATGAAAATGAGTATGCTTTTTATTCTCCATTTGCTTTCAACCCATTCCTAAACTTTTCCAAACATAATCTGCATTGATGGGAGCTGAATCCTTTAAATTACTCTTCCAGGGATTCCTTGTCAAAGCAATCTCATTGGGTTCAGTCAGTAGAAACACAATCAGGAGTCTGGAGCCTTTGTAGAAGAGAAATTACCAGCACTTACTTTCTGTTTTTCCTCTAACGTTCCAATTCTGATGAGGCAGTCTCCACCATAGTTCCAATATCCACTGGTTGGCCCTCACTCTAGTAACACTTACTCCCTCTTTGGTTACTCCAAATCCAAAGTGACCATGGTCTCCTGATATTACTAATTTTTGGTTGTTTTATCATACCTTGTTTGATTTTCCAGATCTTCTAAATGTCTTCTAACTATATTGCTCTATTGATCTACCTAGAATGGGCTTTTATTTTCTAATTAAACCCTTATTAATCCAGTCTTAATACCAGGAATGGTTCCACAAAAAAAAAAAAAAAAAAAAAAGACTTTCAACACAGTATTCTAGGATTGTATTGTTATCCTCTATGACTTTGGTCACATAACAGCTTTTTTACGAAAGGAAAAAATGTGATGCTAATAATCTGTGGTATACAAATGCATCAGGATGACTCATAGTATCATATTTGGGATGAAAAGCCAATTCAGGAAAGAGCTTTGAGATGTCAAGTATTTGTTGACTGCTTCTCACAATTGTGGAGAGCTTGAAAAGGATAATGATAGAGTTTTAAACTTTCATTTCAAGAAATCAGAGAATGAATGAGTTCTCATTCCAGACTTAAACAAGTTTCTTATTTTTTGGTAACTATAAGACAGACCTGCCTAAAAATTTGACCCAAAATTTAACCAGGTTGATTGTGTAATTAAAATATAACTCAAATGCACAAGAATTATATATATATTTTTTTCTATGTTATGATTTGGGCATTGCCTTGGAAAGATTGAAACCCTAAGACTGAAATAAGAAAAATTAAGACAGATTAATCCAAAAATTCTGTTGAAACTTGCTCACCAGCAGAAGTATGCTTCATTTACTCTGTGAGGAAACAAGCTTCCTTTCTTGAAGACTCTGTAATAAATTAACCTGAGATATGTATTTGCAAGGACATATCTATCATGCCGCCTTCTACCACCCTTTCTTGCCTCAAGACTGGTAGAGGAATGTTGAAATGGAAAACCCATTAACCCACCTCATAATTATGTCCCTGGGAAAGTCCCAAGAATACTCCTTCACCAATCAATGAAAGAATTATTGGCTAAAGTAACAACAGTGTCCTTGGAAACCTTGTGTTAGCTGTCTGTAGTGAACTGAAGTGATGCTGCATGATGCCCAAGTTGAAATAGTGTTCTGATTTCAATGGGAACTGGTATTCCAGAGTAGCAAAGTTCAAGTAGGAAGGAGTACTTAACCAGCAGAGACCACAAGGGAGATGCAATTATAACAATGGGCATCAGCAATGAAGTGGCAATCAGAGTAAATCAACCCTTACAGATCTGTGGTGGTGACATAATGATCATGTTTTCCTTAAAAATAAAAGGCTACCTACTAAAGTATTAATTACTACTAGGTTCACTGAGCATGACCTTCCTTTAGTCATGCTGACAGAATCAGTCACACACTCTTATCCCATTCTCACACTTAGGCTTATTTAGACATTTTAAATGAAAAAGAAGACAGTTTCTCTTGAGAAAAAAATTCCAGTAATGTTGTCACAATTTTATACTAAAATGTCCCACAAGTATTCCCCAAAGGGACCTGCAATAATTTTCTAAGGGGCTGAAGAAAAGATATACACAGACATCTGGGGAATTTTTACTCACTGGCTCTGAATTAGCACTAATACATGGAAACACAAAATTTCACTTTTTTAGTGGATGCTTATTAATTACAAAATTAATAAATGTAATTTTCAACCAAGTCTATATCACCATGGGCCAGTGAATCTTCAGACCCATCCTATAGTTTCAGTCCTAGTTCCTAAATGCATAGTTTAATAGGTATATTCAGTAATTTGGAAAATCCAAGTATTGATTTCCTGACCTAAGAACTACATGTTATTTTGAGAGGAAGGGCCAAAGGGAAGCCTCCCAAAGACTGTTCCTCCAATATTGTAGACCAAAAGCCATATTGTGTCTCTCAGGGAACTGATGAGATGAGTTTGATCTTTAAAGTGTTAAAAAAAAGAAATGGCCTGAGAAAAAGCAAACTAGATATTGGACAGTGACAGAATTTTCTTAAACTTAATTTGGAGATGACTTTATCTATAGCTGCTCTTCCGGATGTGAGCTCTTTGCCAAAGAGATAAAATTAGATATTAAGCATCTGGTATGCATCTATTGATCTGTCAGAAGTTTTTATTATGATTTCTTTGTTCATTTGTTTTTTTCTATCAATTAGTATGGAAACTTAGAAGTCTCCTTTTAGCTGGCACAGGCAGCAGCATATCTGTACTGTTTCATTGCATCACTATGGCAAATAATCTTAAAACAACATCATATAGTTCACAAGCCTTTTAATTACCTTCACATGCCACCAAAAAAAATCACTTATATTGATTCAAACCAGTGAGTAGTAACAAGTACTCCGTATGCTTTAAAAAACATGTGCACATCTGAAAGTGATAAACACTATGAAAATTCAGGATGAAAATACTATAGGATATCCATATATCCAGGACACCCAAGATATCCCCCTAAAGGCAGAGAGAATATGTTCCTCTATGCTCTGACCACCATGACAAAAGAGACACAAAGCTTGATGGGATTCTTTGGATTTGGGATAACTTATTTGGGTGTGCTCTTTTGACCCACTTTTCCAGGCACATGTTTGCTAATTTTGAAGGGGCAGAATGCAAGAGAAGGCTCAGAAGCAGGATTAGGCTGCAGTGCCAGCTGGCTGATGACTCAGGCTTTGACTCAGCGGAGGCTATGGTAGCAAATATGGATACTGAAATGGAGTCTCTGTGAGCCACCCTATAGAATTATATGCAATTTCATTAGTATGTGGAGCAAAGCCTCTTTTGATGATAACTATTTTGTTCTTTTGAACTACACTTTGACTGCAAATGTCACCTTAGACAACTATCTTAGTCTGTTTTGCTTTGCTATAAAGCAATACCTGAGATTAGGTAATTCATAAAGAAAGGAGGTTCATTTGGCTCATGGTTCTGCAGGCTATAAAAGATGCATGGTACTAGCCCCTGCTTCACTTCTGGTGAGGGCCTCAGGAAGTTTTTGTTTATGACAGAAGCAAAGGGAGTCAACGTGTAACATGGCAAGAGAGAGAGAGAGCGAGAGAGGAGGGGTGCCATACTCTTTTAAACAACCAGCTCTCTAGTGAACTAATAGGATGAGAGCTTACTCATTACCAGGAGAAAAGCACTGAACCAATCATAAAGGATCCATCTCCATGATCCCAGTGCCTTTCCCCAGGCCCCACCTTCAACATTGGGGATCAAATTTTGACCTGAGATTTAAAGAAGACCAACACCCAAACTATATCAACAGCTAAAAGTTAATCATGATTTTCTTGAGTGCTAGCTGATATATCAAGCCATAAGACTGGACGTGCACAGCAGCAATCCATCTTCAAAGAGGCATAATTTTTCAACTGGGTTTGAGCTGGTCCAGAAGACAGAGGTAAGTTATGTAAGCATATGGCATAGACTTATGTGGTACCTCTTCCTACCATACTGCTGCCCCTCCTCAGTCCATACACCTGGACTTATTGAGAGTTACTATGATCAGCTTTCAGAAGAAAATACTTGGTCTTGGATTATAGATAAATATTTAAGATGTGTTTACTTTAGCAAGAAATATAATGCAGGCCATTTTAACCTAAGAAAAGGGAAGGCCTGAAAGACTTGTAAAATGAAATCTGCCCACTGGGCAGAATTTTTAATATTACATCTGGTTGTCTACTTTGCTTGGAAGAAGAGATGACTTACAGTATAGTTAGACACTGATTTATAAGCAGTGGCTAATAATTTCACCAGGGTATCACAGATTTATAAGAAAAAATTCAATGTTTAGTGACGGATCAGGGAAAGAGGTAGATGAGTGGGCTTCTCCAAATGTGCACAAAGTATGAGGATATTTGTGTCCCATAAAAATCCTACCAAAAGGCAATTTTTGCTAAGAAGTCTCTCTCAACAACCTGAAAAACAATATAATCTTTCTTTACATCAATTGGCCACTTTTCTCAGCTGCATATGTCCTTGCCTAATGGAATAATAAACAAAGTGAACATGATAGCAAGTATGAAGATTATACATTGAGTCAACAACATAAGCTTCACTCTCCTGGGCTGAGCTAGCTACAGCCACCGCTATATAGCCAACTTATGAACACTAGAGGGAAACACTGAGTCCCATTTTAAGCACCACTTGCAAGGAAGACCAACCAGTAACCTGGAGGGCACGTTGATTACATTGGTACCCTTCTATCACAGAGAAAGAAGCAGTTTCTTCTCTCATGAAAGAAGACTTTTTCTGTAAATGTATTTATCTTTCTTACCCACAATATATCTTCTAGCACCACCAATGTGGAATTATGGAAAGTCGTGTTCATATTCACCATTATACTAACCTGTACAATATTTCTTCTGACCAAAACATTCACTTCACAGCAGAAAAAGTATGGTAGTTAGCTCAAATCTATGTATTAATAATTCTCTCACTGGACCACGTATGCCATATACCAGAAGCAATGGAGAGTATATGATGTGGAATAATCTACTCTACTGAAACTCAAGTATGACATTAGCTGAGACCACATCCAACAAGACTAAAAAGTTCTACAGAAAGTAGTACATACCTTGAATCAGTAACTATTAATAAAGTATCAGGGGTCAGCAAACTACAGCCTGTGATCAAATTTGGCCCACTGCCTATTTTGTAAGTAAAATTTTATTGGGCCATGGCCATGTTCATTTGTTTACATATTGTCTATGTCAGTTTTAGCTTTGTTATGGCAGAAATGAGTAGTTGCAACAGAGAACATAATGGCCCAGAGGGCATAAAGGCCCTTATAGAAAAAATGTGCCAACCTCTACAATATATTATGCTGAATTGACCTCAAATTGAGTATACAAAATAAGAAACAAGGGATGACAGTAGAAGGGGCCACTATCACTATTATACCTAATGATACAATCATAGGCTTTATAATTTCTATCCTTGAAACCTAGGGATCTTCTAGGTTAGAGATCTAGGTTTCAAAGACAGAATCAATTTCATCAGGAAATAAATCATTATTTCTATTGAATTATAAATTGAAATTGCCTTTCTGTGGTTTTTGGGCCCCTCTCGCTACAGAATGAACAGGCTAAGGACATTACTGCCTGCCTGAAGTAAGTGATCCCAATTACAAAATGGAAATTGGATGGCTGTTACATAAAAGAAACACAAAGAGACTTCTCTATAGCTCAGAGTATTCACTGGCCACCTCTTAATAGTTTTATGTTTAATAACAGGTGTTCACAGAAGAAACTCAGCAATCTAATAAAAACAGGAGCATTATAGACTCAGATTTTTCAGGAATGGTTTCTTTTGCTCAACCGGGTTGATGCTTTGGATCATCTAACCAGGTAAAATACCAGATGCTGAATGTGATTATGATAACCGTGGGGAGCAAGGGTAACATGGAATGAGTGGCGGAAGAAAAAAGTAATGAATATCAACTGTGATCTGCTGATTGTTGCAGAAACAGGCCTCCACAGCTAGGTAGATGAATGGATAAACAGACTTTTCTTTTTTATTACTGTTTTTCTCTTGTCCTTTCTTTCACTATAGTAATCAGAAATATCAGGAAGACTCATATTTGGACCTAAAAAGGAGTATTTCATTGAAGTTGGAGATCTTGGACTTGGGGTGAATACAGTAATCCATGGGACTTTGTCTCTCTTTTGGGTGACAGAGTTACATCATCTTTATTTGGATGAAGAACAGCTGCATCATGTTAGGCCAAAGTATTACATCGCTGTTATATTACAGATATAGAAATAAGAGTGAGAATAGATAGGTAGATGGTGGTACTCATTTCCTTTCCTTGAAGATCCATTCCCTGTCCTTCTCCTGCTCTGTCATTTATTACAGGAGACTATTTCCTGGAAACCTAATTTCCCAGGTTCTCTTACTCACTGGCTAGGAATGGGAGGTATGAAAGAGAGGCAGAGGAAAATTTCCAAGGTAGCCCCCCTCTCACATTACTGGAGGTTCATCCTCCTCCATGGTTCTAACTACACTATAGTTCTAGTCTCCAGTGGGTGGTCCCAGTCCCAGGGCTGGTATTGCCATTCCTCTTTTGGCTTCTCCACGTCTAAGTGGGCTAAAAGCCTCCATTCCTTTGTAAAAATCTAGTTTGCCTCCCCATTAAATTGTCTCTTCAATTCTTCCAACACTCGTTGTAACTAATGCTCCATGCTAAATTCCCTTTATTTAACATCTGGCATGAACTCTGTTTGCCTGACTTCATCATATGACTGATGTAATATGAGAAAATAACATTAACTGTGACTGAAAGACATAGTAAAACAAATTTGTTTATGTATGCCACTACTAATACACTTCTACAGCTTCCCGTATTATTAGTACAGGATTGTCTCTAATTTTTCTATTTTACTACAAATAGTTTCCAAAATTTCAAACTAATTCTTCATTTGTGCCCTTAGTATTTATAACCATGTTTGGCAAAAAAAAAATCTATACAAGAAATGTTTGCCAAATTAACATATAATTTCCTCCATGCTTATTGAGTAAAGAGACAAAATAATTTCATTAGATTATATTCTTATTTATTTAAAAATTTCAATATTAAACCTCTGAGTAAATGCCTTCCAACTCTATCCCTAACATTTCCTAACACTCAATACCTTATATGAGCCACCGGGAATCTGACTATTCTCATCCTCATTCTCTTAAGACCAAATAGAGTCTCTCACATAAAATCATTTCTTACTTATCCCCATCCTTCCTTTCTCCCACCCACATCACAACACTACACATTAAACAGAAAAGTGGACTTGTACATTCATTTAGGTGTGCCTAAAACTATTTTGCACATTTTCATGCCTACCTGTTTTCATATATTTTAAGAAAGAATTTTCATGTCTGACTTTTCTGAGGATATTGAGAGTAACTTATAAGCATGAATCTATTCACCACTGTCTCTGTGCCCAGCACAGTGCTTAATACATAGTGCATATTGGATTGATGAATAGTTTTTACACCTCTTCTTGGGTTAGATGTTCAAGTTGTATTTATTTGGTTCAGACTGTGGTAAGCATAAATGCAAATCATGATGATGCATTTATCACAGGTTTGCAGAAAGTATATGAAAAAAGTATTAGTTATAATTTTTGTATTCAATACAGAAACTATTAATCTAAAAATGTGGCTTTTTTGAGTTAAGCCTTTGTTTTTTTAAAAAAATATTTATCTTTTTCTTGGCATTTTATAAAAACTTGAGCACATGTTTTAAAAATGGTATTTTTAAAATTTTTAATTATTATGTACACATAATAGTTGTATATCTTTATAAGGTACATGTGATGTTTTGATACAGGCATACAATGTGAGCTAATCAAATCAGAGTGATTACAGTATCCATCACCTCAGGCATTCAACACTTCTTTGTGTTAGGAACATTTCAATTGCACTTTTAGTTATTTTAAAGTACACCCTAACTTATTGTTGATTATAGTCATTTTGTTGTGCTATCAAGTATTGTTCATTCTATCTAACTATCTAACTATATTTTTGTACCCATTAACCATCTTCACTTTATTGCCCACTTCCCTGCCACCCTTCCCAGCCTCTGGTAACCATCACTCTACTCTTTGTTTTCATAAAATCAATTGGTTTTAATATTTAGCTCCCATATGTGTGAGAACATGAAAGATTTCTCTTTCTGTGCTTGGCTTATTTCACTTAATGTTGTGCAGTTCCATACATATTGTTGCAAATGGCAGAATTTCATTCTTTTTGTGGCTATAGAATATTCCATTGTATATATGTACCATAATTTCTTTATCCAGTCATCCCTGATGGACACTTAGGTTGATTCAATATCTTGGTTATTATGAATAGTGCTACAATAAACATGGGAGTGCAGACATCTTTTAAATATACTGAATTCCCCACTTTTGGATATATACTCAGAAGTAGAATTGCTAGGTCATATGGTAATTCTATTTTTAGTGTTTTGAGGAAACTCCATACTGCACAGTGGTTGCACTAATTCACATTCTTACCAACAGTGTATAAGGGTTGCCCTCTCTTCACATCTTCACCAGCATTTAGTATTGCCTATCTTTTTGATAAAAACCATTTTAACTGGGGTGAGATGATATCTCATTATAGTTTTGATTTGTATTTCTCTGGTGACTAATAATGTTTAGCATTTTTTCATATACCTGTTGGCCATTTGTATGTCTTCTTTTGAGATCTGTCTATTCAGATCCTGTGCCCATTTTTTAATCAGATTATTTGATTTTTCCTATGGTGTTGTTGGAGCTCCTTATATATTCTAGTTATTAATCCCTTATCAGATAAGTAGTTTGCAAATATTTTCCTCCACTCTGTGGGTTGTCTCTTCCCTTTGTTGATTGTTTCCTTTGCTGTGCAGAAGCTTTTTAGCTTGATGTGATCCCATTTGTATAATTTTGCTTTGGTTGCCTGTGCTTTGGGGATATTACTCAAGAAGTCCTTGCCCAGACTAATGTCCTGAAGCATTTTCCTAATTTTTTCTTTTACTTGTTTCATAGTTTCAGGTCTAGATTTAAGTCTTTATTTTGATTTGATTTTTGTATGTAGTAAGAGACAAGGGTCTAGTTTCATTGTTTTGTATATGGATATCCAGTTTTCCCAGCACCATTTATTAAAGAGACTGTCCTTTCTCCACTATATGTTCTCAGCAACTTTGTTGAAAACAAGTTCACCACAGATGTTTGGATTTATTTCTGGATTCTCTATTCTGTTCCATTGGTCTATGTGCCAGTACCATGCTGTTTTGATGACTACAACTGTGTGGTATAATTTGAAGTCAGGTAATGTGATTCCTCCAGTTTTGTTCTTTTTGCTCAGGATAGTTGTGGCTATCCTAGGTCTTTTGTGGTTCCATATAAATTTTTGGATTATTTTTCTATTTCTTTAAAAAAGTTTTTTGGTATTTTGATGGGGATTGCATTGAATGTGTAGATTGCTTTGGGTAGTATGGACATTTGAGCAATATTGATTCTTTCAATCTAGGCCATGTAATTATCTTTTCTATTATTTGTGTCCTCTTCAAATTCTTTCATTAATATTTTATTGTTTTCATTATAGAGATCTTTCATTTCTTTGATTAAGTTTATATCTAGGTATTTTATTTTATTTGTAACTATTGTAAATGGAATTACTTTTTTGGTTTCTTTTTCAGATTTTTTATTGTTGAAATATAGAAATGATATTAATTTTTCTATGCTGATTTTGTATTCTGCAAATTTATTGATTGATTTATTAGTTCTAATAGTTTTGGGGTAGAGTCTTTAGGTTTCTCTAGATATGAGATTATATTATCTACAAACAAGGATAATTTGACTCCTTCCTTTCCAATTTGTATGCCCTTTGTTTCTTTCTCTTGTCTGATTGCTCTGGCTTGAACTTCTAGTACTTTGTTGAATAACAGTGGTGACAGTGGGCATCCTTGCCTTGTTCTAGATCTCAGAGGAAAGGCTTTCAGCTTTTTCCCATTCAGTGTAATAGCTGTGGATCTGTTAAATATCACTTTTATCATGTTGAGGTAAGTTCCTCCTATATCCAGTTTTTTGAGAATTTTTATCATGACGGGATGTTGAATTTTATTGGATGCTTTTTCAGCATCAATTGAAATGATAATATAGATTTTGTCCTGCATTCACATTGGTTGATTTGCCTATGTTGATTCATCCTTGCATCCCTGGGATGAATCCCACTTGATCATGATGAATAATCTTTCTCATATATTGTTGAATTTTGTTTGCTAGTATTATTTTGAGAATTTTTTCATCTATGTTCATGAGAGATATTGACCTATAGTTTTCTTTTTTTATTGTTGTTGTGTCTTGTTCTTGTTTTGCTATGAGGGTGATACAGGCCTTCTAGAATGAGTTTGAGTTCTTTGGGAGTTTGATTATTAAATGCCTTGAGGTAGGTTTGTTTGGGTTAAATCTGCTGGGTGTTCTATGACCTGCTTGTACCTGAATATTGATATCTTTCTATATGTTTAGAAAGTCCTATATTATTATTTATTTGAATAAACTTTCTATCCCAATCTCTCTCTCTACCTCCTCTTTAAGGCCAATAACTCTTAGATTTGCTCTTTTGAGACTATTTTCTAGATCTCATAGACATGCTTCATTCTTATTTATTCTTTCTTCTCTTTTCTCTTCTGAGTGTATATATTCAGATAGCCTGTCTTCAGGCTCACTAATTCTTTCTTTGGCTTGGTCAATTCCACTGTTGAGAGACTTTGATGGATTTCTCAGCTTGTCAATTGAATTCTTAAGCTGTAGAATTTCTGCTTGAGTTTTTTTATTGTTTCAATATCTTTGTTAAATTTCTCTGATAGGCTTCTGAATTCATCCTTGTGTTGTCTTGAAGTTCACTGAGCTTCTTTAAGACAGGTGTTTTAAATTCTTTGTCTGAAAGATCACCTATCACCATCACTCTACAATTGGTCACTGGTACCCTATTTAGTTCATTTAGTGAGGTCACGTATTCTTGGATGTTCTTGATGCTTGTGGATGTTTGTTGACATCTGCGAATTGAAGAGTTAGGTATTTACTTTAATCTTCACAGTATGGGCTTGTTTGAACCTGTTCTTCTCAAGAAGGCTTTCCAGATACTCAAATGGAATTGAGTATTGTGGTCTAAGTCTCTGGTCACTGCAGTTATATCAGCACTAGATGTGCCCCAAGCTCAGTAAAGTTGTGAGTCTGCAGACTCCTGGTTGATACTACCTTGAGCTTGGGTAAGGTGAAAGAGAATTCCCTGGATTACCAGGCAAAGTCTTTCACTCTCTGTGCTGGGCTGCAAGAAGGTCCTGACCTGACACCAAATGCCTGTGCTTTGATCTTGGCCTTGCCAGCCTCCATAACTGTGAGCTATAAATGTATGCTCTGTGTAAATTACACAATCTAAGGTATTTTTGTTATAGCAGCATGAATGGACTAAGACATTCTCTTACATAAATTTGGCTTTGCAGTGATTATTATTTTTGTTTTCTGATATTTCCAATTTTTCTCCATCATCGCCTAGAGTAGAAGTTCTTTATTTTTCTCTTGAGATTAGGCATAATTTTATGACTTGCTTGGACAATGAAATATCAACAGAAATGCCTTTTGTCACTACTGAGAAGACTTTGAGCATTAGTGAATGATTTGTCATACTTCTTTTTCTCTGTTAGAGTAAACAGAGATGCTAAAGATGGTCTCTAAATATAGACAAAATGGAGCACAGCTCTCTGTTGAATATATAGCACAATTTTAAGTACCTGAGATTTTGGAGTTATCTAGCCTTATTAAATACTTTTGTTGATCTGATTTCTGATGATTTATTTTAATTGTCTTTTACTCAGTGCAGTAGTTTTCAATCCTATTTTTAAAATTTGTATCTTTTTTTTCTTCAAGTAAAATTTTATGCCAGATAATAGCATATGGAATTAGAGACATTGAGGTGAAGGGGCTGAAAGGCTTGGTTGCTTAGTGTCCACTCCTCATCCTCATGCTCCCATGAGCGAAGCTGTCCAGGATCATCTCTGTGGCTCCACCAAGATTCATTTGAGCACAGTTAATAAACTAAGTTGCAAGTCAGGAGACTTTGGTTTAATCACAATTAGTAATTAATGATACATATACTTCCTCTATTTCTAATCTTTCAAAAATGCCTTCAAAAGTCTATTTTATTACAAACAGAATATATTTACTGCAGGAATCATACTAAATCTTACCCCATATTGGTTGTAGAATAAGCTCTGGAATGAGGTATAAAAAATAATTGATTTGGCTTTGTGTGTGTGTGTGTGTGTATGTGTGTATGTATGGGTGTTTAAAAAATATATAATGAGATAGCACTTTTCTGGCTCTGATCAAATGGATTTTCTGAATCATAATGCACTGTGAGAATATAAAGTGTTACTATTTTAATTAAGATAATGCATTTAGAGGGAAGAAATTTAAACACCTTTTTTTTTTTTTTTTTGGATGATGGTCTCTGGGCTTTTAGTTCCAATACAGGAAAGAGAAACTAACTGATTTTGGCTTTTTTCCCCCTTAATGTGCACAAAAGACTAAAAAACCTGAGAAACATTAAGAAAGGTGGGAAAATAACACTAAATATAAGCTTATCCTATTGTGAAATTATGGTGAGGCCTCATCTCCAATATTCTATGGTGAGATTGCTAGTGAAATGAAGATATAATGTAGATGGAAAAAGCTCAGGAAGGTATAATTTAAATGGCCAAGATGATAGAATGCCTCCATGGAAAACCAGAAGATTAGGATTCTTCAGTCTGAGAAAATGAATGTGGAGAGAGTATTGATTAAAATGCATAAAGTGGTCTCCAAGGCCCTTTCTAGCTTAATGAAATCTTAAAGAAAATGACTAAATAACAATGGTAGCTAACATTTATTGAACAATAACAATTTGCCAGATTCTGTTTTGAGGGCTTTATATATGCTTATTTATATAATCCTCAAAATAATTGTATAAAGTAGGTACTATTATTTCCCCCACTTTATAGATGAAAAACTGAGGGTGATATAGTTAACATGCATAACAATATGTTTAAAAACTTGGCTAACAACTGAATTTTTATGGTGTAGGTAATGGAATGATTTTCAAATTGCAATATCCATAAGATTCCTCTCAGTCATTAAAAATGTGCATTCCTGGCCCCATTCCAAGCTATTCTAATTTAGTATATTTGGTGTGAAGCCTGGAAATTGGCATTTTTAGTACACCACAGGTATGAACACAGTGTATATATTACCCACATTTTAAAAAATATCAAGCTGGTAGATTAATAATTTTTGGCAATCCACTCAATAAATGTATGTCCTTTGCCAAATTATTTAAACTATTTAAAGCCTCAGTTTTCTAATCCATAAGTGATACAATACAAGGATTATTAATATTAACATTTAGAAAGATTAAATATATTACCTATTAAACATTTTAATTTTCCATACTAATTTGCTAAATTCATTATGTGCCCCCATTCTCCAAGTATTTTAGTACTTTTCTGCTCTGTTATCTGTTTCTTTTGTTTGTTTGTTTATTTAATTCAGCCTTTTTCTCCTATGTAAACCTTCTCTTGACTGTTTCAATTCACAAAAATCACTAACCAGATATCAGTTTAGAATCCATGTTATATTTCAGGTACTATGTTCAATTTCTATGTCTTAATCCCCATAAGGTAAGTATTACTATCTAAAATTTATAGGAAAGACAAACAAAGTGCCCAAAAGATAAGTAGGAAATTCAGGAGACAGAAAAGTAATCAAGTTCTAGCTATTAAGCTCAAGTTTAGTTCACTGCACTAGCACTGTGACTCGCTCAGCACTTTATCATCTCTATAACTTTTTGGAGCTTACGTTTTTTTCATTATATTGCTGAACAACTTTTATATTAATATATATTTACAAATTTTAAAAATTGTTGTATTTTATAAGTACAAAACCTTATAATTCACATAAATTTATTTTTAATCCTTAGAACTACTGTGTAAATTGGAAGCATTTATTTCCCAAAACCCCAAAGTCCAAAAGTAGTGGCAGGATATGATGATTTGAATCCAGGTATATCTGGTATCAAAGTTCACTTTTTTCACCTACTCATTTAATCATTCAGTCATTTATTCAATAATTATTCATTGAATTTTTATTTGGAGCCATGTTTTATAATAGCTTGGAATACACTCATGAACACAGCAAAAAATTCTCTTCCCTGATAGAACTAACATTTTTTGAAATGTGGCCTCTTATTTCTTTGATGTCATTGTGAGTCCCCTTAAGGCAGAGGCCAAGTGATAGAGCAACAGACCTAGTTGCAAGATTTCTTCAACAGAGCTGCCTAAAGCATATTTATTGATTAATAATCTTGTAGTTGATTAATTCAAATGATTAAAACACACTATTTATTTGGCCAAGTTAGTGATTAGCTTTATGTTACCAAAGGACTAAAGAATTATCTCTTCTTCCAGATTGCCCCAGTAAAAGGGGGAATGAACACTCAGAGTTTCCATAATAGATAGTTTTTAATAGTCCTAAGGAAATTACTTATCCAATAGCATTACAATTGGTTACTTGTTGTCTCTATTTTTTATTGGGCTTTGAGGTCTTTGAGGATTAGTTTCAATTTTTTAAAGTGTTTTTATACATACTAATATATATCTGTCAAATAGCAGGAAATAAAGTTCTGTGGGAATAAAGGCAAAAAATTACATGTTGTAAGTAATTTTATGAATGCATGGCATTCTCTAAAGGAAGAAATATATAAAAACATATATATAAATCAGTATAAACTGAGCAACTCACACCAGTAGAATAACAACCCATCCAGGAGATGTGTAATCAGAAAGCTTAAGTTCCAACTCTGCCACTTACCTCTATTTGATCTGAAAACAATCATCTAACTCTTTAAATCTTAGTTGCTTTATCTATAAAACTTCTATTATATTAAATAAGATTAGATTGTTTTTAAACTAAAATGAGACAATACATCTCTCATTCACGTATCTTTTCAATTATGAAGATATGTCACTACATGTGAAAGTAATAAGACTCAATGATAAATGGCTCATCTTGGATTATCAATTTATTCTTATATGAAAGAGTAGTATAGTTCAGTGATTGAAAAACTTAGCTCCCAAATCCAAAGACTAAAATTAAATTCCAACTATACCAATTTATATAAGTGTGATCTTAGACATACTTCTTAATATATA
Source organism: Eulemur rufifrons (assembly GCF_041146395.1). Taxonomy (NCBI): domain Eukaryota; kingdom Metazoa; phylum Chordata; class Mammalia; order Primates; family Lemuridae; genus Eulemur; species Eulemur rufifrons. The sequence goes on along the minus strand of NC_090998.1, from coordinate 64,861,216 downwards.
TACTTCTCAGTTTCCTCAACTGGAAAAATAAAATGCTATCAATTGTACCTCACTAGTATATTATGATGCTATCACACTTAAGTGAGGAAATGTATTTGAAATTATTAATATCGTGGTCTGAACTTAGGAATCCACAAATAAAATAATTCAATTTCTTATTTATTTTTTACAAAAGTAGACAAATGGCCATGTAAAACATGTTCAGACACCATGCTAAGAGAACATGAAAAAGATTCTAAAGAATTTTTCCTGATTCTCCCAGTTTTATTATTTGTGTGGATTTCAATGACTGTAAGATTTTAAATTTCTAATACATAATGATATGCGATTGTTATATAGCTGTTGGTCCAGAATAGTATTTGTTTTTCTGTTTGATTTAAATATTGTAAGACACATAAAATATAGATACAGTCATTAGTCTAACTCAAAAGTTAAATGAATAATTTTTCCTTGAACCATGAAAAATATAGAAAATAGGAAAAAATATTGCTTTACTATTTATTTATATTTAGGAATTTGAGCAAAAGTGTAATCAAAGCTTTGGATCCAATATTTTTCTCACTCCTTCTAAATATGCTAGGCCATGCAAAATCTGCATTTGGCTTTTCTTAAACATCTTGAATGTATTTCATGTATTTTTAAAATGTTTTCTTATGATCTATTTTCTCACCAACCTCCACATGCCTGATGGAAGATGTAAAAAAGTTATTCCATATGCTTTTTGTAAAATATGTTGAATAAAGAAAATTGGGCACAAAACTGTCTACTTAGGAAAAAATATGAGCACAACAATTACATGATTTTTCCATCCAAAAAGGCAAATTATATTTAGTTGGTTCTATTGGCTTCAAATTTCCAAATTCAAAATTTAGATGATTTAAAATTTAGTAAACAAATGTACATTTGCACAATTGGTTTTTTAATATTTATAAAGATAAGCATGTGTTGTTAGAGGTGTAGTTTCCAAGGTAATTTAGAGCTATGATAGATTAAGAATTATACAAAAGACAGGAGCAAGATATTTTAAGTCATTAATTTATAATGTATGGCTCAATAGGTTGCATCAAGAATTTAAAGTAGCTTAAAACAAAACGAACATACTTAATAGGTTATGTTCTAATCTTTCTGTGCAATATAACTTAAAGGAAATGAAAAGTTGAAATAATATTTCCCATAACATACAATTTTAGCATTGCTCACCACGCTTTTGACCTCATAAGAGTTTCATGAATTGTATTTTAGTTGATACTACTAACAACCCAAGAGAATATATTATTATTGACCTTTTAGAGATGAGAAAACTGAGGCAAAAAACAGTTAAAGGACCTATGCAAAATTATATAAAAGTAAGTGGACAAAGTTAGGATTTAAATTCCAATTTGTCTAACTCAGGTGCAAAGCTCTCTCCCAATACTTAACAATGTCCCTCTATGACCTCTTCTGAAACACATTGTTCATGGGTCACCAAGTCTTCAAGGAATGCTACACATACACAGAGAGCAGGGAGTCTAACAATGATAAATCGAATGCAATAATTAAGGCCTTTAGTAGAATATCTATATGTTTTCCAGTATAAACAAAATATCTTCATCTTGATAAAACTTACTACAATTTCTGTTAATAAAGAGAAGCCACTGAATGTTTGTGCCTCTTCTTAACACTTTTGGCCTCTCTCTTCACTTGCCAGTGTGATTTCAGGCATCTCAAAACAAACTAGAGGCAACTGATGCTCTACAGAGTGTCTATGGGCTAGTTTCACTCCAATTTGAAAGATTTTTGCCTAGAAAATGATCGCAATTTGAATTTCCAACTCATTATTATAAATGTGCTCCAAATATCAAGAACTAGGGGGAGAAAAAGAGGCAAGAAGCAAGTGAGAGGCAGATATGCTGGTAGAAAACTCAAAGCAGTCTCACCATTCCAACCACCACACCTGAAGAGGAGTCTCACTTCGTTGCCAACTTGTACTTACAGGCACCTCCTTACACCTCACACAGTCACTGGCATGGCCCCTGCCATACTCCCACTCATCACCCACAGGGGTTATTTTTTTTTTTTCTTTTATTGCAGCAGAAAAAATGACACAGAACTCTATGTAGTTAAGTCAACAGTCTCTTAGATTTCTTATTTCTTAATACATCTATCCCTCTCAATACAGCAAGTACGAGGATCAACCTGAAGGCCAGAGAAATGAAAAAACAGCCTGCCTGACTTTAATTTTCCACCCATGAATATGGTGGTAGGTTGTTGAGGTTCACAGAAAAGGGCATAAACTCCAGGAGAAAAGGGAATTTGGTTTACTATTATATTCTCTATGTCTGGACACAAAATAGATCATAAAATAATGAGATAGGTGAGACAGGTGAAAGGTGGTCTTACTAATAATCTATCTAACAGAGAAAAATAAACTACCAAACAGAAAGTAGGAGAAATAAACTCACAACACAATTATCCTTTGTTTAATTAAAACACATGTGATCTAACTTGTTATCTCTGAGTTCTTTCTCAGCCTTGAAAAAGTTCCTGAGTGGATGGACAGCAGGAGTGTGAACTTTCCCTGCTTCCTCAAGAAGAGACAGTACCAGATGCCTCCCACTATCAAGAAGAAAGAAAATAATTTCTGCTATCAATCTGCTAGGTGAGACACAGAAAAAGCCAACAGGGCAGCTTCGTGGTTACTTTTGTTATCAGTCCCCCAATGCAGAGGAAAAGAAAAACATTTCTACCCTTTGAAAACACCAAGCAACTTTCCTCCCTCTGTGTGTCATGGCCTCTCTCTCTCTCTCTCTTTCTCTCTCTTTCTTTCTCAGGAAAATAAATAAACTTTTTACTTTTGTATATCCTAATCACTGTCTGAGGTACCCTGATGAAGTCATGGAAAATTACAATGCTCCATAAAGATCACAAGAGTCACACATGAAGAAATTTTCATGAATTTTTGACTAAAAGAGCCAGGCAAGTCTTTTCATGCTGCAGAACTATTACAATGGGAGCTTTTAGTTGTCCCAGACATTTACCATCTGACTCTTAGGCCAAAGGCTATTCCCATAAAGCCTTGCTTTTAGCCAGCTGTCAATCCAGCCACCAATAGTTTTCAAAGAATTCTTACTAAGGAGTTAGGTAACAACGACCTAACCCTCTGAGGTATTTATTTTTTAAAAATGGACACAAGAAGGACACGAATCCATTAAGATGCAAAGGAGTGAAGCCCCAATGGATCTCCCAGCAAAAGCATGGGTTTGGTAGGTCATACCTACCCACCATTACAGAAGCTGGTCTTATAAATCTTTTTCCATCAGAGTAATTATTCACTCTGAAGGAGGTAGAATACTGCTGATTATTTTTTAAAAATGTGCTTTGGTTCTAACTTGAGCAAATAACTAGACACACACACAGACACACACACACACACAGAGGTCAATATTCTTAAAATTATTTTCTTTCCCCTTAAGTCACTTCTATTTTTACAATTTAAGCTATTTTTACAATTACTACAGTCAATAAGTTTGAGAACAAAGTTTTAGTTTTCTAAAATCATTATATATGCTATTTCTCTCATGGAAAAACCAACTCTACTAGTGTGCTGTTCTGTGGCTATTCACTTGAGTAGAGGATATTTTGTTCAGTTCTGTCAATCCTTGACCACTGCTAAATTATCATACAATTCACATTAATAATCTAAATAGTTTGACACATTTCCTCATAATCATTTAATTTGCACTAACATCATATGGTTTATGATTCAATAAATAAATGCAGGTTTTTCAGGAATGTGTATATTCAGTAGCATTTTGCTTAAATAAAATGTTTTAAAACTATTTATTCTAACACTTGGAGTTTGGCAAAACATAAAAGGTTTGGCCAAGCACTCTTCCTCACAATTTTTAAACTCAGTGAATTTCAAGGGAAATTTAATTCATATGTTTCCAGTATATTTATACACAGCTTATTTAGATGGTGTTTTGTAAGAGCTCTGTGAAGTCCAAGAAGTCAATAACCAGTTTATAAAATGTTTTGAATTTCCTTTACAATGAATCAAGTGAGTAAATTTTGTTTAAAATACTAAAAATAAATACAAATTCATAAATTTACTTCAAAATGTAATATTCTGTAACAGTCATATTCAAATTATGTAAAAATACATATTATTGCCAATTGAACTCAATAATCTAGCATTAGCTGCCACCCAAGCATTCCCTTTTAGGGATATGCAGGAACACAGCCAAAGGAACCCATCAAGATCAATGCAAGGTATGAAACATCTGGTCTGAGGCTTAATGACCAAGCTAGCTACAGAAAGGAAACTTCTTAAACTCTTCTGGAAGTAGCTAGCTCAACTAACCATATCTTAGCCCAACCATTTACTAACTGTGACTTTGGGTAAACCACTTAACTTCTCCCCATAACTCTCATTTTCTTAACCTAAAAAAGGTGATAATATAGAATAATTTTGTGGAATTTAGGTGAGGAATAAATAAAATAAGGGTAAAGTTATAAAGTACTCAGAAGTGAGTCTGCATATAGTAAGTGCTCAATAACAAAAATGGTAGTTATGTGCATTTGATTTAAATTTACTTGCAATACAACTTCAGCTAAACTGCTGTTAGTTAGATGCCAATAGTTAAAGACTATTTTTATTTATCTTTTCAGTTATTCTGACTTACATGGAAAAACAAATAGGGCAATAGAAAAAATCTAGAATCAGGGCAAAAATGAAAGCTTTCTAGCTTTTGTTTATAGTGTTGGTTAATAACGAGAACACTAGACTAGGAAAAAGCAAATGTTCCTATTCTCTGCACTATTAACTGTATGATTGTAGGTTATTTATTTAACCTTGTTGGGCTGCAGCTTCAACTGCAAAATGATGTGGCTAGACTAAATGACCTCAGATTTCTAATCACTTTTGAATAGACTGGTTCTATTATTTTCCTCAGCATTGAAATAGGCTCAAAATATATCATGAAAATTAATTAATGATAAATATTATTTTCTGAATATATTTAAGCAGGGACACCATAACTTGCTAAAGCTTTAGCAAAAACCTGCTGTTGGAAGACACAATAAATATACACCACATATGAGCCTGCTCACCTTTTCATCTTCAAACATTTACTTATTCCCTCATTCATTCAAAAGCATTATTGAATGCCAGGCAAAATGCTAGCCACTGGAGAGGCAATAGTGAACTTGATTTGAATAACATTACTCTACTTCATTTTCTAAAATATATTGGGATGAGAAGTCAAAAAGAAATGCATCTAAACTGATCCATATAGGCAATCATAATTTACAGTCATATTTTCACAACTTAGAAATACACAAAGATTAACAAACATAATTCCACATGTCCGACATGGAATAGATTGGATAATTTGTGTCACACTGATCCATTTGCTTTTGTTTTTTCCTAACTTTTAATTCAGGAAAACTTCAAATATAAGGAGTCAGTTTATTTTTGTTATTCATGAGAACATGAGTTGAACAGATTCAATGAAATATTATTTCTTCTGTTATATTGATAGTTCATAATTTATTTTGTATTAATTCTTCAATTTACATGTTTTTTTCTTTTACAACCATTTTTATTTGAGAAAATAATTTCTATCAGCTGATACATGAACATATATGATGAAAAGTAAAATATTTTAAATTATATCTATTTATTGGGATATTTTATCTCTCTGAGCCTCAGCTTTATTATTTATAAAAGCAAGGGATTGTTTTAGATCAGGGGTGGGGCACCTGGAGCCTTCTAGGTCCTTAAGTGCAGCCTTTTGACTGGATCCAAATTTTACAGAATAAATCCTTTTATTTTTATTAACACATTTTTGTTCATTTATATTTTAATTTTATTTTTAAATGAACATATTTAAAATACCAAAAAATGAAATAAGTTCCAATGAAACAATCCTCCCAGATTGACTGGCACAATTAGAACATTAATAAGCCATAAGGGCTAAACGACGCCTGCTATGCTCACGGTTTAGTTCTAACTTCCCCTGCCTGACTGGTGCCACAACCGCAAGATGCTGATTGGCTGGTTGGCGAGAGTTTTAAAGGGGTTGAGTATGCTAGTCTGTTAACAGCAAAACAGTGGTGTTTCCATTTGACACTGTGTTTCTATTTGAAGTAGAATTTGAGAATAGTTGCACAGTTCAACAGTATTTTTTAATTCTGTCTACTTAATAGCCCATCATGTCAAAGAAAACCAAAAGAACACTGAAGGAAGCAAACAGATTTTTTAATGAAGTTTGGGAATTGAAATACTATCTATTTCTGCTAAAGGTAAGATGATTTGCTTGCTTTGTGATACTGCACTAACAACATTAAAGAAATTCAATGATTATCAGCATTGTAATACTCATAAGGATATTTTAAATTAGAGTGAGAGGCATGTAAGGTTATATTGCAGAAATTAAAAGATGAAAAGCAAAAATAAAGACAATTCTTTCAAGCAGCAATAAGACCTGGAAATAATGTCACTGAAGCAACTAATAAAGTAGCATATATACTCAGAAACAGGGCAGCCATTCAGTGATGTAGAAAGAGTGAAGGAATGCATTGTTGAATTTGTAGAATGCTTAGACCCCAATAACATCTCAAAGTTAAAACAACTGACTCTTTCATGGAGAACCATAACTGAATGGCAGCATGAATTAGCCTTCAACTTAATAGAACAATTTCATGCAATACTTCAAAAGGAAAATATATATTATTCAACTGCTTTGGGTGAATCAACTGATACTACTGACTCAGTACAGGTTTTATACTTCATTCAGGTGATAACAGAAGATTTTCTTTGCTATGAAGAGTTGCTCATTTTGGGCACTCTTGCAAACAGAACACAAGGAATAGATATCTTCAACAACTTTCAAGATAAATGTCATGAAGTTGGACTGAATTTGGTAAAATTAGTGAGTGCAAGTACATATGGAGTTGTCTGAATATACTATTGATTCCTTATACATTTCTTACAAAGCATATTTTGAAACAAACACAAAATGTACTACCACAAAAATACAAATGATAAAATATTTGGGGGAGAAAAATATAGTCTAAAATGTTTTACAGAACATTTTAAACTTGAATGTGTAAATCTACCTATCTTTACAACAATTCAATTTTAGAATTATGACAATAAAGTTGAGCTTTTAAAATTAATTAGATTTCTAAAAACTCAAATTAATTCCATTAAAGTTATAATTATGAAGGTGGTCAAGATGGTAGATTAGAAGCAGCCCACACATATTGCTATCTGGGAGAGGATAGAAAACTACAAGTAGATGCCCAATTACAGATAGATCCTTTTGGAGAGAACATTGTAAATTACCAGAGAACTGATGGGAGAAACTAAGAGTGAAGCAGACAGGGATGAGGAGTTCCACTCACCAGTATCAGAAGGTACCTGGGGGAAACTCCTACACATGGGGAAGAGATAAAGGAGAAAGCCCCAGGACCCCACATTCGTCATGTGGACACTGTGACTAGAGCTGTAAGGGACCCTCTACCACAACTGCAGTCCTGTGTGCTGATCAGGAAACTGCTTTGAGACTGTATAGTGAAGTTGCATCAGAGAACACACTCATCAGGGACCCACTGGTGTCAGTTCCTGGGTTGCCACAGCTGACACTACTCTGAGCTCTCAGGTCCAGAACCCCTGGTCTACACAGGGATTGGCTTCACCATAGCTGCCCCAACAATCACCCCTTGCTGGGCCGGGCAGGGAGCATGGAGAGCAGATACACTGGCACACTTATGACTGAGGGCCAGGCAACCCCCACAAGAGAACTTGAGGGGAACTCGAGGGGTCCCACAGTAGAAGCATCAGCAGGACCTCTGTAGGGAAAGAGCCCCAGCCATCCAATGGCCCAGCCCCTATGGCCCCCCACTCTGACCAGTGGAGCAAGCCCCCCAGCCTGTGTGCTGCAGTGCTAAAGCTGAAGCACCTGCAGATCCAGGTGCCAAGTGGAGTCCTGCTCCACCATGCTGACCAGAAAAAGAGACCCCCCAGCCCTCAGTGCCACACAGAGGTACACACCCCCATGTACTCCAGCTCTGTGCAACAAGCCACACCTTCCAGCCTAGCATGTTGATGGGGAGACCATACCCACACAGATGCACATTACCTGCAGCAGGCCACACCCCTTGGTCTTGTGCACCAGCTGGCAGGCCACGCCTCTGTAGCACTATGCAACACCATGCCTGTGGTCCAGTTCTCCACCACAGCCCTGCCAGCCACAAGCTGTCCTGGACCCCATATGCCATTATACCCAGACCTACATGGAGTGAACACCTGCAGTGAACCTGTGGCTACTGCCCAGATAGCCTCTCCAAACAGCCACTCCCACTACTGTGGGGAGACCCGAAAAAAGCAATCTCCTGTAATAGCTGTGTCAGTGGAAAAAGACTTAGCCAGTCCCCTGCCTGAGATTCCAACAGTGGCCTAGGCACCATCCCAGCACTCCACATGAAAGTCCCCCAGCACTGGCTTAGGTTCTGTGACTTGCACAGGCACGGGCCAAGGTCCTGTGATGCACCCAGGCACCTGCCAAGGTCTCATAACCTGCCCAGGTGCCAGCCAGGTCACTCCACCCTCCTCTGTGGAGAAGGACTTGCACAACACCCTGCCCAAGCTTCCAACAGTGACTTGGGGGCCAATTCATCAATCCAAATGAATATTCCCCAGCATTGGCTTGGACTGTGACAAATACAGGTGATCAAGATGACGCAGGAGAACAGCAGTATTACAGGCTCTCAGTGCATCTGTCCTTCTTCCACCAGGACAATCCTCCAGAGTAGGATGCTAAGGTGTTATCTAGGGACCTCTCCTCCTTCTCACAAAGTAGGAGAGTTCCCAGCAAAGGACAACAGGTGTACTGCAAATTTATTAGCACTGAGCTGAGAGAAGAGGTTTCAGATGAGAAGAAACCAGCCAAAAAATTCTGGTAACATGAAAAAACAAGCTAGTTCGACACCCCAAAGTATCACAATAGATCCACAGCAATAGATCCCAACCAAAAGGAAATTGTTAAAATGTCAGAAATGGAGTTCAGAATATGGATAGCAAAGAATATGAATGGAATTGAAGAGAAAGTTGAAAACCAACCCAAAGAAGCCAAAAAAAAAAAAAAAAAAAAATCTCAGGACATGAATGGAAAAAATGAAAAATGCTCTAAGGAGATAGACAGAATAAGAAGGGTATAGCAGAACTTAAAGTAATGAAGGAGTCATTTAGGGAGTCACAAAATACAGCAGAAAGCTTCAACAACAGGTTAGACCTAGCAGAAGAAAGAATCTCAGAGCTTGAAAACAAGTCTTTCAAACTAACCCAATCAGCCAAAGATGCAGAAAAAATAAATAAATAAATAAAGAAGAGTGAACAATCACTCAGAGAAATATGGGACTATGTGAAATGAGCCAATATATGAATTATAGTTATCCCAGAGGGAGAAGTAAAAGAAAAAAGCATGGAAAACCTATTTGAGAAAATTTTTGAGAACTTTCCTGGTATCACCAGAGATTCAGAAATACAAATACAAGATGCTCACTGAACACTGGAAAGTTTCACAGCAAATAGGATATCCCCAAGACACACAGTCATCAACCTAGCCAAAGTCAAAGTGAAGGAGAAAATTCTACAAGCTGTACAAGCTGCAAGATGAAAGCAAGAACTAACCTACAAAGGAAAATCCATCAAGCTAATAGCAGACTTCTCAGTGGAGACCTTGCAAGCCAGAAGGGATTGGGGCCCCATTTTCAGTCTTCATAAACAGAAATTCCAGCCAAGAATTTTGTATCCTGCAAAGCTATGTTTAACAAGAGATGGAGAAACAAAGACTTTTGCAGACAAGCAAACACTAAGGGAATTTGTCACTATGAGACCTGACCTACAGGAAATACACAAAAATGCATTATGCATACAACAGCACAATGGATACCTACCAGTGTAAAAGCACCCAAAGGTTATAGCTCACAGCTATTGTAAAACAACAGAATAAGAGAGAAAACAAACAATAAGGTATCATCAAACATGATGAACAAAACAGCATCCCACATATCAATACTAACACTGAACGTGAATAGTCTGAATGGCCCACTCAAAAGGCATCAACTGGCTGAATGAATGAAAAAACACAACTTGAGTATTTGCTGTCCTCATGAAACACATCTAAACCACAAGGACTCACATAGATTCAAGGTTAAGGGATGGAAAAAATATTCCACACAAATGGAAACCAAAAGTAAGCAGGTGTAGCCATTCTAATATCAGATAAAATAGACATTAAATCAACAATGGTAAAAAAAAAAAAAAAGACAAAGATGGTTATTATTTACCAAAAGGGATCAATTCAACCAGAAGACAAAACAATCCTAAATATATATGTATATAACACAGGAGCATTCAGTTTCATAAAGCAAATTCTTCTAGATCTAAACAAAGAAATAAACAATAGCATCTTTCTTGCCAAAGTCTTCAAAACTCCACTGACAGAACTGGACAGATCATTTAAGCAGAAACTCAGTATAAAACGCTGCAGTTAAAGAGGACTCTAGAAAAAATGAACCTACTGGAAATTTACAAAACATTTTATCCAAAAACTACTGAATATACATTTTTATCAACAGCACATGGGACATTTTCCAAGACTGGTCATGTCTTTGGCCACATCTCAGCAAAAAAGTCTCAGCAAATTCAAAAAAACTGAAATCATACTATATATCTTCTTACACTGTAGTGGAATGAAACTAAAAATCAATTCCAAGAGAAACACTCAAACCTACACAAAATTATGGAAGGTAAACAACCCGCTGCTGAATGATCCTTGGGTCAATGATGATATTAAGACAGAAGTCAAAATATTCCTCAAACTGAATGACAAAGTGGATATAAACTTTCAAAAATCTATGGAATTCAGCAAAAGCAGTCCTAAAAGGAAAATTCATACCTTAAATGCCTACATCAAAAAGACAGATCACAAATTAAAATCTAAATGTCACATCACAAGGAACTAGAAAAACAGAACAAATTAAATGCAAAACCAGCAGAAGAAAAGAAATAACAAAGTTCAGAGCAGAACTAAATGAAATGGAAACAAAAATAGACAATCCAAAGTATCAATGAAATACAGGTTGATTCTTTGAAGAGATAAACAAAATCAATAGACCAATTAGCAATATTAACCAGAAGTATGAACAGAAGAGAAAGGACTCAAGTAACCTCAATCAAAAATGAAAAAGGAGACATTACAACTGAAACTGCAGATATACAAAATATCGTCAATGAATATTATGAAAACCTCAACAAAACAAACTAAAAAACCTAGAGGAAATGGACAAATTCCTGGAAACACACAACCTCCCAAGCCTGAATCAAGAGGAAATACAAGTCTTGAACAGACCAATAACAAACAGTGAAATTGAAGCAGTAACAAAAAATCTTCAAGCAAAAAAAAGCCCTGGACCAGAAGGATTGACAGCCAAATTCTACCAGACCTACAAAGAACTGGTATCTATACTACAGAAACTATTCAATAACATCAATAATGAGGGATTGCCCCCTAACTCATTCTATGAAGCCAGTATTACCCTGTACTGAAAAAGAAACAACAACAACAACAAAATACGGACCAATATCCTTTATAAACATAGATGCAAAAGCCCTCAACAAATTACTAGCAAATCAGCCAGGTATGGTGGTGCATGCCTGTAGTCCCAGCTACTCGGGAGGCTGACACAGAAGGATTCCTTAAGCCGAGGAGTTTGAGGTTGCTGTTGCCTAGGCTGATGCCATGGCACTCTAGCCCAGGCAACAGAGCGAGACTCTGTCAAAAAAAAAAAAAAAAAAAAAAAAATTACTAGCAAACTGAATTAAACAACACATCAAAAAGATAATCCACCATGATCAAGTGGGTTTCATCCCAGGGATGCAAGGATGGTTTATCATAGGCTAATAAATGTACTGCACCACATAAACAGAAACAAAAACAAGGGCCATATGACAAATTCAACAGAAGCAGAAAAAGCATTCAGTAAAATCCAGCACCCTTTCATGATAAAAATAATCAACAAACTAGGCACAGGAGCAACATACTTCAAAATCATAAATGCCATATATGACAAACCCACAGATAACATAGTGAATGGGGAAAGTTGAAAGCATTCCCCCTAAGAACTGGAAAAAGACAAGAGTGCCCACTGTCACCACTTCTATTCAACATAATACTGGAAGTCCTGTCCAGAGCAATCAGGCAAGAGAAAGAAAAAAAGGGCATCCAAATCAGGAAAGAGGAATTAAAACTCTCCCCATTTGCTGACAAAATGATTTTGTATTTAGAAACCCTAAAGACTCCACCAAAAGACTCCTGGAATTGATAAATAAATTCAGCAGAGTCTCAGGTAACAAAATCATTGTACACAAATCAGTAGCATATCTATATACTAATAACAGTCAACCTAAGAGTCAAATAAAGGAATCAATACCATTCATAATAGCTACAAAGAAAAGAAAATACCTGGGAATATACTTAACCAATCAGGTGAAAGATATCTACAAGGATAACGACAAAACACGGATGGAAGAAATTGCAGATGACACAAACAAATGGGAAAACATCCCTTCCTCATGGATTGGTAGAATCAATATCATAATAATGTCTACACTGCCCTAAGTGGTTTACAGATTCAATGTAATCCCCATCAAAATATGAACATCATATTTTACATATCTAGAAAAAAAAATCTTAAGCTTTATTTGAAACAAAAAAGAGCTTGAATAGCCAAAGCAATCCTAAGGAAAAAACGAATCTGTAGACATCACATCATCTAACTTCAAATTATACTACAAGGTTAGAGTAAACAAAACAGCATGGTACTGATATAAAAGTAGAGACATAGACAAATGGAACAGAATAGAGAACCCAGATATAAAACTGTCTGCCTATAAACAACTGATCTTTGACAAAGCAGACAACAATATACACTGGGGAAAGGAAGCTTTATTCAATAAACTGTGCTGGGAAAATTAGATAGCCACGGGTAAAAGAATGAAACCAGGACCCCTATTTCTTGCCATATATAAACATAATTCAAGATGGATTAAAGACTTAAATGTAAGGCATGCAACTATAAAAATTCTAGATGAAAACATAGGAAAAACTCTTCTAGACATCAGCCTATACAAAGAATTTATGACTCATACCCCAAAAGCAAATATAGCAACAGCAAAAATAAATAAATGGGACTTAATTAAATTAAAAAGCTTCTTCACAGCAAAGGAAATAATAGAGAGTAAATAAACAACCCACAAATGGGAGAAAATATTTATAAACTATACATCTGACAAAAGTCAAATATCCAGAATCTACAAAGAACTCAAATAAATCAGCAAGAAAAAAATAAACAAAACCATCAAAAAGTGGGCAAAAGACACGAATAGAAGTTTTTCAAAAAACGATAAACAAATGGCAAAAAAATATGAAAAATGCTCAACATCACCAATTATCAAAGAAATTCAAATTAAAACTAGAATGAGATATCACCTTACCCATATCAGAATGGCCATGATTAAAAAGTCAAAAAACAATAGATGCTGGTGTGGATGCAGAGAAAAAGGAACACTTATACACTCTAGGTGGAGCTGCAAGTTAGTACAAATTCTCTGGAAAGCAGTATGGAGATTCCTGAAAGAAATAAATGTAGACCTACCTACCATTTGATCCAGTAATTCCACTGCTGTGTATCTACCCAAAGGAAAAGAAGTCATTTTATCAAAATGACACCTGCACTTGAATGTTTATCACAGCACAATTAAGAATCACAAAGATATGTAATCAATCTAAGTGTCTATCAATAATTCATGAATGGATAAAGAGAATGTGTGTGATATAAATACGTGTGTGTGTGTGTGTGTGTGTATCATGGAGTACTACTTAGCCATAAAAAGGAATGAAATAATGTTGTTGGCATCAACTTAGATGGAACTGGAAACCATTACTCTAAGCAAAGTATCTCAGGAATGGAAAACCAAACACCATATGTTCTCACTAATAGGTGGGAGCTAAACAATGGATACATATGAACACAAAGCGATATAAAGGACATGAGAAATGAAGGAAGGGGGAGATTGGGATGGGGGTGTGGGATAAGAACTTACCTATTGCGTACAATGAACACTATTTTTGGTGGTGGGCACATCAAAAGCACTTACTTAAGCATTATTCATGGTACTCATGTAACAAAAACACTTGTACCCCTTAATTAATATTTTTAAATAAAAAAATTTAAAAATAGTTATTAGAGTAGAATGGATGTAGCAATATAATTCAATTTTTATTATAAATTGCTCTATTGATGCTATAAAATAGTTGTCTTTGAGAGATCCATTTATTTTAGTAAATGATTGAAACACTAATTTTAACTGAATTGTAAAAATGTTGTCAATATGTGTTAAGAAAAGAAAAATAACAAGCTCATTGATTTCTTCACTGGGCAGTCAAAATGTAAAGCTCTGCTTCAGGCACTATATTTCTTTTAAGTTCCATATTATTGCAGAATGTTTCACATGATGTATTTAAAAGCATAAGCAGAACAAAAATAACTTCATTATGGGTTAATGTTTTGCTTTTATATTTAGGAATTTTAAATGTACCCACACTAAGGTTTCTCGCTTGATTTTTTTCAATGCTAGCAGAGACTATTTGTCTTCCTACCTCTATTACATTTCCCATAGGAAAAAGATTAACACAATGTATCATGCCATTCTTTTGTAAGTTAGCCTTTCTACTTTTGATGCCTTTATTAAAAGCTCTCCAAAACAGTTTAAAATACATGGTTTGGAGAGATCCAGGTGAGAAATTCTAGGGTGTCAGTGGACAATTTCTATTCAAAAATAGAAATCACTGTGACTCATTTCAGAAAGAAATTTTCATTCTCTCACTAGTATCTGGTTATGAAATAAACTCTGGATACTGTCATTTTAACCCATTTTCAGTGTTTAAAGATATATTTTTTATGAAATATAGAAGTTTTATTTGTTAATTTTTGAATCAAATTGTCTTTGTACAAACTCAATTCAATAACCATTTATTGAATAATACTGTATGTCAGAGAAGGTACTGTACATACATAACAAAAAGAAATATACAGTCTGATATTAAATTACTCATATTTAAACATAAGAAACAGAAATGGAAGTAACAATTTCTTCTTTTTCACCTTCCCCATGGCATCATTTCCTTCCCTAAACAATAAAATACTACACTACAGCCACTTTTTTGCTAACATTCTATATTCTGATCTTCTTGCCTTTGCATCTCAGAAGACTTTATGCTTTTTAACTTTCATAATTGCATCTCCGTTTTGCTAAGTCTGGGCTTCTGAATGATGTTACATATATTCCTGGAGAATGGTGGTACCACACTTCCCAATTCTCTGATATTTACTAAACATGGAGGGACCTCTCAAGTATTTGATTTCAACTATCATTAGCCAGCTGGCATTCACTTTTTAAAAAATATATTTTTTAAATGCATACATTTTATGTCTCTAGATAAAGCTTTTCTAATCTAAAAATGTTTTCTGTGCTGCCTCACTTCTTAAAACTGATTACCTTCTGCATCACTAAAATAATCATGGCTGCCAAAATTTAATTCATTTAAATTGCTGTTCTCTACTATGGTACTTATAGCTAAACCTGTCCTCATTGAATTTTCTCCAACCTAGGAAGACTAAGTATGTCTTCTGACTTTTAAGGATAATAATTTGTACTTATACTTTCTGTGACACACTCTCCTGATTCTTTTTAATTCTCTCAACAACTGCCTCAGTTGTTTGAGAACAGAATCATGTTTGAGCCATGATAAGTATTCAAAAGTAAATGTTCAACTACCATTCTAGTTTCTACTTCTATGAGTTCAAGTTTTCTACATTGCACAGATGAGTGAGATCATGTGGTATTTGTCTTTCTGTGGCTGGCTTATTTCACTTAACATAATGTCCTCCAGCTTCAACTATTGTGTTACAAATGACAAAATTTCTTTCCTTCTTTTTTAAGGCTGTGTTTACCAGAAGCTGGGGAGTAAGAAAATTGGGCAGATGCTGGTCAAAGTATACAAAATTTCAGTTAGACAGGACGAATAATTTCATGAGATCTATTGTACAGCATTGTGACTTTAGTTAATAACATGTTGTATACTTGAAAACTGCTAAGACATAGATTTTAAATGTTTTCACCACACACAAACATAATTATGTGAGATAGAGCTTATGATAACTGGCTTGATTTAGCCATTTTCACAATGTATACATATACAAAACAACATATTGGAGGGAAGGGCTTCAAGATGGCTGATGAGAAGCATCTGATACTTGCCTCCTCCACAGAGAAGAACCAAAATATTGAGTAGATAATCACATTTCAAATAGATCACCTAAGAGAGAATGCTGGAATTCAACAGAGAAGTGACAGGACACACGTAAAATGAGGGAGGAGAGAGAAGTGAGGCAGCCAGCTTGGCCCAGATTGGCTGAGAGCCTGGAGAGGTACCCTGAGGAATTTGTCTTTGTGCAAAGGTGTAGCCATGACCTGTGGGCAAAGCCCATGCTCCCCTGTTTCCTGTTTACAGTTGCTACCACAGAAAGAAACTCTCCCCTTCCTAGCAGCAGGGCTTCAGTAAAGCCACTGCTGCCCCCACCAACACATTCCCGCAGGTTGCAAGAGATCACCCCATGCCTGCCTCCAACAGCCAGCACCCCCATGCACCACCAGGGGGCCTGAGAACAGACCTTCCCAAATCAGCTCATCCTCCCCAGTACCTGAGCACAAAGTGCAGAAGCCTGGGGATCTTCCTACTCTATACACTGCCTTTGGGCCCCAGCAGTCTTCCCAGAGGGCATGAGGATGAGCCCACTCAGCCTGCCACTACCACCACTATCTGGCACCTACCCATATATGACACATTTAGGCCTGGGGTCTGGCTTGTCTAGCCATTGCCAACACTACCACAAACCACTTGGGAGCCAAAGGATTGTCCCAACACTGCTACTGCCATCAGCCACACCATACCCATAGTCCAGGGGCCCACGGACCTGTCTACCTGCCTGGCCTACCACTGCCACTACAGCACCTCCGCAAGCCACCTAGAGGCCAAAGGATCAGTATGCCTGGACCTGCTAACACTGGTGCCAATGTGTGCTACCCTGGGGCTCAAAGACAAGCATGTTTGGACCACCACTACCATCAATGGGTCGCAAGGACTGACTTATCTGTTAGCCTCATCCCCAGCAAAATTTCACCATAGCCTCCATTAACAACCACACCCTAAGCCACAGAGGAAATCATGGACATTACTGATGCTATTTGCAGCCAAAGAAATCATAGAGGGACTATACTAGTGCACACACCCAGAATCAAAGCCAAATTACTTACCCCGCCAAAACCATAGATGTATCTTTAGGGAAAAATCCTCCCCTATGACTACAAATTCAAAAAATTAGATGTGACTATTATACCAGATGCAGAGATATCAACATAAAGACAAAAGAAACATGAAAAAGAAGAGAAATATCACTCTCCCCCCAAAATACATTTTTTCAGCAACAAATTCTAATGAAAAATACATTTATGAAATCCCAGAAAAAGAATTCACAGTATTAATAATAATAGTAAAGAAGCTCAGTGAGACACAAAGAGAACTCAGATAAACCATACAAAGAAATCAGAAAAATCATTCAGAATATGAAAGAAAAATTTACCAAAGAGAGAGACATCACTAAAAAAAAAAAAAAAATCTGGAACTGAAGAAATTATTAAATGAAATACAAAATATGTTTGTTGGCCATTTGTCTATCTTCTTGGGAAAACCTCTGTCCATGTCTTTTGCCCTGTTATTAATTTTTTTTTTCTTGCTGATTTGTTTGAGCTCTTTGTAGATTTTGGACATTAGTCCTTTGTCAGATGTATAGTTTGTGAATATTTTCTCTCATTCTGTATGTTGTCTATTCAATTTGTTGATCATTTCTCTTGCTGGGCAGAAACTGGAAAAAATGTTCAACATCACTAATCATCAGGGAAATGCAAATTAAAACCACAATGAGATAACACCTTACCCCTTTCAGAATGGCTATTGTTAAAAAATCAAAATACAATAGATGGTGGTATGGATATGGTGAAAAAAGAATGCTTATACACTTAGTGGGACTGGAAATTAGTACAACCTTTATGGAAAATAGTATGGATATTCCTCAAAGAATTAAAAGTAGACCTACCATTTGATCCACAATCCCACTACTGAGTATCTACCCAAAGGAATAAAAAGTCATTATGTCAAAAATACACCTCAACCCAAATGTTTATTGCATCACTATTCACAATTGCACAGATATGAAGTTAACCTAAGTGCCCATCAATTCATGAGTGGATAAAGAAAATGTGAGATATGTATATACACACACACACATATATACACACACTACTCAGCCATAAAAGAATGAAATAATGTTGTTTGCATCAACTTGGGTGGAACTGGAGACCATTATCCTAAGTGAAGTACCTCAGGAATGGAAAGCCAAATGCCACATGTTCTCACTAGTAAGAGAAATGGGTATACATGGTCATAAAGTGATATAAAGGACATTGGAAACTAAGAAGGGAGAAGAGTGGGAAGAAGATAAGGGATAAAAACTTACCTATCAGGTACCATGTACACTATTCTGGTGATGAGCACACTAAAACTCCTGACTTCAGTATTACACAATTCATCCATGTAACAAAAAACACTTGTAACCCTTAATATTTTGAAATAAAAATTATAATAAAAATGCAGAAATAATATTGTTGAGAAAAAAATAAATACAAAATACATATGAAACTTTCAATAATAGGCGAGATTAAGCAGAAGAAGTTTAGAACTAGAAAATAGGTCTTTTGAAATAACACAGTCAGAAAAAGATAAAGAAAAAAGAATCAAAAAGAATGAAAAAAACCTCTGTGACATATGGAATGCCATAAAGCAACCAAATATTTGAATTTTGGATGTGCCAGAGGTGAAGAGAATATCAAAGGGACAGAAATCCTATTTAGCGGCTGGGCACAATGGCTCACGCCAGTAATTCTAGCACTTTGGGAGGCCTAGGTGGGAGGATTGCTTGAGGCCAGCAGTTAAAGACCAACCTGAGTAACAGCAAGACCACATCTCTAAAAAAAAATATCAAAATTATCCGGGTGTGATGGCATGTGTCTGTTGTCCCAACTACTTGGCAGGCTGAGCCAGGAGGATTGCTCGAGCCCAGGAGTTTGAGGTTGCTGTGAACTATGATGATGCTACTACACTACTCTAGCCTGCATGACGGAGCAAGACCCTGTCTCAAAAAAAAAAAAAAAAAAAGAAAAGAAAAGAGAGTAAGAAAGAAAGTAAAGAAATCCTATTTAACAAAATAATAGCTGAAAGTTTCCCAAGTCTAGCAAGAGACTTAGACATCCAGATACAGGAAGCTCAGAGATCTCCAAATAGATACAATTCAAAAGAATCTTCTGCACAGCACATTATAGTCAAACTGTCAAAAGTCAAAGACAAAGAAATCATTCTAAAACAAGAGAAAAGCATCTAGTACAAAGGAACCACTATCAGACCAACAATAGATTTTTCACCGGAAACCTTTCAGGCCAGGAGACTTAATATTTATACATGCATGAAAAAGTGAAACATTAATTTCAAGATGGTGGTTAACATTGGGAAGGAAGAGATGACAAGGAAATGAATGATGGAGAGTTAAACATGGGGTTCAACTATCTCTGGAATGCTTGATTCATTGAAAAAAAAATGTCTAGGTGCAGATACTAAAAAATAGTTTTACTAAAACTGGCTGGCTCGTACATTGGTTTTTATGTTATAATTTACAATTTTATTTCTGTTACAAATATTCTATAATTTAAAAAATAAACAAAAATAATAATCAAAGTGTCCTTGAAGTAGATTTTCTTATTCTGCAAATCTTTACTCTCCCCTGCCCCACCTCATAGGAAGTAATCTTTCCTTACTCAATGGTGTGCCAGTCAGCCAAAAGTTTTGCTTTGGCCAATGGAATATGGGCAAATGTGACAAGGTGCCATCTTTCAGTAAAAGCTGTAAAAGGAATAAGTTTCTGCCTCCCTTTTATGTTTCTGTATACTCCAATGACAACATCATATCCCAGATGTATGTATCATCATACTGGTCCTAGAATGAGAGAACACATTGGAGCAGACCTACATTTGATACTGAACTTGGAACAAAGTCAGCATCTAACCCTCAGTCGCTGACATAATATGTGAGTAAGAAGTAAATCAACAGTTATGTAAGCCACTGAAAGTCAGAGGTTACTGTTTACAGAATCATTTTGCAACTTTAGCTCTCAAATAGAGTTCAATATTTTTATGTTAGAAAATATTAATTCAAAACATCATAAAACTTTATGTTAACATATAAACTGCTTCATATATTCAAACTCAGAGACATATTCATAAAATATACCAAATGATCTTGATTTGAAGCTGGTTCATATTCACTATACCCATCCCAATACACAAAATGGAGACATGCATCATGCAAACTTCTATAGTTTATAATCTGAAAAAAATTAACACTCTATCTAACATGTATTATTACTTTTAAGAAAGAATAGGATGCTAAATGCTATTGCATTGTTTGAAACATAGTACTAGCAAAAGAAGAAGAATGTGATTGGGAATTTAGTAGTATAAGATCTTTCTCCTTTTGAGAATACAATTTTGAGGTTAATTTTCATCAGCCAAATACCACCCATCTTCTATCACATAGTTTATTTGTAGAGAAACTAGCCTCTGAAGTATAGATATTCCTATAATAAGTGATTACAGGAAATTTCTAAGCAAAGGAGTCAACATATAATTTTTGTCTCTTACTCCTAGAACAAGAGAAGAGAGAGACTGCCTCAGAAATTCTGTGTTCTCTCTAGTGGAGCTAAGAACAGTGAAGAGGAAGAAGATGTAAGTGTTTGGATCCTACCCACTCACTGAGTCACATAATTACAGAGTTGGAGCCTTACCAAACCCCACTCTACTCCAGATATTAACAATGACAAAAATTTTGACCAAGTCTTTGGTAACCATCAGGTTTCTTATTCAGAAAAAGTGCCTCCTCTGAAAACAATTAAAATACTAATTAAAATATTTTGAGAAATCATTTTAAGAGCATCAAAGAATTGATAAGTTAAAAGGAATCAACAAGTCAAAATGTAAGTATGGAATTATCCAGAGAAGCAAAGCACAGAAACCACTTTTTCCCTGAAGACATTTGCCAGTTATGGTAATATTATACTGATTCTTATTGATCTCTTAAGACATAGAAACAAAACTCATAACATTAGGGCTGTCCATGGTGGAGAGTCTAAGTAGAAGATCATCCATACCCCTCTACCAGGTAAGCTAGGATTCCAAAGGCTATAATCTTGATTTAAGGGTGAATGAAGAGTAACCTCTCTACAGTTCCCGATTCACCAGGGATTTTAAGAAAAATAATTTGACAATAAGCAGCGTTGGTTGTGTGTAGAGTATTTATGTGTGGGTGTGGATGTGGATGTGTAATAAATCAAAGTCTCAGTTGTAGCCACAACACTATCAGTACAAACATAAAAGTGTTGCCTGCATCCAGGGAAAGGCATATATCTAATCAGCATCACCATTATGATGGTTGTCTGATTTTCATATACAAAAATGAATTTGCATGTGTATAAAGTACAGCCAAATGGCTGTGGTACCATAATCAGACATTCAAAAAAATCACAAGAAGGATTGACACTTTAGAGTTGGCTGACTTACATACAGGTAAATCTCACAACCAGTTGGGTGAGATTAACAACAAATGTATATTTATCATATGTAGGACCACTTTATTATGGTTCATTAATTATATAAACCCCAAGCTTTCATATCTCAGTGATACTTGTTCTCACTGGAAGGATTTCTCTTCTTTTTCAACAGTGGAGATCATATGTTCAGTCATAGCCCAAACCTCATTCTGAGAGACCCACACCACTGTGCTGATTTAGGTTGAGGGAGAGGGAGACAGAGAGGGAACGAGGATAATGAGGCAGAAGAGTGTGTGTGTCTGTGTGTGTGTGTGTGGAGAGAGAGAAAGAGAATCTGAATCCATATCTCCTAGGTGACCAAAGGACCACCCAGAGATACACACCTAATGAGGCATTTTATACCTGTGCCAATGAAATATGTGTGTGGGATAAGTATTAATAGAAAGACTTAGTTTAAATGAACTAGATATTTTATATTGGATAACCGTGTGATATGTTGAATAATTCTATAATGAATGTAAATAATTTAAAAATGCTATCTCTGGTCAGTCACACATTATTTTGTTAAACATAGAGGAGAGAATGTAGTGCAGCTTATCATACAATAGATCTTAGGCCTTCCTCTCTCCTGCTCCCACTATACCATTACTGAGTCAAAATCATTGCTTAGAAGTTGAAAGCACATTCAAGCCTTCTCACCCCAAATCCACATCACCTAAGTATTTAAAAAAAAAAGATATGAATTTCAATTGCCTCAGTAATTTAACAGAAGCAAAGACAACTCTCTGGAAATATTTAACTTCAACCTAGTCATAGAGAATTACCACAGTTTTCTAAGCAAAAACAAGTTCCTAGTCAAAATAAACTAAGCATACAAGGAAACAATACAGCATGCTCAAGAACCAACTTATACAACAGAATGCAGAATCCAAACTACAATGAGTTGAGTTGGAATTTTCAGATCCAGATTATAAATTGATATTATTAAAACATTTAAATAAATAAAAAACAAGATTGACACTATTTGCAGGGAATTATAAACTACAAAAATAATTATACAAATATGAAAAAATAGAATATTCAGAAATGAAAGTATAATATATTAAAAACTCAATTGATTAGATTGGACACAGATGAAGAAAAAAAGTAGTGAATTAGAAAATAAATCAGAACAAATTAGCCAACAGAGAGAGACAAATGAAAGATGTAATCATATAGAGCACGTGTAATCAGAGCTCCAGTAGGAAAGGAGAGAGCGAATGGGGTAGATGCATATTTGAAGACATATAGAGCCTGAGAACATTCCAAAACTAATAAAAGATATCAAGTTTGAACAATCCAATGTTAAATATAAAACACTTCCACACCTAGAAATACTGCAGTAACACTGCAGAAAACCAAAGGCACGTAGAGAAAAGAAAAAAGAAAAAAAAATGTTATTCAAAGGCATGTTAATTTGACAGACAGCAATAATAGAAGCCAGAATGCAGTGATGTGACATCAGTAGGCACCTAGGCTCCAAAGAAATAAATGTCAACCTCAAAAGTTACAGGAAAAATTTTTTTTTTTTCAGGAATGAAGGCAAAATAAAGATGACTTTAGACAAAACTGAGTTTATCACAGGTGAAATTGGACTGAAGTCTAATAGAAGTACTCTAGGCAAAAAGAAAGGTCCCAGATGAAGGGGCTGTAATGAATGAAAGAAAGAAAGCACAGAAAGTGGGAAATATGTGGGAAAATCTAAATGAATACTGACTGAGTAAAACACATAGTGTAATTCTTAATGAGGTTATGTATGTAAAATTAAAATATTGAACAGGAATAAGTTGTTATGAGTAGATTAAATTAAAGCCTTCTGTTGGTTTTATATTGTCTTGGGCTAAAGCACTGATATTGATTAATTTTAAAGCTCGACACTGAAAATGTATCTTATAATTTCTGTGGTAATCCCTGCAGTAGTAAAAAAGTGTATAATTTGCAAATACTGTGGTAGCAAGAAAAATATGTCATCAGACGAAATTAATTACAATGAAGGAAGGAGAAGGAAAAGGGTACATAGAATCAGCTGGAAAACAATACATGAAAATGAATTCCATTATACTACTAAATCACTCTAAATGTAACCAGATTAAATTCTCTAGCTAAAGAATAATGATTTTCAGAGTGAATATAAAAATCAATGTATATGCTATTTATGCAATTAAAAAATAAAAACAGAAAGTAAAAGGATGAAAAGAAATGAGCCAAGAAAATTGGGGTTGTTATGTAATTTACTTAGAAAGTGGTCTATAAAGAAAGGCTTTATCAAAGGAAAAGGATTTTACTTTATAAAAGTAAAAATTCAATTTGTGAGGAAGATATGGCAATGTGAAATTTCTATGCACCCCAATAAGAGCTATGTGTATCAGCATTAGTGAATCTGATATATACTGTATAATGCTGAAGAAAATAAGTCATAGAAATAAACCTACAATAGGATTCCATTTTTATAAATTTCCAAACCAGTCCAAACTAAATGACATTTTTAGGGATAAATATACATGTTTGATAAAAAGTAAAAGAAAATAAGAGAATGAGTAACACAGATTTCAGGGTGGCAATTATTCTGGGAGAGAGGGGAAGGAGAAACAATAAGAGGGATATGGAGATACTTTCATTGTCAAGCCAAGTGGTGGTAACAAGAGTACATTCTTTATTATTTTTCTTTAAAATATGTGTATATTTTTCTACATTCCTATGTATTATATATTTCACAATTAAAAAAAAAAAGTGAAACCTAAGATCCAGAAAGGATAAATGACATACTTAAGGTAACACAGCTAGTAATAATAGCTAAAATTTCTGGCTCCTAATATGTTATTCTTTCTATTACAGTGTGATTTATTTAACTTCCTTGATAATATCTCTTATTCTCCTTATTCCTCAGTGGCCATTTGTACAAAGATATGAGATATGTTTATATATACCTCATAGATTTCTTGGGAAATATATGTAAGCAACATTTTACTTTGTTCTAGAAACTCATTTAGTAACTCAAGTATGCATTCCTGAATAACCACACAGTTCCCTAGTGTCATATTTTAATTTGTAATTGTCTAGACAACTGTCATTTCACCTGACCAAAATCTCTCTCTCCTTCTTGCATTAACAGAATTCTTCTTCACTATAAACATATTATTTCACAAGTTCCGGATTAAGTTAACTCTCTTTGCTCCTGCCAAAGGGATGGGCAGATAACCTAGAACCTAGGCCTGACCAAGGAGAATGCCATGCCCCAGTGGCAACAGAGATTGGTTAGGTTGGGCATGTGGTCTGAGACCGGTCAATAAAAGCCCTCTCAATGTGTTATGTTCAAATAGTCGGAAAATATATTTTCCCTTTTTCTAGAATTATTGGCATTAAAGACTATGTAAGGCCAGAGGGACCTTTTATCATCCCATGGCTAGAACCAGCCTCAGAATGTGACCAACATGGAAAACAATGGAGTCGAGAAATGGAGAAGAAAAGACATTGATTTCTGACGACATTATTTTGTATCCCTGGATTCAAATAATGTGAGCCAGATCTCGTCCCACATTTCTTTTTAAGAAAACCTAAGTTTGTTTCTGCTATCTCTGATCCCAAAGTACTGACTATCTCAATTGTCCTAAAACCTTAAATCAGGGATTGAAACTGAAAGTCCTAGAGGGCCAGGCAAATACATGGGCTAAGCAAGCCAGGTAAATAGCTGCCAAATCTATACTCCCTTTTTCCCAACGCCGTCAAAGCTCTCTACTCTGTCCCAGACAAAACAATTTTAAAAATATTGTTTTTAAGGAATTTCTAAGTTTTCTCTTGTCTTACACAAATGCCATAAGCAATAGAACACTTGACATTGACAGATTTGGAGGGCTCAACCGCCCACGAGGAGGGGTAGTTTCTATTAGGCTACAGATGACTTTTGTCACTGAAGCATGTGGGCTCAGTGTGGATATAATTTCTGATTTTTCCAGAAAAGATGGAATTTTTTTGAGAAATTCCCCATTTTTAAAATGTGGCGATTAATTCAAGTTTGTTTTAAACACTGCGTGTGCCAAACAAAACACATCTGTAGATCTGCAGAAAAAATTCCTCTTGGGGTCAGTAGTTTGGAACATTTCCCTCACAGTATTAATAATTGCCTCACTCAGTATGACCTTTTAGATAGTTCTTGGTAGCTCTCCCTCTCTCTCTCCCTGTCTCTCTTTCCCCCCATACACTCACTCACTTATTCACATCAAAGCATTGCTTCTGCCTTCCTTGTATTGTTTGACAACATCCACTAAGTAGTTAGAAAAACTTTGTTAGTGAGGTTAAATAGCGAAAATTGTAGCTTTTGTAAGTGAAGCTTTTTTAAGCTGTAGGAAAAAGAGCTATTCATGACTTATATTAATAATAGTTAATAGCTGTTAATTGTTAAGATAAAGAAAGATGAGAAGTAAATGAACAGTACTAGTCAGGAAATAGTTTTTAAACACTAGAAACACTAGAGATACATTGTTAAATAGAGAGAAAGTACATTATTAGATGTGGTCTAGGTAAAAAGATGTATTATGTGAATAGGCATATTTTGGAATAGACCACACACATGCCTGCTCTCACACACACACACACACACACACACACTCACATTGTAGCTTTTGAAATTAAAAATGTATCAATTACATCTAAGCAGGTTTGATTTAGTCCACAAACGGAATTGCCTTTTTTAGGAAGTCAGATGAAGTTTCCAAAGTATGGATATTTTTATATTTTATAGAGCATTTTGCTTTCTTACCGACACAATGCAGAAAGGGAAACTTGGGTAGAGTTTGGAAATAATTTGCCCAGAGAAGAATGTCTGAGCCTATTTTGTTGAAGAACATTAGTAGTGGATAAAAGGGGATGCACAGGCCTGTTACTCAAAGTATATTTTGGCCATAGCACACGCCTCCCTCAATTTCCTATTGAGATTTTCCTCAATAGCACATATGTGCAGATTGTAATTAAAATAAATATATGTAAATACATGTAATATTGTCCCATTAAGAGTAAAGACAAAGGGACTTATTGTGATAACATTTATAAATTGGCTTGGATTTCTATCCTCTGTAACAACCTGCCAGCAGAAAAATTTGAGTCCAAAATGAGGGCTATGATGAGGAATGACCAAATAAACCAAGAAGCTTCTTATCCACCTTAGTGATGATACTAAGATGGTACCTCTGTAATCATGATACATAACTAACTTCATAAGTTAGCTATTGCTGCATTACAAACCACCCCAAAACTTGGTGACTTAAAATAATATTTTTGCCTTACTGCTTACAAGTCAACTCTGTGGCTGGCAGCTCTGATCTTGTCTGGGCTTCCTCATGCATCTGCAGTCAGTTGTGGGACAGACAACTGTGCTAATTTTGTCTGAATCATCCACATATTTGGGGTCAGTCTGCTATTGGTTATGAGAAATCAGCTCCCTTCCATGTGCTCTCTCATACTCCAGTAGTGCTAGCCCAGGCTTGTTCTCACAACAAAGGCAGAGGAGCAAAAAAGAGAACAAAAGTGCACAAGGACACTTGAGCTATAGTCTTTGAACTGGTACGGTCACTTTTGCCACATTCTACTGGCAAAAACAAATCATAGCCCAGATTCAAGGAGTAAAGAAATAAACTCTAGCTCATAATGGGAGTAACCACAAAGTCACATTGCAAAATGTGTGAATGCAGGTAGGGCTGGAAAATTTTTGCCATTATTGTGATCACTCTGCCAAACAAGACCCAGCTGTGATAATGAACAGGGAAGTTCTTTCAATTTTGTTTAAAAGAGGAAATATAATTTATGGTAACTTGCATAATCCATCACATACACACACACATGCACACATTTATTTCTCCTAAAATTGGTGCCATTTACTACAACTCCAAAAAATCAAATTAGAAAAGCTTTCACTAAAGACCATTTTTAATGCAATATCAGAAAGAAATAAAGATCAATGGTGGATCGGTTATGAATAAGTACTTCTTATGTGCTAAGGCTGCAAAGATGGAACATTGCCTGTCACAGACAGCATTTCATAGCAAAGAGAATGCCATGAGATGGCCTATTCAGAAATCTCAGAACTCCTCAAAGCCAGGCCTACATCATAACCAGACTGGCTTCTGACACCAGAAAGTGATGTGTCACTTTTAGGTTACATTACCTTATAGCATATATTTGTATTAGATAGCAGAGCCTAGTGGATATACAGGGAAATACCAAATATCAGAGATATAGATTCCATATTCAGTTGTGCTTGATTCAACAATTTCATTCAATCTGGAGAGACTTTTATATCATTAATTTGTATTTCATTGACAGTACTATGTGAATAATTGAGTCAAATATCATTCTAACATTTTGGAGTATAGTTTATTTATGAAGAATGTTTGCAGAAGTTACAGGCATTTGTGTTTTTTAAGTGTTCTGAGATTTTCTTAACACTTATGTAAGGGAATGTCACCATCAGGTATTCATTATCCATATTCTCAAACCTTGGTATAATTTTTATTTCCCTCAACCCACCCTCCTAATTCCCACCTAATGTCTCTCATAAAACCAAACACTATGTTCTATGTACTTTAATATTAAATAAGTTAGTATTCTTTAATTTTTCTCCAATTCATCTCTTCATTTCCAATAACAATATCTCAAGAAGAGCCACATGTTTTCTTGCCCAAAATACTGCCTAAAATTTTGTTTATAGTTAATCTCTTTTAATTTATCCATATTATTTTATCCACATGAATTTTCTAAAACACAAATGTTTCATGAACAAGTTATTTCACTGTTTTCCATCCTTGCAACACTCCCTGAAAGCACTGGGGAAAGTAACAACATCATTATTAAGACATCAAGGATTCACGTAGCATATTCCTAGCCTACCGTTTTCATCTGGATCCAAATCCTTGGAGATCTACGAAATTTATAACCAGCATTTCCTATGCTGTGAATAGACTGTGCTTTTTCTGATTAACTCTAATTTATTCTCTCCACTTAATCTTTAGAGTCACTTCCTCCAAGAACCTTTCCTTCACTCACTAAGTCTACATTAGGATTCTTCTGCTTTATGTCACCCACAGCACTTAGTACCCTAAAGGGCTGCCTCACCCATCAATAGACTATAATATATTGTTTGAATAAAGGTTTCTTATTTTGTTTAAGAGGGATACATGTGTGCATGTGTGTGGCTTTAATAAATATATGTACAAGTGTTGTCATTTCACCAACAGAAGCTAGACAGAGAATCCA
Source organism: Eulemur rufifrons (assembly GCF_041146395.1). Taxonomy (NCBI): domain Eukaryota; kingdom Metazoa; phylum Chordata; class Mammalia; order Primates; family Lemuridae; genus Eulemur; species Eulemur rufifrons. Next base: position 64,832,110 of record NC_090998.1, on the reverse strand, counting down.
AGAGTTCCCCTTCCTCACAGTTCACTCTCAGAAATAAAATATCTCAAATACACAAAATATCTCGATTAAATTTATTCTAAGAGTACCTGGCTTCAAAAATTTAGAAAAAATGAAACATTGGATGGTTGTAAGGCAAGACAATATAATCCTGAGTTTTAAAAAGTAACAGAGAAAGAGTTGAAGGAAACCCAAGTCTTGTAGTATAATCCTATATACTGCAATGTCTTTAGTAATGTCTTCATGTCTGTTCTGAATGTGTTCTTAGTTGTGTTTTATGAAGGACCATTTAGAGAGTTGCTCAACATGTCTGCCTTTACTAGAACACTATCTTTATACTGTTTAAGTAATGAGTATTATTTTTAGAGCCTCTCTTGAAGTTGATATTTCTTTGTTAACTTCACTATAAACAAAACTGAAACCAAATTGTCCAAAGTAAGCGTATGCTGTCTATTTAACAGATTGCAAAATGTCTTCAAAATGGACTTTATTAATAGAAAAGAGATGATTAGCCATTTGAAAGTAATGAAAATAAAATGAAACTATGAAAAAAGTCAAATAACCTTTTTTATTATACATTCAATATCATAAAAACTCATTTCTGTTTACTACTTAAGTTAGTTAGAATGTTATGAATTCCATCATAGCCTTAATCTGTATACCACTACAATGATTTCCAGAGTAATTCAATCATTGACTGAGGGTGAATGATAGCCACTCAATTTTTAATCACTTTAGAAAGCTATAAACACAGATGGTATTGAAATATAAAATACTAGTGCATATAAAATAATAGTAGTTCTTTCTATCATTAAAGTAACCACCATCCCCAGACTTAGGAAATATTTCAATAATAGAATTTAATCTATTATTATTCAAAACAATAAACAATAACTCTGACCTTAAATTTTTATTTTACTTTTTCCCAGAGCATATTTTGTAATTCTTGGAGTCTTAGTTCTAACTTCTGTAACAGAGTATCATATATTGGGTGGCTTATAAGCAGCAGAAATTTATTTCTTGAAGTTCTGAAGACTGGAAGTCCAAGATCAGGGTGCCGGTATGATCAGATTTTGCTAAGAGCCCCCTTCCAGGTTGCAGACTGCAGACTTTTCACACAGTGGAAAGAGAGCAAGATAGCTCTCTGAGGTCCATTTTATAAGGGCACTAATCTCATTCATAAAGGTTTCACCCTCATGAACTAATTACTTAAAGAGCTCTCCTTCTAATACCATCATCTGGTGGGGGGGTGAGGATTTTAACATGTAAATGGTAGGGGAACACATTCAATCCACTGTCCTTTTTTGTTTGTTTGCTTGTTTTGGAAAATTTTATTTATCTATTTACACACATATGTAAACAAATTATTCATTGCTTTTCCTTTTTATTATCTCTCAACTATACCCCTAACTTCTCCCACCCACCATAGAACATTTCGTTGTTATCTTCTAACCTCCCCAATTTTTTTAAAAGATAATGGGCAAATGCCACATGAGAGAATTGGTACATTCTCCTAATATGAGTAATTGTCAAAAGACAGAAGGACCCGCATTCACCCAAGAACTACATGCAATGAGGGAGCATTTTTGTTAGAGATTTTGCAGGAGAGACTGTGTAGTAGATACAGAACATACAAAAAGCAAGATAATATTCTTGAGTAGTGCCAGGTATTACAAAATATGTATAGACAAAACAGTTGCAGAGGTGAAATATAAGCACTTCTACATGATTTTTGAGCAAAGTTAGTAAATGTTGGAATTATTTTCTGTGATGTGCGTGTGTGAAAGCAATCCCACTCAGCCTCAGCACACTGTTGTTTTTTGGCTACAGCTTCAAGTGAGTAAATTTGCTAGTAGCAGAAAATTCTACCTAAAATAGACTTAAATAACAATAAAATGTATAAAGTCAAATATAAAAGAAATCACAGTTGATGAAGCTCTAGGAAGGCTCTGGTATGCTGTTTCCACTTCTCCATTCTCTTCTTGGTTCTGTACTTCACTTTGAAGTGTCATTTTATCAGGGTCAGAGTGAGATGGTCATGGACCCTCCCACGTATGTATTTGTCAGTGACTGTATGAAGAAGATGCACACATATTTTTCAACTTTCTTTTTCAGAAACATGTAAATCTTTCTCAAAAGCCCCTAACACATTTCTCCTTAGTTTTTATTGGTTAGGGTTATATTGTGTGCCCAACCTGGTTGAGTCATGTGCCAATCATTGGCAATGAAATAGTCACACGAGGATAGGCTTAGAATAATCATTGGAAGTGAAATGGATATTAGGAAATTAAGCACAGAACACACTACAATGACAAATATATAGTAATTTTTGGAGTCATTTTAGGAAAATAAACTTCAAGATGAAAGGAGTTTGGTTTTACTGCTTATCATTGTGTTTGTATCATGGAGACCTATGCTTTTATTTTCTTTCTCTAATGAATGAGAAAATAGATATTACAAAAGAATTGTATTTTTCTTCAGCTGCAAGTATCCAATCCAATACCACATGGTAGGGGAAAAAAATACATGTAGTTTTCCCATTTAGTACTTTTGTTTTATTCTTTTAGATATTTCCCAGAAGCAATAATCATTTAGAGTAAATAGACAGCTCTCTTTGTAAAGATCTGGGGTGAGGAAATAAAGAAGGAGTGCATTTAAAATTATAAGCACAATCATTTTATATTCTGGTTAACTAGGTTAAGTAGGGGTAACTTCAAAATCATGAAGATGATAGAGTGGAAAATAAGATGACGAAGTACAGACTGGAATGTCTTCTTCAATGATCTCAGTATCCTATTCAAAATTTCTTCAAATATCAGACAATTTTAGATGATTTCTTTTTTTAAATATCAAATGTCTTTTGGGTAAGCCCAAGCCTGGTTCATACCTTCAACTACATTTTGAGTTGTTGTTTTTATCCCACTTGTTTTACTAGGAGAGGTACCTATCTTTAAATCCTACCTAGTTTTCCGAAATTTGCCACCTCTACTCCTGGAAACTAGACTGTTTCCTCAGTCACTGAAGTATTTCCTGATATAATGCTGGCAGGTCACACCATGGCCATCCCATGGCCACTCATGCCTCTTCTGCACATGCTTCTTCCATGCTTCCAGCACAGTGACTCTCTAACACACTATGATCATCTCAACAAGATCTGGGATCCTTTTTCTTATCTGCCACAATCCTTGTTAAATTGTCTGCCTCATAGAAGATGTTCAGTAAATAACCGTAAATTGCCCATAGGAAGAGGTAATTACCGAAAAATTTCCCCAATATTATACCTATTAGTATAGTGTCCTGGCTTTGGAGTCAAACAGAGCAGGAGTCATGTCCTAAGTCCCCATTTACAATCTAGGTGACTGTAAATAAGCTAATCTCTGTGAGCACCTGTTCCACATTCACAAAATTGGAACAATAGTATCTAACAATGGGCACGTAGCAATAGGATTGTTAGAAGATCAAATTAGGTAATACAAGAAATAAATTTGGAATATGCTTGACATATAGGACACTCAATGTAACATCAGATTTACTCAAATTATCATCTGTTGTGCCATGGATTGAAGTGTAGGAAAAAGAAAAACAGTTGGGAGACCAAATCCCCAATGGTATCAACAGCAGTGATTATAAAGGTTATGGAGTCAGCTGGCTGCTTCCTATGGCTCTAGAGAGTTTACATATGAAAATCATGAAAACAAAAGTATATCTGAGGAACACAGAAATAGCAGAACAAGTATGACTGAGATGAAGTTTAGTTTAGATTGCAGGAGTGACAGATTTGTAACACTGATTAAGTGTGTAACCACGCCAGGTAGGAGCATTAGTGGAAAAGCAGTGGACCCTGAGATATGAGATAGGGGTGTTTGGGTATACATGGAAGAGCCTAAGAACTTTGAATTTCCAAATTTTCTGGAGTTCTTGCTGGACAAGGCAGCACTTCCTATTCTCCAGAGAACCAGATCTCTTTTCCATAAAAACATTCCTATCGTTTACTCTGAGTTTACATCATAAACTGATGCTAATTCTCCTCAGGATAATCTCTTTCCACTGATTATTACCTCCAGGCCTATATATAGACTTAGAGTTCTGTTTAATTCAAGCATTAGCCTCTGGAAAGAGATACATTTACCAAAAATGTTCTGTATCAGTAGGATTCTGAGAAGTATTTGTGGAGTGCATTCTAAAGGTGTTGGTCAGTATGGAAAAGAGATACACGACTTGATCAGGTGGAATTCATTAACAGGTGTGCACCCACCAAGACTTTGGCTTTTAATATCTTGGCTTCAGCACCTGTGACTGGTGTTATTATCAATAGTCAGATGACCAATCAAACCTGGACTCGACAATTGCTTACAATCAATGAAGTTGAAATGCAGCCACTTCCAAAAGCAAAGGATTAACAAATGAGTTCATAGGCTACTGAAATGATTATGTTGGAATGGATCTGTTAGAAGCAACTTGTTCCTCCAATCCTACTAGGGTCCAGAAAAGACTTCTTTCCTAAAAGCATTAAGAAATACCTTGGGGAGAGGGGAAAGCACCAGAATATTTGAAGAGCTCTGTGCTGGTTCTATTGTGCAAACTATGATGACAGTGGGTAATCCTTAAATGGATTGTGTTCCCTTATCTCACAAGAGGAAAACAGAGGTTCCCAGAAGGATAGAGATCAGACGGCATCATGAATCATTTAACTCTGAGAGACAAGGTGGGTGGCTCATGCAACATAAGCCTCAGAGACAAAAGTGTAATTCAGTGGTTTCCCAAATTTTGCTGTGCATTAAAATCACCTGCCTGCTTTTCCTTCTGCTAACCTCACTCACTCTGTATTCTCTCTTCCATGAATCCTGCAGATGACAAAAGGAATAAAAATTCAGTAAACTTCTGGGCCTTAGATTTTTTTTAAGGTAAATTTCCAAAAAAAAAAAAAAAGTGAACGGATAAGGAAGGTTTTCTCCTGGCTAATATCTATTTTCAAATTTATTCATTATTCTGTTTTTAAAAACAATTCCCTTCTACTAATTTATTAGCTGCTCCCCTTTCTCTCAGTCCTTTAGTGACTCTTCCAGGCTGAGTGAAGACATCTATAGACTTTCATTAGTCTCCTTAATCTGCTGTCCAACTCCAATCTCCCTTATATGTTGCCTGAAACTGCCTTCTTAAAAATTACCCAAGAACTCTGTCAATTCCAACAGTCTTTCCAGTTCTCATTATTTTATTCTTTTCCATAATTTGATACTGTTGCTTAAATCCAACTGCTATTGCTTTTCTTTCTTCTCTCCTTGGTCATATTTCCTCCTCTTGCCTTCCTAACTGTGGCCATCACCTCCGATGTAGTTCCTATTTAATCCCATTCTTTTATTTGTAAGAAAGCTTATTCTTGCTCAAGGCTCTGACATTGCAGGTGACTCTTGCAAAGGTAAATTCACTATTACCTATTCAGAACTGCAATTTAGAATCTTTTATTATAATCCAAATAGCCACTACAATTTTGAGTCGGAGATGTTGTCACAGCTTCAAATTTCCTGTTCAAAATCAAGGTAATGTTTGTTTTCTTCTCTGAGCACAGTGACTCAGTTATGTGACTTTGTTATTCAAAATGTCTCTCTTAATCTCCCACTTTCTTTCCATTCCTTGTGTCACTATTCCTTTCATCTTTCACAGGGATCAATTCAATAACCTCTTTACTAGTCTTATCTTCAGTCTCTCTTCACACCATTCCCACAACAGATGGCTGCTTGATTAAGCTTTCAACAACATTGATTTTATTAAAGTATGCCTCTGTGCACAAATATGCCCTCAGGATAAAATTTGAGCACAGTGAGTGTGGCTTTCAAAGTCCCTCCTTATCGAACTCTTGCCACCTATCCTCCTTCCTCCTGCCACCCTTATCTAGTCACTGTTACATAAAAACATTCTATAGTCATTTTATATTCATTTTTGTTTTAGTATCTTTGTTCAGTTCTAGGAACTATTTTTGATAACTGCTGCATGTACTACTATATTACTGCCTATCATCCAATAATTTTAGTTTCTCAAGATTAAGAAATAGATTATGATGAGTCATAAAATTGACATCTATGCAGATAAATGCATTATTTAATAACATAGGAAAATGCTCTTAGCATTGGTAATTTTTTAAACTGTAAAATGTATATTATATATATTCATATATATTATGTATGGTAAACATGTTGATATATATTTATATACTTAAATATTTATAGAGCTTTCCTTTTGATATTGAGATTATGAGTGGCTAATTTCATTTCTTATGTATTTCAGTAACTTCAGAATTTTCTGCAAAAAAACACTAGTTATTCATATAACAAAATAAATATATGGAGGATTAATAAAAACATTAAAAATGCACTTGTATTTTTAGATATATTTACATATTCTATCATATAAAATTTTTTGAAAGTTTTTACAATTTCATCTTATTATTTATTACATTTATTTTATCTTTCTACAAGTATTATTAAATGGGTCCTAACTCTTTGTTTTCCATCCAGAGGTTTGGTGCTAGTGTTATAATGAAAATATGGCTTTGAGGTAGGTATTATGAGAATATTATGAAAGGTTTTCTGCCCTTTGCTTTAAACACCACACTCTAGTTTATTAACATTCTTGACAAAGCACTGCTTACATTTTTCCTCAAATGATTTCTGGGTCTCTTATTACTCACCCTTGAACTGATCATCAAATGTCTACTTACAAAAAGAAGGAGTCGGAAACTGATTTTTCTCCTTTAGTGATTACTTGACACTTGGAATGAAAAAGCCTGTTGTTACACCTTCATTGAATCTTTAAAAATATACATTCTGTTTAATACAAAGAACAACTGGAAAAGAAGTAGGCCTGAAGGACTGTATAATTTAGTCATACAAACAAGTTTTCATTATCCACACTGACCTACTGTATGTGATTTAGCTCAAAGAGTCAGCAAGAAGGAAGGAGACAAGAAACAGCCTGGGAATCTAATGAACTAGAAGACAATTGTTGAATATATATTATATATCCAGCTTGGGATATTCCCCTACGTATGCTAATGGAAGCATTTCTCATGCTATTTAGTTTCCTTGAAAATATCATTGAACCGATTTACAATCCTACAATAATATATAACGCTGCCAGTCTCATTTTGAGTAATGTTATTTTCCAAAGTACATTTTTGATGACTGCAAAATCTATATTCCTATCCCCTCTTTCTCTTTCATCCTGAAAGCCATATTTCAAAATATCTGGATCTCAAAAGCCACCTCAGACTTAGTATAAACTAAACTGAACTCTTTACCTTCCCTAGAAAGTTTATGACTTTTCCTGTTTCCTATCGCCATGAATAATGTCAGAACTGTCTAGATCCCCAAACGTGGAAGCTTCAAACTCATCCTCAAATATGATCTCTCTCATTTCTTCCCAAGGCAATTAATCAAGCTGTATTAATTTTATGTCATCCATGTCTTTCAAGTCTGTTTGTCTCTCTAACCAATGTCATTGTTTTATATCTGTCTTCCATAAACTCTCAACTAGTATTTGGCAACAGCATCCTAAGTGGTTTGTTTAACTCCTAAGTAACTTTTATCCAGTCACTAAAATTACATTCATTAAAAAAACAAGGGAAAAAATTTAAAAGTCAATGTCTTACTTAATATCTTTTATCATTTTCCAATGATTTAATGTCAAATTCCTTAACACAATATACAAGCTCTCTACAACCTAATTCTTCAAACCAGATTTCTCATCTTCCTATTTTACTCTTACCATGGAAGTCAAAGCTCTCTCAAAAACCCTACCTAAAGCCCTTACCAAAAGCCAGTACCAAATGTGAGATGCAAAAATGAGTCATCTTGACTAGCCCAGCCCTAGTCAAGCCTCTAGATGAGAGCAGTCCAGCCAGCACTGCATGGAGCAGACAAAACTAGTCCAGCTAAGGCCAGTCAACCCCAGAAAATTCTGACAGACAGTAAATGGAAATTTTTACTTAAGTGACTGAGATCTTGGTGATTTGGACATACCAATAGATAACTGAAATAATAATTAAGAATCCAAAAAGGCTTCATTAACTATGCATTGGTGTATAATATCTGTTAAATCCAAGCAGACTTCTAACTTAAGAGTATTCCTCACTCCACCCCAAATTTCATCTTTAAAAATCTGCTTATTTTACTTATTAATTATAGTGAAAGGAGTATTTTCTATACTCTTTGCCTAGAAACTTTGAAGCCTAGAATTTAAATTTGTACCATGTAATAGAACTAGGAAATTTTTTTTTTTTTTTTTTTTTTTGCTATGGGGAAAAAATTTCCATTTCCAAGTATTCTCTTCTCAAATATTTCCCTATTCATTTTTAATTCAGTTCAAAGAAGAAACAGTATGTGATATTGTGAAATATATATTTGGTTTTCCTTCTCGTTACCTGTCATACAACTCCTAAAATTCTTGGAATTTGCAAAGTGGTCAGTGTTTCTTCTATGCTAATGAGATGACTGGTGGCTGGCAGACTCTGGGTAGCTTCTGGATGGAGGCCGTCACAGGAAGCCAAGGCATGATTAGGAGGTTGGGCCTTTTCAGCTCTACCCTCTAACCTCTATGGAGAGGTACTACAGGTTAAGTTGATCACCAATGGCCAATGATTTAATCAATCATGCCTACATAAAGAAGCCTCCATAATGGCCCCAAATGACAGAATCCAGATGAGCTTGTGGATAGCTGAACATGTGAGGGCTTCTAGGCAGGGGAACGAGAACACATTCACTTGCCAGGAGGGTGGAGCACCTCAACTGCATGGGACAGAAGGACCTGTACTCAGGACCCTTCCAGACCTTGCTCTATGTATCTCTTCATCATCTGTATGTTTAAGGTGTCTCTTCATTTGGCTTTTTGTTTTTATCCTTTAAAATATTCTTTGTCATGAACTGATAAATATGTTTTTCTGAGTTCTGTGTACTATTCTAGCAAATTAATGGAACCCAAGGAGAGAGACAAGGGAACCCCAATTTATAGCCTGTTGTCCAGACACACAGACAAAACAACCTGGGGCTTGCAAATCAATCAGCATTAGAGTGGGGCTCTGTCTTGTGGAACTGAGTCCTCAATCTGTGTGACCTGTCACTATCTCAGGATAGATAGTCAGAACTGAATTGCAGGACACCCTGCTGGTGTCCCTTACAGAATTGATTACTTGCTTGCTGGTGGGGAGAAATCCCCACACATCTGGTGTCAGCAGCAAGTTGTGAGAGTATAGTGGGAGAAACCAAGTTTGCTTTTTCTACTCACAGCAATATAAGCAAACAAATAAGAACAGCAAATATTAACCCTGAGTCCAAGGAATACCCATACTAGATGGGCATTCAAATAAGTGAGCAAACAATTACAGTGCTAATCCTGTGGTAGAGCAACACATTGGTTGCTATAGGAATAAAGTAGGCAACTCCTTAATTCCTCAAGAGAGGGGGCAGTAATGAGAACAATTTCCTTTGAGGAGAAAACTGTTCTATTCTGAAGGATGACGAAGAAGTATCCAGCAGTGAAAAAGAGAACAGATATATCTCCTGACAGAGTAATTATTATATAAATGTAAGGATCCAATCTATGAAATATTTTAGTATAACTTGAATATTTGCCTGGTGGATGTTTGGACATGACAAGGGTCAGAAATGTAGATAGTGATCAGGTTCAAAAGATATGTATGTCCTCTCAAGAGGTTTCAGCTGAATCCTGTAGGTGATAAAGGACAGTAAAAATTTTATGTAAATTATTGGTGTTATCAGATTTGCATTTTACAAAGATCTCACAGGAAACAAAGTGGGAAATTGGTAAGAAGGCAGTAGAGATGGGGGTTGGTAAAACAGCTAGGTAAATAATAGAATAAGACAAATTAAAATGTACATATTAATATATACATGAACAGTGACATAGGGCATGAAGATAAAGGAACATAAGTATGTTAGTTTTTGGAGGTAGAATTTAAAGGGCTTGTTGACTGGACATGTGAGTGTGAGAAGTTAACAATGACTCCAAAGTTCTTGTCAAGCAAGATGGAGGCAATTCTTACACCATTTTCCAAAAGATGAACTTGAAGTAAACATGGAATAGGTGAAAAATTATGACTTTGAAATGCTTGTGGGATATCTAGGTATAGATACTAAATAGATTAAATAATATTGTTTACTCACTAGCAAATCTTGTTGTACATTAAAGACCATAGTATCTAAAACTAACAGCTGTAAATTGTTATACATATGGTATCAAAAAGTAAGCTCTAAACAGAACTGATTAAACTGGGATTCCACAGATCAAGAAATTGTTTTATGTGTATTTTAAATCATTTACTCAATATATTATATTTGCATAAGAGGAGTGGACCTGAAGGAATTCATTACATTTAAGAAAAAATTCTAAGTATGCCAAAATGAGCAATAAGAAACATGACATTACCAGATTCCAGAGTTCCTATGTTTAAAATGTAGTTATTGCTACAATTTTAATGAACCTATGGGAAAAAACCCACATAGACTAAAATAAGTTTGAAATAATATAAAGTACCTAAAATATACTGAGTTAAACTACTTCTACCTAATATAATAGACTTTACTAGAATAACAAGGGAAAGGGATATTTAATGTAAAGTATTCCATTCGAAAAATATTTCATTTGAGAATTACACTTAAATTGTTTTTAGGTAAGTGTACTTTTAGTGCATCTTTTCTTTTTAATTGAAAATGATTTACATGTACTTAAAGCTAGAGATAGTGAATAGTAAACATACCTTTAACTCCATCTATTGCCAAAACCCCAATAAATAACAGTACACCATTTTTTTTAACTTATTAATCTGTGAGGAGTAATGGAATGTAAGATATAATAACAAAACAAACAAGCACGCAAACAAGCAAGAAACTGGATCAATATGGTAAAGGAAACTCAGAAAAAGTTAAATTATACTGTAAAACACACTCGCTAGATTGACTAAAATGAAAAACATTTAACAATACCAAGTTTTGGCCAGAATGTGGAAAAACTAGAATTCATACACTGTTGCTGAAAGTGTATATTGATACATCCACTTTGGAAAACTGACACCTCCACTAATTCTGAACTTATTCTATGACCCAGCAATCTTATTCCAACTTGTGTACTCAACACAAACGAGCACATGTGTGCACATAAGATATGTACAAGAACATTCATGATATTATCACTCATAACTGCTTCCAACTTGAAACAACCAAACTTTCCATCAATAGTAAAATCAATAAATGAATTGTGGTGCACTATATATGATGGATTATTATATATAATGAAAATGAACTTGGCAAAGTGAATTAATCTCTTAAATAAAACATTGGGACAAAGAAGTCAGTCACTCAAAAAGTACTATCTAATAGCATTTACATAAAGTTCAAAAACAGACAAAATTATTCTATGATTTTAGAAGCTGTACTAGCGATAAGTTTTAAGGAGGAACTAGAGTACGATGATCAGGAGAGGACATGAGAGAAATTCTGAGTTGCTTGTTATATTCTCTGTCTTCACTTGGATGAAAACAAAGATGTATTAACTTCACAATACTGTATTAATTATACAATCACAATGTTTGCAGAGTTCTTGAAGGATTTTTCTGAAAAATTCTGAACATATTTTGCTTATTGAAAAACATAATTAAATAGAAATCTACAATTTTTTTAAGGTGCTTATGGGTCCATCATATAAAATACTGTGAATTAGGCCAAGTAAGATAAATCAAGGACATTCAGTGGATTTAGCAATAAGGCAACAAGAATACTAACTGTTCTTGTTATAGACAATTTCCATAGTATGGTGGGAAAAAAACCTACAAATCTGTATTTAAGAGGGACTGTGAAGTTAGAGAGTGGTAACAGTAATCACAGTCGATTCTTTCAAGACGTTTTACTGCAAAGGGGACAATTTAAACAACAGTTAGATGTAGGGGCTGGGCCTAGAAGAAAGGATGGATGGACGGATGGAAAGAACGTGAGCAGGGTGAATGAAGGAGTAGGCCAAAACGCCTGCCTGAAGCTGCTTGTTTGCTGTGTGCAAAGGTCAGCTGAAAACAGCTGACCTATACGGAAGTTGTTAAAGAAATTAGCAAATGGCCCTGGCCCTTTGCACATGTCCTTGGAAATAAATACGGGGAGGAACTTAGCTGAGGAGGCCATTTTCTCCTTCAGACTTTGGCCTCTCCCCTGCTGTCTAAACACTATGTGTTTTGAGTAAACTATTCCTTCACTACCCAGCTCAGGAGCGAAAAGCAGCTGCAACAGTTAGAGGTCAAGGGAGGATTAAAATACAAGAAGTTCTAGAACATGTTTGTAAATAGATGGGAATACACGTTAGGGAAAGAGGCATCCATAAAGCAAGGAGAAAGATAACAGTTGCAGGGACAAGAGAATGTGAGAGAGGAAGGGAACCAGAGCCCAGGTGGATGTTACCTCCATGGTCACAGGATGGTAGGAGAGGAGTGTGGGCTCAGGTGCTGGTCGGATGGGAGACTTGGTGCAATGCAGATCAGGGAGTTTATGTCTGCTTGCTTTGCCATCTGAGTTAAGAGGAGTGAGGATACAAGAAACATGAGGAGAGAAAGGGGTTTGAAATGATCATTTTGGAAAGAGGAAAGTAGGAGTGTAGCAGTAAAGCTCAGAACATGGTTTGTTTCTTTACCATCACTGTGTAGATTTCAAACAATGCTAAGTAATTTCTGGAGATTTAGAAGAATAAAAACATTGTTCTTGGTGATGGAAAAATATCAATTTATTTAGAAGTAGTTAATTCCTAAAATTAGAATCTGGTTAGGAAAGGAAACTAAAAAGGCCCTTCAAGCTATTTCTTAAATTAGACTGAACAAATACATGAAAGAGCAATCAGATTGTATTGTCATCTAAGTAAATAAGTGTAAAATCATTTATATGAGGTAAAAAACAAAGACATCTGTTGCTAAAGTTAAATGAAATTGGTGTCAGTGGAGTTTCATGTGGAAATTATTATTATTTAAATTCAAATATTAGGCTATCGTTGGAGATTTTTAAAGTTATGATAGGAAGAAAGAAATAAGCTGGGTGAAGTGGCTCATGCCTGTAATCCTAGCACTTTGGGAGGCCAAGATGGGAGGATTGCTTGAGGCCAGGAGTACAAAATCAGCCTGAGCAGGAGCAAGACCCCGTCTCTACAAAAAATACAAAAGGTAACCAGCCATGATGACACATTCCTGTAGTCCCCCCTACTCAGGAGGGAGGCTGAGACAGGAAGATAGCTTGAGCATAGGAGTTTGAGGTTGCAGTGAGCTATAATGACACCAGTGTACTCTAACCCAGGGGACAGAGAGAGGGAGAGGGAGGGGGGAGAGGGAGCAAGGGGGTATGGACGGAAAGGAAGCGAAAAAAACAAAATAATGAATATTATATCTTTAGGAAGTTTGCTATCACATAAGGGAAATATACCTGGAAAGAAAGAAGAGCAATCAGTGCAAAGAATATGATAATAGTAGCTATGATGTACAGTGCTAAGTGGTAACAGTTGTAACAAAGTGATTAACTCTTATTTGGGGGAGCTGCACATTTCAGAGGTCTGATATACACAGAAGCCAAGAGCCTTCTGGTAAATCTTTTGAATCCTGTGTGAAAGTGCATTTTATTCTGAAGGTATGGTGAAACTACTGAAGGGTATCAAGCAAGAGAGTGAGTTAGTTAGATTTATATTTTTAAATGATTGCTTGAATAGTGGCATAGTGTTTGAATCAGAATAGAGGAAGAGCAAAATTGAGATAGGCTGTTAGGTAGTAACGTAAAGCAAAACAAAAAGGCAGAAAGAAAGAAAAGAAAAAATTCAGCTGAGAAAAGTGAGTGTTTTGTGAATGAATTAAGGTGAATTAAAGAAGAAATAGTGCAGCATACTTATATAAATTATAGGCTCTCCGGACAGTCTCCTTGCCTCTCAATCCCATCTTGTCTACTCACTCCTGTGTTACCTCCAGTAATACTTTCCTTTGTTTCATATTTTCTGTAAAATGAGGATGACAATAGAATATAACTCCTATGATCATTATTAGGATTAAAGTAATTAATACTGATGCTTTGCTTTGAACAGTACCTGGCACATGGTAAGTGATCAGTAAATATTAGAAAAGAAAATTAAAAAGCAGAACATGTCAGTTTGGGGTAGTATAAAGAAAGACACAGAAGAATGAATTGAGGATGGTTTCAAGTTTCTTATTCAGTTAATTGAAATGATAGTAATGCCAATATAGATAGGGAACAAAAGGAAAGGCAGATTTGAGAGATGATAATAAGTTCAACGTTTAATATGTTCATTGTGAATTACCTGAGGAAAATCTTATTAAGCACGCTTATTAGGCAGTTAGATTTTTTTAATCAAAAGTTCAGTGAAGAGGTAAATATTTGTGAATCACTTCTGTGTAGGAGCAGATGAAATCATTCATTGCAGATGTTATTATCTGGAGAAACTATGTAGATTTACAAAAGATAAAGGTTCACATAATATACATAGAATCAAGCAAAAAAGAGAAAATTGAAAAGGTGTAGTCAAATTTGAAGAAGAAATATGAAATAAACATGTAAAAATACCAAGGGAATAAAGATTTTCAGAAAGAATAGTATTCAATATTATTACATTCAAACATAGGAAATGGGGCGAGAATATAAAATCTCCTTACTCCTGAGTACTCACTAGCAGAGTTGTTAACATCTATGTTTCTACCGTAGTCTGTTCAAGGGAATATAAGCTTTTGTTATCCTGCTTTTCAAAATTCTTCCAACCTCTGCCCATTGCCCAATTCCAAAATCACCTCCATATTTTTAGGTTGTTTGTTAGAGCAGTACCTCTAGAAACCAAGATTTGTATTAGTTTCTTTTTCTGCAGTAACAATTCTTCATAAACATACTGGCTTACAAGAAGACACATTTATTTTCTTACCGTTCTGGAGGTCAGAAGTCTAACATGCGTTTCACTGAGCGAAAATCAAAGTGTTGGTGGGACTACATTTCATCCTGCAGGCTCTAGAGGAAATTTCATATTCTAGGCTTTTTCTAGCTTCTAGAGACTGACTACATTCCTTGGTTTTGTCCCCCTTCCGTCTTCAAAGCCAGCAATAGCCAGTCAAGTTTCCTTATGATGGCAGCTCTCTGTTTCTACTGCTTCTGCCTCTCTCTTCCCCTTTTAGGACCCTTGTTATTACGCTGGGCCCACCCAGATAATTTAGATTAATCTCTTTATTTTTAGGTCGGCCGTTTAGCAATCTTAATTTTTCTTTGCCATGAAACATTTTCACAGGTTCTGGGAGTTAGGAAGTGGGCATTTTCGGGGGGCCATTATTCCACCTACCACAACATCATTCATGACATAATTGAGTGCAGTCCTAGGAACATGATAATGACATAAACCAGATTACATTGTGTTCAGGAATGGATGGATGGTTAGGAAGAGAAGACAGACTCACTTATAAGAAATATGATGAATAGGAAATAAATAAAAATTTAGAAGTGGGGAACATGTAAAACAGTAGTTTCCTTTTTCTTTTTTGTTATTAAGATTAGCGATACTTCAACATGGCCATCAGGTGCTAGGTAGCTGGTTTGTGGAAGTCTGATAAATATGAATGGTATCTAAACTTTTAACTGAGAGGCTGAGGTTTTTTTTTTTTTTTAAATCATAGCAAGAATCAATATATGTATCAAATAGCATATCAGCCAGGTTCCTTGCCATTATCTTATTCACGTTTTTTCACTTCTTATGGATTAGAAGTGAAAGTGGTAAAGATATCCTATTATGGTACGTGTTAAATGTGAGAAAAATAATATCATAGCAATTAAGAAAACAGGCTCTGCATAAGTTTCTTTCCAACTGATTTCACAACACATTCACCAGAAAGAATGATATTAAAAAGACTGATATTATCAAGCATTAGTATATACGCAGAGACACTGGAACTCTCATACACTGCTGATAGAAAAGTAAATTGATAAAACTATATTTGAAAAGAGGTTGGAACTCTTTCAAACAATTTATAAAATTAATTTTCTGAACAAATTTAGAATTCTCCTAGGTATATACCTGAGAGAAATAAATTTTATATATAAATAAATAAATAAATATATATATATATATAAAATCTCAACCCAAAACAAGAATGATGGTTGTATCAATTTTATTTGTAATTGCCCAGTGTTGGAAGCAATCAAGATGTATGTCAAAAGAAGATAGATAAATTGTTTTACGTTCATAAATTTATACAACAAAATACTACACAGAATTAATCACTGTCATGAACAATGTGGAGGAATGAACAAATATAATATTGAATAAATGTAGCCAGATTCAAAATAATGTCTATTGTACCATTCCGTTTATACAAAGCTCTAAAACAAATCAATCAACAGTTTTAGAAGTCCAGATAGTGGTAAACTTTGGGAAGGAGAGTAGTGGTGACTGGCATGGAGTACAAGGGGCAAGGAGGGTCTATGCGGGAGCTCAAGTTCTATTTCTAAACATGGGTGTTAATTACACTAGTATTTTCACTTTGCCAAATTTTGTCAAGCTATATACTTCAGATTTGTGCACTTTTCAGTTTGGTACATGAATAAATCAGAAAACTGACATGAAACAGTGTAAAAAGTAGTCTCAGAGCAATGAGGAAGAAAGTAAAGGATGGCTGTGCCTGCTTGATGGGAAAATGCCCAGGGTATCTGGTATGGGAGATGAGTGCAGATGGCCAGTCTAAAAAGACAAAAAGCAAACAGACAAGCAAAAAAGCATAATTGCCAACTTCAAGACTAAAGAATTAACAATATTCAAAAAAATTTTCAAAATATGTCTGTAGCTGATTGCTCATATACTTTATTGAAATGGGAGAATAGAAATGAGAAAACCAATGTGCTTGTAAAATAAGTGTTATTTTAGCCTACAAACTCGCAAAATTTCAAAATGATCGTTAGAATTCCAAAGAAGTATTGATGCAACTAAATATAAGTTGTCATGTGCACAGATGTTACTGCAGTTTTACCCTATATTAACTATAATTTCAGCTTGTGATATTTCTCCTCTTCAAGCAAAGGCTATGATCCCAAATGAAATGCCAGATGGCAAAAAGGTTGTATCATATACTCTGGAAACCAAATCCAAAAACTTTGAGGATTTTGTTCAATGGGCCATTGTTACATTTGGCCTAGATTATTTAAATATTAAGCATGATGTAAAACCCAGATGAGAATTATTTTGAAAATCATGTTACTTTATATATAATTTCTAAATGTACAATAATTTTTCTAATTCCCCAGGTTGTTTTGCTTTTAATTTACTGTGATTGCTACATAACCACTCATTTCATCTTTTTTCCCTAGACTTAAATGCCGAAATGGTCATTGAGTTAAGCACTGGATCATTCCACAGTGTCACCTTTTGACTTCAATTGGCCCTAGAAAGTATTTAGCTTTAAGTATATTTTGTTAAGAAGTTTGGCAGTGGAAGAATATCGAAATTTTACTGGAATCTCTACGGAAAGCCAGTTTTTAGCTCTGCCAAATAAAAAATGATGAATTAATTTAGAAATTTAAATGTCTCCAATTTAAAATAATAAATCCCTTCTACTTCCTAGCAGGGGGAACTGACCATTTATAAAGACTCTTGATAACTGAGAACATATCCACTTGGAGTCTGTTCCATGCAAACATGGAATGCTTATTTTTATTGAAGGTGTATTGCAAAACACCATTCCAAACAGCATTTTCTCTTCTGAAGTAAAAATAAACTCAATCGCGAATGTTTTGTTTCTAAAATAACTTCTTTTGTAAAAGTAAACATGGAAAGAGACAAAACTGGTATTGACCAAAGAATAGCTCATTTTTGAAAACCTATGATTTCTATATAAGGAAGTATTGTATTTTATAAAAAAAAATCATTAGAAAATTTGGATCTGGATCCTTAGTTCATCATTAACTAACTCTGATCTTGAATAGGACAGCAAAAGTTTTTGGTCTTCTATTTCCTCCTCTGGTAGGCAACTACATTTAATGTATTTATAATCCCTATGATCCTACTTATCTCCAAAAGTCAATGAATTTCCTTGAAAATTCAAGAAAAATATGCTTTTATGTATTCTTTTCAAACTTATTTATGTGACTTATATATTGCAAGGAACCAGATCACCGATTTTCAAGTGTTTTAGCAGCAGATACCATCCCTCAAATTAAATCTTATTAAAAAGCAAAAAAAAAAAAAAGTAAAAGTTGTGTTGCTCCTATGAAAGGGGCTGGGGAGCTTCAGGTGCATTATAGCTTTTTGTTTTTTTTTCTCTTGACTCCTAAGTAGGACTTTGCAGAATCTCTAAGGCTCCTTAGAATATAGTTTAAAAATTGCTACCATAGACAAATTAAGAATAAATGTTTTGGACTCTAGGATTATGTTATGGGAACTGAGAATATGATACACCATTACCTATTTTACACTTTACAATTTTTAGAGAATGATTATATGTGCCTTTCTTGTCTTTTGCTTATCACTAACCATAATAATTAGCCTCACATATCAAGTACAATAAACCCCCCTAATAACTTCATAAATGTGCTGCCTGAATTAGATCTCACTTTAATTAACTCCACTATGACAAATCTTATTTCCAGATGACTTCTTCAAATATTTTCACTTTTTCAAATATGAAAATCATAAACTACTAGAACTATGATATATTTTATCAATGCTGATAATATAAAATTTATCTAATTATTATAATTATTAATACAATTACATATAAGGAAGCAAATACTTTGATAGTAATTTGGCATTTGAAGCACCATTTCTGCCTTACTAGGATGATCTTTTACAACAAACTTCCATGATTAACCATCATTGATTAATGCCTATACAATGCGATACATACGGAAAAATGATAAAGAAGACAGTAAAAGTGGGCAGTAAGCAATACAAAAGATTTTATAATACGTGACCTTGCTTTGTTATATGATCCACATGTAATTCTGAAGGTACAAATCAGCTTTATACATAGATAGAGATAGAAAAAAATGAAAAAATATACTAAATAGATTTTCTAAAGTAATGTGGTAGGAAATTATAATGGCATACATTATCTAAGTCCAATAAATTAGACATCCCTTATTATTTCATGTAAAATGTTTAAAAAGACAGCTTAGGTATGTTCAATATATTGTGTTAGTTTGCTAAGGTTGTCTTTACACAGCACGACTAGGTAAATATAAAATAGAAATATATTGTCTCACAGGTCTGGAGGCTAGATGTCCAAGATCAAGGTTGCAATGGGGTTGGTTCCTTCTTAGGGCTATGTGTGAAACATCTGTTCCATGTCTCTCTTTGAACTTCTGGTGGTTTGCTGTCAATATTTGGCTTTCTTTGTCCTCTGCTTCCTCATCCTGATCTTTGCCTCCACCCTCACATGACATTCTCCCTGTATGTGTATCTGTGTCCAAATTTCCCCTTTTCATAAGGACACCAAACATATTGGATTAGGGACCCACCCCACTTCAGTATGACCTCACCTTAAATAACTGTATCTGCAAGGACCCTGTTTCTAAATAAGGGCCATATTATGAGGTACTGAGGGTTAAGATTTAACATATAAATTTTGGAAGGACACATCAACCCATCACCCAAGTTGAGTTTCAGCCAGATTTAGCAATGAT
Source organism: Eulemur rufifrons (assembly GCF_041146395.1). Classification (NCBI taxonomy): domain Eukaryota; kingdom Metazoa; phylum Chordata; class Mammalia; order Primates; family Lemuridae; genus Eulemur; species Eulemur rufifrons. The sequence goes on along the minus strand of NC_090998.1, from coordinate 64,812,428 downwards.
AAAATTATGAGAGAAGGAAGCACAGAAAATTAACAAATACTAGAAGAAAACAAAATAATGTTTTTGAAGGCATTTATCTTCCTGGTTGTAGTCTTCCTGCATGTAATTGCAAATCATAAGGAAAAGATAACATACCTGAAGAAAATAATGTAGTGGGCTAGTGATCAGAAAATACAAGAGTAAAAGTAGGATTCAGGAGTATCTAGTCCATACTAGAACAATGTTCAGCTCAGGGTGAGAACAAGTATTGCCATCATCTATTATGGCCAGTAAAAGGAAGCTGTACAATATTCCATTGCAACCATATCATTTAGTAAGCCTACATCAGAAGATTTTGAGCAGTGAAGTCACTACTTCTTGGCATGGGACCACAGTGGAACTCTGCAGAAGACACAGTAACCTGAGACTTATCATTAGGGAGCAAATTGTCAAGGAAAAATTTAAACTTGAGTGCAGATGTCTAACCAACCCACAGAAGAAACCAGAGGGAACTTAAATCATTATAGGGTATTCAATGAACAAAGATTTGCAATGACTAAGAGAAGGCAATTTGAATGAAATAGAGAATCTTTCATGCCAAGGGTAGAAAAAAATTGTAGTTTAGTATCTGAACTCTGAGAAAATATAAAGAAAATATGAGTGTATGAAAGAGACCTAGGAAAGTGAAAGTGTAGACAAATAGTCTGTAATCAGAACTGAGACTTAATAGTTAGAAAAAATCATGAACTCATTTGTGTCATTTATAGTGAGCTCACAGAGAGATCTATAAAATTTAATAGTTGAAATTGAATATCAAGTTCAGCTTATGTTGGTTATACTAATATATCTTTTATATTTGAGTCATTTACTATTAATATGTTAATTAATATACAGTTTTTCAATAGTGAGGGTTGATTATGGGTCAGTTATTTGACACATTTGTCAAAAATAAGTAAGACAGAGATCCTGTCCTCAAAATGCTCACAGTCTGGTAGAAGAGAGAGAGCTTGAAAAATGAGGGGCTAAATGCTGAGACTCAGTATAAAAGGATTTCAGGAAACCAAGGAAATAGTAGCTTACGGAGCAAATCTCATTTACTTTACCACTTAAGAAACATGTACATTTTTCAAACCAAAGAAAGTAGAAAACACTTTTTCAAGTGCTGAATCCCAAACATCATACAAATGCTCAACCTGTGCCTGCAGATAAGATTAATAGCAAACTAAAATCCCTGGGCCAGTACGTCCTGTTGCTAAATCTGACAATTTTTGGATCTCTTATATACACTTAACCCGTGTCCACAAAAGCATCTAGCCCCAATTAGAAATAATAATTTACAAATCATTTAAAACTTAAAATGGGGTCCATCTTTTCCAGATGATGACCAATTTCATTTTTGTCACTTACATAGTGACCACCAATTTCTTTGGGCAAATCCATAGAGCAAATATTTGTATTAATCTAGCAATTCTCTAGATAGACAAAAAGCTATTCTCCTGCAGACTAAAAGAAGGAACATGTAGCTCTGTTAATTAGGTAAACTGAATATGCCATAACAAATTCCTTCAAATCCTATGCTTTCTTTTCTAATAAAATTTTGAGTGGCTCTGTCCTTCCTATTATCAGCAGATGCAAGTTTCTGGGAAGGTTGTTAAGGAAATGCAGTTGTGAGAGCTTCTACAGCCTAAGCTTGTCAGACTGACTCTTCATCCTAAACACATTCTTTTTCTGCATTCATCTATAAAATGGGAATAATAATAATAATAACAGCAGTATAATGCAATATAAAGCGTTGTAGGAAAGTTGAATTAAATAACATATGTAAAGCTCGTAGAACAATGCCTGGCACAACGGAGACCTATAGAATTATTAAATTTTATTATTATTGTTAGAATTGCTTGGTAGAGTAAATGGCACACTGTAATAAAGGGCAAAGATCAAAGCCTGATTTCCCATGATTTTTAATATCAAAAGGATCATGCTAAAAGTGGTAACCAATACATGGTCACTGAAATTTTATTTTTGATTCAGCTAACTAATTCATGCTTCCACATTAATTTCATTTTGGTCACCTGGTCATAGTCTGGGTATATAAATGTGAATATTTATATATGGTTTAAATATCAGTAACAAGCACATTATGATATCAGAGAGAGATTCTTAATACAAACTAAATGAAGTTAAAAATATGTTTATATTTAATAAAATCAATATCTTTAGTTAAAAAGCAAATACATGGCCATAATTTTAACATAAATGTACCAAATGTAGGGCATTGACTTCCCTTCAGCAATGAGTGCATCAGTTTCCTCATCCGTGAAACAGAAATAGCACTTGCTTTATAGAAGCACCCTAAGGTTAAAATGAATACAAATTTGAGTTATATAACAAATATATATTCATAATCAAGGAGGTGAGTTGATTTAGTACATTGTTAACAGTATTGGTTCATTGTCAAAGAATTGCTTAAAATTTGTCTCTGCCTTTTGTTAGACTTAACATTGGCAAGTTATTTAATGTCTCTGAAACCAAGGTTTTTGCAACAATAATCACTACCATCATGGATGTTATAAAAGCAATTTAATGAACTATGGCTTTTTTTCCAATTATGAATGAAATAGCAAAAGCTACATAATTTAGGCAAAGTACATAAAAGTTTTAATAGGATTCAGTATTTTAAAATGCTTCTAAGCATTAGAATTATGAAATACACAATGAACTCGTACATATACATACATGCTTCAAAATACACTATTTTCTGTTTGTCCTTTAGTTATAAAATTTTTTAATATTTTTGGCTACTAAGTTTGAAAAGGAGGAAAAGAGGTATTAGAAAAACAAAATATAGTTGTCTATATTAAAAGTTAATGTTAGTTTATTATGAAAACCTGAGTTATCACTGCAGGTCTTCAGGATCTTTGCCTTACATTGCTTATAAAACAAAAATGACAGGATTAATTTCTTCTTCTCCCAGATTCAAATGGTAATAAAATTATTTTTATACTACTTTGAATCCTAACAAAATTCAAACTGAAAGATACAAAAGTATGTAATTTTGTATCCAAGATACAGAAGTATGACTGTTTATCATAACTGCAATAACTTTTTATCAGGTAATTGAGAAGGAATAAAATTTTATCGTGTAAGTATTATTGCAGTATAGTTACTTCATTTCACAACCTATCTTTTGAAATTCCATACATCTCCTCTGGATTTTGAAATTTTCTTAAAATTTATAGTGCATCAATAACATGAATCAATTCAGGGCTGTTGGGTACTGGTTTTGTTTTGTTTTTCCTTTCCTGTGAACTGATGGGATAACGTGGTAGATCACTTGCTTGGGCGTATATGACTACTTTAACTTAATAAACACCATCTGGAGGAATAGAAACCGGAACGTTTGCGTACATCTGGGCATAAATAACATGTTGCTATAAAAATGATTAATAATTGTATTTAGGAGGGCACAATTAACTATATTTACTTGGTGCCAGTAGGAGAGGTGAAAATGAGTATTTATCATTCCTACCTTCCCTTAATTTAAAAAGGCTGTTAACTAATGTTGTAACCTATGTGAGCAGTATTTCTGAAAAGTTTAATGTAAAAAATGGATGTTTTCCTTCTTTCATTCTCTGTGGGAGAGTGTACAAAAGCACATTAGATGATTTATTTTTAAAAACTGCTTTAAATCCAGTTTTTATGCATATATTTTGGATGAAAAGAAAATAAACACTTTTTTTATGGTGAAAGGAGTCAGCATGTTTTCTACTAAGATCTATACAGCCCTGAGACTATTCAATCTCAAGGAGACTTTCAGAAATAAAACTGTGTATTATTTTTCTGTAATCCTATCCAAGTCTAAAAAAAGTATGGACACTTTGCTTTAAATAATTCATCCACATCAGAGTCTTCACAAGAAAACTTTTGATTCCATGCATCCAACAAAGTAGAGAAATGATAAGATGATTCATTTTTAAAGTACTACAAATAGCACTTTATAGAGCTTTTTGAAAACATTGCCATTCACCAACCCTTTTTCTAAAGAAAACAATTAGAATCAAAACAATAACTTTTTTCCCATTACTAACTATGAAGTCTCAAAAGCATATTTTTCTTTTTTCCTCTCTCTCCCTCCTCCCCCTTCTAACACACACACACACAAAAACTCAAAATCACAAGTTATATAATTTTAATGTAAATGAGATACTAGATCAGGAAATGCTTTGAACAAATTTATTTCTATAATAGCACATTTTTTTCTCTATTAATATTTCTTTTAGTATGATTGGAAGGAATAGCATTTAGGGAAGGCATATTATATTTCAGTATTGTGTTTTACATGTACTACCAGTATGTCTCAAAATTTAGTATATACACAAAACACATGGGGATTGGATATAAATGCAGACTCAGAATAAAAAAAGAAGCAAGCAGTGCAAAAGAGTTTTCTTTTCTTTCTTTCTTTCTTTTTTTTTAATAAAAGAAGTATGAATGATTTCCTTCACAGTTACTTGGCTGAGCATTCAAGAATAGAGAGGAATCCTTGGGAGTGTGAATAATGGTCATACAGGAAGGACTACTGTTCTTCTCCTTTCAGTGTAACCATAATTGGGGTCAAACTGCAAAACCACTTTTTTTTTAAGGAAGAAGAAAAAAAGTGCCGAGATTACATATCCTCACTACTGCCTCAGCTCAGGATTTAAATATGATATTTAAATTTTACCTCCTCTGTCCTGTGATTTTTGTAGGCACAAAAATGAATAATAGTGGCAAAGACAGAAGAAAGAAGGAGAACGTTAAAGGAAATACACACATATTGTGAGCACAAATGAGAAGACCTAGATATAGCTTTATAATGTCTAAGTTTCCTATTCTAGATATTCAATTTTGATATTGTTAGCTTTAAATAATTTTATTATCCTAAAAATTCTCTAGAAGCACACATTGAGAAAGTGTTTTATTTAAATTATATTAAATTTTCAATTTATTTGAATATATAAAAACAAAAATAAAACATAGTATTATTAATAAATATGTTTCTCTCAGTGATGAGTATGTGTATTTTTTATGATGAACAATACTGAACATCACTACCCAATAATCCCTTGGAATTGGTGAAATATATGGAAACTAGAAGGACAAATTAGTGAGCCCATCATTATTGAAAGATTTAAAGACAACTAGATTGTTAAAATTGCAGATCTGGGAAAATGGCCAACGTTAATGGCAGAAAGAATTTACTGTGGTCAATGTGAAAGTCTAAAGGGAGGTCACCCATTCAGAACTTGGCCCAATAAACTACAGTGTATATTGTAATATTACCAATATACAAAAGAAGTTTATATAATGGGGACATTAGCATCTAAATTTGGAATTCTAAAACACTTAATGTAAGTTATTGGAAATATATCATGAATTTTTTGAAAAACATTTTTCTTCACATTACAGTGAACACTTAGAACACAAACCTTATTAAATAATGCTTGCGTATATTGTTTTTTCCCTTAAGTGAACATGGAGCTTTTGGCATTATGTTTATCAAAGAATATTTGAAATTCTTTCAAATATTGAAAAATACTAATGACATTTCAGTTTCCTTGTTCTGTTAAGATACAGTTTTGACAATCAAATAATACATTATATGGATCATATATTTAGTTTTGTTTGATGTATTGCTAGAAATATATTTTCAGAAGAATTCTGTAGCCTATACATGTTTATGACCAATAAAGAAATTCTTGTTAGGTTAAAGCAAGCAATGCTAAATAGCCTCTAAATTTTTATAATTCATTGAATGCATACAACAATTTTGAGAAGCAGATGCTTCCTATCTATTTGAAAATTACTTCCTGAAATATTCCACATTCCTTTAGGATCATATAGGAAAAGGAATTTTAAGTCTCAAATAGATACCACAATTTTTCTTCTGTGGCTTTATTCATTCTTTCAAAAACTTATTTTGTTTTAAAACCAAACCTAACAGAAGTTAGCTCAATGAAAATGCAATAAAAAAAATAACTGCAGATGGAACTGTAAAACAAAAGAAGGCAACTCTATATAAGTAATGATTTATATCTCTAGAAATTTTCAAGCAAAGTTTGCCTGTCAGTGATGCTACAGAAGAGATTTCTGAAAAGTGGGAGAAGGGAAGAAATGAAATCCAAATAGAGTGACAGATGATTATCATTTAATTTGGGAAAAGTGAAAAAGAGTGAATGGTATACAATTAAGTTATTATGGGCAATGATTATAAACCCAGACTCCTACAGGCAAAAAATAAATAAATAAATAAGCCATATGGTTACCTAAATTCTGAAGTCCCTTTCAATCCTATTACTTAGAGATCAAGACTTGGTGATATACAACAACATTATTCCAGAAAGTTTTAGTTAGGTTTTATGGAGACTAGAAGGAATTCTTTCTCTAATGGAGAGACAAGTCATGGTTCTGGCTGCAAAGTCTACAGACCAACCCCAGACCTCTGTCTTTGATGTCATTACATAAGACTGAAAAACTGATAAATTGATACTGGAAAATAAAACAATTAAATTATAAGTATAGCAATGTTAAAAAAACAATTAAAATAGGACTTAGCTCCAAAATGCCATATTCCAAGATTCCAAAGCATATTCATAATTAAGTTATCAAATTAGTATAGTTGTAGATGATCCTTCTAAAAATTTTGGGAAAAATCAAATCTGTGTAACTAAGAAACAAGTATAATTTGTATATAGTAGACAACAGAAGAACTAAGGAAATAGGGGAAAAAATGCCAATAATCAGAAGATACATTAATTGCTTAAGATACATTATTACCCTGTGCTGTCAGCTAGAAAGAGTGCTACAGGCCACCCAATTTCTTCTTGATTCATTGGCCTCAGGAAGTAATTCTGCAATTGTTCTCATCATTTGATAAGAAGATATAAGCTTGTAAAGCAGAGATTCCATTAGTCTAGTCTCAGAGCTATACTGTGTTTAAGAAAACACCCAACAGGGATGCATACTTTTATTGAAGCCTCTCCAAAATAGCTAAGGGCAGAGAAGAGGCTGAGATGAAATGAGATCAAAAAAGTGACATGTGAAAAAAAGAATCTCTTTTTTACAGATACCCCTTTCATTTCAATGATAAAAGGATAGGATTGGAAATCAAGGCTTTTGTTTTCTAGTGTTTTGGGTTCTGAGTAGAAGGCAAGAAAAATGTTTAACCTTTTTATTCTCAGATGCTCTAAACTTAAAGCATTTCAAGATCTTCCACCACTTTTTGAGAAATGTTTGTTTCTTTGAAAAAATGTGACAATAAATGTGAAATAGTACCAATAAAAACAAGTTATAAAATAGTTGAAACAATAGTTTCTTTTCAAATAATCATAGAATCTTAAATATCTAAAAATTTCTCACATACATTTGCAAGAAACTATAGTGGTTTTATGAATTACTGACAATGTTCCATTGTGAGTTCCATAGTCATATGCATTATAATAGGCTCAGCCTCAATAGGTTAACTACTTTTGAAAGGCTGGTATAAACCAACTAATTCAGTTTTTTCTTATTCCTGTCTACTTTTATAAGCAAAGGGGAAGTATATAACACAGATTTCTTATTCCAGAAATTTTAGATTCTAGTTGTTTTTCATAACCTCCCAATTTTAATTTTACATCTTGGACATTTCTCCTGGCTACCTACTTTCTTTGAATCTTTATCTGTAGCTGAGAACATTGTGTTTTTGCTTACAAGGCCAACTGCAAACTTTCACTGTGTCTTTTTCTGGGCAGTGGTTACAGTATTCACTAATGACACTTCTTTACCTACACAGTAACCAATACCTCTGCCAGGACAGTACTCTCTTCTCAGTGCTTCTCAGTTACTAACCTCATGCCAGTAACTCGGTCTTTCTTCCTCGAAGAAGGTAAAGCTACTTATTAATCAGTAGCCTTTTTGTCTTGGCTGAGAGTAAAATTAAACAAAACATTTTCAGATGCATATCTCAATCTCTTCAACTCAGCAATGTGTTTACTGCCCTCATGAAAATTACAATCCAGTGGGGTAAAGGATATTAAATAATTATATAAGGAATTATGTAAAGATTATAGAATTAAGTGTTTTATTTAGAATAAGTATGTAAATAAAAAGTAAATAATGTTTGTATAAGGCAAAATGTAAATTTCCTGAAGAAGTGATGTATAGAGTGCAAACTGGGGGATAAGTGGATCCTGGTCAAAGAAAGAGAGGAATACAGAGAAGTTGAGCAAAGATTCCCAGTTAGGAGATAAACAGTGAATTTGATAAATATACGAAAGTTCAGTGTGGCAATTTGTAAGGTTATGCTGTTACTCATTACCACCATTATCCCATTACATTTTACAAATGCTGACATATATTTAAAGAAAAAACTGTATATTTTAGTACATTTAACTACACATTCTTTTCTACCTTTTGAACAAGGGTGCTACATATTTTACTCTTGACTTGGCAAATTAAGTAGCCTGCCCTGACACCTAAAAATGTGCAGATAATGAACTGGACAAATTCTAACTGTAGAGACAGGAAGAATATCCCAAAATCCCCAATGCTTCATCTTTCCAAAAGAAGGCTGGAACCTTCAATTTCCCCTGCCTTTGGATCCTACGTCCCAGAGCATATGCATATTAACAACACCTTTTAGGGCCTTGTTAGAACCTTTCTAGTTCTAGTTCCCTACATTACCTACACACCAACATTTTCCAGTCAGTATGGTCATTTATTTGCATAATAATTCTCAAAATAATCAAATAATTCTCAAAAAAATTCATAATAATAATTTTCAAAATGTTTTTTTATAAAAGAAATTGTATATTATTCAAATTGAATGCAACAGAATTGAATTTTAAAATTAAGAAAAAGGCATATTTAAAAGATTAGGGAGGAGGAGTTTATGATATGGAAATATATGCCACATATGTAGAATCCATTTATAAATTTTATTTGCATATTAAGAGGCCAGAGAGGTAAGATTAAAAACTAAAAGATGATATTGCTTAGAGTGATGACTCTATATTTGCAGAACTTCATGTTTTAAGATGAATAGTAGAAAACCAGTTCTATTTGACATACATTTTTCCATATATCACTTCTTTCTATGAGATGAGAAAAGAAAAATGAGTTTCTAGGTTTCAGAAGCCAGATATTTTGACATCTCTTATAAATTGATGTTTGGCATCTTTTATAAATTGCCTGAGAGTCTACATTCTAAATGTAGACTACATACTAAATGAGAGTCTACATTCTAAAGTCAAATATAGTTTTAATTAATTATGCATTTGCTTTACTCCAAATCTTCTCTAAGCCTATAAATATTAGAAGTTACATAACAGAATGCATTACTGTTCCAACAAGCCTTTTTCTAAATAAAAATTGCTTTCTAGATTGCGTCAATGATGGACTACAAGGCAAGCCACAGCATATGTAGGATGTGTTATAACCTGATGTTCATGAAAATTGTTGATTTTCTGTTCGAATTCCCAAAGCCAAGGTATGGCCTCCCTCTACTTTTTTTCTTTTCAGAACAATGGAACAAAGTATAATGCTTATTTTGTGATTGAAATTTAAGGAAAGAAATATTATATTATGGCAAACATAGTATGCAGAAGCAAGGGAAAAAATCATGAATAAAAAGAATATTAGAAGAAAAGCTAATTAAATAAGAAAAAAAGAACATGTCACACCCTTTCTAAGTTTTTTCTTATTCAACAATTATCCATGGCCTACCTTGCTACTTTTGTGTTTGGCACTTATGAAACAAGCACATATAACATATTGATCATATCCTGAAGGTTTCCTGTCTAATCAGAAGATTGTGGGAGAAGTTTTGGTAGCACAGATCTCTCAGAAGGCTGTCAATCTATCCCACAACCATTTTTCCATGTTAGGCAAAAACTTGGTATAATTTTGAAGGGAATTACAACTTAGGGGTAAAAATAATTAAATAAATTACATTTATTTAAAATCAAATTAGTCCAAATCATCAGAATATAATTTTAAAATCAATGACCTTTGTTTAAAGAGTCTTTTAAAAAAATCATGGAAATACCAGTACAAAAGACTCCCTTTTAATCTGCTTTCCTGACTCACTAGATTAAAAATCCCCCTGTATTCTCTCTGTATGACAAACTGACTGTGCCTTCGTGCCCTGAGCAGATCCACGAAGGCCGTTGCCCAATGTGCCCCGGCAATTCTGCTGCCTCTAGTTGAGTTTAATACTATCAAAAGACTGTTGTGTGTTTCCCCCAAATTGTGCCATATTAAATAAATCTGTTGTTTTAATTCTGTACGGTATTAAATGATACTTAAACTGAAGAGAAACATATGCGTTATTTCTTTGGTAACTAAGTTTAATGTTTTGGAAAGGCTTAATAAAAATGAGCTACCATAAAAAATTGCTATCTAATTAGGTGTGGGAGAGATAACAGTGTAAGTTTGAAAAAAATAATACATTTAAATGATTTTGCATGAAAGTTGTTTCACATTGTGTCTTAAGTTATCAGTCTACTGTGAGGAAATCAAAGCAGAGTACATTGTGGGTATGGTTTACATATCAAAGATGACATAGCATTTCTTATCAATGGATTTTTTTTTTTTTTTTTTTTTGAGACAGGGTGTCGCTATTGCCCAGGTTAGAGTGCAGTAATGCAATCATAGCACTCTCTATCCTTGAATTCCCGGGCTCCAAGGGTGCTCCTGACTCAGCCTCCCAAGTAACTAGGACTATATGTATGCTCTATCACACTCAGCTAAGATTTTTTAAAATTTTGTAGAGATGAGTTTTACTACGTTGCCGGTCTCAAACTCCTGACCTCAAGCAATCCTCCCACCTCAGCCTCCCAAAGCACTGGATGGACCCATATTTTTTACAAAAAGTCTTGGACCCTCACAAAATAATTGATAAATAAAATGTGCATTTTTATATTTAAAATTAAAATAAAATATTTGAATAATCATGAATCTTTTACTCCCTCATTTTAATCTGCTTTTTATAATTAATAATTTACTCATTCTAATAGAAGCAAAGAAAAGAATATTTTAGTAGAAATTATTATTTATACAGAGAAATGAAACATTAAAAGAATACATACTGAACTTTTAAAGATTTTTGGGTCTAAAATAGATATTTAATCAAAACCGTTACGACAGTTTTAACTGCATCTTAAAATTGAATGCCTATTATGGTTTGCACACATTGAGATGGATGTGGATCTTAAAACATGAAAGAAACTTAAAACATTTTTCAAAACATGCTTCCAGCTTGTTATGTGAGACAATATAAGAACTTACAGACATGTCAGATACCTCTAATTGATCAAATCACCTAAGGCTATTGGAAGTCTTCTCACCAATAGAGATAATATAGTATATACAACACAAGAGAATTATTAGCATTGGAAATTCACGGTTTTATATTAAAAAATGACTAACCCAAGTATAAGCTGGGGTCATCTTTTCTTTTAAAATTTATATGATCATTGGTTATAAAGATTTAAACCACCTGTCACAGAGTGGGATATGCTGTGTCTTTCCCCAAAACCAGTCAATTCTTACTTTGCTTATATGTAGCTGAATCAATTTAACACTAAATTCCTGCTTTGAAGACTTTTTCATCTCTGCAGCATCTCCTCTCCTACAGCTGTTCATTTCTCTCTACTCCATTTAAACCTAGATATGGAATGAAACAACAGTTCTTACACTGTAGTTTGCATCAGAATCACCTGGAGGGCTCCTTAAAACACAGACTGTGAATGCCTAACTCCCCTTGGCCCCTGACAATCTGCATTCCTTACAAGTTCCCAGGTGATGATGATGTTGCTAGTCCAGGCACACCTGGTAAGGATCAATGAACTACAAACCCTTTTCCACGATTTCTCCCAAATCATCAATTGTTAGTTTGGCATACTCTATTAAAAATTGACGCAAAAAAGGAGTTGACATTACATCAGCATGAATAAACTAACACTGAAAGTTAAATTCCTGGATTCTAACAGATCCTTTGGCCACATTATAATGACTTTCTCATTAGCCAGCATTCTTCATGGGCTCCAGCTTCTGTAGCTTTGTGATCTCCTTTTCTCCTCCCTTCTCTTGCTGTTTGACCCAGCACCAAAATTCTTCTTAACTATTAATGTTAACATTTTAACATTGCTTAGCAATCTCTTTATAAACCATCATTGCAGGTGATAAAAGAAAAATAGCTCAAAGCAGTCTGAGCTATGTGAGGTATGAAAAATTTATCAGGCCTTAGAGACATGAGTGTGGGACTTCAATTGAGCTGTAAGATAAATACGTGATGGAGCTCTATGCAGAGCATGGTGACTGTAGTTAATAATGTATTATATACTTGAAATTTGCTAAGAGAGATCTTAAGGATTCTCATCACACAAAAAAAGCATTAACCATGTGAGGTGATAGATATGTTAATTAGCTTGATTGTGGTAATCATTTCACATGTAAATGTATATCAAAAGATCAAGTTGTACCTCTTAAACATACACAATCTTTATTTGGCAATTATAATTCAATGAAGGTGGGGGAGGGGAAGAAAAGCAATTTATGTATTTACTGGTTTCTCTCAGAGAATGCCAAATGTGTATCCTAGCCATATCACATAATTTCCTAAATTGAGTTCTTTCTCTTTCACCCCCTCTAGTTGTCCCAGAATCCTCTTCTTTTTCCAGATGCACAAATTCACAAAAGTTAATTGCCCAAGACCATTCAGCTGGTTTGCAGCTTGTCTGTGAGATATGCAAAAAGAAAACAGCTCAAGCAATACCCAAGCTGCTTTTTCTATTCTAATAAACTGCTTCTTTGCAACACTAATTACAGGGATAGTATCATTTTTTGGACTACACTTGAACCGTATTTATTTTTATTTCTTCATGAATACAATGTTTTAGATTTGAATTCAAAAGCCCTTAATATTAATCCATGCTGTTCCTCTCACTAGGTGTGCAATTTTAGGTAACTCATAACTTCTCTAATTTCTTCTTCTTATATGAGTGCAGAGCTAACGTAATAGGACCATTGAATTAATAAATAGAAGAATGTAGGATAAAATACTAAGCAAATGTAAATTATTGCTGGGTGCAGTGGCTTCACCTGTAATCTTAGCACTACGGTAGACCAAGGCAGGATTACTTGAGGTCAGGTGTCCAAGACCAGCCCAAGTAAGCGCAAGACCCCATCTCTACAAAAAATAGAAAAATTAGCTGGGTGTAGTGGCATACACCTGTAGTCCCAGCTACTTGGGAGGCTAAGGCAGCTAGATTGCTTGAACCCAGGAGTTTGAGCTTGCAGTGAGCTATGATGATGCCACTGCACTCTAGCCCAGGTGACAAAGGGAGACCCTGTCTCAAAAAAAAAAAGTTATTAATATTTCTGAAAATTACATAGCCATCCAAGAGCAATCACATGGGAATATAGGTATGTGAATTACCAATGTATTTCCTAAAGTATGATAGAGCTTAATGGAATTTTAAGAGCACTGCTTATACATAAAACATAAAAAAGGAAATTTTTGACAAATTACATGAATAACAATAATATTTAAGTAGTGTTACCTATTCCAAACTGAAAAAGTAAAATATTTCACAATCTTCAATGTTTAATGATTTAAAAAATTATAATTATCATAACTTTGTTTAAATTAGTCTCTGCCTGGGCATCCATTTTAAGGCCTAATATAAGCTGGTTGAAATCCAGTTGTACCTGGTCACTTTTGGCCTATTTAAAACTTCCCTTCTTGTGCATGATTATTTGTGAAATAGCCTGTTTGTTCCTCATCCCCCTGACCCAACACCCAGCACACCCACAGCTGCTGACCACAATAAAACTATTTAATGATCAACACCAGAGTCAAATAAATAAGTTTCCCCCTTTCACACGTTTTCCTTAAACCATCCAATCCACAACCCCCACGGGAAAGCCTGAGGGTGAACGCCCACGGGCCTTCATATAAGCTTCATTCCACAGGCCGCTTCTGCTCTTGCACGCTCACCCTCCGTCTGCTGGCCGAGCTCGCTGCCGCCTCCGGATTTCCCAACTGCCTCCCATGGACGCTCCCAGTCTCTCAGAGGTCGGTAAGTAATAAATATCTTCTGTTTCACTCATTTTTGTTTCACTTTATCATTGTGTCTCACCTGACCGACACGAATGAACCTAACTTTTTCCCAGTCAGGGCTCTCCTACAGGGTGGCTTATCTTGGTTTATGGCCACTGGCAATAGAGCTCAAGATCAAATTAGAAACTGTGACAATAGAAATCAGAACAGTTGTGCTTGTAAAAATAGAATAAGATAAACTGAACGTTAAAAGTTAAAATAACTCGGGTCACGATTACATTTTGAAAAGTACTTTGAGAGCACTGCTTTTTAATCGATACAATTCCCATAAATTTCTCCGATTAATGACTGGGCCAATTCTACTTTTCCTACCAGTTTTTTTTAAATAGAGTCGTGTTCTCAAACATTATCACATACTTGAACCACCTAGAGGGATTGTTGGAACCATGGCTTTCTAGACCCTAAATCCAGCATTTCTGATTCAGTACGTCTGTGCTGAACTTTTGAAAAGTGCCCAGGTGATGCTGACATTGCTGAATTGGGGACTGCATTTTAAGCACCACTGATACAAAGGATAATGTATTTACAATGATGGAGTGAAAAACAAAGAATGTCTATTTAATGCTATGAAAAATCATATACCCTGTGCTCAGCTTATATGCACTGTGCTCTTAAGAGCATATGGTATATATTGCTTAATACTTTCAACAATATAACAGATAAGTACAAGTTGAGCATTCCTGATGTGAAAATTGGAAATCTGATATGCTCCAAAATCTGAAACTTTTTGAGTGCAACATAATACCAAAAGCGTCAAAGTTCTACACCTGACTTCATGTGGTGTGTCACAGTCAGAACTTTGTTTCATGCACGAAATTAAAAATATTATGTAAAATTATTTCTGGCTATGAATATAAGATATATATGAAACATGAATTTCATGTTTGAATTTTGTATTTGAATAGGCCAGTGGTGACAGCGTATGACTGGATTTTAAACAACCTATGCCAGGCCTAAAAATGGATACTGAGGCAGTGACTATTTTAAACTATGAATTGGGTTTCATTCCCAACGTATCTCATCATATATATACAAATATTCCGAAACCTCCAAAAATCTGAAATTTGTCTGAAACACTTCTGGTCTCAAGCATTTTGCTTAAGGAAATATTCAGCCTGTGTTATTCTCAAGAATTACAGTTTGCTGTAATTATATATTTCTTGTGAAATAGAAACCAAGAGTATAAACTGCTGAGATGATTTCTGAAGAGAAAAATAAATGCTGTCTTTGCTTTATACTCCTCTTTCCAAAATACCTTGTTTTCTGTATTTACAATTCTATACATATCTTAGAACTCAATATCATTATTCTAAGCTTATATGTTTATATAAGTTGGGATGTAGACTTGGCTACTATAAAAAAAAGCCTTTGTTTACAGTGGTGTAAACAAACCAGAAGTTTGTTCCTCTCTTACTTTTGAATGCTAAATGTAGGCGGGCAGGCTCTCTGACTCGGACTGTCTGATTCTGGGCCAGCCAGCTCTGCGCAAAGAGTGACTTTTGTCTCTGTACCTAAGCTGGCTTCAGCAGTTAATGATTCCTGTGCCTGCAGCAAAGGGTATCGTGGATAGTCATTACACATAATTTGTCTTGAAAATGGCCAAGAAATTGTTTATATCACTTTTGTTTACTTCCCACTGGCAAGAGCTTGGTTGTATAGACACACCTGACCGCAAGGGAGCCTGGGAAATGTGTCCCCCTAAAACCCAGAGTGTCTGTGGAGCATGTGAACAGGGTAGGATTGTGTAGTGCCTACTTCTAAAAGGAAAATGGTGAAAATGGATCCTGAGGGACAGTTTCACGGTATCTACTACAGGTGGGCGTATACCAGGTGAAATAAAGCAGTTCCAACTTTAGCGAAAATAAAAAGCCTGAGTAGACTTAACGAATCCTCGTTTAAAGCATTTGTGAGGGAGGCTACTTACCTTAAGAGGATTGCAGTATTTTAAATTTAACATTCCAGAGATGAATTAATGTCTCAATTTATTTTTAAAGAAAACAGTTTAAGAAAAGACAGAGCGAACTTCTTTTCTTTTCATGGGTTGGAAGCTTGTACATTTTTCTATGTGGGTATATGTTTAGGGGGCAAAAGGAGAGAATAGCGGTATTATTGTGTAGTTTCCATTTTATTTATGACATAATATGATTCATATATCTAATAATGAGAAAGTCTTATTTATTGCATTTCATCATCCATAATTGGAAAATGACATTGTAGCAGAATTTTAAAGACCCTCTTTCTCCCTCCCCCCAGCCCCTCATTTACTGCGTGTTTAAATATGTGCTGGGAGATTTAGGTGAAAGCGAGCATTGTTGCGGGTATAGTTCCTTCACATAAAACAGTCTAATCACCTTAGTTTTGCTTAAATGAATGGCCTATCCAAAAGCTATTTTTATTACTTCTCTCTACTTCTATGTGTTTCTTCAGTATTTTTACTCTTACCTTTCAATTTTGGTCCTCTAAAAAGATTGAAAGTTTTAAAGTACAATAAAGAAACTGTTGCCAATATGTTTTACTATAGCAAAGTAAGGTGGTATTTACAGGCAGGCTGAACTCTTTTTCCACTGGGAAAAACAAGGAATTGTATTAAAAGACCAAGTGGCTAAAAATATAGAGTCTGTTCTAAAGGGTGTTTGGTTATAAGGATGGGTCACGAATATTAGAGTGTGATTTCTTCTGAGAAAGTCACAGGACATTTACATACTAAAGTAATAACACTAGTCTCAATTCAATATTTATAACCTTTGTACAACTCACATATCAGCTCCTTTCAGGTGTATGAACCTCCTACTGTGGAGCTCGACACTTTATATTGTGCTTTAAAACACTAATAAACTCAAGAAGTAGTGACAGTTTTCTATACTTAACACACAATATTCCATTGGCAAGATCTCATTCCATATATTTGAAAATCTGAGATGAAGGTTGGAACACCAAGGCAAATAGATTCACATACTACTCTGAGTTGTGTGAAAGATTGGGAGCTGTGTTGTGATATATATTTTATCACATAAATAGTTAGAAAGCTGACTGTAGCAAGTGTGATGGCATTGCCTCGCTTTTCAAAACTCAAGAAGAATCTCAAATGGTCAACTCAAATATGTCACCACTGGAAAACTTAGACTGCCAAAATTTTTCTTAAATCTAGATGTAGAAATAGGATGGAGAACAGGACAGTCAGCCCCCAGAGCAAGGAGAGAAAAATGTTGATTTTTGGTAATGTATAAAATGTCATTGCTGATATGGTAAAATACTATAGCATAATGAGTCATACAGCATTGATTAAGCATAAGCATATAGTACTTCTACAAAAATGATCACTTCTCATTAAGTTGGAAGCCATTTATCTAATGGTCTAAGACTGCATTTATCTAATCAACAAACCACAGGTGCACGGTGGGGTGGGGTGTGGAAATAAAGCCAAGTTCTTCAAAGGTAAGAATGAATTATTATGACCAATCACACATCTGATTATATATAGAAATCAACTCTTCTAAAACCAAAATTTTACTTTTAAAATATCAGATTTTATAATTGTCTGCAAAAATGTTAGTTTGTCAATTAAAAAGGTATTTTAATCCATAGCATTAGGACATTGTTCCAGCTATGAATATTAAATATTATTTTGAACCTTTAAATGACTATTGAACTATTGTTTTTAATGTAAAATTTTTGGAGATAACGATCGTCTACATTAAAGGTCTAAACAGGAAAAACAGTAAAATGCAATTCTGAGACAATCAAGGAAAATATTTAGTGGTATTGTATTAAAAAGTCATGACATCAATATTTATGTGTAATGGATGATCTATTTTTACATATTACTCATACACAACCTAGAATTTATTCCTAAATTAGTAAGACACTGGGAAATACTCTCTTCCATTGGGGTAACACATGAAGGTGTGGAAGAAAGGAAAGAGGAAAAGGAGAAGGTGGCATCAAGTTACAGAGAATAGAGAACACAGATTAGAGAAATATTAGAAGCTCCAGGGTCACAGAAATAGAAAGGGAGAAAAAGACATGGAGAAGCCAGTAAATGCCTAGAACTGATTTGGGAGAGTGAAGCCTATTTTACAATATTTGTGTCAAGAACTTTGAAACAAATTTGAATTATTGCCTTGGGAAAGGCCAGTCTCTTCATAGGAAGAACGATGGTATCATATTTAGGCATCTATTAAAACATAGCAAACTACCATCTGACCCAAGAAATATAAGCAATGTTAAAAACCATTAATATTTAGTGAGTATTTTCTACATTACAGTCTCTGTGATATATTCTTTAGGAGTATTACTCTTATTTCTCATAAAGCCATAGAGATTAGGAAACCAAGTAGAAATATTGTACAATAGTTGTTTCTGAAAAAGGAGAGCCTAACTAGACCTCTCTGAGTGACAACTAAGCTGAAAGCTACACACTGGTCAGAAGTTATGGAATAAAAATCATTGAGCAGTCTACGCAGAGGAATGAACATAGTCCATGCAAAGGCCCAGCGGTCATAGGGTGCGTGCTGCCTTCAAGGATCTCAAAGCAATGTGCCTGAAGCTAAGGAGGGGGCAACAAAATGTGGGTATCCATGTGAGGTGTCGGAGATCTAGGAAACCGTGTTACAGTTTCTGGGTTTTATTACATAATTACAATTGGAAGTTGCTGAAATATTTAAGAGGGTGGCCAAATCAGATCAGCATTTTAATAAAAATTCTTTTAGTTATAGGTTAGAGAAGAAGCTGGAGAAGTATAAGTATATAAGAAAAGAATATTTTAGGAGGTTAGTCTGCAGTCCAGTTGAGAGTAAGTAGAATAAGTGGAGGGTGGGAGTAGAGCGGCATAGACACAGGCAAATTAGTGAGATAGTTAAGAGGTGAAACCAAAAGCACTTGGTAATGGATTAGACATAGAAAATGAGGATGCAGGTGAATTCAAGACTCAGTCCTAGGTTTCTGGCTTGTGCATCTGGTTGTATGATAATGGCTTTTATTGAACTAGAGACTAATAAAATTGCATACCATTTGAACGGAGGGATCATGAGTTCAATTTTAGGCAGGGTGATTTTAATGACTTTTTGAAACATCTAAGTAGAAGTGTCAAAGAGGTAGTTTATTATTCAGTCTGGATAGCAAAGGAAACATCTGGACTAGAGATATAAATTGATTCCTCAGCATATAGGTAGTAATTGATTCCTTGGGGGAATCAGTGATATTAACTAAGGGAAGAATAATCTGTGGAGAACAGAACATCATTATAGGCTATAGAAACTCTAACAACCTCTGTTCAAAGCCTTATCATGTTGTAGTAATACAATGTGAGAAACATTCGGTTTTGTTCTAGTTCATTGTTTGTGCCCCTTTTTGTGCTATCATAAAAATAAACCACAAAAATAAATCATTAAGGAGATTTTCTTACAGGTTTATAAACTTGCTTAACACCCCACTGGCTATTTTTCAATTCCTACCTCATTAAAATACAATCATTTGTCTCTTAACTAATTCATGTGAGACTATCCCAAATTTGGATCTTTACCCTTTAACTTTTGACTCTTGTTTACATTTCAAAACTGAGCTTTACTCTGTTTTTTCTGTTAATAAACATCCTGGCCCATGAAATCATTAACATTAATGTCTGGCATTTGAATTTGCTATTCATAAAATAGCCCTTATCTAGACACCAAGAGTTTTCCACCAAGTAAAAATACACTTGGGAAAAACTATTCATCTATGATGAACTTTGATGGTAAGTAATATATTAGAGTGGTGGTCCGCACCTTTTTTGGCACCAGGGACTGGTTTCATGGAAGATAATTTTTCCACACACCAGGGTTGGGGAGAATGCTTTCAGGATGATTCAAGTTCATTTCATTCATTGTGCAAACCTCTCTGCTAATTATAATCTGTATTTGCAGCTGCTCCTCAGTGCTAGCATCACCACCTCAGATCATCAGGCATTAGATTAGGAGTGCAGCCTAGATTCCTCACAAGCATGGTTTACAGTAGGGTTTGTGCTCCTGTGGGAATCTAATGCTGGTGCTGATCTGACAGGAGGCAGAGCTCCTGTCAGATGCAACCTGACAGTGATGCGAGCAATGGGGAACAGCTGTAAACACAGATGAAGCTTCACTTGTTTGCCTGCCATTCATCTCCTGCTTTGCAGCCTGGTTCCTAACAGGCCACAGACCAGTACTGGTCCACGGCCCAAGGGTTGGGGACCACAGTATTAGGGTATACTAATTTCAAACGGGAAACATGGCATGGGGAATATAAGAGAAAGAATGGCTGTAACAAGACTGTGGAAGAATGAGGGTAATAGACAAGATTATATAACCAAGAAAAGTGAAGGAGAGAACCTCAATGATCTGTGATGGAACAAAGACTGAAGTTAATATTCAAGGGATTAGATGAAGTCAGTTTACCATCTCTATGTACTATCTTTGCAATCTATAAATATGTCTGTCTGTTTCAGGATTGTTTTACAAATTTCATTGAGTTTTCTATTCGTATTTTCTTGTGATTCCCTGAAATACTTTAAAAGGATTCTTAATTCTGTCCAGCATTTCATAGGTCAAGTCTTTTGGGTCCATGCTGGGGCTTTGTTGGTTTCTTTTGGTGGTGTCATATTTCCCTGAGTTTTCACAATCATTGCATCTTTATGTTGATGCCTGTACATTTGAAGAGGCAGCTACTTCAATTTTCCAGGTGCTTTTTTGGTGTTAGACCTTTACTACTTAGTATAAGAACTTAAATACTGGTTTATTTCTTCCGGTTCTGGGGAGGACTTAGCATGAGCACCAAAACTAAAACAATGCTCTTGAGCTAATTCATTGGCCCTGCCATTTTTTCCCAGCCTTGGGAAGATTTATAGTGAACACTGAAACTTAAGCACTGCTCTGCCATTGTTTCTTAGTCTGAGGAAGACTTAAGTGGGCACTGAAAGTTAATTCTGACCTTCTAGTTGTTTCTGGGCTGGGGAGGATCCACAGGAGCACTTCGGCTGTATGGATAATCTAGACAGGTATTTGGGCCTTCTGATGGACTCTGCCACCTACAGTGTTATGGTGTACTGGCCAATCTCTTCAAAATAGTGTCTCCAATAATTGGAGTGCAGAGTAGCCACCAACATCCTTGTTCCAGTCACTGCAATCAGCACCTTGCTTTTTGTTCCCAGTTCATCTCAGGTGGTTCATCCCCTGGCAGTCCAAATGGTTCCCTTGGTATTCTACCCAGAGTGGGCTTCCTGCAGAGATTCCAAGACCAGTGGGGAGATGGAATATCCACTTCCAATTTTCTCCTCTCAGTTTGGAAAACTGTCAGTCTAGGGAACTTCACCACTCTGAGTGGTGTTTTGTCAGCTCAGTGGAATGGGGAGCACAGACTGAAATGATTATTTCTCTTAGCAGGCATGGATTCTCTTGGTTCTAAGGACCCTAAGGTTTATCCACTTCTGAGTTCTGGTGAACTCAGGGTAGTATTCTTGCCTTTGAGTTTAATTTTTTAGTTTAATTTTTGTGAGGGGAGTGATTCTGAGATATCTACTATTCTGCCATCTTGGTAACATCATTCTTCAAACATTAAGTTCTGTGATTAATATGAGGATGATGACACTGTAGGGGAGAAGAGGATATTACTTGAAATTTATCTTAGATATGTTGTTCTAGTAGGGAAAAAATAGTATTTTCTAATTTCAGATAGATTAAAACACAGAGATACTTACTTTTGATAGTTACCGATTAGGAAACCAGAAATTTTAAGGTGCTGCCACTGCCACCACCAATTCCGCATTTCTCATTACTAAAAATCTGCATTATCTAGTAGAGTATTATGCAACATAATCTTTGTTCATAAAGAATCTTGATTTTGTTAATTTATTCTGAGATCTTAGTGAAATGTATATTCTGATTCAGCAAGTGTCGGGAGGAGGCGAGATACGTGTATCTCTGACAAGTTCCAAGTGATGTTAATGCTGCATGTCAGTGGACCACATTTTGAGTACAGAAGTAAAAATGCAAACCCAAATTTTCATGATGACACCAGAGTGGCACAATGATCCATGGTTTTATTGTGAACTCTGGGTGGAAAGAGGTAGACGTGAAGGGAATTTTGACCAGTATCACTCTTTCCTGTGGGTCAGAGTGTAGCAAAAAGTCTTCAGGGACAAGTGGACCAAGCAGAGTATTGCTGCCACTTACTCTACCTGCTTCTCAGCAGAATGATAAGGACATTGTGAAGTCTACAAGATGTAACTTTCTTCATTACTTAATTTGATGTGATAGTTCTATAAAATTTAGAAGACAAATTAGGAATTCAGCTTATGGGCTAATAGAGCTTAGATTAACATTTGATTGCTTAATGCACGTAGATATTAAGTTTAATGTGTGTCTTTGGTTCTCTCATATAACCTGGACAACCCCATGGGTAACCAATTATGTTCATTGTAGTGTTAAGAAAACTGAGGCACAGAGGTTACATCACTTGTTCCATGTCACACAGGATATTTGAAATAATAAAGTGTGATAAATCATAAATATAATAATTGCTTTCTATGGCATGCTTGGATTAAGTAGAACTGAAGTGGTTGTATTCATTGTACCATGTACCCACTGTATCTGAATTCATGTTGCTTTTGGGGAGATTAAGGCACTGATCTCAAAATTCCATGTCAAGTTAATTCTTGCTGAGATAATATTTCTTCTCTAGAAGAAAGCAAAACCTTAAAAGAATAGTATAGGACCCAGGAAAGAAAAGATGAAAAAGCATATTGAATCTTATAGAAGTTATTTTGTGTATTTAAGCAGACAAGTTTTTATTTATTTTTTGCACATTCATTACCTAAGTAATTTTCTATTTAATAAATTTAAATTTCTTTAAGGTACTCATTCTAAAAATATTTCATTAACAAAATAATTTGTCAAGATACTTATCTAAGGCCGGGCGCGGTGGCTCACGCCTGTAATCCTAGCACTCTGGGAGGCCGAGGTGGGCGGATCGTTTGAGCTCAGGAGTTCGAGACCAGCCTGAGCAAGAGCGAGACCCCACCTCTACTAAAAATAGAAAGAAATTATATGGACAGCTAAAAATATATATAGAAAAAATTAGCCGGGCATGGTGGCGCATGCCTGTAGTCCCAGCTACTCCGGAGGCTGAGACAGGAGGATCGCTTGAGCTCAGGAGTTTGAGGTTGCTGTGAGCTAGGCTGACGCCACGGCACTCACTGTAGCCTGGGCAACAGAGTGAGACTCTGTCTCAAAAAAAAAAAAAAAAAAAAAAGATACTTATCTAAAGTATTTACTACCTAAGTGTTTTCACAAATGTGTTTTCCTTTTAAATCTTTGCAAAGCTCTAAAATAAGGAAAAGACTGATTATGGTCAATTTGTTAAAAGATTATGAATTCTGTATTACTATTACAAAAATTTGAAGGAATATTTACTAATTTTCAAGAAAATATTCTATTACCTATATGCATGCAATTACTAAACAGATACTGAAAATAGTAAAATTATTATGTTTAGGAAAAAAGATACTATTAACTTCATTGTCTGTTTCTTAATACCTTCCACAATACGCTGAAGTACTTGCATACATGCTGAACAGCAGAGTGTAATAGTTCTTGGTTTACATCTCAGGCAGGTTAATAGGTCTTCAGACTTCATTTAGCACCACATTTTCAGACCATCATAAGTTTAAACTTACTTCCATGCTGACAGTTTAATGTTCGAATAAGCAAGGAGTTAACTTACTTTTAACTTCTAAACCTTAGGACCTCTCTCTTAGAGCTATAAAATTGACATTTCAGCATGGATATTTTTCTTTTCATGATGAATCTTTCAAACTTGCACATGTTACAATTTCTAAAACAGCTGTCCATGTTTACGTTAAAGGCCTTTCAAAACATTTTTTTCTTTAGGTTGCCATTTATGCAGAAAGGAAAATAAGCAAATTGATTGCTTTTTTTCTTTCTTCCTTCCTTTCCTCCTTCCTTCCTTCCTTCTTTTCTTCCCTCCTCTTTGCCTTCCTTCCCTCCCTTTCTTCTCTTCATGATTTTCGTTTGCCCTTTCCTTCTTTCTAAAGTATTTCAAAGTAACTTTAGCAATTATTTAAGCAGAGTGAGGAATGCCTGCAGTTTGGATCTGCACTCTGCTGTTAATTCTTGTCAGGGTTTCACATGCATATATCAGAAGTGAAATGTTCTATATATCATGCTTAACCAACTAGAGGTCAAAGCACTAAATCATTGCATTCATGAAAGTAAAATGTTGTGCTTTCTAACTGCCATCACTTTGGGAGACTCTCACCTCCAATTATCAAAGTGACCTTCAAATCTGAATTGAGCACTTTACAGTAAAATTTATTACAATTGTGACATTATAATACAAAATAAAAAATGACATGGTGAAGTATGAAAATACAGTAATAGGTTTATATAGACTCAAATAATTTTATACTCAATTTTCTGCTTGGGTGAATTGTTCCCCCATTCTTTATATTGCCTTGGCCAATATACAATTTATGTACTGTTTATATGATTATACTAGCATTAAAATATGTAAGCTTTTTAAAGCTCTTAATGTAAAGTCATGTATGTATAAGGACTTTTGAAGAAAAATGTATGATACATTAACCTGTTTTATTAATATGGGGGGAGGGGATCGCTTGAAGTCCAGGTTAGATAATGAAATATCAGTGTTCTATGATGCTAATTTGGAATTCCGCTATAATGCAATCTGGGCTGTCGGAGGAAAAAACTAATTACTAGCTGCATAGTATCCACTAGAAAGATGCAAATTGATAGGGTATCTGCTATAGGACAGCACATTTAGGTTCTTCCCAAGTGCTTTACTGGTTATTCTTCAGAATAACCTAGGTTTTATTAAAGAAAAACACATTCTGGAGAAATTGTGTAACTGTGGTCAAAATCACATAGCTAGGAAGGGACTGAAGTTGAAAGACTGAACTGTCTTAAATGTTTCTACTGTTGTGTGCTTACTACAGTTCGAGGCCTAAAATCATCCAACTCTGGTCTACTGCATTTATTTGCAACGAGGAAATGAGGCCCACAGATGTAACAAGACTTGGCAAAGGTCAAAAAGAATCATCTCCTTTCATGATCTGTTCATTACTCTTTCTTCCCATATCACATTTACTATGAGCTATTCATTTACCTAATGAAAACAACAGGTCACACAAAGGCCAGGGCAGTTCTGGAGATGCTACACCCAACAAAGGCCCCTTACACAGAAACACTCAACATTATGCTGAGAAGCATCTTGTAAAATCTAGATTATTTTTCTGTGTGATTTTACTGTGTAAATAACATTTATGCTGTTAAGTCTATGAGTAAATGGAAAATAGGAAAAAGTGAACAGATCTAAAGTATTACAGAAAAAAAATTTTCTGTTTGTTTTTGTATGCATTTTTGGGAATTGGCTTTTGGCAGAATTGTTGTAGTTCTAGTGTGAAAAGATCAACATAGAAATATGTGCTCATTGATATAAAAAAAAAAAAAGCAGAAATACGTAGAGCAAATTTTGAAGCCCCTCTTTACCTTTCAACTCTGTTATAATCTCCTGGTTAACTAATGTTTACAGTTTTGTGTCCTTACAGAATGTTTGCTGTGTGTTTAGGTGAAGATAGAATAAAATTATATTGATTAAAAATTAGTACGCTAATTCAAGGAAAGTTTTGAAAAATGCAGAAAGTCTTAGAAGGGCCAAACGAAACACAAAATAAAATGGTAGACTTAAATTCAAATTTACTTAGCTTAAATGTAAACAGCCTAAATGCTTTTTAATAAAGATAAGGGTTGTCAAGCTCTGTTAAAAACTATAATCAACTATATGCGGTTTAAAAGAGTCACATCTAAAACAAAAGGCCACAGAAAGCTTGAGTATTAAAATATGGGAAACACCTACAATGTTAAAAGATAGAAGAAATGTCACTTAGTAGGTATTATAAAGACAGTTTAGATTTTAAAGCAAAAAATTATTAGAGATAAAAAGGGACATATTTTAGTGATGAAATGTTCAGTTCTCCAGAAAGGTATAACACATTTAAATTTGTATGCACTTAACATAGCCTCTTAAATTTTTTTTTAAATGAACACCTCAGAGAAATATGAGAATGATAAATCCCTAACCAAGTGGAAATCTCACACTCAGTAATAGATAAAAGGGGAGAGGGAGAGAACTTGAGGAAAAACATAGAAAATTTAATTAGCTTGGTTAGAACAAGACCAACTGAACACATTTAGAATTCTGCCCTAACTTCAGAAAAGTGATTTTTTTTTTCCAAGCACACACAAAACACATTTGAAAAAATTGAACATATACTACACAGTTGTTAAACTAAGTTTGGCCTGAGACTGTCTCTGTACTTTGGATTCCTATATAACTAACTGCAACCTTACTGGATCTCGCAAGCAGCTGAGCTTCAGCCAGATGAAGGCAGCCAACTGATCAAACCATTTCCAAGCAAGGCAACAGATTGGGGGAAAGTAAAGATAAATATCAAATATTGACAAGGTTGGGAAGCAATATAATTATTCATGAATAGAAACATAGACATCTACTTTCTTAAACAGTTTGAACTCTTGGATTAAATTTGCAAGTATACCTGTTCTATGACCTGCCATTTTCCTCTTAGTTGTATAACTGAGAGAAATGCAAACAAGCATATACCAGAGGACATGCACATGAAGCGCATGAACTTTTTTTTTTATTTCATCTTATTGTTATCGGGGATACAGAATTCCAGGTTACATACGTTGCCCATGTACCGCCTTTCCCCCCAAATCAGAGCTCCAGGCGTGTCTGTTCCCCAGGTAGTGCGCGTTGCACCATCATGTAGGTATCTATCCCTCCCTTCCCCACCCCCCCTTCCCTAGTCAGCACCTTCAAGCGTTACCATTCCCCCAACGGTGCGCAATGCACTCATTGTGTAGGCATACCCCCATCCCCTCCCCCACCCCCCACCTCAGTCTGATATCCGATTGGTGTCATTCCCAGATTTGTATTTAGGTGATGTTCAGGGAAACCAATTTTCTGGTGAGTACATGTGATGCTTGTTTTTCCATTCTTGGGATACTTCACTTAATAGAATGGGTTCCAACTCTCTCCAGGAGAACCATAGAGATGTCGTATCTTCATCAGTCCTTATAGCTGAGTAATATTCCATGGTATATATATACCACAGCTTACTAATGCAATCATGTATTGATGGGCATTTGGGTTGTTTCCACATCTTTGCTATTGTGAATTGTGCTGCTATAAACATTTGGGTACATGTGTCTTTGTTACAGAATGACCTTTTTTCCTTTGGGTATATGCCCAATAATGGGATTGCTGGGTCAAATGGCAGGTCTACTTGAATCTGTTTAAGATACCTCCATAATGCTTTCCACAGGGGTTGCACTAGTTTGCAGTCCCACCAGCAGTGTATGAATGTTCCTGTCTCTTCACACCCACGCCAACATGTGTTGTTTTGGGGCATGTGAACTTTTAAATGACGGAAGATACAAAATAATATATATAGTGTTCTATTTAATGTTCAAAATGGCCAAATCTGAAATAATATATTTTAAGAATATATACATGAATGGTGTGGAATGCATTGTATTAAATGTCTCCACTCATGCTAAAGTGCAAGCAGATTAGCTCGTTGCCTTGAAAATTACCCTCCATGCTTCTCTTCCATTATTTATGTCCTTGAATAGTCCTCTTCCACACTGAATAGGCCTGAACTGTGTGACTAAGAAAATGTAAATAAAATGTAAAAGTGATGGTGTGCCTCTTTAGAGTCTAGATCATAAAAATGTTGGGCAGGAAACTAGCTACTATGTTGTGAGGACAAACCACCCTGTAGGGTTCCCATTTGGGAAGGAAGTAAGATCATCTACCGAGAGCTAGCGCCATTTTGCTAATCATGGGAATGGACATTTTTGAAGAGGAACCCCCAGTCTTAGTCAAGCCTTTATTATACTTAGCCTTGCCCAACATCTGAGTTTCATGAGAAACCCTAGCTGGTACTGTCCAGCTAAGCTACTCACAAATTTCTGACCCACTGATTTTAAGTAAAATAATTGTTTTAAGCCACTAAGCTTTGGGATGGTCTATTATACCATCCTCCAAAAGTTACTGTTAGTAACTAACATGTTCACCAGTGCTTTTAACTCTATCAGTGCAAATTTCAATACAATGAAAATTACAAAATAGCATCTTATTGTGAAGATAACTTTAACATTAAAAAACCCTGAGGAGAGCTTAGAGACCTTAAAGATCTGCAAACCACATATTGAACTTCTTTCCTGGTATATACACTATTGTGATAGGTCCAAATAATAATAAAAGCAACATATTTAAATATTCCCTTATTGATAAACTTCATATTCCAGAGCAGTTTTATAATTTTTTTAAATACATTTTTTGAATAATCTTGACACAAATTTGTGGCTCTCAAACCTTTTATTTTGGGGATTCTTATCTTCTTGGTAATATAAAAAAAAAAAAAACCACCACAAATTTGCGTTGTTATATATTAAATCAGGTAGTGAAAAAAAGAAACATACTGTGTTGATTCAGCTATAGGTGACAGCAGACAAGTTTTCAAATCCTGGATAGTTACTTAGTGGGATAAATTTCCATTTCAATGACTTTCTTTACATTTCAGTTGCCTCATTTGTGAATTGGGGAAAGTAGAAATTCTTCCTGCCTGCATTGCTGTAGGTTTTAAATGAGTTAACACATGTAAGCACCTGTTACAGCATCTGAAACACAGAAGTAATGTAGGAATTATGCATAGTTTACCTCATTAATTTTCACACAAGCCTGAACAATATGAATCTTTATTCAGATTTCATACTAAGTATGGATCCTGACTGGGTCTCAATTGAGACTCAGTCTGCTTCTATTGAAGATCAAGTTGACTGGAGTATCCCAAGCATTGGTTAACCTGACCTGATTTTTCATAGGACTAGGGGTCTGTAACGGGAAGGGGGCTAAAATGAGGAATGATGGGAAAGAAAAAGACAAGTATGTGGCCCTATAGAGGGCACCAGCAGGAGCCCTGCCAAAGTCATGTTATCTGAGAGATCAATTCATGAGAAGACTGGAGGGGAAGGAACATAAGAATTCTGTTGAAAGGCATTTTTGAGACATGCCCCTGGCCTCTGGAACAAACCTAGGGAAGACTTCGAAAAGGCACTAGGCATTCTGCAGTGTTGGGCATGGGCCATTATCCAGAGAATATTAGCCAGGGAAGTGCAGTAGCACAAGGATCAAGAAACAGCAGCTCAGACCAGAAAAACAACTTGTCCGAGTTTTTACAGCTAATACGTGGCAGATTTTCAATCTCGGGTCTTTCTGTGTCCAAAGCCTGTGTTATTAAACATGAAATGAACCACAAAAACACCTTGACTAGTTGTTCAAATGCATATATGTGATCATTGCTCTTTAACATATTTTTACAATTGAGTACTGGCTATTCTTTGATTTTGCTTTTGGGTGATGTTTAAATAAAATAAGAAACCAATAAATCTCCTTCCCAAGAAACTTTCTCAGATTGTTGTAGCATGTTATTCTCTTCTACACATAAATCCCCTTGTCCTCAAAGCTTTAGAGTCAAAATTTTCATTCTGAAGCTCCAGGGCTATTTTAAAACTATCTCCCTAGACTTTTCTATTTTCCCTCTATTCTCTGGAAAAGAAATGAAAAAGAACAACCTCTTATAACATTAATAAAAATGGGGTTATTGGAAGCTTCCATCAAAGTGACTTCTAGCACAGGGGCAGTGGATATTGATAACAGAGATGGAATTCTTATGAAATTTGGGGGTCAAAGGAACATAGCCTAATATAAAATCAATTATGGATATTTCCTATTCTCGGTGATAACATTTAATTTTACATATAAAATGTTTTAAGATGATTTGGAATCAAGTCTACTTAAAATCTAGAGCTTTGATAAAGTTAAGCTATCTCTCAATATAAATTATATTTTTCATTTGATAATCACTTTGTATCAAATATTTCTGTAAATATCTGTTCTGGCTAATAAGATACTGACTTGCAGAACTTTAAAATATTTTTACTTATGTAAGACAACTAATCAAAATATTCTAAAAGTACATGATTATGAATGGGAGAAATTTGTTTTGCATTTTCCATTTAAAAGTGAAAAGACTTAAAAAAAAAAAAAAGTCAGAATTTTAAAACCAATGACCTTTATCATAGTGTGTCTTGTACTCAATTCCAAATAGAACATACTGGTTGAAAGGCAAAGAATGACTGTCATTGAAACACAGGATTAATCAAGTTATGATGTCAACTTAGTAATGAAAATGCTTTCCTAAAGTCTTGTCAACTGACAGGCTGTCATCACATATTAAAAACTGACAAGTCATTGATGAATTACATTGTTTTTAATGTTGTCCAAAGCAACTAAACTTCAAAACAGTGACAGTATTGCTCATCAGGTAAGTATGCCATTTCTTGACTTTATAAGCATTTTAAAGAAAAAGTATTTATATGAACTTGTAGACTTCTAAGTAGATATAAAAATATTAAAGACTTTAATCACTAATAACTAAAATTGAACACATCATGTGTATTGAAGAATACATACTTTGATAAAACCCAGCCTTTTTCAGTGTACAGGTCTATAAAATTTGACAAACATATAAAGTTATAAAACCATGACTACAAACAAATTACAGAATGATTCCATCATCCCAGAAAGTTCCCTCGTGTCCCTTTGTGGTAGTCAGTTGCCTCTTCCCATCCAAGATGGTGGCAACTACTAATCTTTTTTTTTTTTGTCTCTATAGGTGTGCCCATAATGGACACTTTATATAAATGCAGTCTTGAAGTATATGGCCTTTTATGTTCAGCTTCTTTCACTTAGAATAACTTTTTCAAATCGTCAACATTGTGTTTTTCCGTAGTTCATACCTATTTTACTGAGTAGAATTTCTTACATGGATATACCACAATGTTTCATTTATTTTCCAGTTGATGGACATTTTGATTCCAGTTTGGAGCAATTATAAACAAAGCCTCTATAGACAGTCTGACACAGGCTTTGTGTAGACATGCTTTCATTTCTCTAGAGTAAATACCTAGGAGTGGAATTGCAGGTTATATGGTATGTTTATGTTTAATTTAATAAGAAACTGCCAAATGATTTTCCAAGGTGATTGTGAAAGTTTGCTTTCTCAAGAGCAATGTGTAAGAGTTGCTTCACTTTATATATTTATCAGCAATTGATCTCAATGGAGACAGAGCAGAATTGTGGTTACCAGATGATAGGAAGGGTAGCGGGAGCTGGGAGGGATAAAATGGGGGTGGTTAATGTGTGCAAAAATATAGTTAGAATGAACAATATTTGATAGCACAAAACAGTGACTATAAGCAATCTAGTATTTTCAATTTTATCTTTTTGTCTTAGTTTACTTTTAGTTTTATCCATTCTAGTAGGTATGCAGTAGTAGTACACTGTGGTTTTAATTTGCATTTCTCTGATTAACAATGTTAAACATTTTTCTGATTCTTCCATGTGTTTGCCATCTTTTATAGCTTCTTTGGTTAAGTGTCTGTCCAAAGTTTCTGCTCCTTTTATAAACTATTTTCGTATTACTGAGTTTTAAGGGCTCTTCATATATTGTAGAGGTGAGACCTCTATGACATACACATTTTGCAAAATTTTCTGCGTATGACTTGTATATATATTTTCTAGTAATGCTTTTCAAAGAGTGGAAGTTTTTAATTTTGATGGTTTATGTTCTATCTAAGAATCGATTGCCTAATCCAAGGTCACAAAAACATCCTCCTGTGTTTCTTCTAGAATATTTTGAGTTTACATTTAGGGTTATCTAATTAAAGTTGATTATTGATATTTTTAATGAACAAGCTTTTGATTTTGATTTTTTTTTCACTATTTCCATTCTATTCTTTTTCATTGATTTTTTTCCTATAATTGTTGCTTTATCTGTGTTCTGCATGTTTTTACATGTTCTGATTTTATTTTTACTTCAAAATATTTTTAAAACTTATTTTGACTTTTTTACTTATGGGTTATTTAGAAATGTGTTAGTTTCCAAATATTTGGATATTTTCCAGGCATCTTCCTGTTACTGACTTATGGTGTAATTCAGACTATCAATGTTAATGTTGCTACAGTCTTATATATCATTATTATTTTCTGTCTACTTCTTGTGATTTCTCAGAGAGGCATGTTGAAGTCTCCAGCTATAATTGTATATTTGTCTATTTCTCGGTTTAGTTTATCACTTTTCACTTCATGAATTTTGAAGTCCTGTTGTTAAGGACATACACATTTAAGATTATTCTTTTTCGTGAACTGAGCCCATTATCATAAAGTCCCTTCCTATCCCTTAAAATATTCATTGTTCTGACCTCTACTTAAAATAGCTATATTAAATATATTATTCAACAAATACATTGCATACTTTGAGTCTTACTATGTGACTAAAGTACCTGAAAATGTACTCCTACTCTCCAACAGTTCAACATCAACACTAATAGAAGTCAGCTCTGAAATGTGTTATAGTAGTAATATACCATGAACACACATGTAGTGGTATACAATTTATTATTCCTAGGGAAATCAGAGAATGTGGCATAAAAGGATGATATTTCAGTTAGACTAAGAAAGGGAGCTACTGCATTCCAGGCAAAAGAATGTTGAATGTGAGTGGAGAAAAATTCCTGGGATCAGTACCATAGTTCCCAAAGATCTATGTTGGAATGGCATTAAATAATAAACCAAACCTGAAATGGTTAAGTTTTTAAAGCCAAATAATAAACATTCAAAGATCTTTTGAAAATGATTTTATATATGTGTGTATTTGTGTGCCACAACAACATAGAAAATGGATTTAGTTAATCATCAGAATGTTTTGCCTAACCATCATTAGATACATGTTTAGTCATGGTCTTAAACTATATCTTTTCATCCAGATACTGTAAATTTTTTAAAAATTATTTTGTGGTTATCCATGCTTATAAGGTTTAAATTCTTAAGAATCCCTTGAGTAAAAGTCATAAAGATTAATTGTAT
Source organism: Eulemur rufifrons (assembly GCF_041146395.1). Classification (NCBI taxonomy): domain Eukaryota; kingdom Metazoa; phylum Chordata; class Mammalia; order Primates; family Lemuridae; genus Eulemur; species Eulemur rufifrons. Next base: position 64,779,247 of record NC_090998.1, on the reverse strand, counting down.
AAAATTCTCACATTTCATATCATTATATAGAAGCAACCTCAATGTACGGTTCTGTTTGTTTAAAGTAGTAAAAATGGGTGGAGACAAAAAAGAATAGTATTTACAAATGTGGTGAGGAGTATAATAAACTACTTGTAGACTGACGCTATAGAAGTTTTGTGGGCTTGTTTATTTGTGCAAATTACTCAAAGTCAGTCATTGGAAAAATGCTCTTTTGGAATATTATAATAAAGAAGCTAAACAAAGTGCTTTTGCTGGTAAGTTAAACATTAACTATAGATGAACTTGAATTTTTTGAAGTAGTTGAAATTTGAATTCCCAATGTAAGAATGCATTTCTACTCCTCTTTGTGAGTAGCAACCCTACTCTGCATTTCTATTGTAGTCTTCTCCATCTCATGGTATACTATGCCTGGTTATCTCCGCCCATGCTGAAAACTGGAGTGGTTCTAGTTCCACCGAGGTGCTACTATTTCATCTAAATGACTCTGAGGGAATTGGAGCCCTCAATTTCCAGGCACTTACATAGAATTGTTTCATAAAGTGATTTGTTCCCTGGAACTGTCAACCTCTCAATTGATTAAAAGGAAGGTCCTGTGTTCTGTAATTTAGAGATATTAATACATTAAGATTTTAGCAGCTAGATAAAATGTCATGATTACAGTTTTATATTAAATTAAAATTTTAATTTTCACACTTGTATGCAATTAGCTTTCTGTTTTTAAATCTTCTGCGTAAACTTCTGATTAAAACTTTTTTTCTTAAATTCTTTGAATATGTCTAACATGATTTACAAAAGCCCACTATAATTAAGTATACCTTAAGAATATTTTGCTTGTAAATATGAATAATTCTTACTTACAGAATCTTAAAGTAAAATGTAACAATTCAGGACAATATATCATATGGCTAAACGTAAATTAAACATTGTATATATTCAGTTAATATCGGGAAGAACTAAATCTATATTGTTTTGGAACATCAGTATATCCTAAATTAACAAATAGGAAAGTGGTAGCATTTATGTATTAGAGAGGGAGTATTGCCCAGTATTTCTGAGGAGTGTTTCACAAGATGATTTGGGGCTATCCATACACATCACTAGATAATACTCGCATATTGGGGAAGTTAATCCCTTTTAAATTTTCTACCAATCCTTTGATTACATTAGGGAACAAATCTCAATTTGGTGTCAACATCCTTAATTCTCTCAGGCCTCAGGTAGACTTCAGATAACAAACAAATGGAAATGACTAAATTAATTGTCTGGGTAAAATGACCAGTAGGTGATAGAGAATAAATGGGTCTGGGTCTGTGTAACTTCAAAGCTAAAGTTATCATTTTTGTTTTTGTTGTATTTAAGTTTATGACTACTATTTATGCTTATGATTCTGATTTAGGAAATGATAAGAAGTGTCTTTACTATAAATCTTTATTTAAATAAATTCGTTAGCCAATTGGAAGGAAAGATTAAGGTAATAGTAAAATAGGTTGGTCTAGGCTCAATTGCCATCGCATTTATTGCTGTATATTGCCATGCTGTGCTTTGTGTTACAATGGGCCAACCCCTCTATACTTCCAGCTCCCAGGTTTCCATGTCACTGAGCTTCTGGCTAGCTTTGCACAATGAAAGAGATTGGTAGGAGATTGGAGGGGGAAAAGAAGGGCTACAACAAGGAACTTCTTCCCATTTTCTCTATCTTTTGGAATCCAGTTTTGGCTCTGCTAATTCCTACTTGTGTTACCACTTGGACATTATTAAACATGACTAAGTTTTCTTTTCTTCCTCTGTAAAATAGAAATAATAATGACTGTTTCTCGGAGTAGATGTAAAGTTTAAAGAAAAATTATCTATAGCATCTTACATAGTCCCTGGCACTTAAATTATAGTATCTTTGGTTTTGTTCTATTTTAAGAATGTGATTAAGGAACTTTCGTGGAAGAGTTTTTCTGACATGAAATCTTACAATTTTATAGTCATGAAAAAAACAATGATTCTCTTTACATATTCCAAATAAATAGCCCATTGTACATGCTCTGTGGGTTGCTATCTGCTTTTCTAAGTGCTTTATGCATTTCAATTCATTTGACAATCACCATGATTCAATGGGGAAAGTATCCTTGTTAGCATGATACCTATTTTGCACAGGAGGAAACAGACGCTTAAGATTTTTCAGTAACTCTCAAGGTTCCCAGGAAGTTGCAGAGCAAAACTTTGAACCCAGAAAATCTAGGTCTAGAATCTGTGCAGTAAACATTCTGCTATGTTGCCAAACACAAGAATTTTGAGGGGAAAGAAAAAAGTAGAACTATTCAATGAAACTCTTTAATCAATTCAGAAACAATCTAATATGAATTCATTCTGCATCTAAATATTTTTAAGTCCTATTTTCTAAGCTTGAGCTCCAAAGAAAAGATGTTGAGAGCTCTTTTTCTATTTTTTTTAAACTCTCATATATATTTTTCCTTTGGAAGCCAATATTCCTAGTAAGAAGTTCATTTTAAGGTGAAATATTTGAGACATAATCAAATTCTCCAGAGACGTTCTCTGGTTTGGATACAGATGTGGTTAACACTTTTTCTGTGCCTTGTTATGTTCATAGGACATCCGTAATCTCTAGGAAGAAAAACACATCATCCATCCTCTAAATGGTGTTCTGACATGATTTCTGTGTCTGTTATAAGGTCCTAAAACAAACTGCTGTGAAGTGGATTTTTGTCTATTAAATATTACGAACATGTCATCTCTTTGGCCTTGTTTAATAATCTCTCAATAAAGATGGAATGTGAAATACAATTCATGATTAGTTCTAAATAAAAGTTTCCTTTCACCAAAAACTCTAATCCTGAAATAAAGGGGGGGGGGGGGGGCATGGTTTATGTCATTGAACTCTAAATTCCATATACTGATTTTATTTTTTACTGCTATGTCATCCACAAATATTATTTTAAAGAGAAAATCTTTTGAAAATTTCTGTTCACTTTGCCCACTTTTTCATAGGGTTGTTGAATTTTTTTTTCTTGCTGATTTTCCTGAGTTCTATATGGATTCTAGTTATCAACCCTTTATGGGATATGTAACATATGAATATTTTCTCCCATTCTATAGGTTGTTTGCTCTCGTTATAAGTATCCTTGACTTTGCAGAAGTTTTTAAATTCTATCAGGTACCATTTATTTTTGTTGTTGCTGTGATTGCCTTTGGGGTGGTGGTAATATATTCTTTGCGTAGGCCAATGTCTATAAGAGTTTCTCCAACATTTTTTTCTAGAATTCTTATAATTTCATGCCTATGTTTAAGTATATTATCCACCATGAGTTTATTTTTGTGAGCTGATTATGTTTTTGTCTGCTTTGTCAAAGATTAGATGGCCATATGAGAATGATTTTATATCTGGGTTCTCAGTTCTGTTCTATTGGTCTATGTTCTTGTGGCAGTACCATGCTGTTTTAGTTACCATAGGCTTGAAGTCTGGTAAATTGATGCCTCCCAATTTGTTCTTTTTGCTTAAGATTGCTTTGGCTATAATGGGGTCTTCTCTGGTTTCATATGAAAAGTAGAATTATTTTTTCTAGATCTTCAAAAAATGATGTTGGTATTTTAATGGGGATTGGATTGAATCTATAGATCACTTTGGGTAGTACATTTTAACAATGTTGATTCTGCGGGACCCGTGAGCATGGTATGGTTTTCCACTTGTTTATATCCTTTGCTATTTCCTTCCTCAGTGTTTCATGATTCTCCCTGTAGAGGTGTTTTACCTCCTTAGTTAAATATATTCCTAGGTATTTTATTTTTTTTGTTGCTCTTGTGAAAGGTATTGAGTCTTTCATTTGGTTCTCGGTGTGAATGTTGTTGGCATATAGGAAAACTACTAATTTCTATACATTGATTGTGTAACCTGAGACTTTGCTGAATTTGTTTATCAATTCCAGTACTCTCATAGCAGAATCTTTGGAGTTTTCAGGATATGAAGATAGACTAATGGCCAAAACATATGACAAGATGCTCAACATCTCTATCATTAGGGAAATGTAAATCAAAACCACAATGAGATGTCGCCTATCCCCAGTGAGAATGGCTTTTATCAAAAAGTCCCAAAACAAAAAATGTTGGCTTGAATCCAGAGAGATAGGAACACAACTGCTGATGGGACTGCAAACTAGTACAACCTCTGTGGAAAGTTATATGGAGATACCTCAAAGAGATACAAGTAAACCTACCATTTGATCCAGCAATCCCATTACTGAGGATCTAACCAAAGGAGAAAAAGACATTCTATAAAAAAGACACCTGCATTCAAATGTTTATAGCAGCACAATGCACAATTGCAAAGATGTGGAAACAACCCAAGTGCCCACCAATCCATGAGTGGATTAATAAAATGTGGTATATGTATACCGTGGAGTTCTACTCAGCCACAAAAAATAATGGTGATCTAGTACCCTTTGTATTATCCTGGATGGAGCTGGAGCCCATTTTACTAAGTGCATTATCCCAAGAAAGGAAAAACAAGCACCACATGTACTCATCATCAAATTGGTATTAACTGATCAACACTTAATGTACCCGTATAGTAGTAACATTCATTGGGTGTCAGACAGGTCGGAGTGGGAGGAGGGGATAGCTATATACACACCTAGTGCGCATTGCACCCATTATCTGGGGGATGGACATGCTTGAAGCTCTGCCTTGAGTGGGGCAAAGGCAATGTATGTAACCTAAACATTTGTACCCCTGTAATATGCTGAAATAAAAGAAAGGAAATCTATTTTAAGCTATTATCAAATTTAATTAGGATATATGAGAAAAATCTCTAATACATTGTATAAAGATTATATCATGATTTTTCTCAATAATTAGAATATCATGAAATTATTTTAAAATTTAAAACCAAAGCATGTCTGTCTTCATAGTTCATCAAGATATGAATTCTACCTAAATATCATCCTCTTTTTATGCTAAGCTTATATCAATTTATACAAAGTCAGTACCAAAGAAAAGGAAGCTTAAGATTTCATTAAAGGACAAGTCCTAGGTGATGAAATGCTGACACATCTTGAATTAGAGACTTTTCTGCTAGAGAATGCCTTTCAGAAGCCTGGTTACTTTTTTGAACACTGTAGTAATTTTAAATTCATCTTAATGAAGATGAAGGGGTAGGAACAGGCTTTCTTACTGCTTTTATAACCTCAAGTAAAAGGTTACAATGCTTAAAAGGAAACATTTTAGAGTTTTCAGGAAAGCTTTGGTAAAATATGCTTGAGAAGTGGAAGAATGATCACTGTTTTCCAATCTTCAGAGAGGAATAGATGGTATAGCTATTTCTAAATAGGTGATTGAAGTTTCAGCAGGATGTATGTGTCACAACCTCCAGTAATCGTCATCATTTGGCCCAGGATCAAGGAATAGCAATTATTTCTGTAATAGTACTTGTTACAGCCTGCACATATAGCCTGCAAGTACCATATAACAATAGTACTTATTGTAGCCTAAACCATTTATTGAAAACACACTGTATCATGCACAGAGCTAACACCTTGACATTATTTAATCCTAGGTACAACTTACAAAGCAGGTGCTGGTATTGAACTCTTTTTAGTACAAACGAACACATTGAAGTTTCCTCCAGGTATGTGAGGAGCTTGGATTAGAACTGTGTTCTCTGATCTTTACCATCACCAACCAAAGCCTCACTAGGCAGAAGTTCAGTGAATATAGGAACTGGATAACTGTATTTAAGAAAACATTCCCTTCTCCACTCTACACAAGAATGTAGATCTCAAAGATGTCCATATAGATAAAAAATAAAGTGCAGAACTGTATCATTTACCACTGTTTCTGTACAAAAGAGAAAAAAATGTGCTTTTGTACATGTATGAAAAGTCTCCATGAAGCTACCTGAGAAACCAGTTACATTTTCACTGAGAACGAGAAGAGATGGCTTTTTCTTTTTGTCCTTTTGAGTCTCTAAACCATGAGAATATATATTTTTTTTAATTTTTAAGGAAAAGAAGGAATAGAGTACAAGGATGATCACTAGTAGAATATTCCCCTTTGGGCTAGTCTTAGCCTGACCACTTCATCCAAATCTTATTCTCACAACAATTGCAAGGTACATTTCAATACCTTTTTTGCAGAAAGCAAGACATTGAGAAAGACTGAACTAATTACTTAAGATCAAACAACCAGTAAGTGATATCGAGAATAAACTTGAATCTGGGTCTATCTGACTTCAAGGCTTAAGCTTTTCTAATACCTTAGTTTATTAGATTACAGCTTTGTTTTAATGCAATTAAAAAAATTATGATTATAAATATTTTAGTTATAAACATTTTAAATTTGAACTAAACTATCTTATTTTTATAAAATAAACTGAGTGATCATTATATTGAATTAATCAAACTTGTCAAAAGACTTGATCAAGATGTGTGGGCATATTTTCCCAGGGGAAAACCAACTATTTGAAAGGTGAAATCAAAATGGAATTAGAATTTTCTGTGGTCTACATGACACAAAACAAACAATTAACTTCATTTTTTTCCTAAATCAATATGAGAAATTTGGATTAAAAATTACCTTAAAAATGATATTTTATCCTGGTTTCCAAGTTGTCATCTTATAACTTAATAGTTTATCCTTACTATATATTTGCAACAGATACTTTTCTTCCAAAGAACACTATTTTTTTTAACCTCCCCAAACACCTATCTTCTACTCTCGACATTTTCCCTTATTTCTCTTCAGAAGAAAAAAAAGTAGACTTCTATTGTTTGAGTTTAAAAAGATAAGTTGTAATTATCAAAATCTTCCCAAGATGTAAATAAAGCAAACTGTCAACTTCTATTTTAATGTTTGTGTGTATGCATTTACCTTTTTCAGTTTATCCTCTGTCTAACCAAAATTGAAACATTTTTATGATCCTTTTAATGAGGGCAGAGGACAGAGGCTTTACCTTTAGTTTCCAATATCTAATATGTAATCAAATTTGGACACATTATTATAAATGTTCTTTCTGCAGGGTAAAAGAAAGCTTTTGCTTATGAGTACTTAATGCAAGCAAGATACTAGGCCAGAGAAATTAAGGGCAGAAGGGAGTAGTAGAGTTGAAGGCAAGGAAAACCTTTAAAAATGCTCCTGCCTGGTTAGATTGAAAGTAATATATGTGTCAGTTATCTCTCTCTCTCTCTCAATAAACTTGTGCTATTTCTGAGATTTGGTGGGTTTTTTGTTTTGTTTTGTTTTTGAGAATAAAAACAAATAACACAATTCTATTGGTTTCCAGGTAGAAAAAAGATATGAACTGTTTTCTGTTAAGGGATATTTTGAAATCTGACCATGGTTCCTCAAAAATAGAACCGGAAATCAGAAACACTCATGAAAATAAAAGGATCGATCATCTCTCAAGTCCAGTAAATGTTAGTGACAGAAGCAAAGTTTTTTATTTTTCCCTTAAGATTTTTTTTTGATAAAAGGGAGGCTTTCTTGGTAATGGCTTTAAAAGAATTGTTTTCTTCTAGGAAAAACTGAAAGTATAATGTGTTCAATACGAACCTATTAAATATGAGGCAGATCATAAACAGGCAAGGGAAACAGTCTTTTTGAAAGGCAATGATTTCTCTGGGATACATTTGAAATATTCTTTGAGGTTATTCTATTTTTGTTTTTGATAGTCTCACATTTCTTTCAGTCTAGATCTATACATTTTGCTGCTACTTTCAGATTTTTTTAAATTTATGTCATGTACCAGGTTAACATTAAACAAGAATTTTCCCTTAATCATCTCAATGGCATTTAGGCCTGGTTGAAAATATTTTGTTACAGAATTCAGTCTAATTCAAAACCCCTAAATAGATATTCTTCACTATCCCTAAAAACAAACAAACAAAAAAAAGTTCTTTAGCAGTACATTTTCAGTGGTTAAAGTAGTACAATTTAGTGGAATCAATTATTCACAAATTTTAAAACTTAACTCTTTTGTTACAATCTAACTTTGTGATACTTTTTAAAATGAGAATTAAAATAAAAAGTATAGATGGTCCAACAGAATCTTGAATGTGGTGCTGAATACTAGGCAGTTAGAAATATTTCTCCAAATTGCTCCCTTTTCATTCACTTTTAAAATTACTTTTTAAAAACAGAAGTAACTTAGGAAAAATCTTCCTAAAACTTCTAAAAAAAAAAAAACAAACAAAAAAAAACTACAAATAAAGCCAAACCTTTTGATTACCATGCCCCTATCACATGCCACCTCTGCCACAATAACTGCAGTTACTGCAGTGTGCACACATAAGAGATATCGATGCGTTTATATGCATTCCTATGTACACATAAAAAAACTTTTGTAGGTTTTTACATTAATATTCAATACATTCCTACTAAAATTTTTTTAACCATGTTTTGGAGTACTTGCTATTTAAACATATTTTTCTGAATGCTATGGCAAAATTGTCAAATCTTAATATAAATTTAATATCTTAGAACAGAGTCTAATATGTAATACTGTAACATCTAGATCATAATAAACATAAAAATTGTGTGCATGTATTAATGTTTCTCTTGCATATTTACCAAAGAAATTAAAAATAAATGGAGCAACTAGAATGCTCATATACTGCCTGGTAGAATTGACATAACCTCTTTGGAAAACAGTTAAATTTCTTTAAAAGTTAAATATACATCATGCCATTCATTTCACTCTTAGGAATTTACTTAAGAGAAATGAAAACGTTTTCACCCAAAGACTTGTACACGAAACTTTTATGGCAACATTATATTTATTAACCAATACTAGAAAGAACTTATAAGTAGATAAGTGAATAAACTGAGTGCCATATTCATACAGTGGAATAACTCAGTGATATCAAGCAATGACTAAATGCCACAACATAGGTGAATTTTAAAATCATTGGAAAGAGCCAGACAAAAATTGTACATACCACTTCATTACATTTTTGCAAAATTCAAATGCAAATTAACCTATCCCTGGCAGAGAGCAGATCAGTCATTGCAGGGTGATGAGGTAGACAGAACTGACTTACGAATATGAAGAGACTGTTGAGGGTGATAGAAATGTTTACTGTTTTGTAGTGATGATTTCACTAGCATATGTATGTCAAAATTCATCAAATTGTAAAACATATGCAGTTTAATGTCAATTATACCTCAAAGTTGTAAAAGATAAGAGAATGCTATATATATCAATAAATGTAAAAACTACATGAAGTTCTCAAAATTAATCCAAAAAAGATATAGAAAACTTAAATAGATTATTAATGAAATTGAAACATTAAAAATTCCACCCTTAAGTAAATGAAAATTACTTTCTGTCAATGCAATGAAAAATTACCACAAACTTAGTGACTTAACACAAACTTATTTTACAGTTCTGTAGGCCAGATGTGAATAGGTCTTGTGGGGCTAAAATCTAAGTGTCAGAAAGCCTGCACTTTCTCTCTGGAAGCCTTAGGAGAAAATTTATTCCTTGCTCATCCTTTTTGCAGAATTCAGTTTTTCGTGGTTGTAGGATGGAGGTTCTTATTTGCTTGACAGTTGTAAGCACAGAATCATCATTAGCTTCCAGATGCTGTTCACATTTCTTGGTTCTTGACTTCCTTCCTCTACCTTAGAAGTCAGAAAAGGTGGGTCAAGTCATATTCAGTCTTCTACTTGTTTCTAATTTCTAGGAATTATGAATAAAGGTACTATAAATGTTAGTGTGCAGGTAATTAGAATAAATATTAGAGTGTGATTGCTGCATTTTGTGGTAAGAGTATGTTTGGTTTTGTAAGAAATTGCCAAATTGGCTTCTATGAATGTACCATTTTGCATACTCACCAGCAATAATGAGACATCTTACAATGTTGAAAAAAAGGGATTATTCCTTTAATTTTCAAAAAATGTATTTAGCTTCCAAATCCCAAACAACAAATAGTGTTTTTATTTTTTATTTCAAAATATAGGGGGTATAGATGTTTTTGATACATGGCTTGAGTCAGGGCTATAAATGTACCCATCACTCAAATAGTGTTCATTATACCCGTTAGGTAGGTTTTTGCCCTTCCCTTCCTCACTCCTCCCTCCTGCTTGATTTCCAGTAACTTACTTTCCTCTGTGTACTTGTGTGCCCATTGGTTAGTTTGAATTTATTAAAGAGTACATGTGTTTGTTTTTCCATTTTTGAGATACTTCACTTAGAATAATGGTCTCCAGTTCCTTCCAAATTGCTACAAAAGGCATTAATTCATCCTTTTATATAGTTAAGTAGTACTCCATGGTATACATTTTGTTAATCCAATCATGAATTGATAGGCACTTGGATTGATTCCACTTCTTTGCAATTGTGCATTGTGCCTCAATAAACATCTGAGTGCAGGTGTCTTTTTGATAACTTTTTGGGTAGATACCTAGTAATGGAATTGCTAGATCAAATGGCAGGTCTACTTTAGTTCTTTAAGAAATCTCCATACTATTTTCCATAGGGGTTGTACTAATTTGCAGTTCCACCAACATTGTATAAGCTCACAGATCTAGAAAAAATCATTCTATGCTTTGCTTGGAACCAGAAAGGAGCCCAAATAGCCAAAGTGCAACCGTAAGCAAAAAGAACAAAGCTGGAGGCACCACATTACCAGACTTCAAACGATACTACAAGGTGGTAGTAACCAAAACAACATGGTATTGGCAACAAAAAAAAGAGACATACACCAATGGAACAGAACAGAGAACTCAGATACAAAACCATCTACCTACAGCCAACTGATCTTTGACATAGCACACAACTACACACACTGAGGAAAAGAAGCCATATTTAATAAATATGCTAGGAAAATTGGATAGCCACATGCAGAAGAATGAAACATGATCCTTACCCCTCACCACTCACAAAAATTCAAGATGGATAAAAGACTTAAATGTAAGGCATGAAACCTTAAGAATTCTAAAAGAAAATGTAGGGAAAGACTTTTCTAGACATTGGTCTAGAGAAGGGATTTATGACTAAGATCTTGATGGCAATTATAGCAGCAACAAAAATAAATAAATGGGACTTGATTAAATTAAAAAGGTTCTGCACAGCTTAAGGAAATAATAGAGCAAATAGACAACCTACTGAATGGGATAAAATATCCGCAATCTACACATCTGATAAAGAACTAAGAATCTACAAGGAACTCGAATAAATCATCAAGAAAATTAATAACACCAAAGTGGGTAAAAGACATGAACAGAAGTTCTTCAAAAGAAGATAGACAAATGGCCAAGAAACATATAAAAAAAAAAAAATGCTCAACATCACTAATCATCAGGGAAATACAAAGTAAAACAACAATGAAATCACCTCACTCCTGTTAGAATGGCTTTTATTAAAAAGTTCAAAAACAATAGATGCTGGTGCAGATGCAGAGAGAAAGGAATGCCTAACAAATAGTTCTGTAGGTAATAATTTTTCCATGATGTTTTCTATAGATATTAGTCACATGAAAAAGATGAGAAATTATTGCTGGCTGGCTAATTGACAAATTTTCCAAGATAAAAAATACATGAACTTTTAATAAAAGTTCACATAATGATATTTAATGTAACTTTGATTATAAATACTTTGTTCCTTCCAAGTATAAACAACATTTTTGTTTATATAAATATCTTTATACCTCTTTCGACTAAGAATTATTTTTTACTTCATATTTAAAATGGACTTGTTTTGTAATTGGTAAATGCAATTTTAGCATGTATATAGCTTCGTTTAAGAGTAAAAAATATTTGTGGTCTCCTGCTATTCAGATACTCTTGACTGCTCATACAGGTTCTGCTCAAGTCAAAAAAAAAAAAGCCCTATCATATGGTGCATTTCAACACAGGTTTAGGAGTAAGTGGGAAATAAATTATTTGTTGTAGTAAATATAGTATATTGATGTAGAGAATTCCTTGATACTACTTATTTTTTTACATGATTATTTTAAAAGTGATCCTTGACTAGTAAATTTATGTTCTGTTTGTTTTGTATAGATTCCACAGCTTTCTTCCTATTTTCTTGCAAATCATCAATTCCTTGTGAATGCTCCATGTTTCTTGGTGACTGAACTGAGTAATTGTCTGTCTCTCTGAAGTCAATAAGTTATTTGAGACTAGGGAATTCATCAGGATTTGGGCTCTAGAATCAGATATCCAGGATTCAAATATTGGTTCTACAGCAAACTTTAAGAAAATTACTTCCAAAATCTTGCGAAGTTCTATTTTCCTCAGCTGTAAAATGTGAACACTTCTCTCGAAGTTTCTTGTGGCTGTAGATTAGCCTGGTGTATCTATCTTGCTCATTGACCCACTAAGGGTATATAAATGCTGACTGTTCTTGCTATAACTATGGTGCAGTGTCTGTCACATAGTGCCTAGTTGATAAATGAATAAAGGAACATATGGAAAGAAGCAGAAACAGTCATTATTGTAAAAAAAAATTCTTTGTTATATTTGAATGAAAACACTCTAGTAAAGATTTTCTTTGATCTTCTTTTTTACAAAGTAAATGAATAGACAGAGCTGGTAGTTTTCATCTGATGGAAAATACCCTTGCTGTGACTTCAATTTTCCTCAAAATTTTCACTATGTATACTTTTTTTTAGTGAGTTCCCTTGTGCATATTTGCTGGTATTTCCTTCACACATTGGAACATTTGAGTCAACTCAGACAAACTCTGCCCACATAAAATATCAATGTAAACTGTATTAAAAGTGCAATTTAGTTCCTGAATTGGGCATGTAAAATACACCCTCATATCCCACATAAAAGTTCTGAAGATGTTGACCATCTTCTTTGATGGCAAGAAACCCTCTGTCACTCACCCATACCACATCTTGAACCTCATTTGCAGTGTGGAAAATAAGTTCCAATTGTGCCATATCCCAAATTTCCTATCCTTTGAGGGCCCTGGCAAAAGAGATTTTATCCTTTGCTGCTCATGTGATAATACTTCCATGATTTCATTGAAGTTACCTCATAAAATATAATGATAAACAGAAGGGTTACCCTTTTTTCTAGTGGGAATGCTTTATAAAAAGAAGTATAATTTCCCTTGTGGTTTGGAATACCATATGGCTTTTTCCCACTGCTATTTGACTTTTTTTTTCTTAAGACAATAAAGATTAGATTTATCCTTTAAGGTTTAAGAGACCCCAAAACTTATGGCAGCTTTCAGCATCAGGCCACAACACACAGCTAACATAATGTACCCACTCTGAGGAAAGCTGAGATAAAATGGCAGTGTTAACAGGCTCTAAGAGCTGTCATGAGCATTAAATTAGGGTGTGGGTTGTTCAACATCAGGGTTTGTCTTTTTTTTTTTTTTTCCTTAAATAGATTTACCAACTGTAATAGATTGAGCTATTTATATATTTGTAAAAGCACAGTTTGACTGTATTTTCAAAAGCCACAAAATGCTTGATCAAAGCTACCCCAGTTTGGCTATCAACATAAGTAAAACATACTGGGTTTTCTGGTGCGTCTTACTCAAACTTAAAAGACATATTTCTCCTATTGCTCTTAAAACAAGGTTTGACGGGAGCATCTAAATAAACTTTTTAAAATATCTGCTTTAATTTGTGACAACACATTTTAACCCTAACCACATGTATCTATTTACAAAGTTTATTAAAATTCTTATTAGTAAACCTGAGTTAGCTAAATCAGGAGGGCCTCAAACATTCACTCTTAATGTAGCATTATGATATGGTGAAGGGAGGCTAAGTTGCAACATCTTATTTCATATGTTGAATTTCTGCTGTACTGGGCCCTACCTCTGACTTACTGTGTGTCATTAGATTTACTTCTCTGCTTTCTCACAAAGTTTTTTTTTTTTTTTTTTTTTTTTTTTTTTTTTTTTTTGTTGAGACAGAGTCTCACTTTGTTGCCCAGGCTAGAGTGAGTGCCGTGGCGTCAGTCTAGCTCACAGCAACCTCAAACTCCTGGGCTTAAGCGATCCTACTGCCTCAGCCTCCCGAGTAGCTGGGACTACAGGCATGCGCCACCATGCCCGGCTAATTTTTTCTATATAGATTTTTAGTTGTCCATATAATGTCTTTCTATTTTTAGTAGAGACGGGGTCTCGCTCAGGCTGGTCTCGAACTCCTGACCTTGAGCGATCCACCCGCCTCGGCCTCCCAGAGTGCTAGGATTACAGGTGTGAGCCACCGCGCCCGGCCTCTCACAAAGTTTTGTGTACCCCTTGACAGCTGATGCCAGACCATGGTTCGTTCTTGGACGCTGATGCTCATGTTGTATTATCTAGTTATCACCTTTGCTCTGCTTCGGCTCTTAATGATACTCATTAAATCTTAAAAGCTATTTGAGCAATTGTCAAATCTTTGAACTTTCATTGACTGTACTTAAACCATGCCTCACACCTTCTCTCGGTAGGGTAGTACACTCTAAGTCAAAGCCAGTACCAAAGAATGCCCTAGCACAGGAATTTTTTTTTTCTTTTTGTTTTTTATATTGTGTTGCTATTTCCATGAGCCCTTGAAACTAATTAGCCAGCAACAACATGGAAGCAAACATTATGGATTACAAATTTACTCAAGAAATTCAGTCTTAAAATGTTTGAAGACTCTATTACATAGTTACCAAATATCTTTGTGTAATTTTATCTGATAGGATGACTATTTTACTTCTGTCTGAAATGTTCTTATTTTGCTCTTCTCTTAAACATACTTCATATTTCATTATTCTGACATTTAATCACAATTTTTACACAAAACCATTTGAAAGTAAATATGCAAAATAGCTATATAAGGAAAATGTATATTCTGTGTACATGTGCATGTGTATATGTTTCTCTCTCTCTATTCTATATATCGCCATTTGGAACATAGAAACAGTTATTTGTCCAACTTCCATTCTAATATGACTTTCATTACTCTCATGTTTGCTAAGTCAATGAAAGGCTTAAATTTTCTCTATAAATATTTCATATTAGAGAAGTTTCCTATCAAAGAAGAGTATATGAGCATAGCACTGGTTTAGGAATACAGTCGATGGTAGGAAATCAAGAAATGGTTAAAATTAAACCATTGTACATGTACATATATGCTACACATGAACTCTGCAAATCTTACTTTGAGGTTTATATAAAATGCACAGAAACAGGATATGGAACAAAGAATACTAGAAAAAATTCTATAAGAATTAAATACTCTATACAGGAATCACTTGGACAATAAATGGAAAATTTGACTGTTTTGTTTTAAAATTTTAACTTTCAAGGAAATGTTTATTATGCTAATATTTAATAACCCATTTTCAACATTTAATCTATGTCAAATATTGAACTACTTAGTGAACAGTAGAGATACTCGGAAATGTCTTTACTTTAAATATTATGTTAGATAAAACATAACATATTTAATATTTAACATTAATATTAAAATAGCCCAAATTTATAGAAAATAGTTCATTTTCTCTCCTTGGGTCTTAATTTTCATATGCATAAAAGAAGATGATATATGACTTTAAAGTAATTTCTATTTTTAATTTTCTACAATTCTCTGGCTCTGAGTTCTATTTTTCCCCCCAAGACAAGATTTCCTAGGACAGTGTATCCCAGACTTGTTTCTTGAAACTCCAAGGATAGAAAAGAATAAATGTTCTAAAAAAACAAATCTCAAGAGACCAAAGGAATAGAAGGACAAGGCAAGACAATTATCTTCTCTCTCTTTTTTAAAATTTTCATTGGGCCAGATGCCCAGTTTCCTTTTAACAGCCTGATTGCTTAAAATCTTGAATAAGGGCTCTGTGGCATCATCGAATGAACATTAGCCTAGAGTTTGGCACTTGGCTTCTAGTACCAGTTCTCATTATGTAATTTCCAACATGTCTTTTAATGCTAAGGCATCCTATTTCCTCATTTTCAGTAAGAAAAGGTAGGATGAGATCAACTATACAGTTCATTTGACCTTGGACTTCCGGGCTGAACTGTGAGAAAATAAACTTCTATTGTCTAAGGCACAAAGTCTGTGGTATTTTGTTATAGTAGTCTTCACTAACACAGAACTCATAGTTAGTATCATTTGTTATTTACATATATTGTTTCTTAAAACTACTTACATTTTTCCATATACATAGCTTGTCTTCACAAATTCATACTGTCTTCAAAGGCAGGAACTCACCCAGTGCTTTGTTACCTCATTAACAATATACAGCACGAGACATAGCTAAAACTTGAATGTTACTCCAACGGATTGATTTAATACTTATCTGACAGGTTAAGAGTTTGACTAATTCACAGAAAAGTGAAATTCTTATATGCTTTTCATGGCATGTATGTGTGTGTATATATATATATATATATATACACACACACACGTATATTTTTCTTTAATTGGACATGAGAAAGGAAAATCAAGAAAAGTCAATCAGGCATTCATACTCTCACATGTATGTGTCAAAGACATTCATCTATACCCATTACCTTATTACACAATGAAGATGAAGGAAGCAACAAAAGAAGAAAGAAATCTCATCCTAGAAATTTTCATTGGTTTTGCTCCTTAGTTCCAACAAGGAACTAAGACTTCAGAGTGTGTTAGGGTCTACAGAACAAAAGAATATCAGCCTTTTAACCGCTGGAGTGATATTTATTTTAGTAAAAGTATAATTCTCAAGAAAGATCTGAGAAAACAGTATATCAGTCTGGTAATAACACATTACTGAAAAACAGTAAGTTTTGCACTGTCACTAACAAAATGGAAAGCATGTTCCTCAAGGTTGAATCAAATCACTCTTTTCAAAATGTTGAATGACTTGTTTACTTCAAGACAAAGTAACATTAACTGGTATTGGCTACCTAAAGCACTTTAAGTTCATTTTTTATGGCAGTAATATTAATGATTGGAACTGACTTTATGTGAGCAAATATTAAATGAGTTAGCAGTAATAGTGCTACTGATTTAATCCTAAACTTAAATTACATGACTGTGGCCAGCTAAAAAGGCACTGCGTGCACACTAATACAGTACAGTAGGTACACAAAAGAGTGGTCAATTTTAGGTATCAAATATTCCTTCCATGTGTTTACGTTGTGTCTTGTAAAACTAGAAAGTATGCTATTAAAAATTAAAGGACATTTCAATACAGTAAATGTCTGAGAGTCCTTATATACCAACCAAAGCATTGTGGCACCAAGAAGAGCAGCACAGAAACAGTAAGGAATTAAGGACCAGTGCCACAACTATGGCAATGTGGCATAGGAGCTTGAAGCAGGAGTTCAGAGACAGAGTCTCTTAAAACCCTGGCTTTGCCATTTACTGTGGTGGCTAAACCTAGTCAACGTATTTGTGCTTCAGTTTCCTCATCTGTAAAAATGCTTTTTTAAAGAATTCAATGATCTTATAGTTTTATATAATTAGATAAGAATAGTTGGTTAATCACAGCCTGTGTGTATCAAAGAGAATAACCACCCTGGGACACAGAGGAGGAAGGCACAGTAAGACATCAAACATTTCACTTTTCTGTTGAGGCAATTCTGTTCAAATATTGGTTAGTATAAGAGCACTTATTTTTCTTCCTATTAAAAGCAAAGCACATTAAATTTAAACATAGTGCAACATTCTCAGGATAGTTGCCTGTTCTCCTTAGCTCTAAGTATTTCTTTGTTGGAAAAGATAAAGAATCACAGCACTAACCACGTCCTGGAGAGACAGCAATTCTCAGTACAAAATAACTGCCAGTCAAATAAGATCAGGTGTGTATAACAGATATTTAGTTAATTGATATGTCTGCATTTACTAAAAAGCATATTTAGGTGGGATTTCCTCATAGTTATTTGGGCATTTGCTTCATTTCTGAAGTGTTAGATTAATGAATTCATCATATATTTTAAACCAAAAGTAACTAAATTTAATACAAGCAAATGCAGGGAATTTTTCCTGTTTGGAAATTTTAGTTGCGCTTCAAAACTAAAATCAATTATCATGAAGAGTAACTCCACAGAGTGGCAAGAAACTGTCAGAATGCCTCATCTAGGATTACTAAAGAGGAGCCATCCTAGGCCTTCACACACGGCCCTATCAATTACCCCTACCTTCAGCCCCCATAAAGAAAGAGACTAAGCAAGACAGGCTCCAAGTAACAACCAAAGAGAGTTGTGTTAAATGTGTTACATGCACTTGGAGCAACAAGACTCTAGAGAGGCCACAGTTCAGCCACTGCCAAGGGCTGATAGCAATACATTGCCAGAGCTCTTGAGGGAGTTTGTCAGTTTCAGGAGCATGCAGACTGATAGACTGGTGGCAGGCCATAGTGGAACAAAGACAGACACAGGGATAATTTTAGATAAATGAGGAAAGGCAGTGAAATAATGAACTTTAGGGATGGAGACAAGTTCAAAATTAGAAGATAGCAACGTCCATGCTGTCTGAGGCTCCATCAAGAGGAGTAGCTGTGACAGCTAACATAGGGACATATAATTCTTCCAACAGAGAAAGTCTTTAAGTGGTTCAGTTTCTCTCTAGGTACCATGGATTACACTTTTTAAAATTTAATCTGACCCAGAAGTTACTCAGGAGCATTCTCACATCCAACTGCAACAGGCTAGGTTGTTTGAAGTATAATAAAAACTCATGCTGAGAAGAATTCAATAAACTGAAAAATTTTTTAAAAATCTCTTTGGAAGGCTCAGGAAATTACCAACTTACGGAGGATATGTTGCCCTGAGATGAAAAGCCGGGAAAGTTTAACTCAAAATTTGCAGCCACTTTTTCTCCTTAAGCAAATGCTAATTCCAAAAGTGAAATTGATGGGAGAAAAGATAATTAATTTAATGGTCTCATAGGACTGGGGAGGCAAGTCAGGAGTCTGAGTAGGGTGGGCTTCCAGTCAAAATGTTAGGGTTCTGGCCAGAGCCCCAAAAGATCTCCAACCCAGGAACAAGAGTGAAGCAGAAATAAGCTAGTAGTCACAAGGAATAGAGCCAGCACTTAACCATCTCAGTCTGTGATTGGACTGAGGATAATTTAGCTCTAGATGAGTTTCAAACCATAAGCAAAAGTCAATTTTCTCTGAAACAAAATAACATTGATCATTCTTGACAGGGAGATACACATTTTATTAGTCTATCCTCTTTTTGATATTTTGTTTCTGTTCCATAGATTGCTGCCTTTATTTCTTTTACCTTTTTTATTTTTAACTTCTTTATTTGTATATTCTCTGTGGGTGTGAGATCCCCTGACACTTTTTTCTTAAAACTTTATTTTTAAATCAATTTTAGGTTCACAAAAAATTAAAAGAATTTTAGGTTCAGCAAAATTAAAAGCAAGGTACAGAAATTTTCCATATGCCCCTTCCTTCCACACATACACAACATCCCCAATTATCTGCATCCTCCATCAGTGGTACATTGTTAAAATTGATAAACCTACATTGACAAATCATAATCATAGCTGTTTACATGAGGGTTTACTCTTGGTTTTGTATATTCTATGGGTTTAGACAAATATATAATGACATGTATCCATTGTTACAGTATCATGTAGAGTATTCTAAAAATCTTCGGTACTCGGTCATCCCTCCTCTCACCCCAATTTCTGGCAATCACAGATCATTTTACTGTCTTCATAGTTTTACCTTTTCTATTAATAGAATGTCATATAATTGAAATCATGAGTATGTAGCCTTTTCAGATGGCTTCTTTCACTTAGTAATATCCATTTAAGGTTCCTCCATGTTTGTTTTTTGTATGTGTCTGTATGTGTGACTTGATAGCTCACTTCTTTTTAGCACTGAATAATATTCCATTGTTTGGATGTACCAGAGATTATCTATTGCCCTACTTAAAGACAACTTGTTTATTTTCAAGTTTTGGCAATTATAAATGTGCCATATACATTCCTGTGCCAGTTTTTGAGCAGACATAAGTTTTCAACTCCTTTAGGTAAATACCAAAGAACATGATTGCTGGATTGTATTGTAAGATCATCTTTAGTTTTGAAAGAAACCATCAAAACTCTCTTCCAAACTAGCTGCACTGTTTTTCATTCCCAGCAGCAATAAATGAGAGTTCCTTTTGCTCCACATCCTCACTTTGTATTTGGTGTTCTCAGTGTTTTGGGTTTTGGCCATTCCAATAGGTACAGTGGTATGTCATTGTTTTAATTTGCATTTTCCTGATATATGATGTGGAACATCTTTTCTTGAATTTATTTGCCATCTGTATATCTTCTTTTGTGAGATACCTGTTAAGGTGTTCAGCTCATTTTTTAATCAGGTTGGTTGGTTTTAAGGGTTCTTTGCATAGTTTGGATAACAGTCTGTTATCAGATATGCGTTTTGCAAATATTTTCTCCTAGTCTTTGGATTGTCTTTTCATCTTCTTGATGGTATATTTTGCATAGCAGAAGTTTTTTAATTTTAACATGGATCTTGCCTTTGATGTTGAATCCAAAAAGTCATAGTGATACCTAAGGCTACTTAAGTTTTCTCCCATGTTATCTCCTGGGAGTTTTATAGTTTTGTATTTACATTTAAGTCAATCCATTTTGAGTTAATTCTTGTGAAGAGTGTAAGGTCTGTGTAGACAACATATAGTTGGGTCTTATTTCTTAATCCAC
Source organism: Eulemur rufifrons (assembly GCF_041146395.1). NCBI lineage: Eukaryota > Metazoa > Chordata > Mammalia > Primates > Lemuridae > Eulemur > Eulemur rufifrons. The sequence continues at coordinate 64,758,656 of NC_090998.1, read as the reverse complement.
TCTGACAATGTCTGTTTTTTTGGGGGGGGAAGGGTTATTTTTTTCATTTTTTTTAATTTCAGCATATGGGGGTACAAATGTTTAGGTTACATGTATTGCCTTTGCCCCACCCAAGGCAGAGCTTCAAGTGTGTCCATCCCCCAGATGATACACACCTCACCCGTTAGGTATGAATATACCCATCCCCTCCTCCCCCCGCCCCCCACCTGTCTGACACCCAGTGAATGTTACTACTTTATGTGTACATAAGTGTTGATCAATTAATACCCAATTTGATGGTGCGGACATGTGGTGCTTGTTTTTCCATTCCTGTGATGCCTCTCTTAGTAGGAGAATGGGCTCCAGCTCCATCCAGGATAATACAAGAGAAGCTAGATCACCTAATCAGCACAGTTAGACCATTGATATTCAAAGTGATTATTGATTTAGTTGGATTAATATCTACCATATTTTTTACTGTTTTCTATTTGCTGTCCTTGTTCTTGGTTCCTATTTTTGTCTTCCGTTTCTTTTTCTACCTTTAAAGGTTTTAACTGAGCATTTTATATGATTGCATTTTCTCTCCTTCCTAGCTTATCAGTTATACTTCTTAATTTTTTAGTGGTTGCCTTAGAGTTTGCAATATACATCTATATTATTTTTACTTTTTTTTGATGCTTTTCCTTTCTTTGTGTAGATCCAAGTTTCTGACCTACGTAATTTTCCTTTTCTCTAAAGAACTTCTTTTAACATTTCTTACAAGGCAGGTCTACTGGTCATAAATTCTCGCAATTTTGTCTGTCTGAGAAAGTCTTTTATTACTCCTTTACTTTTGAAGAAAAATGTCACAGAGTACAGAATTCTAGGTTGGTGAGTTTTTGTTTTTTTTTTTCCTCTCAACACTCCACTTCTTGCTTGCATTATTTTTGAGAAGTGAAATGTAATTCTTTTATTTCTCTATTTGTAAGATGTGTTTTCTTTTGTCCTCTTTCAGGATTTTGTTCTTTACCTTTAATTTTTGGTAGCATGAATATTATGTGCCTAGTAGGTTTTATTTTCTTCTTTGGCATTTATCCTTTGGATTTTCTCTGCTCTTCTTGGATCTGTGGTTTGGTAGTCTTGGGGGAAATTCTCGGTCATTGTTTCAAATATTTCTTCTGTTCTTTTTTTTCCCTTTCTGATATTCCCATTATGTGTATGTTACACATTTTGTAGTTGTCCCATAGTCCTTGGATATTCTGTTTTTTTTTTTTTCCAGTCTTCATTTTATTTCCCTTGTTAAATTAAACTAACACTGACCTGAGGATGTTGCTGTATTTTGTGTCCTTACATAACACATTGCAACCCAACCTAGTATAAAAACTAACTGAAAGCCTAATTTTAGGAGTATATTTTTTATTTTTGTAACAAATAGCCAAGTCTCAGCCAATCACAGCAACTGAGCTTCAGTAAATCACTGGTGGCCAACTGATCAGATCATATCCAAATAAGGCAAATTCCAAGCTGTAACCAATCAAGCTGTTTCTATATCTTTTCTCCTCCTTTTTTTTTTTTTTTGGTCCAAAAATGCTGCCTTCTCACATTGCAAAGCAGAGCTCTCTGAACCTCTTGTTCTGAGAGCTGCCCAGTTTCTGACTCATTCTTTGCTCAGTTAAACTCTGCTAAATTTAATTTGTGTAAAGATTTTAACAGTTTTTCAGTTTTCACAGTTTCTATTGATATATCCTCAAGCTCATAGATTATTTCTTCTACTGTGTCCAGTCTACTAATAAGCCTATCAAAGGCATTCTTCATTTCTGTCACAGTATTTTTTTTATCTCTAGGTTTTCTTTTTGGTTCTTAGGATTTCCATCTCTGCTTAATTGCTCATTTGCATACTACTTTGTTCATTAGAGCCCTTAGCATATTATTCATAGTTGTTTTAAATTCTCTGATAATTCCAACATCCTAGCTATGTCTATTTCTGATGCTTGCTCTGTCTCTTCAAATTGTGATTTTGGCTTTTTTATATGCCTTGAATTTTTTGATAGCTAGACATCATGTACCAGGTAAAAGAAACTACTATAACTAGGCCTTTAGTGATGTGGTGGTATAAGGTATTTGGGAGAGGAAGCCTTCTATAGTCCTGTGATTAGGTCTCAGTCTTTCAGTGAGTCTGTGACTCTGCATGGTGAACTTCACAACTGTTTTTCATTTTTTTGCTCCCTCATTAGCAGGAACAGAATGATTAGAGTGGGCTGGAGAGTTGGGTCTTTTCCCTTCCCCTGGGTCAGTTAGGCTCTGATAATACACCAGCAGATTAGACTAGAGTTTGCTAGTTTCTCCTGAGGGCATTTCTGGTTAAGAAGAACAGAGGGCTCTGGCATATATCAAAATGGTTCCTTTTCCCCTCCCCCTGCTTGGAAGCCAGAGGAGATTTTCCTCTCATTTTTACTTGGGAACCTAGTTGAGCTCCTGGTAGTAAATCTCATAATATTGTGGGGTTCCTCTATGACTGGATCCCCCTGGAGTTTTTAGCTCTCAGATTTGTCTGCACTGAGCCTCTAGCAATTTGTCAGTTACACTTCAGGTTTTCTTACCCTGGCGCTGGTTGCTGTGGAAGTTTTCATTTGTGAGTCCACTCCAGAAGCCATGACTCCCTGTACTCACTTGTCTGCCTCTCCAGTCTCCAGGGTAGCACTTTGTCCTGCGTCTTCCCTTCTGTTACAGATCTGATAAGAGTTGTTTCTTCAGTCTGTTTAGCGCTTTACTTGTTTGTAGGACAAAGTGGCAACTTGTAAGCACTTTAGGTGCAGACCTGAAAACCTGACGCCCTCGTACTATTTTTATATTTATAAATCTTTTTTATTCTGTTGGATGTTCATAGTCTTAATTTGGTTTTGTTTTAATGTCAGTATCTGTTATGGTGTTTGTGGTTGACTGTTCCTTTCATTTTTTAAATTTGATACACTGTGAGCCCTATCAATCTACTGGTACGCAATCTCTCTCTCTTGCAAAAAAAAAAAATTCATTCCCTTATATATTTTTATATCCTTTTCTGTCATGTTTTATTTTAATCTTTAATACATACTTCTTTGCATTAAAATTTTATTTCATTGCCTGCCTTTCATATGTAATTTTTATCATTTTTCTCTTCTCTGACTTTTTAGTTTTTTACTTTTCCACTGAATTCTGACAGCTACTTTTTTATGCTGTCAAAGAACGACATTTAAACAACTCGAGTTTTAAAGATCTAATTGGCTCTTATTAGTCATTAATTGACTGGGAAGCATCCAGTCTACAAAACAGAAAGGAGTTCTTGATGAGGTGAGCAGAGGGCTAGACTTCATAGGCTGAAAAGGCTGAAGAAGGAAACCAGGAACAGAAATTAAGTTGGTCATTTTAAAATTACTTTCCTTATAGGGAATCATTTTGGCTTAATGGGATTATGTTATTATTTGCCTCCTGATTTTTTGGAAGTTCAGATCTTATAAGTAAATAGATTAAGTTTTGGTTTGGTGATGCGGAAACTCTGTGTGAGTGACTATTTGGGGTTGATCTCTTAAGGCCTAGTATAGAGAAGCTCAGTCCAAATCAGTGGTCTTTCAGAAATTTTATTAAACTATCTTTTTCCATTTGCATCAAGTTTACATTTCATGACATTCACTTTTTCATTTTGTGGGTCAGCATTTTGCTGCTTATAATTTTTTTTTAAATTTCCAGAATGGTTTTAATGTTTTTCAGAGTATATTTAATTTGTACTACCAGCTGTCATTTCATTTTCTATTGTCTTTGCAACCCTCCTTTTATTTTTATATAGGTGTGTCTGCTTTGTTTCATAAAGTCTGTATTATTTTTAAATTTCTTTTACAAAGTAGAAAGTTGTAAGTCTAAAGTTGTCTATAATTTTATAGACTATTCTTGAAAAGTATATTCTTTATAGGCCTTTGGTGTCTTATGTCTTTTTCTTTTGGTTTGCTTTGTGTATTGTTTTAAAATACTTTTTACATAGAGAGCCTGTTTTTATTTATTTCTGAGTATCCTTTATCTTTTAATGGAGATGGTTATATCCAGACATAGGTGTGTAACAATATGAGTGTGTTTAAATCTTCATTTTTGGAAATACTTTCCTTAACATTATCCTTAAAACTTGAGTAGGAAGGTAAGAACAGTTATCAAATCCTTCAGCATTGGGTTTGGTGAGAAGACAACAGACCCAGATAAAGAGAAAAAGCAAGAGTGGAAGGAAGGAATATGATGTTTAATAACTTGATGCTCCCACAAAACGAATCCTCTGCCATTAATTCTTTCGGTTCAATGTAAGAATCTTCTTGGATATCAACTACGACCCCACTTACAGGAGAACAGTACCACTGGTACTGTTTAAAAAAAAATTTTTTTTAAAGCTAATTCAAAGAAAGCAAAATGACATTGCTTCATTTTTCTTCATTGGATCATATTATGCCAATATGTCACTCTAATATCCTAGATTTGATCTTCTAGCTTTTCAGTGGCTCTCAATTATAATTTAAGTCATTGACCAAATTTGAGAAAATTTAATAAGACGTAGGACATTTCCAATATAATTGAAGATACACTCTGCTCAAGAGATGAATGACATCTTTTAGGTTTGGATGTTTTTATGCATTTATTATTCACAAGTTACTGTCATTTTCACACTCCTTCTAAGCTATTTTGCATATATTTAAGGGAGGTATGCAATAATCATCATATTTCTAGAAAATTGAATATTTTCTTAGCATTCAATTTCAATAAATTTACAACTAGATGTCCCTTAAATTTTCTTTTAAATCTGCCTCAGACATGTGACCTTAAAATCTATAGCCCTTATTATGTTAGAAAAGCCCCCTTTTCCCTATTCTAGTTAAGATTATTGTTTTTGCTACATTTTGCTCTTTTTCCTCTAAAAACTCATTTAGGAAAGGATCAAATATTTTAGCAATTATCCATTTCTTGCTCTTAAAAAGATTCAAGATGATATTATGAAGAAAGAACAGGATGAATTAAATTAAAAAAATTGTTAGAAAGTGAGAATTGTGACAAAAGCCCCATGACCAGACTCCCTCAGGAAAGACGCACGGGATTTAGCATAGAATAATACTGAATTGGTAAGATTTATTGCAGTGACACATAAGAATACATTTCTTCATGTATTTTAGAGGAAAGTTCAAATACTCAGAACTTCAGATACAGTTGCCTTCTTCATAGTGTGGTTTATTGTTTTATTTTAGGGAGCAGATTGTTATGCTATTCTCTGCTTATGCATCTTGAGAAAGGAAGATCAATGCAGGTCTAATGGCTTTAAACTCTGTAAACAATTGATTAATAAAGTAATAGATACTATGACACTGAGGAAATTTAAAATACATAAATAATCACTAAACTAGTTCTGAGACTAGACTTCAAGAGGGTATAGTGCTTTTTGTTCTTCTTAGAACAATGCCTCTGCCATGAGAACATTTCCAGACTGTCCTCCTATGGGATAAGATGACTCAGAAGTGATCATCCCAGTGATGTTGTCACCGTCCAAAGAGATACGAGCTCAGCTGCTGTTGATGAGCCAGCCCAGATCAGCAGAACCACACAGCCAACATGTAGACTCATGACAAGTGACAAGCATTGTTTCTTTTTCTTTTAAAATTTTTCTTTCTCTTGTTTTCTTTTTGTTTTATTTCTATTGGTTCTCGTTTTTAAATTTTTTTTGTTACATTATTTATTGAATTTATATTTTAATTTTCTTATTTTGTGTTTGCTTTTTTTAAGCTACTAAATTTTGTGTAGCATATCACACAGCCAGAGCTAACTGATAATAGTTAGGAAGGGTTTCAAAAACATCAGTTTGTCCAGTAGATTAACAGTTTTATGAATTGTAAATAAAAGAAACTAGCTAGAGGAATATTTTAACTTTGGTGTATTTAAAAAAGAATTGAACAGGAATTATCAATGTATATTCCAACTATAAATATCCAAAGAGTCTATGGTATAAGTAATCTCACACACTACCAGTGCCTACCTGCTCTTCATAATGGTGATTCAGTTGGTCTTACTAGTACCAGTAGGACATGTTCTGTATTACTAGTCTAATAAGGAAAATAAGTGAGTATAATGGAACAAAGTTCAATGGAAACATTTGGACTTCAGATATAATTTCTGAAGTTGTCCTCATGGCTTTGATTATATGCTTGAAATGATAGATAGAGATCTATTCCCTTTGAGAGAGTGAGTGTTTTCATATGTTTCTTAGGATGGTGAACAACATGATACGTATGTTTATATATTCTCTTGTGATAAGCTTTACTACAAGGCACTTGCTATTAAAAAATGATAGAAATGGGGTGATAAGAGGATAAATTCTATTTTTGGAGCAATCTATCTGTAGAACTTGACAGGTCACATTGCCTAATCTGAGTTTCTCATCATGTTAAAATTTTCTAATTCTATTTTTTACACTTAAGTATGTCTTTGTGTGTAAGTAATTTAAAATACTCATAGTGACTTTAAAATAAATTTTATTCTCTTATATAATGTGAAGTCCAGAGGGACAAGAATATTTCATGTTCTAACTCTACTTCCTATGATTCTATTGACTCTGCTTCCTCCTATATATTGGCTCGTCCTCACATGGATAATAAAAGTAGCTGCAGTCGAGAAGAAAAGAAAAGAGAAAATATATTTTAATCCCTGTATTCCAATCAGACATCCTTGACCTTAGTAAGTTGCTCTGATCATAATCCACCCCTGAACCGGTGACTGTTGAATGAATGGCTAAAGCCATCCAAGGCTTATCCTTGGGGATGACTTCTCTTGAGTTAAATGGGTTCTGTTCTAGAAGAATAAAAATCCAGGTAAAATCAAGTTTCTGTTGGGATAAAGAAAGGCTCATGGAAGCTTGGTTTGTGACCTAGAATGTCCATTATATCTTTTATATAATTAACACTCCATTTTGCTTTAATACATCTGTGATTTAGTATGCTGTGAAGCATTATGAATATGACCTTTATATTTTGAAAAGTGACCCAGTTTTTAAAGGATTACTTAAATAATGGAAAACATAATATTTTATTTGTCACTGTTTGGGGGATTATGAGAGATAAGGAAAGTGGTGGCCGTTTCAAACCCTAACCAACTCTAATATTGGAGTTTTCCACTCCTCCTTTCCTATAAAATGGCTTTGAACAATTAAGTATAAAGGGGACATATAGAAGAGAAAAAATGATAAGTGATGGAGAGAATTCCCTCTAATGGGTAGCACATGTTTAAAGTGGAAACCAATTTTAAAGGCAACAGAACAATGATAGTAATTCTCCCACTCCTCTATGTTCCAGTCACCCTGCATGAAATAATTTAACGTCTGAGGTAGCCATGATTTCATCCATTTTACAGATGATAAATTTGAGACAAAGAAGTTAACAAATTTTTCCCATTGGATGATAATTTCGGGAAATGCTGTGGGTACATGATATACTACCCTTACTCTTCACATCGACACATTGAAAAACTAGCACAAAGTCCACATAAAACTTTATAATTTTTTTACCCAAATATAATTTCAGGAATTTTCCTTATTTCAGACAGTTACAAGGTTTCTGTATTAGGAAAGCTTGTAGGATCTTCAAAGTATATTATTGAATGTGAAATGTTAAGTAAAACAAGTATATAATATTAATATATTGATTTCATAGATAAAAATAACTTGCAGTGCAGCATAATATAATGGTGTATTCATGATGCCATTTCAAAATCAATTTTCTGAAATATTTAGCTTTAGAAAACTTAAGACTCTGAAACATTACATTGGGGGAAGTGGAATTTTGATATTTTTATAAGAGGACAGATGTTACTGGATATTTGAGGGTGTCTGAGTGTGTTAATCCCTTTGATTTCTTCTTCCACATTATTCTGTCATTATCATTTCTCTTTTGATGATTACATTTTTTCCTCTCTAGTTCTTTATAATATATTCTTGTACCCTCACTTATTCCTGTCTACTATGCATCCATACCATATACCTCATTCATTCAATAGTTCATTTAACAAACATATTTGGATTCCATAAACAAAAAATAAAATACATCTCACAAGAAAGTAGATGATCAGCCAAAACTTTGCATAAGAAATAACATTAGAGCTGAGATTTGAAGAATAAGTACGAAATAATTACTGTAAGAACAGAATTAGAAAAGACACAGAGACCAAAGGGGCTTAGAAACTTTGAGTAACTGCATGGTTAATATGGCTGACGCACAGACAGCAGAAGGGAGAACGACGTGTGATTAGGCTGAAAAAGAAGGGAAAAAATTCTGCTTCAGGTTTCTCCATTGCCTTCCAAATAAAATTCAAATTTCTTAAACGGGCATGAAAGGATCTTCTACATTTCACTTCTTTCTATTATAACTAAGATGACGTGGTACAGAGAAACAAATTGAGGGAGGGGGGTGTCTGAAAGATGTGGGCTTGAATTGCAATTTCAACACTTGCTATGTAAGTTGGGGCAAGTTAATTTACCTCTTTGATACATAACGAGTTACTTTACTATCCGATCCTTAACTGTAAAATGAAATTAATAATACCTTGCAAGAGAGATGAGAGTATGAAATAATTTAGCATAGGTAAGGTGTCTCACATTTATTATTATTATTAAGATAATACTATTAACAAAATTTCTGATATAAATAAAGCTCAAGGAGGTAATACTATTATTTTTATCTATTCACATTTAATTTCAAAGCTCCAGAAAGCAATTTAAAAATTACTTCGTGGTGTTACAGTTGGTGTGAATAAAGAACTTAGATACTGACATTAAATTCTATTCTTGATCTTAGAAATTTAAGAGATTAGAACCATCATTAATTCTTCAGCCCATAATTTAGCAGCTTTTGAAAAGGAATTAATTGCATTTTCAGTGACTTCTTTAGCTTACCCTTAAACATCTTCAGAAAGAAGCAATTCTACAATACTTGCCATTAATATTCAGATATATTAATAAAATGGGCTTAGAGGAACAAGTTCATTAAAACATATTATTTCACACCTTAGTTTTTCATAACACTGCCCTAAACTTACCATTTGTAATTTTTTCTGAACAGTCGGAATGATTAGCTAGGAACCAAGAATTTAGAAAAACTTTATTTCTGTGACTTTAACAATTTTAGTGAATATCAATTTGCTAAAATTAATGATTATAGCTACATATACAATTCTCTTTGTATTTGGAGAACTATCTAACATGAAAATCCTAATAAACTATTTAAAGCATTATTCAAGAACATGTGGTAGAAGGTTGAGTAGTGTAATTAATGTTTCAGTTTGAAGGCCATGATAGAGGGAAGCAGTATAATTGAGAAAGGCCTGCCATCTGGCCAGGTTGTGTCTCACAGGGTGGCATTAACTCGATGAAACCAGATCCAAATCTTGTATCTCACCATGCTAGGCCTAGAAACATAGATTAATGCAAACAAAAACCCACAAACAACTGCCAGAAATCAAACCAAAACAAACAAGTGAATATACACAAAACAAAATCTGAATCTGTTTGTTTACACATTATTTCCTTCCAGTGGCTATGTGATATACAGCTGCTATCTCAAGCATGCATTCTGGGAATTTGAAAAGGCAAGGGTACATGATGCTGGAATCAGATCAAAGAATGTAGTTAAAATATTTAAATTAATGACAGTAATGACAGATGTGACAGCCTGTTCACAGCTCCATATTGAGATATACATGTGTCAGAGATTGAACAGGAGTTTAGCCAAACAATACAGTGAACTCTATTAAAAAAAAAACAAAAAAAACAAAAAAAAAACAATTTACCTCTAATCTATAAGCATCACAAGAGTTAGGGACCCTGCCTTTAATCATCTTTTTATTCCTGACACTTAACCTACTGCTGACATAAAATACTTAATATTTTTAATTTAATTCTTTTTTTCTTTTCTTTTTTCTTTTCTTTCTTTCTTTTTTTCTTTTTTTTTTTTTTTTTTTTTTTAAGATAGCAATTTGGCTAGTAATAGTTGGGGTAACACTACTGTAACAGATAAGGCTCCAAATCTCAGTGGTGTAACAAAATAAATGATCCTTTCTCACCAGTAACTGTCCATTGACAATTGTCCCAGTAAACTGTCTTCTAGATAGTAATTCAAGAATCCTCTTCTTGCATCTGATGTTTTTCAGGTGTCTTTAGCTCAAAATATTCATTATGCCAAACGGGCATGTTTTAGGGTGTCATAGCATATTCTGCCACCCTTCAGAGCCAAAAAAAAAAAAAAAAAAGGGGGGGGGGGAGCCGGTAAGGATCTCAAACAGGAGTTTATTGAATGGGCTTCAGAAGTGCACTTCTGCCTCTGTTCCATTGTCCAGAATCCAGTCACATGGCCACACTTACCTGGTTCCTATGAAGTTGTATCTGTGTGCACCGATGGGCATCCAGTCAGTTTCGCCACAATATATAATTTCTCCCATTTTTATTTCAACTTGTATTGCATTATTTTTCTTATGAAGATTGTAGTGACTATCTGTTTTCACCTGTATACTTTGAGTTGTCAGAATTGATTTACCCTTTCAACTTTATGTATCACCTGCCTTCAGTGTGTTAGTTTCCCCAAAGACATGGCTTGCCTTCATACCATTCAGCCCTCCACAAAATTAGCATCTCCTCAGTGAAGCTAGATAGATTTCCTAAACTAAAACAATTCTACCTATTCCCATGCCTCTCTATACCCTTACCCAATTTAATTTTGCATCATAGCAATCTTCATTAAATGAACTGGATCATTTATTTGTACAGTAGTTCATTTTCTTTTACTGCCTGTTTCTCTCACTATAATGTGTATGCCATGAATATATAATGTTCTTTTGACTTTTAAATATTCTCAGGCCCTAAAACAGTACTATTTTCTGGTACTCATTAAATATATTAATAATCAAATATTCTCCTTATAGGACAAGCCTAATGGAACACCTGTGAGACAAACTGTATTAAAAAAAAAGCTTGATAAGATGATTAAATTAAAACTGTAGCTATAATTAAAATCATATTTATAGATATGATTAAATTTTTATAATAAAAGTAAATGAATGAAAATGAGAATGATAAAATATTTTCTATACAGTCGTTGAATTTTAATTTTTTATTTTTAAACTATTTTTGTGAAATTCAGTGTATGCCATAGAATCATGGATATGAAAAAGTTTAGGTATCACAATCCCTCCCCATTTAGGTGTAACCATACTTTGAACACTATTAAAAATATAAATAGAATAATCATTCCAAGAACATCCCTTAAGTAACTTCTGGAAACAGGAGAAGACTGCAATGGTCTTCACTTTCCAAAAAATATTTTTAAAACCCTGTCATATTAACCTTTACCTTATAATGGCTTAAGTCATGAGAGTAGAAAATAGGCAAACATATTTGAAAAATAGCTACTACTCATCTTCTTTACCTTACTGCAATATATATTTGAATATCTTTACAAAATTAGTATTCTGATATCACATCATTAAGCTGGATAATTCCTTTGGTATTCACTATCCATTAATAGTCTTGGCAAAATCTTTGTTTTGGTATTTAGAACAAAAATTTTATTTAAAAATGAGAAAAGAGCTCAGAGTTTAATCTTCAGTCTGCAACTTACTTGTTGTGTGTCTGTGTACAAACAATTAACCTAATATATCCTGGCCACTATGACAGCACTAAATTTAGCAATTTATTGTGAGGATTGGATAAAGTAGTATATGAAAGTTGTGACTCACCCTATCCTTAATAAAAAGCAACAACCTTCTGTTTTTGCTTTATACTTACTAGTTTTAACAATGATCATAAAAGATTCTAATTGTGAAGGGGCTGCTCCTTTTTAATTTCTCTAATTGATTTTCTATTCTCATAATATTTTGCTTTGTGCAATTTTAAAATACACTGACATTTTCTTAAAAAGTGATGGCAAAATGCAAAATTAAATAGTAGCTACCAGAAGAGATTTTCTATTGTGCTCCAAATTGCAAAGTCATTAGGACATTAATATTCTAAATAATTACTTCTTATTTTCAATTTCAGTTGCCTATTTTAATAATGCAAGTGAGGCTTTTTAAAAACCTACTTTTCAAGTCTATTAGTCTTCAGAGAAAGAAATGAGATAAGGCTGTAATTTGCTTCCTATGGGGCAGATTAAATTGGTTCACTTTATTTCTTTTTTCATTATTGACACCTTTTGTTAAACATAAGTATTATTTTTAATGCAAATCCCAAGATGTGAAAAAAATCTTGTTTGGATTTACATTGAAGTCTTCCTGAAGAAATCATAATTATAGTCCGTTCCTTAAGATTTTAATTATTTTTCTGAAACTGGTACAGCTTTAACCTTCGCCATGATTTTGAATTCTAAAAAAAGAGACTGAAAAAAATATCTTTTTGAGAATAACAACCACATTTTTTCCTCAAATATATGTGTACCTTACCTAATAGCTTCCGCAGTTAAGCCAAAGAGCAGCAACACATTATAAAACAGTGAAGATGACAGAAAGGCTCAAATGTGTTCCACTTGTACATACACAAAAGAATACAGAGATGGGAATGTGGTATGCGTGTTGTCTTTTGAATTAGGATAAAAGTAGGGGAAATATTTTCCAGTGATGCTTCTGTATCAGAGTGAGCTAAGGAGAGAATATCAGATAAAAGGATGTTTGGAAAGTTGAGTGGAATGTTAACAGTCCCGGGTGAGGAGGAAAAAAAAAAAAGTTTTGTCACACTAAAGAAAAATTAATCATACCTAGGAAATTTATCCAGTGCTATGGTACCCTGGTGTCTAAAGTTAAAGGCACCATAAAGGCATAAATTGACTGTTTAATTTTGTTAAGTTCTTTTTTTACTCACATACATTAATTACCTCTTAGCATTGATGGAAGCTAATCAACTTTCATATTATAATGAAAAGAATTCTATAGACATTTGATCAATCTTATTTCTAAAAACCCTATTTCTAAAAAGACTGACAGTCTTTTTCACATTTCTTTCAGCAAAGAATATCTGGGAGAAGGAAGATGTCAAAAACATTTGAAACGGTGGCATTAGAGAAGATGAGACATAGTCACATATAATTATGATTTATACTATAAAATAATGCCACAAAAAAGTAAAAATCAAAATGCTACTTTATAGGTTTAGTAGAACAAGAGGTTGTACGCTAGGGTTAGCCTGAAAGAATCTGTGGAGTCAAATGACAATTGAGCTGAGTTGTGAGACATGTGGGATTTAATTGGCAGAGGCAAAGAGGTGTGAGAAGGAGGAAAACATTAAGCAGTTTTTTTCTTTTTTTTTAAGAATAGTAAATTTAAAAAATCCTCTACTTTTATATACATCACATTTCTGAAAATCTGCATGAAATCCAAATGTATAAAATTTGAAGAAGATATATTTCAAAAAGGAACTGTTACTAGAATCTGTATGTATGGGTGTGTGTGTATACCCCATTTACTACCATATTTTAATAAAATAATTGTGTTTCAGCAATTCTTAATGACTTGACCAAGCTTAAGCAACAAGGACAATAATCAGAAAATATCTCACTGACCAGCCTCATAGGAAGCCTTTGTTAACCACCCCAGGAGGGGAACCATCTTCTCTACATACCCAGTAGATGCCCACATTGCCTGGTCATTTTGAGGATCACTCCCTCTTAAAGTGGCTGCCTCTTCTCTCTCTCCTCCCCACCCCGAGAAATGGGATATACCTTCCTGCATGAGGCCTAGCGCCTGGCCCTGGGTACTGCTGGAGTGTGGGAGAAAGAAAGATCATGGAAAAAATATAGGATAAGGAGAAGAAAAGGGGAGGGGAAGGAAGGCCAAAAGAGGATGTGGGGGATGAAATCAGATTCTGATTCACTATTTCTCATCATTCTCAAGGCAAAATACTCTTGCCTTCAATATTGAAGAATTACAAACAAATGTATGAGAGTGTGTGTTTGTGTTACAGTGTAGCTTCTCTATCTGTACTACCCCAGAGGTCACAGTCTGGCTGGATCATGGAAGAATTTGACTTGTAGATAAATTTGGATTGGCATGAACGATTAAATACACAGATAGATTAGCTGGATAAATTAGATAGCTAGGTAGATATTAATAGGTAGATTAAAAAGATTAGGTAGATTAAGTAGTGGATTAGGCAGGCAGATTACTACAGAGATATTAACTTAGATGGAGCTTGCAATTTCCAATACCCATTTGTTGCCCAGTACTCTGTATTTAATATCCTGGTTTACTGTACCGCCATTGTGCTACTTTTTTTTTCTTTATCCTTCAAAACACTTGTGTTTGGGACCACTGGTATAAACATATTAATATGAGACAAAAAAATTCTGACTTTTGAACACAACTAGTTTGCTTCTTAAAATTTTTGGATTACTATCTGCAACTTATTCACGTCAAATTTTTCTCACTTGTTTTTGTTTTAATTTCCTTTAGTAAAACAAATCACATATATAAAGCTAGATATAGGGCCTAGCACAGTGGCTCATGCCTGTAATCCTAGCACTTTGGGAGGCTGAGGTGGGAGGATTGCTTGAGGTCAGGAGTTCGAGACCAGCCTGAGCTAAGAGAGAGAACCCCATCTCTACTAAAAATAGAAAAAATTAGCCAGTTGTGTGGTACGCGCCTGTAATCCTAGCTACTCAACTACTGAGAAGGCTGAGGCCGGAGGATGGCTTGAGCCCAGGAGTTTGAGGTTGGTGTGAGCCAGGCTGACACCACGGCATTCTAGCCCAGGCTACACAGTGAGACTCTATCTCAAAATAAGTAAATAAATTAAATTAAGCTACACATGGCTATATAAATATGCTTTTATCTACTTAGTACAATCTTCATTCTATTGTGCCCTTGAAAATATTTTGGAGACCCAGTTTAAAAGATATTCTAGAATTTTTTTAAAGAATGAATAAATAACCCCCATGAAACAGGCATTCTAATGGGAACTGATAAAGATCAGTAGTGTCTTTTTTTTAACAACTCAAAATCATGATTGGATAACTGACTTAAAAAGACTAGTTTTAACTTGAGAAAGGTCTAAACACCTTATCACTAATAATGTGAAAAAAGTCTGAATTATACAAAAGTCAACATATGAAAGTCAAGGACTACTTACCAACAAACTTAGCTAAAGTATCAAAGTATGAATTTTGAATGGGGCATTGTAGGGCATCAAGCTGGAGGAATGGTGTGGGAGCAAGTTCGTGTGACTTACACATCAGGCTGAGACATTTTCAGTAAGCAATGAGAGAGGAAAGTCAGAAACTAGCTCGGATTTAGTGCTTTCAATGTGGGCAAATCCTTTCCACTTATCTAAACCTCACAAGAAATGCATGAAATGGATGCCATTATCCCATTTTGCAACTAAGAAATCAGAAGCAAGAAAAGTTAAGTAACTTAACTAGAGATGCAGGACTAGTAAGTGGCTGAATCAAGATTTGTCCTCAGGTGTTATTTGTCTTCAGAATCCTAGAATTTTTTAACATTGGTGAAACTTAGGCTCATATGACCGAATTCTTACCACTGTTCCATACTCTCATGGACTAGTGCTTATGCATCTTCATTGCCTTAGATTTAACTGACCCACACTTTTCCTCCTTCAACTCTGACTTGGTTTATTATAACCTCTTATACCCACCCAATAAATTAATTTGTTTCTATTTCTGATAACAGTAAGGGATCCAAGGTCTTCATACATAACTGGGAAGTATGTTTCATTTATACTGAATAATCTTAAGCAATGAATTTCTGAATCTTGCAAGTCAACTTTATCTATTGCATCTCTCTATATTTAGGGTTATTTTATTGCTTAAAAATTTTGCTACTATTCATTAGTGTACTACATATTTTGAATAATAGACTCAATATTCTCAATATTGATTGTGCTTGTGGGTTTTAGGGCTGGTCCTAAAAAAATATGAATCAATATCTTTCACTCCATTTTCCAATCCAGTGTGATTTGGCTATATGCACTTTAGTATAAACAGCCAAAGGCTGGTTATAAATCATTTTACCTATCTTCCTACTGACAGTCTGCAACTATGTTGGTAGATTTCCCCAAGGGAAAGGAAAGCAGGGCAACCATGGGTCACGATATGCATTCCAACTACAAGTGCTTACAGCTGGAATGTGCCTGGGTTTTACTGAACAGAAGGTAATGTCCACAGAGAGCTATTTCTAAAGATGCAATTGAATTTTTAATGTAGCCATGCATTTCTGTTTAGAGACTTTAAATTAAATTATCATTTAAAGTTAACATAGATATCTTACTAAAGGCATCGAGATTATCAGCATTTGAGTGTTTAAAGATCAGGCCAAGAATGTTAAAGCAAAGAAGCAGTTAATGTAATTGTAATTGTGTGCAAATATGATTAAACAAGTCTCTCACATCTTGCTGACAGTGTTTTGTCAATCCTCTATGAAAGCAAGACATAATCGTGATAAATACCTACTCTATAAATTACAAGTGTTAATAAACATTATGCTAACTGAATGTACTGTCCTTCAGATATGCTATACCTTAAAATTGCATAGTTTTTAATCTTTCTAGATACTTTCACATCACCATGACGAGTACTCTGGTTTTATAGGCAAAGTGCACTTTTGCCACCCATAATTCTTTCCTGGTCCAACCTATGACACACAATTTTAAACGTTAGGGGTAAAATCTGTTTTTGAATAACATTTGCTTCAAGAGAAGCTAATGAGGCAAAGGAATATGCTCATAACCTTGATCTGAGTATAAGCATGGTATGAATAATCTATTCTGATTATGTAATCTATTATAATAGAAATATACTGGAGTATCTATCATTTTGCTAAGGTATTCCAGAAAATTGAATTCCTGGAAAAAATGGATGAAAATGCAATATACACAGAGGTAAAAAATGCAGTAAACTGATTCTAACTGCCTTGATTCAAATTTCTTACTCTGACACTGTCTAAAGTAACCTTGAATACATTTTTTATTCTCTAAGTAAAAGCTTTATTATTTTAAAGGTGAGGATAAAAATTGTGCCTACCTAAATATGCAGCTACCCAGATTAAACATGTAAATATAAAGCACTTAGCACTGGCACATAGTTAGTGCTCAATAAATGCTCTGCCAATAATGAATTTCCACATTGTATTGGTAGAGAATTAAACTCAAAATAACATTGGTCCTTTATTTTTTTGTTTGGGTTAGATGGGATTTATTTTCTTGTTTTAATGAATGCTTTTCACTGTCAAAGGCTATCATGTGGATGCTTAGTATCAAAGGTCCCCAGACTGTTGTCTTTCTCAAAGGCAGATGGTAAATCTGTCAGCAGTAGCATTCAAAACACCAGCAACCCAGATGCTTTTAAGCTCTGCGTGTGAAACTGCTCCTCCCACAAAGAGTACCATTGGGCAAGATGCCAAAGGAAGGTCCCCAAGGCAATTAGTTGCTTCTGAATTCAACTCTGGCTGTCTGGGAAATCAAATGAATGCAGTTTGTGTGAACATACACCATTTAATGCAATGAGTATGCGCTTTATTTATAATCAAGCCAGGCTTCCATATTTCAACCCAGCTGCATTCTAACAAGAAATCTATATGATCTTGATTGTTCATAGAAGAAAATTTTGCAATACTTTATAGATATTAGTATTCTCTGTCAATAAAGTAACCTATTATGCTTAATGATCATTTATTTGTAACTATTTTGCACATGCACAATTGCCTTTAGTGATTTACAATAAACCCGAGATATTTATGAGTTCCTAGATGTAATTTGAACTGTCATGACTACAGTAAGCACAAAAGACCTGCCCATAGTGCTAAGTAAAGTCGTTAGGCCCTTATTCGATATGACTAGAATACTCTATAAAAACGATAAAAGGATTAGAAAAACAATATCATCCCATAGAAGTAAAGTAATTATTTTTAAAAAATCTCCTTTATTTAAAGGGCATGCTTTTCAAATATATGGATTAGTCAAGTGTTTCCTATAACTTCTGGTAAAATTCAATAGAAACGAAATAGTTATTGTACATTTGCCTTGTATCAAGCACCGTTCTAGGCATTTCGGATCCATTTTCTTTTTCTTAATTTTTGCTGGACTACCAATCTGAGTTCTGAGTTCCTATGGATTCATTCTCTATAAACTACAAAAGAAAACTTCAAAAAGCTTCATCATACTTTTTGTACAGGAGAAGAAACTTGACCGTGGCTACAGGGAATATTTAAATCCTAAAAGTTTTTGTTCCAAAGTCAGTATTCTTTCAAGTATATCACCCAAAGAGAAAATATAAGAGATTTTAACTTTTGGAATGGAATAACAATTTTTTTTTTTCATATTTGAAGGCAGAGAGTAATTTTTTCATGAACAATCCATCTATCTATCCTCATGTTGAAGATTTGGGAGAAAGTCTGAAGGCTCAGGGCTAGATAGTGCTAGTTTTCATTACTGGCCTTATGATATCTCTAGATTGCTGCTTCCTCATCTGTGCAGACATATGATACTTAGAGGGGTGCAGCAAGGACTTAAGAGGGTGATTAAGGCTTGCATGGTACCAGGAATATACAGATTAAAAAAGTAAAGTTCAAATAACTTAAGTAACTGAATATAAGTAGAAGAGCTGCCTTCAGACCCATATCTTTCAAACTGAGAAACCATGGAGGCTGAGGGAATACTAGTATGTTTATCGTAGATTATAAAACATGAATATATAGTTGGTGCGAGGGTTGTGGGTTATTGTTAAGCTGATTTAACATTGTCTCCCCCAATAACCACACTTGACTAGCTTTGAAGAAAAGAAAAAAATACTAAAAAGAGGAAAAACACATAAAAGCATTATAAATAAGTTAGATAATATTCACTACCCATAGCATGACATTTTATTAAATACAATAAAAATATCCCCCAAAATACTTACAGTATTTAATTCATAATGTCACTTATGTTGTATATGTGCTATCATAGCAAGAAGGGAAGAACAGAAGCCTGGAAAGCCATACCAAATTATAGTTGATTTTTATTTTTTTGTTATTTTGTATCTATTTTCCTTGTTGATATATTACTTAGAGTTTTACTCCAGGAACATGATCTGAAGTAATTACATTCTGAATCACAACTTCATTTTTCTAAATATGCTTTTTCATTATAACCTCATTTTATCTTGAAAACTGAAACATTCTTAAACTTCTAATTGGTACTACAAGTTGAAAATTTTTTTTTTTTTTTTTTTTTTTTTTTTTTTTTGAGACAGAGTCTCACTCTGTTGCCCAGGCTAGAGTGAGTGCCGTGGCGTCAGCCTAGCTCACAGCAACCTCAAACTCCTGAGCTCAAGGGATCCTCCTGCCTCAGCCTCCCGAGTAGCTGGGACTACAGGCATGCACCACCATGCCCGGCTAATTTTTTTCTATATATATTTTTAGCTGTCCATATAATTTCTTTCTATTTTTAGTAGAGATGGGGTCTCGCTCTTGCTCAGGCTGGTCTCGAACTCCTGAGCTCAAACGATCCGCCCACCTCGGCCTCCCAGAGTGCTAGGATTACAGGCGTGAGCCACCGCGCCCGGCCTACAAGTTGAAAATTTTTCTGCTGTGGTCATCACTTACTGAAAAGATACTAAGGAGATGCCTAGGAATCATTTCTGCCATGCTGAAAGGGAGTAAAATCAGACCAGGACTTGCCTGTGAAAATAAATGCTGCCTCCTAATAGCCATGGTGTTAATTCTCAAACTTTACATAAATTCTCATAAGATGTTAGTTAAAATTCAAATTCCCTAACCTCTCAGATTTTTATTTTGTAGATTTAGGGTAGATTCCAGACAATGCATTCTTAAAAAGCTGCCCAGGTGATTCTGATAAAGGAGTCCTAAGGGCTCTCACTGAAACTTTGTCCTGTAAGAATTAACCTTCCAACTATTACGGTGTTATGAATGAATACAATGTTGAAATCACGTCTCTGAGCATACATAGATTACTGTTCAACAAGAAACACAGATAAGTGAAGAAAAAAGCATGAAAAAGAATATTTTTCAAGCAGAACTGATTCTTGTTATATCAGTTAGGATGGACCTGGTTAATTTGCATTAATAAAGAACCCTCAGTATGTTAATGGCTTAACACACAAAAAAAATATCGAATTTGTCATATGGGTATAACACAGACCAGCATTAAGGCTATGCCTGTTGTACTCACTCAAAGAGTCAGACTGATAGAAGTTTCTGAAATCACCTCAGCAGTGGAAAGAAAACATGGCAGATCACACATTGACTCTTGAAGCCTCTTACAGAGAAGGAACCATCACCTCTACTTATATCAGATGAGATTATATGGCCATGCTAAAATCAAATGGAGTAGGAAAATCAAAGTGGGGTTGGGCCATGTGTACACAAGGATATGGCCAGAGTGGTCACCATTTGAATGACTACTTCACAGCTAAACATAGGCAGTTACAACATAGTGCAGATGAAGAGTATGAAAGCCCAGGAATCTAATCCTGGTTGTACCACTTACTAGCTCTCTTCATCTAGACAAGTTACTTAATCTCTATAACCCTCAGCTTCCCTATTCCATTGAGTCTCCCAGGTTTATTTTCAGAAATCAATGGAAGAATGTACATGAAGTATGTTGCACAATGCCCGACATGTAGTATGATCTCATTAACTGTGAGTTAGTTGATGCATTAAATTATTCATATTTTATGTTTATATAAAATGTTTATGTATATGTAAAATGTTTATATAAATGTTTATATATAACATGTTTATATAAAAACTCAAGGCATTTATCATTAATTCAACATATATTTATTTATCTCTGACTATAAGACAGTAGGTGAGGAAGAATGAAGGATACACAAATGAATCAAATATTGTCACTGTTAAGACTCTTACAACCTATTTGGGGAGTCAGGCAATTAAGCAATGAACACTAGACAGTCACATAATGTAATAGAGAAGCCACAGAGAACTATAGAAGAGATAAATCAGGAAATGGCAAATTTTATTTTGGAAGAAGTGGCATTTCAGTTAGTGATATGAACTAGAAAATTTAAAATACAAACTTTTAAGATAAATAGCTAATAGAGACAAATGGAAAAACAGTTAAAGACAGGTTTTACAGGAGGTGCTTCAAAGGGAAGGAGGGAGATCACCCTGCAGACCCTCTTACTTGAAAGAATATTTTGCTTAATTACCAGCATGTCAAAGAAAAGATTACACTCATGACTTAGCTAAAATCTGAGGCAAGACTCACTCCTAGAGGCAGTAAACACTATATTTCCCTGTGCATCTTTCTTTGAATATAAAGTAGGTAGCTGTTGCAAGTACATTGTCTTCACTTTGGTAATAGACTAGACCTGTTTTCTAAGTTCAATTTGCATATGAAATGGTGTTTTGTGCAGTCAGATCTTATTCCCAAAGTCACAGTTGCTTTTTTTTCCTGTACCCATAGCACCTGGGGTTGGGGAAAGACTCCCTGTGGAGGGATGGAAGTTGCAGAACAGTGTCTTGGGTATTCAGGCATGCAACAATTTCCACAGATGTCAGACATGGCAGTTTGCCACAGGGAGAAACAAGGTCATTCCATGCACCATTATCAGGATTGTGGTGCACAGATTGTGAGCAGACAACTTAATGCTTCTCTGATTCAAACAGTCATTCTTGTTGTCTTCCAAGTGCATCATATTCAGTCATTGCTGAGCTCTACAAAACCTTCTGAAAACACAAAAACTATTAAGATATACTATTTCCTTTATGAGATTGAAAGATTGAAATCATTCAAAATTCTACTCATAAATGGCTGCCAGCCAGGAAGCTATTTAACTTGATATATAACTTAAATGGGCCCAGATACCAGCAGATGAGATTGAGGCCTCCAGCTATCTAATGCAAGAGAAATTTTCTCTTTTCAGTAGGTAAGGTATTAAATATAAAAACCTTTATTTTTAATTACGGCACTTGAACTCCTGATTGAACCCTTTCTATTGCTGTCTATGAGGCATGCCAACTTTGCCTGTAGTATAAATCAATCTATTATATTTCATTTTGGTGAAGCCTTTTATTTCATGATTCTCAAGGTTCCATAACAAGACATTCACATTAAAAGCTCAGATATTCAAAGAGTGGACATAAAAAAAAGACAAAGTAAGAACTTTGATTTAAAAGATGAAATAAAATGGAGGTTAGAAATTACAAAAATGAGATACACAAGACTTAAAAATTGAAACAAGTATAACAAAAATGCAACCTTTTTCTTTATACTTGTCACTTTTCTGTAAACCTAAAACCTAAAAAAAAAAAAAAAAAGGCTATTAAAATATGCAATCATGAATTGCCTACAATGTATATCTGGGAATATCAGATCTAAACAGTGAACTCAAATGAAAAAAAGTTGCTGCTCTTAACACTTCCATATTGCAAGATCACTTATGCACATATATTTACAATGGTAAATTTATTCCTGGTATCAGAAAAAAGTTAAAGCACATGGTGAGATGAACTGGAAAAATACTAACAAAATGTTTCTTACCTCATTATGCATTTTAAGTGATCTTGAGGGATTCTAGTGCAGTAGAAAAGTTCCAGGCCCAATTATTTTTCCCCCCAACCTCATATTTCTACCTTTGATGACATCTGTATATTCTATTAAAATAAGGTGATTTGATTGAAACAAATACCTAGGATGTCATTCAGTAATGTATTTACACATATTCTCTGATATCTTCTGTTTGAAAGGTTCTAGGTAGAAACAAAGATGAAAATGACATGTAATGCACTTTAGAAGTTTATAGACTAGGAATTTAGATGAAAAGTGAACATCTATGACTAAAAAATGAATCTGTTTATGGTAGGTTTAATGATTCTATGTCATGACAGTGGTATTTAGAAGCGCTGTTCAAAACCAGGCACTAAACATGGCTGATTTTTCTCAACAGTAAGCATCGATAAATCATTGCCTTAGCTCAAATCCCAGACAGTTTATATTGAAATGATCAATATACAAGGATAATTATGAAAGAAAACAAAACAACTCATTTTGCAAGCCACAGTGCTTAATGCTAAGAGTCTGTACTGCCAGGAAGTAAGAAATCTCAAGAGACCTGAAGTATGCTCATCATTTAAGTTGGAGGATATGGACATATGGCAATCAAATTCCTGATCAAAATGTTTTGAGGCACTTTAATGACAAAAATATTCTTTTGAGCGTCATCTATTTAGACACTCATATGCCTCCAGAACATGTTGGCCAATGGAACATATTTCCATTTATGTCCTGCCAAGTCTCACTCATTAGCTAAAAATTCTCATTTTGCAGCTTTTATAAAAAGGACTTTGGCTTAGAAGTACCATGTTTCAAAGTGAAGGTTTTTATAATTTGTCTTAACTTGTAATGTTACCAAAAATACTGCAACCTAATTTTCAAACATTAACTTCATCTTTGTCCTTCACTAGATCTTTGATCATATGTGCTAATAAATTTTAAAAGATATTTATTGACAGTGTTCTCTGGCATTACTCGCTCTCTGCTTACAAGCAATAAAATCAAAATCCAGGAGAAAAAGAGAAAGAAGTAGTGAAGTATGTAAAAGAAATGGATCTGAATAACCTACTTATAGGCAAGCTATAATAGAATTCAAATGTATTTGCAAAATGTAAATTACCTAGTCATTTGCCTTAGTTTTTATATTACCTTATATGTATATGCCAGTTTAAATGTTGATAAAATAAATTCAAGTTCTTCTTCAGCTTTTTCTTTGTAAAGTGAGTGTCTGACCTGACAAAAGTTAAGACTCTTGTTTTGAATTTCTAGGATGTTATATACTTCTAAGCAAAACATATGCAAAGCTTGAATTTTCTTCTTTACTATATATAAGTTTGAACATAAAACTGAGATTTAACAGAGATAATTGTTTGAAAAGACAAATTTCATCAAGTTTGTTACTGTAGAAATGGACATTATTGGAGAAAATACACTGTGCTAGTTTTCTGTTACTGTGTAACCAGACACCACACACACAGTGGCTTATGGACATGTGTCTATGTTCCACATAATGGAACCTCTCTGACCACAATTTACCACAAACACAGTGACTTTACACAACATACATTGATTATCTCATATTTTCTGTAGGTCAGAAGTCCAGGTATGGTGTAATTGGGTTCTCTTTCAGGGTCTCACAAGGCTGAAATGAAAGTGTCAGTCTAGTTGCATTCTCATCTGGAGCTCAGCATTCATTTCCAACATCATTGGTTGCTGGCAAAATCTAGTTCCTTGTGGTTTGTAGAAGTGAGGTCTCAGCTGTTTAGCTGGATGTTAACTAGGAGCTGTTTTGAAATTCTAGAGGTCCCAAACACATTCCCTCTTCACAACACAGCATTTTGCTCTTTTAAACCCAACAGAAGAATTTCATTTTGAATCTAAAACCACTTCTAAGGGCTGATCTGATTAGGTCAGGCCACCCAAGATAATCTCCCTTTTTAATAACTCAAAATCAATGGATTAGGGACTTTAATGACATCTATAAAATCCCTTCTGCCATATAAGCGAACATAATCACTGGAGTGATTTCTCACCATATGGGTAAGGCCTGTATGCTCTCAAGAGGAGGATATTACACAGGGCAGGCAGGAATATTGGGTCCTTCTTAGAATTATGTCTACTACAGATGCTAAGATAGAAATACAATAAAATGATTCAGGAGGAATCATTTTGATAAAACTTTGTCCATGTAGAAGTGAAAAATATGGGAGTTGACTATTTTGGTCAAAAAATTAGGAAATCTTTTATGGCAATGAAAACAAATGATTTGTGAAATGATTTTTTAAAAATGTGAATACAGAATTTAGTAAGATAGTAAAACCCACTAAAGCACTTAGGAAACAGAATATCCAAGTTAGAGTGTGGACATATAGAGATTAATATGCCGTAAGAGAAAACACTTCTTGAAACTACACATAGAGATGCAGTTTGGAAAAAAAGATTAGGTTGTATTCACATTAGAAGAGAAAACAATAAGAAAGAATGCTGGGGAGGGGAAAGGGTAAATCGAGGATGCCATATTTCCAAGGAAAACTTTAAAAAACCAAAAGCTTTTTTGTCACTTTCTCCAAGTTAGATATTTCCATTGCTTCCCGTAATGCACTTTGATAAGCAATATTTATGGAGTGAAAAGTTGTAGGAAAACCAATGGCATATTCAAGTGGTTTTGAAGCTTAGTATTATCATAGCAATGCCATTTTCTTCTACAGAGCCAAAGACCTCTTTCAATATTTAAATCCTGTTACTTGCTGAAGACCAAGTGTTTAGCTTAACTTAACAATGATATGATTAAAGAGATGAAGCATCAGAAATTCTTATCCTTTTTTTTTTTGGGAGGACATGCAGATGAATAATTTTGCACTTCTCCTTGTATTAAATTTGAGTAATATGTCTCTTTATAAAAATTTCACTTGGGCCCAGGATATAAAGGTAGTTATTCAACAAATGTATTTGTTTGGGAAACATGGCATTTAATCTACCTTAATTCTCCTTGAAATATGAATTACAGTGGTTAGGATCCACTCTCTTAATGATTTCTGGGTATAGATAAAATAGAACAGTATCTAGATTCAGGAGTAAATTACCTTCAGTTTGCCAGGATCCATATAACGGAATTGTCAGATAATCACTGTGACTGAAACGATCACTTATTGAATGGGGTGGACAACATATTTGATCTTTCATAAAATTGTGCTTGGAAATTTTGCACAATGGTTGTATCACATTTATAGGAAATACAGCCTCAGGTGAATTACTTATTAAGGTTTACAAGCTGACATATCCTTTAATTTGATGGCTCCTGTAAAATTGTCAGCAGCTGAAAAGGCTCATAAGGAGTAATGAACTCAAGAAGAAAAGATGCTGACAAAATCAAGTTTAGGGCAAAACCAAAACTTCACTCAAGCATTATCAAAGAGGTGGCCAAAGCCAACTTAATATGACAGATGAAAGTTTCATAAAGTTACATTTGTAGTTAAGTAAGATCAATGAGGTGGTAAATGCCACATAGCCTATAAGAGTTATATAAAATAAAAGTAATGTTTGTGAAGTGTCTGGAATTCTTTAACAAAACATGCTATTTAAGAACCAAAATTTGGTACTGACTCAGTCTGTGTTCTTTATGATGCATTTACAGTTTTTAAAATTGGAACAACTATTATATACCCAGTCTAGAACATGAGAATCACATGATAAGCATAAACTTTGATGAGTTATTCATTTAGAGACCATGAATGAAATATAATATGAATGTGGCTGACAGTTACATAGAAGCATAGGGGACAGAATTCCTTACATATTGCAGATTCTATCCATAATCCTAAATCCTAACTGTATTTTACAAGCAAGTATAAACCATCATGTACAAACCACACATATTTCAAGCCTATGAGTGGCCTAGAAACAATTGCCTTTTTTCTATTTTTTATGACTATGAATAAGTGACCAAGTCACGTAAAAAATTGATGAAAACTTTTTCCCAGAACAAACAGAAGATGGGTTAGTACAGGACATTCTAGGATATCGCAGACTATTAAAAGGTGCAGTGGCTTATGTGAGAGCAAAGGATGGTGCACTCAGCTGGCACATGGCAAGAGCAGACAGGCAGCCCCGCAAGCGTGAGAAAAGAGAGACTCACCCTGTGCAGAAAGCTCAAAGGTGGCCAGAGTCAGAGAGCACAAGGGCTGTCACCAGCAGATCCTCCACCTACATCATTCTCTAGCCCAGTATAATCCTTCTGTCCTTAGTAAGGAAAGACTAATTCATTTGCTTTGTACATTGTCACTTATTACAGGTTTCCTCTACAACCTCTCCAGTCATTCATCGGAGAGGTGAGGAAATCAGCTAAAAAGTGTTACTGGAAACAATGGCAATCTGAACAGATATGTATGTTCCATGAACACAAGTGATCTCTTACTGAATTAAGCCAGATCAGTTAGCACGTATATCTACTGCTACAGAAAGCTATTAACACTTCAATCTATTTTTTCCCCACTGTAGACATAACCTTATGATATTCTTTTGCTTCTATATTTGTTGCCTATCTTGATTCTAGGCCTAATGATACCTTGAGCAAAGGCATGGAACTTGTCTGTCTTGTTCAAAACTATATATCTTGGACCTTGGAAGACTGTGTAAAAACCTTGAGGTTCCTGCAGAGAGACTTTCAACTTTGTGTTGGTGTAGAATTGTTGAGGGGGGGATATGAGCAGGTTGGCTTCTATTCTGCTATCTTGGTGACGTCACTCCCCAGATTGTACTATTTCAACAAAAGAACTGTATCTTTTGCAGAAAGATCATAATTTTTATGTCTAAATGTCTTAAAATTTGAAGTTTAAAAAATTGATACAAATTTTTTTCTTCCATTTTAATTATTTTTTTTTAGAAAGTTCCTCCCAAAAGTAGAAGAGTTAGCATTTATGATTACTAGTTAAAGAAATTTTTCTAACTTTTTATTTTATTGAATATGTTGGAAAATTAGAGAAACAATGGTGATAATTAGTAAAATTAGTAATAAAATTATTTTCTGTATTAAACATTTGCAAATATATTTTCCATAAAACAAAGATGAAACAAAGCATTGTTTTACATATCATTCACTAGAACACAGAAGAATTTAACTGTGGGTTAAGTGGGAATGATACATATATCATTTTACAGTTTACAAGTACTTTTTGTACCAGACAACATTCATTGCAATATGCACTACTCATCTAAATCTTGTTAAGAACATTCTTCTAAAGGCCCCGAAGATTTTCAATTGAATTTGTCAGTGTGATCTAGCTTTAGGCTCTTTTATTTCAGGATTTTATAAAGATAAGAAAAGGATTGAGGACTGTGATCAGTTAAATTGTGGCTCCCCAAAATTCCTATGTTGAAGATCTAACCCCAAGTAACTCAGAATGTGAATATATTTGGAGATAGAGCCTTTAAAAAGGTAATTAGGGTGTTACTTAATGTTACCTGTGTCCTTTATAAAAAGAGACAATTAGGACACAGAAACACACGTAGAGATGTAAGATGATTGAAGATACAAAGAGAAGATGGCCAGCCATTTGTGAGTTAAGGAGAGAGGCCTTAGAAGAAAGCAACCCTATCTGCAATTTAATCTTAGATTTCCAGCATTCAAAATTTTGAAAATATAAATTTGTTTTCTAAGCCACCTAGTCTATGGTATTTTGTTACAGCAGCCTAGTAAGCAAATATAAATACCTATGAACCCATGGTATAAAAATTAAAAAATATATATGTGATATACAGTTAACCTATGAACAATAACCCATACATTCAAAAATCTGTTTAACTTCTGATTCCCCCAGAACTTTACTAATAGCCTACTGTTGACTCAGAAGCTTCACTGAGAACAGTCCACTAACATATATAACACATTTTGTATATGTATTATATACTATATTTTATAATAAAGTAAGCAAAGGATAGAATGCTATTAAAAATCCTAAAGAGAAAATATATTTACTATTAGGTGAAAGTGGATCATCATAAAGATCTTCAGCCTCATCCTCTTTATGTTGAGAAGGCTGAGGAGGAGGAGGAGGAGGAAGAGGACGAGTTGGGTGTGATTTCAGATGTGGCAGAGGCAGAAGAAAATCCACAAAATTGGACATACATAGTTCAAACCCTTGTTCAAGGGTCAGCTGGATAACTAAATGATGTATAAATATGTATAATCAAGGCAAAAACAATACATAATGTTCTGATATTACATTATAATTCCTTTTTCTAAAGAGTCATGGAAATTTTTAGCTAGTTAACTTCTCCACGTCTTTGTCTTGCTCTCAGGTTTTCTTTGTTGCAGTCTATCTTGACAACATGCACTGACCTATGTCTACATTGTTTACATCTCACTCTACATGAAAATGAATTTTTAGGAAGAATACATACTGCATGATTACATTTTTATCAAATTCTAAAAAAATACAAACTCATATATTAGTGATCAAAGTAGACCAGTGGTTGCCTGGAGACAGGAGGGCAGAAAGGGGCAGGAGGAAAGAACGTATGGCATTACCTCTATATCAATTGAAAATTATTCTTTGTTTTACCATAAGCACTTAATAGGTTCTTGGAAACTGACTTTAAGCATACAGCAGGTCCTCAAATTATGTTATTTTGTTCAAAGTTGTCTCGTTATAACTTCAATATGTCATATTGCTTAAAGTTGCAGTTTCTAAGAACCTATCAACAATGCTAAATGAGGACCTAATGAACTTCAATTTTGGCTTTTAAATAGATCCTTGATTAACTATTTCTCTATTTGTAACTCTCTTACAGTTTCATGTGATTTTTGAATGTTAGCTCTTCAATAGCTTTGAAAACATTTGGAGCATCTGTTTATTTTCTCTTTTTCTCTCTCACATACACACACACACAATGGATTTCTAATTCTGGATTATAGCTCTCTAGTCCACTGCATTATCTATCTCTATGCCCGCTTCTACATTTCTTTGAATGTAGTTTAGAAGGAAGTAGTTTTATAACACCAGATTTTGGTTTTGGTTTGGGGTTATTTTTTGGTTCTGATTTTTTCAGTGTTTTTCTTTTTTAGGTAATCAGAGATAATTTAATTTTTATGTATAATATATGCACATATGTAATGTACATAATTTTATGAGTTTGAACATTTGCATACACCCATGAAACCATCATAAAATTAAGATAATAAACATGTCCATCACCTCTAAGTTTACTTTGTGCCTCTTCGGTTTTGTTGTTACTGTAAGAACATTTAATGTGAGATTTATCCTATTTTTTTTTTATTATTTAATCTTATTGTTATGGGGGATACAGAATTGCAGGTTACATACGTCGTTGCCCATGTACCGCCTTTCCCCCCAAGTCAGAGCTCCAGGTGTGTCTGTTCCCCAGGTAGTGCGCGTTGCACCCATCAGGTAGGTATATATCCCTCCCTTCCTCACCCCCCTCTTCCCGAGTCAGCACCTTCAAGCGTTACCATTCCCCAAACGGTGCGCAATGCACTCATTGTGTAGGCATACCCCCATCCCCTCCCCCACCCCCCACCTCAGTCTGATATCCAATTGGTGTCGTTCCCAGATGTGTATTTAGGTGATGTTCAGGGAAGCCAATTTTCTGGTGAGTACATGTGATGCTTGTTTTTCCATTCTTGGGATACTTCACTTAATAGAATGGGTTCCAACTCTCTCCAGGAGAACCATAGAGATGTCGTATCTTCATCAGTCCTTATAGCTGAGTAATATTCCATGGTATACATATACCACAGCTTACTAATCCAATCATGTATTGATGGGCATTTGGGTTGTTTCCACATCTTTGCTATTGTGAATTTTGCTGCTATAAACATTCGGGTACATGTGTCTTTGTTACAGAATGATCTTTTTTCCTTTGGGTATATGCCCAATAATGGGATTGCTGGGTCAAATGGCAGGTCTACTTGAATCTGTTTAAGATACCTCCATAATGCTTTCCACAGGGGTTGCACTAGTTTGCAGTCCCACCAGCAGTGTATGAGTGTTCCTGTCTCTCCGCACCCACGCCAACATGTGTTGTTTTGGGTTTTTTGATAAAGGCCATTCTCATTGGGGTTAAGTGATATCTCATTGTGGTTTTGATTTGCATTTCTCTGATGATTAGGGATGTTGAGCACTTTTTCATATGTTTGTTAGCCATTCTTATATCTTCTTTCGAGAAGTTTCTATTCATGTCCTTTGCCCACTTTTTGATAGGGTTGCTTGATTTTTTTCTTGCTGATTTTCCTGAGTTCTAAATAGATTCTTATTATCAGTCCTTTATCTGCTGTGTAGTATGCAAAAATTTTTTCCCATTCTGTAGGTGGTCTGTTTATTCTCGTGACTGTTTCTTTGGCTGTGCAGAAGCTTTTTAATTTAATCATGTCCCATTCATTTATTTTTGTTGCTGCTGTGATTGCCTTGGGGGTCTTCTTCATAAATTCTTTGCCTAGGCCAATGTCTGTAAGAGTCTTTCCTACATTTTCTTCTAGAATTCTGATTGTATCACGCCTAAGGTTTAAGTCTGTTATCCACCGTGATTTGATTTTTGTGAGAGGTGAAAGCTGTGGATCCTGTTTCAGTCTTCTACAAGTGGCTAACCAATTCTCCCAGCACCATTTATTGAATAGGGATTCTTGTCCCCAGAGTATATTCTTTCCTGCTTTGTCAAAAATTAGGTGACTATATTAGGATGGTTCTATATTTGGATTTTCTGTTGTGTTCCACTGGTCTGTGTCCCTGCACTTGTGCCAATACCAGGCTGTTTTAAGAACCACGGCCTTGTAGTATAGTTTGAGGTCTGGCAAATTAATACCTCCCATTTTGTTTTTGTTGCTTAAAATTGCTTTTGCTATATGGGGTCGTCTTTGATTCCATACAAAGTGTATAATTATTTTCTCTACATCTGTAAAGAATGATGTTGGTAATTTAATAGGGATTGCATTGAATCTGTAGATCACTTTGGGCAGTATAGACATTTTAACAATGTTGATTCTTCCTATCCACGAGCATGGTATATTTTTCCATCTATTTGCAAGTTCTGCTATTTCTTTTCTCAGTGTTTCATAGTTTTCCTTATAGAGGTCCTTTACCTCTTTAGTTAGGTATATACCTAGATATTTTATTTTCTTTGTTGCTATTTTGAAGGGTATTGAGTCTTTAATTTGGTTTTCCGATTGACTGTTATTGGCATATATAAATGCCTCTGATTTGTGTATATTAATTTTGTAGCCTGAGACTTTGCTATATTCGTTAATCAATTCCAGGAGTCTCATGGTTGAATCCTGGGGGTTTTCCAGATATAACATCATATCATCAGCAAAAAGTGAGAGTTTGATCTCTTCCTTCCCTATTTGGACTCCCTTGATTCTGCTTTCTTGCCTGATAGCTCTCGCAAGGACTTCCAATCCTATGTTGAAAAGTAATGGAGACAGTGGGCAGCCCTGTCTGGTTCCAGTTCTAAGTGGGAGTGCTTTCAATTTTTCCCCATTCAGAATGATGTTGGCTGTGGGTTTGTCATATATGGTTCATATCATTTTTAGGTAGGTTCCATCAATGCCTATTTTGTTAAGCGTTTTATCATAAAAGGCTGTTGAATTTTGTCAAATGCTTTTTCTGCATCTAATGAGAGTATCATATGGTTTTTGTTTTTGCTTCTATTTATGTGGTGAATTACATTTATAGATTTACGTATGTTGAACCACCCCTGCATCTCTGGGATGAAGCCCACTTGGTCGTGGTGGATTATTTTTTTGATAAGTACTTGGATTCGATTTGCTAGTATTTTATTGAAAATTTTTGTATCTATATTCATGAGAGAAATTGGTCTGTAGTTCTCTATTTTTGTTGCGTCCTTTCCTGGTTTTGGTATCAATGTTATATTGGCTTGGTAGAACGTGTTGGGGAGAATTCCATCCTTCTCAATATTGGAGAATAGTTTATGTAGGATGGGCACCAGTTCTTCTTTGTATGTATGGTAAAATTCAGGTGTGAACCCATCTGGACCAGGGCTTTTCTTTTTGGGAAGGTTTTTTATTGCTGTTTTGATTTCAGTTCTTGATATTGGTCTGTTCAGGTACTTTATTTCTTCCTGGTTGAGTCTGGGAAGACTATGTGTTTCTAAAAATTTGTCCATTTCCTCCCCATTCTCCAGTTTGTGTGCATAAAGATTTTTGTAGAATTCATAGATGATATCTTGTATCTCTGTAGCATCGGTTGTGATTTCTCCTTTCATGTTCCTAATGGAGGTTATTAGAGATTTTAGTTTTGTGCTCTTGGTTAGTCTAGCCAGGGGTGTGTCTATTTTGTTTATCCTATTAACAAATTTTTATGTGCACAACACAGTATTGTTAAGTATATCCACTATTTTGTACAGCAGGTGCCTAGAACTTATACTGTATAAGTGAAACTTTATATCCATTGAATAAGTCCTAATTTTCCCATACCTCCATCCCCTGGCAACTACCTTCCTGTTCTTTGCTACAATAAGGTACTGGCATACCTAAGGTGTACAACTATAGACCAATAGAACAGAATGAAGAGCTCAGAAATAAACCCATGTATATACAGACAACTGATCTTCAACAAGGGTGCCAAGAATACACAAAGGGAAAATGATATCTTCTTCAACAAATCATTGTTGAAAAACTGCATGTGCACATGCAAAAGAATAAAATTCCACCCCTGCCTTATACTATACACACAATTCAATTCAAAGAATAAAACATAAGACTTGAAACTGTTAAACTCCTAGGAAAAAACATAAAAGCTTCTTGACATTGTTCTTGGCAATGATTTCTTGGATATGACACCAAAAGCGTAGGTAACAAAAGCAAAAACATGCATGAAACTCAAAAGCTCCTGCATAGGAGTTCACAGAGAATGGGAGAAAACATTTGTAAATCATCTATCTGATAAGGGGCTAATATCCAAACTATATAAGAAACTCCTACAATGCAATAGCAAAGAAAATAATAACACAAGTTAAAAATGGGCTAAAGAATTAAACATTTCTCAAAAGAAGACATACAAATGGCCAACAAGTATATAAAAAAGTGCTCAACATCACTAACATTAGAGAAATGCAAATCAAAAACACAATGGGGTATCACCTCACATCTGTCAAGATGGCTATAAAAAAAAAAAACCTTGAACTAAAAACAGAACTTACTGTCTGATCCACCAATCCCACTATTGGATATATATCCCCCCAAAAGGGGGAAATCTGTATATCAAAGAGGTATCTGTATTCCCATATTTATTGCAGCACTATTCACAACAGCAAAGATACAGAATCAGCCTAAGTGTCCATCAATGGATGAATGCATAAAGAAAATGTAGTATATATACATAAGTGGCATACTGTTCAGACACAAATAATAAAATGTGTTTTGCAGCAATATGGATGGAACTGGTGGTTATTAAGTGAAACAAGCCAGGCACAGAAAGTCAAATTTTGCATGTTCTCATTTATAAGTGGGTGCTAAAACAATATATACAAATGGACATAGAGAGTGGAATGATAGACAATGAAGACTAAGAAGGGTGGGGGGGGGTCAACAGGGAGTGGATGATGAGTAATTATGGATATGTTATTCGGGTGATAGCCTGAAAGTCCTGATGCAACCACTATGCATGCAATCTATACATGTAACAAAATTGCACACATACCCCATATATTTCTACAAGTAAAAATAAGTATTGGTGAAGATGTGGAGTAATTGGAACCCTCATACACTGTTGGGTGGAATGTAAAATGGTACACCTACTACAGAACACAGTATGGAAGTTCCTTAGAAATTAGGAAGTTCCTCAGAAATTAAAAATAGAACTACCATATGATCCATCAATTCTACTTCTGGGTATATATCCAAAATAATTGAAATCAAGATCTCAGAAAGATATCTGTACTCCATATTCATTGCAGCACTATTTCCAGCAGCCGAGATATGGAAAACCCAAATGTCCATTGACAGAGGAATGGATAAAGAAAACGTGGTATATTCACACAATGGAATATTTTTCAACCTTACAAAAAGAAATCCTGCCATTGGTGACAACATGGATGGAGCTGGAGGATGTTTTACTAAGTGAAGTAAGACAGACACAGAAGGACAAATACTATATAATTTGACTTATGAGTTATCTAAAATAGACAAGCTCGTAGAACCTGGTTTTCTTTGACAGAACAAAAACAATTTGCAGGTTGAGAACAACTGCCAATATTTCACTTAGTTCTTGGAAAGTTGTGCTATTGTGCAAAGTCCTTGAATTCTTTGATAACTCTTTTACCTAATGATCAAATACCTCCCCAGAATGGAATTCAGTGGACTTGGTCCTAATTGTTTTAGGCTGCTTTCTTATGGGCTACATTTCCATTGTCATTTTAACCTTCATCCATACACTAACTCTATTAAATGAAATTCACTATTCTTATTTTACACTCCTCCATAAGGAGTTCTGAGAGATTGTAACCTGGAGCAGTTTACCTGGAACTTACAGGAATTAAAGAACTTGTGTTCTTTCTAATAGACCTTTTTTGTTTTCTTATTAGTTTATATCATGTGCCACCTTTAAAGAATGTTCTGGCCTCCATTTCATTAGTCTGCGTTTAAAGTGCCTAATATGTGTGCACAAAGAAAAATTCAAAACCCATGCATATATATTTAAAAACATATTTACCACCAAGTAATTATATAATTGACATAATGATTATTATGAATAATAGAATTTTTTACTTTTTATCCATAAACATGGGGATTATGTTGCCTAATGAGGGACAGAATTTATTATTAAACAAGGTTTCTGATTCCATAACTTGTGTTGTGACTTTATACATTTTGTAACTCCTAGTAGCTAATATATTCTAAAAACCTATAAACCTATAAATACCCCAAATACCCCAAATCACCCCATCAATTTAATAAAATTATAACAATATATAAGGTAATATTTCCACTGCATTTCTTTTGTAGCAGCATCAGTACTTTATTTTTAGGAGAAAGTTTTATCAGTGTTGGTTTGTGTGACTATGTTTTTAATAAAATGCCTTTTCACCATCTGAATAATAAACCTAGACAAGTTACCTTCTAGGCAGGCCTTACTTTATTTCTAGTTTAAAATTGTAATTCGCAGGCAGATTAATACTTTATAATATACCTCCAAAGGCTGAATCTCTCCAGGGGGGAAAAGTCAAGGACAAAATGGACTTTTAGTTATTAATTTTGCCTTATATGTACTTCATAGATGATTTGGCCTATCGAGGATTCACTTTTTTTCCCTCAAGAACATGCCATACTAATTGCAATTCCATGAACTTTGTTTTAAAATACCACAACCATCTTTGAGTCAAACTTCCTTTAGCATCACATCATACAAATACCAAAATTCAGAGAAGATTCACAATTTAAAATATCTTTTCTTTGACCTATCATAGCCAGAGACCTTCCCACCTGATACAAGCACCAGTTTTTTTCATTTTTAATTAAAGAAAATCTGGATCATAGTATTTTTAAAGATTATATTAAAATGTTTCTACCAAAAGTGGAATGGTGGTCCTTTAGTGCTTATCACAGGAAGAGATGAGTTTATTAAATAGGTGAGTCAAACAGAAAGGCACGGAAAAAATGGCGGCATGCCTGTGGTCATGTGACTCAAAATAGGCTAAGCTTCAGTTTTCCACACCTTCAAATTGCAAGTGGCACTAACTAACTCACAGGCTGATGTGATGAGGTGAGATGATCTGGGAAATCGCCCAACAGTGTTTGGGGCATACTGTTGTTGATTCTTGAAGAATCTAGTATGGGCATACACTAATGAAGCATTGCAGAGAGGGGAAATAAATACAAACCCAGAGAGTGCTCACAAGTGCCAACTCTTGGCTTTGGGAGAGCAACCTAACACCCGGAGCAAAGAAGACACGTCCTGAATGACCAGGTAATGTGTGGGAAAACAGCATGAGTGGTAACAAATATAACGGAGACATAGACCGTGGGGAGTGGCTCACCTAAAAGACATATTTTAAACAAGTATACTTTATTTTTTTAATAAATTTAAAACAAGTTTCTCTAAATAATTGTTTTAAAGCTTTTCTTGATAGTCTGAAATACTTAATATTATCATAGTTATATGCATTTAATTTTTATTACTGCTTACTGGAAGCACAAAGAAACATCCAAATCTCAATAACAATGCTATGTACGTAGAGAACCCTGCATTAGAAATCATCCATGTGGTTTGATTTAATGTCACCTTTTGTGATGTTAACTGTCAAGGTGAGGAATCTAAGGGAAAAATTCAGCTTCCACATGTACTAACTTGACATTTAGCATTTGCAGACTGGAGCCTTTATGGCTCAGGCACCAAGAAAAGACATTCAGCATAGAAAATAGTGAGCAAATAGTGACTAGTGATTACTATGAAATGGAAGCTGTAATTACAGCTGCAGCTGTACGGGCAAAGGGGACACGCTGCTGTGGGGAAGCATGGTTTTATTAATTCGTGTCTTTGAACATGTAAAGTCAGCTAATTCTGTCATTGTCAACATAGGAATGTAGTTCACATTGTTTAATAGTTTTAACAATATTAGCATACAGTATAAACTTTACAGAATAAAATACCTCAATGCTAACAATTGAGTTTGAGATACAAAAATGAGTCAATTTCCTGATGTTAGTGTATTAATAGCTAAATAAAATGCCATACTACATTGCACATATATCATGAAAAGAAAATATTAAGTAGCTAAGGTAAGACAGCAGCAAGCCATACTTAAACCCCCCAAAATCATAAAATGTGGGTTACCATTTTTATAAAGCTAAGTACCTCTTTCCTGCAATAGAACGAAAGAAAGAAAGAAAGGAAAGAAAGAAAACCTAACTTATTTGCCATGCTAGGAAAATCCAGATTTCTG
This sequence comes from Eulemur rufifrons, assembly GCF_041146395.1. Classification (NCBI taxonomy): domain Eukaryota; kingdom Metazoa; phylum Chordata; class Mammalia; order Primates; family Lemuridae; genus Eulemur; species Eulemur rufifrons. The sequence continues at coordinate 64,721,233 of NC_090998.1, read as the reverse complement.
GATATTTGAACTTTGTCCCCATACTTCTCTGCTTAGCAAAGCACCTATGTCAATTATGTTTGGAACACATGGATATCATATATATATATATAACAACTGCCATACTTATTTTCTTATTTTTAGGATTATGTCTTCTGTAAAATACTGGGGATTTTTTTTCCCTTTGTTTCTAATACCATAAGCCCACAAATTCCCAAACTATCCTGTATGTTATTGGTTCTCAATGCTTACTGGGTGACATTTGGCAATGTCCGGAGATATTCTGATTGTCACAACTGGGTGGTACTGGCATCTTTGAGTAAAAGAAGGGATGCTGCTGAACATCCTATGCATAGGGACCATCTCCCACAATAAACAATTATTTAGCTCCAAATATCAATATATTAATATTATCAAGCTTGAGAAACTCTGCTACAAAATAAGCAGAAATGAAACAACCACAAAAGAAACCCCTTCCCCTCTCCCTTCTCCTCCCCCCCCTCTGCCATCATGGATAATAGAATGAACAGGTTAATTTTTTTTTTTTTTTTTTTTTTTTTTTTTTTTTTTTTTTTTTTTTTTTTTTTTTTTTTTGTTGAGACAGAGTCTCACTTTGTTGCCCAGGCTAGAGTGAGTGCCGTGGCGTCAGCTTAGCTCACAGCAACCTCAGACTCCTCGGCTTAAGCGATCCTACTGCCTCAGCCTCCCGAGTAGCTGGGACTACAGGCATGCGCCACTATGCCCGGCTAATTTTTTCTATATAGATTTTTAGTTGTCCATATAATGTCTTTCTATTTTTAGTAGAGACGGGGTCTCGCTCAGGCTGGTCTCGAACTCCTGACCTTGAGCAATCCACCCGCCTCGGCCTCCCAGAGTGCTAGGATTACAGGCGTGAGCCACCGCGCCCGGCCAAGGTTAATTTTTAAGAACAGTATGTTGTCCTAGTTTTTAAAGATGGCAATGAGTCCTACTTCTTCCTTATGATCAAGATTTAAGGATTGAAAAAGAAAATCTTCAATACCAAATTCTTCGCTTTTTTATTCTGTGAAAAATTTATATTGTGTGTAATATTGTTAAACGAATAGAAATGAGAGACTGAGAATGACCAGGATAGTGCTAAACATGGAAATGTATGGCATAAAAAGAACCTGTCATGCATTTTTTTCTCTGAAAAGTATATGAAACTATAGCATTGTTTTTCAGGTATAGTTTGGGTTCAATTTTCTCTACATTTACAAGCTGAGATCTTGAGATTGTCAGAGCTTCTTCACAAATCTGGTAAAGTTAGTTTTGTCCTTTTATCCATCCTCTGGAGATCCTATAGCTGCAGAATCCAATCTTCTTTATCAGGAACAGTGCTTAAAGGTTTTACCATATTTATACAATGTTTAGACTTGGTAGCTGATGTAAATTATTACATTTTCCCCTCACAACCACACTGACATTTATTTAGCATTCGCTTCAGCTTTTAAAATTTATATAATCATACATGCTAACAAATCACGAAGTTATAAAACCTCTTGTACAAATCTCAAAGCAGGATACATTAAACATAAATATTATTTTTAGAATCATAACACCATTGCAAATATGCTCAAGTGAAAAACTGGCTAGGAATTTGCTTTCATGTATTTTGAGAATCTCAAGATATATTTTTAGAAACTATAAAAAGCAAGGGAAAAATTGTTGCCAGACACGTAAGTAGGAAAAAAAAAAAAAAAGACAAAATTACTACTTTGAAAATATGCCGTTGATAGTCACATGTATACAAGTTCAAAATTGGGACCTTCCTCTAAAAATATTCTAAGTTCAAAAATGTTACAGATCTATTCTTGCTGGCCTTTGACAAAAGTGTGGGTATTTTCTAGCATCTGTCTGTATGTTATTAGAGTGGTTTCATGTGCTTTTACATATGGTCACCAAGTCTAAACCTTAATGTATCAGAGAGATACAACTGCCTTTTATAGCCTTTTAGATCGGTTGAGCAATACATTGTCTTAAAAACATAATTTTCTTCCATCTGTGAATTATATAAACCCTATTTAAATAGATATGGAGAAAATAATCTCTAACACACTAGAATAAGAAAGGCCAAATGTGTAACACTTTTAAGTGAAGTTTCATTAAAAGCAAAGTAAGACTAGCCTACACATGTTCAAAATGCTCCAACTTTGGCTAGGCAATGCAGTTGGTTCTACAAAGAAATGCAAAAGAAAGGAAAAAAAATCCACGTATGCTTTAAGAAAGTGTTCAAGCGTTATTTACCTAAATCAGTATCTTCCCTAAAAATGTGAGGCTCAAATGAGGCTTAGGGGTGAAATGCTTAGAGGGCTGTCTTCTTGCTGGCATGCATGAACGTGGCACAAAACATGTGCTTAATATGACTTTATGCAAGGATTATCATATTTCACCATCGGTTAATGAAATAGTGTGCAGAGACAAGTTCATTATATAAAACAAGAAGACAAGGCATAATCATTGTAATCCCAGTCTTCTTGTTGTCAGAGCCCTAATAAAGTTCTAGTAAAGTTTTGTAAATTGGTAACACACATGATTATATACACGTAAGAAGCTGAAGTCAACACTACATCAATGTCAAACCACACTGTTTATAATGCCCAGAGGGTCCCCATTGCAATTTCTTTTGCTGGACTCCAAAATCCATGCATTCCTTTGACACCTTTATTGACTCTTAAAGCTCTGAGAATATTGAGGTTGAACTGTTACTTTTGCAGAACGAGATCATTTTAGCTGATCTTTCATTTCTTAAGCTCAAAATTGTTCACTGGAGGAACTGTCAATAGAATGTTCAAGAAGGCAGTGCTTCAAACTTTATCTTCCTTTTGGAGTAGTCAATGATCTGTTTCTCTTTCAAGGCACATAGGTGTTTCTGCTAACCTGCCTCAACTTTCACATCTTTTATGTCACTTTTTAAGAAACCGAAACACCTATACCGAGTCAAAAAGGGGCTGGGCCAACACTCACAATTTCCAGAAAAGAAAATCCCTGCTGGCAGAAATTTTATATACATTACAAAACTTCCACAAATCTCAGTGGTACTTTCCGTAGAAAAGGGATAACATTTTTGATGGTGATTGTTGAGCAGAGCACCATGTACCTGTTATCAATGCCAGGGGAGCACTTCAACTACATGGAGGGCAGCAAAGATCATTAATGTGCCAACCGCCAGGAATAGAGGTCCAAACACTGCTGCTCGCCGAATCTTGGTACTGGAATCACCAAGGAAAACAACACAGTCAAGCACTGTATGAAACAGTGCTTTACTCATGCAGAGAAGAGACAGAGCAAGATCAGTTCTGATGGTACGCTGTTGTCCCACGTGGCTAGCACCCTTCCATCCCCCACAGCCCTTCCCACCCCGTGCAGCTGGGCACTGCAACTGGCTGATGTGCTTCCCTCTGCTGCCACAGTAGATCCCAGTGCTCCCCCCCGGAGTCTGAAATACTGAAAGCTGGGGTTGTAGTGCCTGAGGGACTGTTACCATGTGTGCTTAAGCAGAACAAAAAGCCAGTTACTGAGCCAGAAACGATATTCCCACTCAAGGTGGTGAACCTAGCAGAGGCTCTGTGGGCCCTTTTTCTCTGGAGAAGGAAATGTTCCAGACCCAAAGCCCATTCTAACTTGGCTGAGCATGGATCGAAAGACTGAGCTCATGATACTGCCTTTCAAATAGTGATAAACATCATTATCTTGAAAAAAAAAAGTTACTAATTGTTTTCTCCATGTTTATTAAGCATTACTTGAACAGATGATTGATATATTCAGAATTTAAATTTGTTGCTCTAAAACCTCAAATTACTTGGCTCACGTTAATTGACATAGTTGCTTCCTCCAAAGGTTTGATTCCTCTTGAGATGTTTATCACTGGAAATGCTCTCTGACTTAAAGAGTGACACACAACACTCAGGTCATCTATGTTACTGTCCAAACATTAAACTGACGGAAATGTGGTTGAGTGACACCCCTCACCTCCTATTTGCATCAGCAACATGCTTATGTGTCATTTACTTCAAATTAGCTCTTTTCTTTCCTCCATTAGTTCTGCTATAGCAGATGGTACCGTGTTAAGTGTGACTATTTGCTGTTGGCACATTCTTCATTCCCTTCTGATGACCAGATGTGTCTTTTAGGTTTCAGTTCTCGTAGACCTGCATGTTGTTACTCTTTTCTTGTATACCACCTAGGTAAAGAGGTCAAAGCCACAGAATTAGCAAGAGAATTGTCCCTGACAATTGGGAGAAAGAGAGAACTTTATTGAAAATACACCTTATAGATTAAATACTCAGATAGCTAAGATCTTGTTGATTTTGTTTATGTGTACCCAGAGAAGTTTTCAATGTTTGTTTTATCATCATTCTCTCCTACTGTGTGGAAGTTGTACACTAACCTAAAACAAAGAAAATAAGCCCTATACCATTTGGTTAGGGAAGGGTGTAAAATATAACAATGAAAAAAGAAAACCTACATTTACCAAAATAAATTAAAAATTTCAAGTAGGATTTACCCAATATGGACAAAATAATGAAAAAGTCTGCTTAGATATCAATTGTATGCTCAAGTCATTTCATGACTACATTTTAGAAAGGTGAAAATATATATATATATATATATATATATAGCAGAAAAATTGTCCTTGTCTCTTCAGTAAATATTTATATTTTTAAAAAGTGGATTTATCAGACATAAAGAACAGAGGCAACAGGTGGCCCTGGATTGGAAAGTGTCTTATATGACTTATTCAGTTTGTTTTATATAAATAGGAGTAAAAAAATGTGCTGATAGTTGGAGCAGTATGGAAGGTCAAGAGAGATGGTCTTTGTAAGATGAAAGAAAGAAAAAATGCTTCACATGCTCCTGGGAAAGATTATATTTGTGTGGGAGAGGGAAAATTGCTAAGGAGATGTCCTTAAGTAGGCAAGAGGAATTGGATGCACACGTGGGGGATGTGATCTTAGATGGGGGAATAGAGAGAGCATCCATTCTGTAGGAACAGCAAGGAAGATGAAGTTATGAACTCTATAGGAAAAAAATTTGGCATATGTGGTAATGGAAACGTGAAGGATTTCTCTTAGATTTTTTTAATAAAAGTATAGTCATCATCTGAAAATATGGGTGGGGAAGACATTACTGGATGTTACAAGAGAGAGAAGTATTTTCTTTGGGAGAATGGCAGAGTGAACAGATAAGGAAATCTAATAGGACTCCTGGGCAGCACAGAGGCCTGATTTGAGGGTAATGGTCTCAAATTTTGAATGATACCTGTCATCGTAATTGGATGTTATTCAACGGCCACACTAAAAAATGTGATAGGTTACAATTCAGGTAAGAAAGACTATACAAAACTCAAATAGGCAGACTCATGCTCAGAAAGGTGGCCTTTGCTTTAACTCAAAGAAGTGGTAAATGCCCATGTATATGCTTTAATTAAAACATTTAAATGTTGAATTTCAGTTATAAATTCTAATAAAATATGAATTATAAGCAAAAACAAATGCAAAATTATTTTCATTATATCATTTGTGATGGTAAAATAGTGAAAAGATAAGCTTATCACAATTATTTAAATAAAATCATGGCATACTTTTAATGACTTACTATGTAGCTACTATATATAATTCATACTTAAGTTTCAAGGACATGAGAAAATATTGATATTTTAATAAGTGGAAAAGTACACAATTGTATTAATATATAGTATAATATATTAACATATATTGTGTATATTATATATATTGTGTGACTATATAAGCTACATATGTAAGTATACTGAAAAGATAAATGACTGAGAAAATATGATAAAATGATAAAGGTGGTAGGCAGCCATATAACCAAGAAGGTAAAAAAGATATAGTGATCAGAGGTTTCCTCAACAGGTTTAAGAATTTTTTCTATGATATTTTTCAATTTTTATCTTATTTTCTACAACTTTTAGATGAAATAAGTATATCAAGTTCAATAGTTTACCTTGAAGTTGTACTTTTGTTTAGAAAAAGCCAGATAAATGCTTGCCCTGTGGTAGGAAGTGAAACAAAGATGAGTGATTTTTTTTCTCTTCTGTCTTTGCCTAGAAAGGTTCTGAGGTTTATGTTGCCTAAGTGTGTAAGATGTGAATGAATGTATCTGGTTATATGCTGTGGAAAGAATTCTGTGGCCTAGGAGTAGTAAAATCACAGGGGAAAGGGTATAGGTAGAAGCTGGAAGGCGAGAGATGGCAAAGAGGTTGCAGAAGATACTTTATGCCAGCATATATGCCCACCAACAAGGTCAGATGGTTAACCAAAGGGAAGTATTTGAGTACTCAAGACAGGCTTCATCTACTTGAAGTTTTGCCTTGATATAATCCATACAGACTTGTTACCCAAAGTTTGTGATTATAGCACCTCAGAAAGTATTATGGTAAATGAGAGCTTAAGATGGAATATTTAATAAGAGAAAATTATATACAGATGCTCCTCAACTTACGATGAGTTTACATCCTGATAAACTCATTTTAAGTTGAAAATATAATATCCTAAGTCAAAAATGCATTTAACACCCCTAACCTCTGGAACATCATAGCTTACTAGCCTACCTTAAACGTGCTCAAAACACTTAAATTTGACTTTAGTTGAGTAAAATTATCTGGCAACACTGTTGACTAGCAGTTGGTTCTTCTAGTGGTCACGAGGCTGGCCGGGAACTGGAGCCACTGCTTCCTGGCTTCATGAGAGACTATCACACTGGATGTTGTTAGCCCAGGAAAAGATCAAAATTTGAAGCGTACATAGTCTCTACTGGATGCGTTATCGCTTTTGCTTAAAAATCATAAGTGAAACCATTGTAAATTGGGGTCTGTTTTTATAACCAAAAATTGGTATAGATTTCGTATAGAAAGAATCTGTTAACATTTTAATTAAGCAGGTAAGGATAGCTTCCCCAGGCTCCTTGGGACACTGTAATAAATACAAATGTCTCCTCTCAAAATTTTGATTTTAGAAACCATAATTTTAACCCATGCCTAAATTAAATGGCTGGCAATAGGGCAAGGAGAAGGCAAAAATGGATGTGTTGATTGGGTGAATTTGAATGCAATTTTATGTATATTAAAGCCTATCATCAAGGTGTTTACAGATGAAGTTTGGATAGGCATACTCCACGTTTATGATTCTTATGTAATTTAAAGCATAAGTACCAAAACAGGAAGACAGTTTAATAACTTCCCAATCTACATCAAAATTACTATAAAGATTATTGTGGTTTTTGAGAGAATATTTCAAAAAGAAAGGTATAATAAGGGGGCATGTATTTCTGCTCCTTAATTATACTATCTCCTACTAGGATGATAAAGATATAAAACAAAGAAACAGTGTCTGGCCTATATAATTTACAATCAAATGTTAACAAATGTTCAATCATCAAAAAATATTTTTCAGATAAAATATGAGCACAATATAATGCCATATGGCAAATGTACTTTACTGCACAGATGGCTCATAGAAACTTAATGAAGATGGTTTGGAGATTTACTACGCACACATGAGTTAGAGTCTTTAAAATGAGACGATACAAGTGATGAACTTAAACAATCAAATGAATAAAATAGGTGTAGAAAAATGTGTTATGATAAAGGAAATAAGAATAAACATGAAATCAGAAGAACAATATAGTAATTTGAAAATATTTTCTTCTTAAATAGTGGTAACACATATTACCATGTCTTAAGGTTGAGAATATTGAGGATATTATAATGAATGAAAGCAAATGAAGATTAATGAGAGAGTAATCAATTCAGATTATTAAATTAACAAATTGATAACATATGATCACCAAGAATGGTTTAAGGGTAATACTGGATTCAGTTTAATAACATTGCTTCAAATATGTGGTGGAAGTTTTATCGTCTTAAAGATGTTTGTCTTTTAATTAATTAATTGCCCTGAGAAATGAAGAAGTGAGTTCTGTTTAAGATGATAAAGCAGTACAAAAATTCCCTCATGAAGATCACAGATAATTTCCAATGATTAATGAGGCAGTTGGGCACACAGGCATCCAATTTCAGGTCCACCTATAAAAAGCAACTTCATAGATTTTTTTCTAATTCATTAAAAATGATATGGTACATCCCATCTGCTTCATTGTTTATGTCATCAGTTTAAAATCTTATTCATTATGTATTCAGACTTTGGTATTTAACGGTAGCATGGCTAACAAATACCTCTAAAATATGTTTTGTTCTTGCACAGAACAAACTTGAAATCAACTCGTTATGTGGCTAACGTACATAAAACCAGATATTTAAAGGCCCTAAACTTTGCATTAAAAAGTTAATATAAGTTTAATATTTTATTATCTTAAAATGGATAAATTTATTTAATGGAAATACACACTCATGAGAAATTAAGAGTAAGTGCATTAAAAGAAAAGCAATAGTCATTCTCTTGATCAACACCTCTTACCCACCTAAGCATTTCCACTTCCCATAGGTAAAAGCTTTTAACCATATCTTATGTATACTTTGAGAAATTTTTATTAACAAGAAAGTACAGTGTGTCTATACATACATACGTGCACTTGCCTTGAATAACTATATATAATTTTCAATTGCTGTATTATACTCTATGATTATACTATAATTGATTTAACCATTTTTATAGATGAGGATTTAGATAAACCTAGTTTTGCACTATTATAAATAATGCTGCAATGAACATCTTTGTATAAATATCTTTGGATTATTGTGTAACTCTGTAAAGGAGTTAAAATGGAATTTCTTCATCTATTGTTACATGCTTATAAACTTACACAGTGACAAACTGCCTTCCAAAATCAGTGTACCAATCTACATTTCTATCATCTTTTTATAGCCTTACAGTTCTCTCTTGTCTACCTTCCAGTTAATATTCCATGTGACATAGTGAACGCTTTAAAATGTCATTTCTCTGCTAAAAGTCTTCAATGCTTTCTTACTATATTAGCCTGCTCATGTTCCTATAACAGAACACCACACACTAAGTGGTTTAAACAACAGAAATTTATTTTCTCACAGTTCTGGAGACTGGAAGGTCCAAGATCAAGGTGCTGGCAGGAATGGTTTCTGGTAAGGCTTCTCTCCTTGGTTTGTAGGTAGCTGCCTTCTTAGTATGTCCTCACATGACCTTCCCTCTGTGTTCTGTGTGCTTGCTGAGAGAGTGTGTGCAGGCTGTAATACCTGATATTTCCTCCTTTTTTTATAAAGAGCCTCATCCTATAAGATTAGGGGGGGCCCATCCTTACAAACTCATGTAATCTTAATTACCTCTTTAAAGGTCTCATTTCCAAATGCAGTCACATTGGGATTAGAAATTCAACATAGAAATTTGAGGGGAAGGGAACAAAATTCAGTTCATAATAACTACTGACTTTTAAGTAAGATTCAAACTCTTCACCATGTCAGACTTGTATGATTCAGACTGAATAAAGTGACCCTTGTCTCCCTTCCCTAACTTACATCTTCTATTCTTCACACTTGAGAACCTATCAGTGCTCTTCTACACGTTGAACTTTTTCCTTAATTAGCCCTTTGTAAATTCTGGTTCATTACCTGGAATACACATCACTTGACCCCCAAATATACACATACCTGTATGTTTTTCTCCACGGTTGCTTTATATTCATCCTTCAAGCCTCACTTTTAAAAGTAGCTCTTCAGCTAAATTTGCCTGGTTGTCCCAAGTAGGTCCCTGTCTTTTCTAAGCTCATTTTCTTTCCTTTTAAGTAACGTTGATATTTTTATTTACTAATCATTTAATTTGTCCACATCCCATACATACTAGTTTCCTATTTGTATATAACAAATTTTCACACAAACTTAGAGGCTTAAAGCAACACAAATTGATTTTACCATTTTAAAGATTGGGAGTCCAGCGTGAGTCTTAAGGGACAAAATTAAGGTGTCTGCAGAGGAAGCTCTAGTTGAGAATCTGTTTTTTTTTTTTTTTTTTTCCGTTTTTTCCAGCTTCTCAAGGCCACTTGCAGTCATTGCCTTCTGGATTCTATCTACATTTTCAAGACTCATCACTTCAACCTTTGCTGCTTCTCTCTAACTCCAATCCTTCTGCCTCACTCTTACTAACATTCTAAGATTTATTTCATAAACAGACCTATTTTTTTCATGTAGCTATTACTGATGATTTCATCTTTTTAATGTTGTTATTTTTGTTGACACCATGAATGAAAAGTTATTTTCTATTATACTTTCTGTCTTGTTACTATTAATATTTGATGTTTTAGACAATTTGTGAATGGATTAGATTTGGGAGTACAAAATTATACAGGAAATAAAAATATTTTCTTTCCTGCTTGTTTCATTCTTGTTCATTCACTACCAGTGCATCCACTACTTCCAGAATGACCTAAAATTGTAAGCCGTGATGTAGTGTATCGCTCTTTCTTGACTTTAAAGGAATGGCTCTAGAGGTCGGTCATTAATCAGAATTGTGGAATTTTGCAACACACCTTAATGACAAGAAATATCAATCTAATCCTGTTTCAGTGATAATTTGTGATCAATATTTCTTCAGGATCTATTTTAGATTATTATATTGCTCTCTTGTTTATATGGATTTTTTTAAAATACAATCATTGTCTGATTTTAGTTTCAGTCTAATGCTGGTTTCTTAGAATTTCAAATCTTTCCTTTTATATTTGATGATAAATACTTTAAATAACATTTAAATAATCTAAATATGTTCTTTATCATACCAATTAATATTTATTTGACTAGGAAATTGTTCAGTTAGTCAAGTTTTGAAATTTATTCTTAGAGTAATTCAGAATATTCTGTTAAAATTTGACTTTCCTAAGCGTCTGCTGAAATTTTTCATTATAATTCATTTTATTGGGTATCCCTTTTTAATGTTGATTAGGATATTTAGATATTTATGTGTTACCAGTATAATGTTAATTTAGGGCCTCTCTACTCCCAGTGAATAAATATGGATTAATGTATTATGTTTTTTCAGTTTTCTAATTTATTAATTTATAGTCTAATATAATAGTATTGTCCTTGTTTCTTTAGTTTTCCTTTTCTAGTTAGAAATGATTACAAATTAGCTTAATTTTCACTCTTGATATTAATGTGTCTAAATCTGATCTCAGTACATAACTTTAGCTAAATCTTTTTGGTTTTTTTATGTAAACTTTTTATATTTCATTGAGAGTTTGTTTGCTTTTAAATATATACATTTATTGAATTGGAGATGGGGACTGTGTTTTGTTTTTTAATACATTATAATTTAGGTGCTTACTAGTTTTTTTTCTCTTAACAACTCTGTAAAACAATGGTTATCCATTTTTCTTTACACTCTCAAAAGTTGAGGGCCCTGAAGACCTTAGCTTTATGTGGTTATTTCTATAGGAATGTACCTTACTCAAAATGAAAACTAAAATTTTTTTTAAAGGTTTACTTAATAATTTAAAAAACTAGGCTTACTACAAATGAGCATAAATATTTTATGAAAACATATATTTCAAAACAAATGACTGACATTCTTTTCCATTCTTGAAAATATATTTAACGTCCAGCTTAATAGAATATGGATAGACTTATATCTCTTTCCTCAATCTCTTTCAATATCACATATGTTCCCTAGAAAACTTTCATAGAAAATGAAAGATAAAAAGATAAATGATATCTCAGTGTTATCATAAAATGAGTTTTGACCTTATGAGCCAAGTATAAGTAGACCCCTAAGGAACCCAAGACACACTTAGAAAATTATTTCTGTTTAAGATATTGTGAATTAAGGCAGTGGCCACATTTTTTTTTTCTTTCTGTAGGTGAGTTTTTTAACTAAATGCCGATAATATTTTTTCTTTGTCCTTAATTTTTAGTAACTTTACCACAATATGCTTTGCTGGTTTTTGTTCTTATACGTTCAACATTGACTAAGCTTTGCACTTTCAGGTTACAGTTGAAAGTCACCTTTTATTCAAAACAATGATTTTTTTTCCATCTTTAAATATTATTGCTGTTCCATTTGTACTCTTCTTTTTAGGAACACAATTATGTATCTATTGGACCTACACTGTCTTAGTTTCTCATTCCTATTTAATCAAGTTTATCTGTGGACCTTTAACATTTGTTTTGTGATATTTTTCCCTCAAGTCTGTCATAATTGACTTTACATGCAATTCACTTCTCTTTGCTTCTAATGTATATTTCACTTTGGTAATGACGTTCTACAATTTCTTTGAGCACTGCTCTATTCACCCATTTTGTTTCATTCTTTTATTAACTCTTCTCTGAACAATACATTTTTTGAATCAAGGGGTATCTTCTTTACAATAATTTTAAGAATATAAAGTGTATTGTTTTTCTATAGGAATAGGTACGTTCAGTCCTTCATGCTCATTACTTATGTGCACATGAGAGTGGTTTTATGCAGCCTGATCTAAAAAACTTGGGCTGAGTCAGCTTCAAATTAAACATTTAGTTCAGAAAGTTTTCTCCTCCCATCTTATCTATTGTAGGAAAGTTTACTACTCATTTTTTCACATTCATACTTTATAATGACTCATTTCCCAAGTAGGAGGTGATTATACCTATGACAGTCTGATCATGACTCCCAAAAGTATGTCCACATGCTGATCCCTTGAACCTGTAAATGTTATCTCATTTGGGGGGAAAAAAGAAGACTTTGTACATACAATGAAGTATTTTGAAATGAAAAGATTATCCTTGATTAAGTAGGTGAGCACTAAGTGTCTTCATGCATCCTTATAAAAGGGAGGCCAAGGTAGAGTTTTTAAACACCTGCACAGACATGGTATGAACATAAAAGCAGAGACTGGAGTTGTGCAGCCACATGTCAAGGAATGCTGGTAGCCACTAGAAGCTGGAAGAGGCCAGGAATAGATTTTCCCCTGAAGCCTCTAAGGAAATGTGACCCTGTCAGCACCTTGATTTCAGACTTCTGGCCTCCAGAAGAGAATAATTTCTGCTGTCTTAAGCCACACATTTTGTGGTAATTTATTACAGCAGTCACAGGAAACTAATACAGTACCTCACCTCAAAATTATTTTTAGTAATTTAATGTTCATGTTTCTGTGATCAGCTGACTTGCAAGGCTGATTGCAAGTGGCTTTCTATTCTGCACCCCTTACCTTCAGCCTGCTTCTTGTGAATATCCGTCTGAGGAGGGAAAAAATAAGTGTATTCATAGAAGTTCCATTTCTCAACTTTGGCTGCAGTGATTTTAGTTGCTTCTCCTGTAACACATGTCCCTAATTCCTTATATTCCAACTAAATAAAGCTTCTTTGCAACTCCATTACTTTCATGAAAAATTCTAGCTTGCCAGAGATCAAGGTGAACTAAATTTTTTTCCAAAAAAAAAGGTCTCACAATTGTAAAACAATTATTTTTGTAAAAACAAACATTCAGATGGTTTTTTGGTGTGTGTGTTTTTTTGGTTTTGTTTTGTTGTTTTTTTTTTTTTTTTTTTTTTTTTTTTTTTTTTACAAAAAGTCTCACAATACTGTGTGTTTGCCTTGAGGGCAAGAATTGTGGATATAGACACGGAAAACCTAGGAATACTGCACGTATTAAAGCAGCAGCATCCTCTAATGTCTCTGATAATGTACACATTGCCAATGAGAAAATTAGCTATCTACAAATGGAGTTGGAAGACTGTAGCTGAATCGGGATCAAATCTGGACCACTACCTGCTTTTTAAATAAAGTTTTATTGGTACACAGCTACACACATTTATTTACATATTGTTTATGGCTGCTTTTACTCCACAACAGAAATGAGCAACTATGACAGAGACTCTATTGCCTGCAAAGCCTGTACTATTCATTGTCTGGCCCTTTACCAAAAAAACAGTTTGCTTACCCCGATCTACAAAAAGAAGGTAGAAGGAAACGTGATAGAAACTGTACAAAGACTCTTTTCTTGCTCTATTGAGTTCTAAAAATTTGCTCCAGATTTGTAGAAAATGTTTACTAGTTTTTAGTCTTTTAATGGATCATGATAGACAAAGTTTCTAAGCATCTTGGATGGAGACACATTGACACATTTATATTAGTATTGCATTTAAAGGATTTTTGTGCGAAGATAATTTAAGAAATGTGCAAATATATCTGGGGTCTAAATGAATTGGTGAGTTCCAAAACATCAATCACAAAATAGTTATTTAAAAAAAATAGAAATAGCTGAAATACAAACATGTATCTGAAACTTTCCTTAAGTTGCCAGATCATTTTAACAAACAAAAGTAAATCCTATTTCAGATGGAATACATTATTTTCCTAAAATAGACTATAATTGTTCACAAAAACATCAATGGGGATGACAAAATAAGTTTGCTGTTTAAGGAAGCAGAACGTTTATTTCTGCACTCTTCAGAGACTAAGTTTATAATTTATTTTCCTGCATGTAAAAAATACAAATGAGAGTGAAATTTACATATACTTCATTGCTAGATAGCCATGCAATGTATGCATAGGATTTCATAATAAGAACAAAACAACAGAATATCAACAAAAATCCCAAAACATGAGTATCAGATGTTTCTAATGTTGGAAATGGAAGGCAACTTCAAATTCCTTGGACTGCTTTTATATAATAATCTGAGATCAAAACTTGGAAAGCTTAGATTGTTAATACATACTTGGGCATTTTTAGCATCAGTGACAATGCTATTATCACAAGTTGCACTTAGAGAAAAATATAAAAATTGAATGTTTGAGCCTGTAGCTCTGACTTGGGTGGGGCAAAGACAATATATATAACCTAAACATTTGCACCCCTGTAATATTTTGAAGTAAAAAAAATACCTTCAATATTTGATTAAAAAAAAATAACCATTTACCTATGTGTTAGTAAGGTATCATTCTGTTGTAATCCACTCAAACTGAAATTGCCTTAAGCACACAAAATGAAGAAAGAATTCACTGACAAATAAATAAAATGGTCTGGGTACTGTTTGATGTAATGCGGAGTGCTAGAATTCAGATGATGTCATCAGGATTTGGATTTTCTTCAAATTTGTCTCTTTTCTCTGTGCTAGTTTCATTCTGCCCCCAGTAGGGGGCCTTGGACGCTGCAGACCATAGACTCTTAGCTCCACAGTATAAAAAAGAGAATTTGTTTCTCCCAGTAGTTGCAGAAAAGGTTGCCAGATTACTATAATTATATCGAATTCCTAAACTTAAACAATTAAAATAGTCTTGCTAAATCCCTATAAATTGTATTGTTTATGAGAGTATAAATCAACAGAACCAATTTAGAGAGCAATTTGTTGATATTTGAGAGAGAAGGCACAATACTATGACAGACATGAATAAATTTTTTGAAGTCAAATAGTATCTCTTAACTTAGGAATCTTTGGCCAAAATATCTAATTTCTGGAATATAAGCCAAAGAAATAATCAGCATAGAAAAATTTTGTTCATCAAGAATAGAAAAATTTTGTTTACCAAGAAGTTAAACCTTATTTGTAATTTCAATACCTGGAAATCACTTAAATATTTAACAAAATGAACACTAAGCTGTTGTTGCACATGCTTTGAAAAATATAGCAAATATTTTTCCAAATTTTTATTTTACTCTTTATCTATATCATGGCATTACCTTTTAATCCAATTCTGTGGTGTTATATCTTTCATTCCCCCTCTTTGCTTATAATTTTTGTCTCTTTTCCTACTGAGTCTTCAAATAGTGTGTGAAAATTCTTTGTGTTTCACAGTAGATTATGTTAGGAGGGATTTCTTCCTCTGCATTTACTGAGTGCTTTTCCAACATTTTGCCTCAGATCCCACAGCAGATTTTGCTCATGAGCCCTTTGTTTTGTGTTTTTCTTCTTACTCATCATCAGTCAAGAAAACAACTGGCTAGAAGTAGTGTTTGCCAGCAAAGATAGTCAATACATTTTTCTTGATCTCAATCTCTCTTCATTTATATGTGGGTCTTTTTTGCAGATAAAATACAAATTGATGTTCTCCAGTCTAATTCTTCATCTTTAACTAGTATTTCATCAGCCTTGTCCATACTCAGGTGGCATTCACTCCTGTCCTGTGATTCCCTACTGTTAGAGATACAGTATTAATATGACAAACTAATATTATTAGCACATTTGGCTAGCGAAGTCTTATGTGGCAGTGCTTATCTAAGGAAAGTCATGTGTTCCTGGTGCCTATTTCTTGGAATATCCTGAGGGTACCCAACAGTCCTTCCCACCACTTCAAACCAAGGAGTTTTCTGTGTTTGAATGTGTGTGTTTTTAATTTGCAGTCTCTGTGTGTGGCAATCATTGAAGTGTGAGGGCTGAAAAGAAACGGGATGAAGAGTACACCTTCCTCTTCACCAGCTGTTGAGAGGTGTGAAGAAATATGTTGTGTCTCTAAGTCAGAATTAGCTTCCCAGCCTCGAACATTATTTCTAGGCAATCTCTGTGCATTAGTATGTTTTTGCTGTGAAATAAACAAATCAATACCTCAGTGGCTTAAAGTAACATTTATTTTGTTTGCTCCTTTGCTGGTCAAGTGCAGTGGCTCAGCTTCGGGTGTCCTGCCTGAACCAGGGATGTGTCATCCTCGTAGAGACTGATAGGAGTGCAAGGGGAGCAACTGGAAACACAGTATGCTTCTTAAGATTTCGGTTTGTGTGTGTGTCTCCAATAATAGGTTAGTCAAAAACTGAAAGACATTGTGTTGGAGTTTGTTACAGTCATCAGTTTCAAACAATGATTTGCATACTGTTTTGTTTTTTTAAAACTATAACTGACCTAGACTTCAGTTTAAGAAGGATATGAAAACAATTTTCAAGTTGTTATGTGTGGAAATCCATAACTTCTAACCCTATTGACAGTACAAAGAGATTTTGTAAACTAAAATAAGCTTGGATCCTCTCTCAGCTTCAGTGGTCTTATCTGGAAAGAAAGAGAATTGGAGTTACTGACGTCAAACATTGTGCAATGGCATATTCCTCAGTAATCACTTATTTTAATCATCACACAAACATTTTCTTTCTAAACTACAGCTTGAAAAAATATAATTTATCTGTCACTTTATTAAAATGTAGTTTAATACATTTTAAAATTCTAACCTTGTATCTGATTTTAAAATCATCCCCTCTTGACTAGGAAGTAGCAGGATTAAAACTTTCTCAGATATCGAAAATATTTCATTTCTTGATAAAGGGATGGGTTAAATAGGTGTATGCATCTGTCAAAAATCAGCAAATGTGCATTTAAAATTTGAACATTTTGCTATTTGTAAATTTTACCTTAAAAAATAACTATAAACAATTTTTGACTAGTTACCAGATTTGCTTTTGAAGGGTTGCAGAATATGCCACTTCAAAATATGTAACTTTGACATTAGAATTACTTCAAAGTAAAGATGACTTGAAAAATAGCATAGGCAAGAAGTGCATTCCCGTTTATTCCTGAAGACAAAAGATAATTCTCATGTGAAAGAGCCCTCCCTGCACCAGGAGAAGAGAGAATTCTATAAAAAACAGACCTTGTTAAAATAATTCTTATTTCCTTGTCTGCTCCCCCCATGGTTTAGCTACTTTTCCATAATTTCCTCTCTTTGTTCAAGCTAATTCAGAAGCACGTAGGTTTTTGCCACTTCTTTGGATCCTCATTTTCTTATGAGGGCTCCCACATCACATAAAACTTATATTAAATTTGTCATCTTTTCTCCTAGTGACTTGTCTTATGTTAATTTGCTTTTTCAGCCTTGTCAGGACCCTAAGAGGATGGAAGTGGAATTTTGCCTCCCCTATGTTTTTCACAATGGCATGAGTTACTGGTTTTCAAACTACTTTTGCAGTGTTATCTATCTATAGGTTTTAGCAAATAAATAAATAAATCAAGATAAGGGGAGACAGGGAGGACATTGTTGAAGAATATGCTTAGCTGTGTCCATGAAGAGGGAATAAAAACCATGACATTCCAGTAACAATGAGCACATTCAAAGCCCAGATCTTGGTTTCTAAAAGCCATTCTCCACTAAAGATCAGCAGCACTCTTAGGAAAAAAAAAAAAAAAAGATTGATTTTTAAATATAGGGAAAAGGAAAGGAAAAAAGTGTTCAAACAATGATAGTACATATTAATAAAGTACATAGATGTCAGATTGAAGGTGCTCAAACTGGCCAATGTAAAATATATTAAACATCAAAATAAATCATTGATTAAAAGAAGGATTCATGGAGTCATACAGATATAAATAATAGATGAATGAATGAGTTGTTTCTTGCATTTGAATGCTAACCAAGGATAATATAAAATTAAAGACATTAATGGGATAATAGATGAAATTTTAATATGGACAGTAGATTAGAAAATACACCAATGTTAAATTGACCGATTTTCATAATTATGCAGTTATTATGTAAGAGAACATTTTTATTCCTTATAGATACAAACGGAAGGATTTAGTGATAAAAATGGAAATTTCTAACTTACATGCACAGTTACTCCCTTCTTGGGCAAGATCCATGCCTTGCAGGACTTGGAGTAGGAGCACAAATATCTGTACTTTCATTTCTCCTTTTCTATGCAACTGGCAAGGAATGGTCAGAATGAGGGATGGGGTACAATGTTTCGTTAATAGTTGTGTATAGCAAGTCTCCTTGTACAACCTCTTAACAAATGATAAAAAATGTGTCCCCATTTGTGGCTTTCTTTATAATGCCTCTGACTCTAGCTGAAGCCTATCCCTATATTAAGAAGGAATAAAAAAAATTCTCTTTCATATTCTGTGATATTAGCTTATATCTCTAACATTCAAAAGTAAACTTCTTATATCCTTACATAGTGTGAGTAAAATACAGAATCTTCACAAACTTGATCTCAACCATATATGCTAATCCTGACCCAAACATCATTCTATGTGTATATGATCAAACTGTTATCCTTAGAACTGGAAATTTGTTATAACATCTGAGGCATATAAATGTAAAAACAGTAAATTTTGTAAAAAGGATTTAAACTCTCTCAATATATAGCTAGGTTTTATTTTAAAAATGTACAACTCAGGCTTAATATCTCTGAACCAATTAACCTTGTTGCTAGAAATCTTTACAGGTTTATAAAGCCAAGTTTGTGCTGCTCCACAGACCAGTTATATTTCCTAGATATTCTGAAGGTCCTTGGAGAGCCACTGGCAAAAAGTATTGCCAAGTAGGAAGAAAACTTAAGGAGTCACTGAAGTGTGGTGTCAGAGAACTCCAGATAAACAAGGAAAACAAAGATTTATAGAGTAACTGTGGAAAAGAGAATATGTGGGGGTGAAAAATAAAATTGGCTCCTGAGGTTTCACTACAGATATATTGCCATTGATTTTTCTGGAGCAGAGGTAGAAAATTGCCTATGACATTAAAACAAGTGCAGATTGAAAGCAGAGAACATGTAGAAGACCAAAATGACACCAAAATAAAACTTCATCCCATTCATAATGTTTATATAGATATGGACCAGCCACCCACTTACCACCTGCCTTTTCCCTTGACCAGATGATATGTGTCATACAGACATCAAATTCTACCCAGAATTACAATATGTGACTTTACATTCAAATGCTAGATTTTATGGAGCAGAAAAGGTTATGTTTGTCTTATGTACCAAGGATATAAAATGATGTTTCTCTGAAATAGCCATACAGTCATCCAGTAAATAATACATAATGGCTTCTATAAAGAGAATATATGTAAAAATTTAAGTAACCATTGAGCCATGCAAACTAAATTCTACTCTGGACTCTAATTCATAATTCCAAGGTCATAGACAAATAACTTCCTGTCTTGGTATGCTTATTTGTAAAATAAGACAGTTTTTAGGGTTATTTCTCTAATTTCTAACAACTCTAAAATTCAGATTCTAAATACATGTAGAAAAATTTCTTTTAGAGCCCTTATGCCAAAAAGAAAAACAGTCAATTTTTAACTCTTTATATCCTTGTTGACCAATTATAGCTTGTTTTCCTTTGCATATTGCAACAAAGAAACTGATTTGTTTAAAACTAAAAATATGCAAAATCCTCAGACAAGGTAGGTGTTGGAAAGATGCTTGCCCTTCTCACAACCCCCATTCCCTCCCTAACCAAAATAACAGTATTGATAATGGCTAATGTTAGAGCACCTACTGTCTTTTATGCATGATTATAAGTCTTGCTCTATATATTACCTGTTTAATCCTTACAAAAACCGATGAAGAAATCAAGGCACAGGGAAGTCACAGAACTTGTCCAAGATTACTCAGATTCAAACCCAAGCAAACTAAATGGGAATCCCATAAGCTTTCAAAAATATAAAGGATAGTAAATGTTGGATGTGGAATAAGAGATGTTGATTCTTTTTTTTTCCCCTTAATTACAGGATTTTTTTCTTTTTTTTGTAGGGAAGAGTTGGAGAGGTAGGGATACAAAGGTTAGCTGAGTCTGAGTTATGGTGAACCAATTATTAATTCTTGAAGACAATGTGGAACATAAAGGACTTTATAGCAGAGGAATAGCAAAATCAAAGTAGCACCTTAAGGAGAAAGAAAATTAATGGTCAATGTTCATTTAATTTTTAAACTGCTGCTAAACTCTAACTTTGGCACCATTTTAGAGGTGGGAGTATTGAGTTTGCTCTTGAAAAATAACATTGCTTCATGGTTGTGTTCACAGCATTATGAGTAATGGTTCACTTTCTGGCATTTAGATATTTCATGTGTGATCTGGGACTGTTTAAATCCTTGTATGGACCTCTTGGGGAACAAAGAATGTAAATCCAAAATAATACTGATCTTTTAAATATTTTACAAAAATATCCAAAACTCTCGTCTTTTTCCATTTCTATTGCCACCAAACTAATTCAGGCCACTATTGTCTCAAGCCCAAAACAATGTAGTATCCTCCCAAATGATCGCTAATCTTCAGTCTACCTCTATATAACCTACAGTTTATTTTTTATTTTATTTTATTTATTTATTTATTTATTTTTTTTTTTGAGACAGAGTCTCACTCTGTTACCCAGGCTAGAGTGCCATGACATCAGCCTAACTCACAGCAACCTCAAACTCCTGGGCTCAAGCAATCCTACTGCCTCAGCATCCTGAGTAGCTTGGGACTACAGGCATGTGCCACCATGCCCAACTAATTTTTTCTATATATTTTTAGTTGTCCAGCTAATTTCTATTTTTTTTTTTTTTTTTTTATTAGTAAAGATGGGGTCTTGCTCTTGCTCAGGCTGATCTCGAACTCCTGAGCTCATATGATCTGCTGGCCTTGGCCTGGGCCTCCCAGAGTCTATAGTTTATTTCTGTAACTATAATCACCTATCACTCTCAACATTTTTTCAATGACTCAATCTAGCAAAATTAGATCTCTAAATCTCCAAAACCTTCCTTCAACATGTCTGTTTAGTTTATCTCTTGTTACTATGTCATTACAAGGTTATTCAAGATAGTTATCCTGTTCCTTATCCCTGTGGGGAGAAAGCCTGGTATAACAGAAGTGGGCTAAAATTTGGAGACAAACATGAGTTTTATTCTTTCTTATTTGAGTCACAATTTACTATTATGTTAAAACAGGTTTTTTCATACTTCACAGCTATTATAAGGATTAAAATCAAACGTTTCTGTGTTCCAAGACCTGTACTAGGCACTGTGGCTGCAATTACAAATATCCAGGAGATCAGGATATAAACAAATATGGGCTAATATTAAAACTTAAGAGGGTATGATAAATTGTGCACATTTCCCTCTCCTATACTCAGAACCAATTCAATAAGAGAGAGAGAGAGAGAGTAGGATAGAGGCAAAAATATTTAGTTTTGTTACTAATAAAACTGTGAGAGAAAGTTGTTTGGTCTTAAAGTCCAGTGGGTCCAAAGGCCTGTCCTGTATCCTCGTCTTTACCTATGAGAGGTGAATAAACATTGAAATACCATCCCATGTGAAGGATGTTTGGGGTCTAAAAAGCAGAAACACTTGCCCAGGAATGCTGCCTTCCATTATTCTGCAACAAACTGTCCAGTTCCAGTGAGTATCACCCACAATCTGGGTTGTTAGGGCCATTTCATTACTTTGTGTTTAAATTCATGATAGAAAGCAGTAAGAAACAAATTGCAGTAGCTATTTCACTGTTGGCCCAAGCAGTGACCTAATGAAGTTGGCCTTGTTCTGATCTAGTCTTCCTCCAGGAGAGAGTTCATTTCCAAGTATTACTTGTCTCTTCCCCATTTACTTCCAAATAACCATCTTTAAGTCATTAAGACAGAGTGTTTATTTCCTGATCTATATCCTCTGATTTGGCCATTAATAAAATAATTCTATCATTTTTGTCCTTAATGACTTTTTATACAGCTATTGATGTTTCCTGATTTGTGGCAGAAAATTTGGAAAATAATCATCATATCTATTGTATAACTTCTCCTAAAATGCAGTTCTTTACTGCTATGTCTCTTGCAGGGTTATAGACCAAAATGTATCTGCTAAATCTAAGTCCATTTCTCAAGGTCCAACATTTTGTAAGGCTACCATGGAAGTAATTGAATGAGATAATTACTTTAGGTCCTCTATAATTTTGTGATGACCATATGATTTGTCTTCTAAACGGTATCCTTCTAAGGATGAAACATAGTCATATGGAAACTATAGGAGTAAAACAAAATAGTTCCGGACAAACTGGGATATATGATCACCCTACCTTGAAATTGACCATGAATCTTTAAAGCAAAGTGTGTCAGTTCTCTTTCCATATATCCACTTCAATTATCGCTTCGTAGAGTATACTATATTGTTCATGATTTGTTGTAGAGCCTCTTATGAGTTCCAACTATATAGGGGGCTGATCAACTGCCTAAATATGTGCCCAAACATCTATTTACAAGATATTTGTCTGACATCTTTCCTAACTTCCCAGAGATTTAGCAATTGTAGACATACAAGAAATGGGTATGATGTGGCTTAAACTCTATCAGTTTGTCTGTTGTTCAAATCTATTATGACTCTTGATTCAGACTCCAACACTTATTTGGCTAATAGAATTTCACAAACCCACTTTCTCTACATTCAGATTTAAACTGGACTTTTTAAGCTAGAGAGCCTCAGAATTCACAACCTCCAAAATCTTTCAGTCTTAGGAAGGATACCTTTAATCTTACAAATTAAAATCCTAGTATCAATAATAAAGTCTCATGGACCCAATTTGTCTACCACCCTCTGAGTATAAGATACCCTCAAAGTGCCAGTCTTATGTTGACCCCAGTTGGACTCTTAACCAGTTCTAAAACCTCTGATTTCTCCTGAGTGGGGTAATTAACATAGCAGATAATTCTGTTGGCAACATTCATAGTTTTATAATGTGGAAAACCCCAGTCATTTGCTCTTAAATGGTGCTCTGACCTCATCTAGTCATTCACAGCTGTCTTCAGGTTTCCAAGGCCCCTGAATTCCATCAATTTCATTCTATATATTTATACCACCCCCTTGAAAGAGTGCTTACCTTTGGGGTCCCACTGATCTGTATTTCTGCCCTCTATTTAGAAACTTGGGCCTTCTAGTATTCTTAATTTTTTTCTATTTATCATCCCATAAATTTATTGTTTTAATATATATCACCAAATTTAACCATATAAAGTTGGCTAAAGTACTTTTGATTTATGAGTTCTGCATTACCTGGGGGCATTAATTTTAAGCAAGATTAGAAAGATTGATAACACAAAATTGGCTTAAGTTACTTTCACTTTGGTTAACTACTGAAGCATCAACAAGAAATGCACAGTATATATATAAAGTGACCACAGTTTCCTGATGTTTCCCCAGGTCCTTATAGAAGTGTGCTTAAAGTTCAATGGTAAATTTAACTTGCTCTGAGTGAGTAAACAGCCAGATCAGAAGTATGAAGAAAAACAAGTATGAAGAAAAAACACTATTTTTAACACCATTAGACTGGGTAAAAAAAAAAAAAAAGTTTTAGTATTTAAGTATGTCAGCATTTAAGAGTTATTTTTGTACCTCAGTTACAGCTGCTGTGTTATATTTTTTATGCATTGTCAGGCCTACAGCTGGCCTGGCCATGTGAAATACCACTCATTCAAAAATACCTTACCTCTCCTGGGTAGAGTTACTTCATCTAGAGGAAATTCCCTCATTTCAATATCTAGCCCAGGATTTGTTTCTTCAAATTGTGGTCTTGACTGTTTCCCCTTTAGTTTTACACCGTGCTCCTATAACATCTCTTAGATTTCTAATTCCGTAAATTTCTTGAGCATTTTCCCCCAGAGCATAAGCAACATCTGCATCTCAATAACTGAGTCACCTTGAAACTCACCCAATAATACTTTCAGTATTTTAGGCTGTCCAGATTTTGTGTAATCATATTCTATAGCTGTTCCAATCTCCAAATAATGCTTCCCCAATTGGCCTTCTTATAAATCTCTATATCTGCACTTGACAGGGTAAATGTCAATATATTTTCAGATCTTGGTTTTCTCCAGGTTTATTCTAGGATTCCCATGAGGTCTAACCCTTTCTTACTCTGTTGGATCTCTTTGAGTTGGCATTGACTTCCCCTAAGCTAGTAGCTATTAAAACAAATTACATGTGGGTATACTTTTTAGAGCATGTGCCTTTTTTCTTTTTTTAAAAAAAATATTGTATTCATTGGCTTTAAAACCTGAAATCTCCTATGAAATTCATCCATGTTTTCTACATCCCTCAATTCTTTCCAAATGTATTCTGTAGTATTTACAGAACAAAAACTTTTTTTTTATTACCTTAGCAACCATCTTCTTTCATTAAAAGGAGTGGCCCTCAACCTTGGGAGGTGACTGGAAAGGGGAGAGTGTTCTTTTGATTGTCACAATGGCTGAAAACGCATTTGGGAGGTTAGGAGTGGAATGTCAAATAAACTGTCATAAATAAGATTATCCCCCACATTGAAACATTGCCTCCCTAAAATACCAATACTGATAGCACACCTATGGAAAAATACTAATATAAAGAGTGATCAGTTCTCTTTATATTCTAAACTAAGTCTTTTCATTATTTCTATGACAATCTGAATTCCCAAACTGAGATATCTCAGATACACACATTTTAGTTTGTAACGATTTATCTTGCTTTCTACCACTGTTCCAATGAGAAGATATTCCCAGTGATATGGGTCTCAAGGTAATTTTATTTATTAATAAATAACAACTGTATTTATAAGGGAAAAGCCACAATCTGTTCTTCAAGTTTCACAACCACAATTTCTAAACTGTGAAGAAGAAAACCTCAGAATAGATAGCCCAGTCTATAGTTTCTATGCTAGTCTACTGGCCCTACTTGAAGATCATAACTTAACCAAAAAACATTTTGTAATGTGCTAGAGACATGGCTGAAAAATGCAACCATAGAAACTAATTCTATCAACAAATTCCTAGATATCTTATGTTCAGAAACTATTTTTAAGTGGGTCTTAAGAACTGAGAAGGACTTTCAATGTCAAAGAAATATATCAAAGTATACCCATCCATCTAAATTTAATTGCCATGGCTCTAAACAAAGCATCAATCTTCACATGTCATTTGGTCTCCAAATTCTGCTTCTTGTCTGTTTTCTCAAATGTTACAGCTAATGCACCAAATATTGGAAATAACAAGTAATATCCCTTTTCAGAACCAATTGAGAGAAAGAAATATGATGAAAATCAACCTATTTTTTACTATAAATTGGTTTGAGAATATTAATTGTGTGAGACTCATATGGGGTCTATTGGCCCTTCTTGCAGCCCATCAATTTTAAAATAACTTACCCACATGAAATTTTGGTTTTGTAGAGTTAGACATACCCACCCAGACTGACTGCTGACACTGATCTGAGGTAGAAAGTAGAGACCAAATTACACAGTGCTTATAGCTTCGACATGGATTAGCCCCACCAATGCATACCACTCAACAACTAGGAAAGTCCTTCCTTGCTGAGGCCTGGGGCAAGAGGCCACTTTGATGAGAAGCCCTTTAAATGACATTAATGGATAAGTCTTTCTGTGCTATTCTAGAGCAATACATGTAGAAAAGTTGTAAGGCAAAGTTGAAAATGATCAGTTTTTCTTGAAGGAAATTATGCTTGAGGAGGTTGTAAAAATGCATGCTCTAGAATTTTAAAGTACCAGTAGAAGTCCATCAGGTGGGCAAGGGTGGAAAGAGCATTCCATGAAAAGAAACTGGCATGTGAAAAATATGGAAATATAAAATAGCACTGTGCACATGGGGCCCTGCAAGTAATTTGGCATGACTGGCGAATTAGATACAGAGTTAGGAGGATCAGCAGAAATGCATTAAGGCAGGCAGGAAGAGGCCAAACATTTAAGGTTTTACATGACAGCTAAGAAGTTTGAGCATTATTCCAAAAACTACAGGGGACGATTATGCTTTTATAGCTGGCTTAGTAATCAGATTTCAACATCAGAAAGGTGATTTTTTACCTCCATTATAAATAAAAGAAGGTTTGGGGGACTGGAGGCATAATATGAAAGAATGAGAGATGATTAGAGCCTAGATCAAGTCAGTGAGCCTTTTGATAAGGAGTTAGAAAGCTATGTAGGAGGTGACTTAAGATTTAATGACCATTTGAATACGGTATATGAGGGAATGAGTCTTGGCTAACTTCTGGATTTCATTATTTAATACCTAATTGGATGGCAAGGCCTATAGGCATGATAAGGAGAAATGGACAACTTATGGAGAAATAACAATGTGTTTGTAAATCTACTGAAGTTTAAATATTTAATAAATGACAAAAGTAGAGATATTCAGTATAGGTTTGAATATATCATTTTGGATCTCAGGAAGTGGGATCAGATGGAAATACAGATTATGAGTTATTAGTACATTGGGTTTATATATAGCTACTTTGGAGAAAACATGCAGAACAAGAAATGTGAACCAAGTTAAAGGTTAACATTTAAGAATGCAGTTAGCAACAACCAATGGAAAACTAATAGTTTTTGTAAAAGTCTTAATTTTCTCACGATAACTAGAAGTCCAGAAGCAATCACTCCAGGCCTTTGCAACTGTTTAATACTGCAACACTTCCTTCAGGGACCTACAATGTTTCTGCATTTCTGCTCTGAATCTACTAGCGTGCTGGCTTTCGTGTTCACACTTGCAACTTTGTGGTTACAAGATGGTGGTGCACCTCTGCTTCATATCCACATTCTAGACAGGAAGAAAGACAAGCAAAAGTGTTTTTTTTCCCCTCCAGAATCTCTAAGATCATACCTCATTGACAAAAACAGTCACATGACCATAACTAACTGAAAGAGAGTTAGAAAAGGAGGTATTTTAATTGTAGCACATTGCTATCTCAAGTAAGCAAATTTCTGTTAGTAAGGCAAAAAGTGGAAAGTGATAATTATGGGTTAACTAGCAGAGTCTTCCCAGAAAACATAAGAACTTTGCTCTAGGGGTTTTCAGAAAAGACAGCCTTTCTGCAGGAACTTGAGACGGAGCAATCCAAGAACCCATGAGAGACTTGGAAAGAATAGTGACACGTATTCAAATAAGTAAAAAGCCAGCAGAAGCAGAAAATATATGCAGAGTTCATGTAGAAGAGAACTGAGTACAATATATGTCGAATACCTGCTCTTTTATTTCTATCTTTTAAAATCCTGCATGTTTTTCAGGTTCTACTCTATTTTTCCACCTTCTACAATGATGTTTACTTCTACTTCTCTAATATCTTAGCAAACGAAATACATTTAATCACGTGGGTCATTAGAGTTTGGAAATTCTTTTTTAGTTTCTTTGAATCATCTGAAATGGAAAACAACAGCATAGTGGATACTGTGGAGGATTTTAGTAGTAAAGCACTTGTTCCTCCTGATGCTGTAGAAGGAGGAAACTGACAGTATGTTGCTGACACCCAGACAGAGATTATCTTTATTGAAAAATTGCCTCGTCCACTAAGGGAACTTGCTTTTAAATGTCTACTTGATGTAGGTTATAAATACTCCCCTTATCCTGGCCCCAGTTCTGGACAATGCTACAGTGTCATCTCAGCTCCAGAGCTTTACTTGGGATTACTTGGGACTAAGTCCTGCTTTTTTCACTTGCCTCACAGGAGTTTACTCTCAGAGTACCCCCCATAAAACTCCTAGCCATTAATCTTCATCTCAGACCTTGTTTCCTGGGAATTCAATCTGAATGTAGGAATTTAATCAACTTTAAATATATATACTATTCACTGATTCATTCTTTCCTTCATTCAATATGTGTATGTGTGAAATGCTACTACCTCTGTCAGGCACTGAGAATAAAACAGACATCTCTACCACACCATGCTTACGTTTTAGTAGTAAAATACAGTTGCACTGTTTATCTACATTGTTAGTGAAAAGTGCTTTGGATACCAGGGCAGTGCCTTGAGATGCCTATTAAACATCCAATATAAAAGGTGTGTAAGCAGTTGGATAAATAAACCTGGAGTTCAGGGTGAGACCTTGATTAGAGAGATGTATGTGTGGGCATAACCAGAACACAGATGGTATTTAAACCCAAAAGACTGAGATCACCTAAAGAGTAAATATTGATAGAGGTCTGGAGATTGAGTGTTGGAACACCACCATAATCAGAGGACAGGGAGATAAAGAGCTAGCAAGACACTCAAAATAGTAATTGGTAAAATAGAAAGAGAACCAAGGGAGAGGTTTGCCCTAGCAGGCATGTAAAAATCTACATGTGAAGAGAATGCAAAACAGTATATACAGAGTAAAGAGGTAAAATGGATTAAAAATAATTACAAAATTTTTGTTCTCAGGCAGTAGGCAGTTGGAAAGAAGGAGGAGAGTAAGTGGAAACAGAAAGGATGTGAAAAACATCACGATAAGATACCTGATGCCCCTTAAATTCTCCATGGATTTTGGATAAGAACAAGAGATGGCCATGAGGGTTTTGTAACAAAGAAATCATTAACCAAAATAGGAAAATTAGTGATGGAGCTGTTTAAAGAAAATGACTCTACAAATTAGTATTCTGGGAATACCTAGGATTTACAAAACAATATGCTAAGCACGAGGACATATAAAGACAAAGTCTAACTCATCTCATGAAGATCGTATCAAGTCAAGGATACAAAGCTATCATATTAAAAAATCTTCAGTGCGAGGAAGAATAAAACAAATGGCTTTTAACAGTTATAATTAAATTCAAGGTGTGTGTTGAACGCAATTTATAAATTTTGTTTTAAGAATAACAAGATGAATGGCGTCAACTTCTATACATGGCATTCCAATCTACATGGAAAAAGGAGAATATACATTTTCATGATTACGACCATGTCACGATAACATTATGAAGATGGCCAGCTTGTGTGCAATGCTGGCCATTTGCTTTACAATGCACATATTGTGTCCCTGTTCTTACAACAGCATGGAATACGGGATTTCTATCCCTATGTAATGGGCAAAGAAACAGGACTAGAAGTAAATATCCGAAATATTAAATAATGATATGAAGATTCTAACTCAGATCTATCTGATCTCAACACATGTCCTTTCACTGTGCCACATCCCTCTTTAATCAGAATGTGATTCTTTGCATTTTCAAGAGGAAAAGATGGCATTCAATTTGGTTAGGTTAGGAAGTATTTTTGAGTTACTATAACCATATTTACACTTACCTTTCTTTATATTTTGTAAAAATACATCTGTGAAAATGTATATTTCTGTAAGTATAGAATTTTATTTTTAGTAATAAAACAGATATGTCTAGCAAGTTGTATGACACCTTTGGTGTCTCATATTCCTTGCATATTCCCTATAAATGCAAAAGTTGCATTTTCCATATGGGGTAGCAGCCAGAGTGCATTGCAAAGTTCAAGGTGTTAGAATTTGGTTACAATTCAAACGTGTTCATCTGCTAGGGACCCTAAGTCCACTATTGTCATCTGACAATGGGACTATATTATAATTTTAAGTGGAAAGCACAAATGTTCTGAAAATTATCCATACCATTTAGATAACATAATTTTTAAAACTGAGTTGAAGTTTGAAACAATTTATCTGTGATATTTTGGTCTCTCTGTGGGGCTGGAAGTTCTGCATATGTGTCTTTTATCCCCTTTTATGTTTCCTTTAAAAAAAAAAAAATCTCATCATGGATGTAAAAAAATAGTACTCAGCTAAAAAGGAGTTTATTTTGTTTCTGTCTGAGTTTTGAGGGAGATGACTAGTTCTGTTTATTGTTTCTAAAGTTTTTGGCAGGACAAAGAAAAGCATTTTTTTCCTTATAAAAACCATAGGGGAAAAATTTAAATTAATAAGAGAACTAGAGCAAATTTAGGTCATTTGTTTGAGGTTCGTAGGCAATTCAAAGTCAAAGGGAAGGGCATCAAAGAACCATTGCCTAGGAAGGCCTCTCTCCACCAAATATACTTGGAACAAATCCTACATGTAGTCCATTGTGCTTAAAATGTTTTATTTCAAATTGGCTGGAGTTAGAGTTATTGTCCTTTTCAGTACTTCAGCATCATTTGTCTTTTTCCTCCCCAGTTGCCTTAGTTGGTCTTTTCCATGTCCTTTGTATCTTAATATATCCTTCCCATAATATCATCCCTGTCATATCTACTGCTTCTGACTTAACCTGTAATGTGATAAAATCTGAATATATTATCTTTAAGCATAACATATACACACAACCATACATACACAAAAAAACTCCCTCCCCACAATACACCCATAACATCTTTGTGTTGAAATTTGGTACAGAAATTTATGTACAAGTCGCAGACAGACTTTGTAGAAAAGCAACTTTGTTTTAGCTATAAAACATGTTACAGAAAACTGGATGTGTAAATCCAACTTAGGTCTATAAATCCAGTCCACTAGCATTTTATATTAAATGTGTCAAATGGAAAGCTAACATTTCAATGAATAATTCTTTTTGATCTTTCCTTAAAGCAATGCTATCCTATGCAGCTTCCTATAATGATGGAAACATTCTATATCTATGCTGTTCAATATGGTAACCACTAGCCACACATGGCTTTTGAGTACTGAAAATGTGGCTATTGCAACTGAGGACCTGCATTTCTATTTTCATTTTAATAGGCACATGTGGTTGTGGCTTCTGTATTGAACAATGCAGCTCTAAGGCATTGAGATTTCTGCAACTTATTGGGAAGTTTGAACATAAAGGGATTTCACTATAAAACTAAAATGGAATATTTATCCACAAAATATAAGAAATTTAGAAAGAGTATGATTTATGTGCTAGAATAATACATAGTCTTCATTAATTTGTACAATGAAAACTTGTTATATGAAATTATTATAAGAATTAAGTGAGTTAAGTGTCAACCACTATAAGAGTCCGAGGAAATAGTGATGAGCAAGGGAGATCCAAGTCCCATCATAGATAAGAATGGGGGAGATAGACGCAAAAGGGGTGGAGATTATTAATGGTTACCAAAATATTACAAAAATATAAAATTGCAGAAGTAGAAAGCTTAATAAAGTGTCATAAGGCCCTTTAAGAGAGGCATTTAACATAAGGAGGTCAAAGAAACATTCCTAGAGGAAGCAAATATGTAAACTGAAAATGGTACAATGAGTAGAAAATACCTAGTCAAGAGGGGAAAGAAGAGTGTTCTAAGTGAAAGGAGCAATATATACAAATAGTATGAAGGACAGGAAGAAGGCCTGTGGGACTGGACAAGAGAGAAGAAGGTAGAGGTTGCATGATGGATGCAAGGCTCTGAAGGCCATGATAAGAATTCTGGCCTCTATCCTAATGGCAATATGTATCCTTAAAGGTTATTAAGTAGAGGGGGGAACAGGATCAGAAATGTATTTCTGATGAATCACTCTGCAATATAATATGGAGAATGAATTAAAAGAAAGTTTAGGGAGGATTGGGGAGATCTGTCTACAGGCTTTTGAGAATCCCATGCCAGCAATGAGTATAGCAGGGAATGTTGTGTTGGCCATGAATATTAAAAAAAAATCTGATTTGAAAAATGTTTAGGAAGTATGATTGACAAGACTTCGTGATGGTTGAGATATATGGTAGGTTGGGAAAAATATTCTATCCAAGATGACTGCTAAATTCCTTGCATATAGAAAGAAATAGGATGTAGTGCCATTCACCATTCACAGAGATATTGAGAACTGAAAAGGTGTAGAAGTGAGGGAGAATGCTGTGAGTTTATTTTTCTGGATCTCCTATATTTGTGATGCCATTGTGATTGCCAAGAAGGGATTATCACAGAACAGACCTGGGTAATTACATCCATTAACTCTGTATAGGTATATAACTGAAGTCATGAAGGTGGAGAAAAATTATCAGATGAGCAGAGGTTCGACAACTATCAATATTTAATGGTCCAGAGACTTTGAAGAAAATCAATTGGTATCTTTACAAGAACTTCAAATGATGAGAATATTTTAATGCAAGAAAGTGAAAAATAGTGCTGAATTTACTGAGAAGTAGACTAAGAAAAGTATTAAGATATTCTCTGAATTTAGAGACAGAACATGATTGCCAATCCTATCAAGAGCTGTTAATGGTGGAGATGAGGAGCCTGAAGCCAGATGAGAGTTTGAAGAAGGAAGCATAATAAATTAATACAGAACTTATAAACATCTCTTTCAGAAAATTTTATTAGAATTTCCCTGCTCCATATTTTGGTGAAATGACACCAAAATTTATACCATACTAGAAACATGAAGGTTAATCTAGATTCACATTTTTAATTTAGTATTCTTCTACCAGTTTTCCTTGAAATCAGAAATTTTTTGTCCTTAAAGACTCTAATTACAGCAACATCATAGATTAGAAAGAGTATAAGCCATAGATTTGAATTCCTGAATCTCAAATCTCTCTCTGACTAGCTATATAATCTTAGGTAGACTACTTAACCACTCTAAGCTCTTATCAGCTCATTATAAAACGTCAATAATGAAATCTCTCTCAGAGAAGTACTTGGGAATTGAGATGTGCCAAGTAAAATGCACATAGAAAGTGCATATTAAATGATTTATTTTAAATATGAAAAGTACTCATTCTTTACCTTTGTCTCCTTTTCTTTCCCATATCAATACTTCTATTTGGGTTCTCATCAACTCTTGCCTCCTTGACTTCAATTGTCTCTTAACTGTCCTTTCTTCAACTTATCTTCCCAACTGCTGCCAGGATGACCTTTCTAAAAGGCAAGTATGATCATATTGCTGCCTTGCCTAAAGCCCTTAAAATATTTCAATAGTTCCCCACAGCTTCCAGAATAAAGTTCAAATTACTTAGATTAGAACCTAAGGTCAGTAGTGTCCTGATGCTTGCCCTAAAATTCTAGCTCTATTTACTGCAAGTTTCCCACATGAACACTTCTAATTAACCCCACAGAACTTCTCGCCATCCTCAAACACACAGACTTTATTCCTTGTGCTATTATGCAGGTAGTTCCCACTGGTTAGAGAGCTCTTCATATCCCTTTGCCAAACACCCAGCTGACATGGATTTTCTCTGTGCATTTGCTCTCTTCTGTGTAGGGTTACAGCACAGACATTGGATCTAGACCTCCTGGGTTCACATATTGGCTCTGATACTTATTAGTTGTGTGCCTTGAAGCTCATTACTCTCTGTGTGACTCATTGTTCTCTGTACAGTGAGTTTCATGATAAAAAGGTTCACCTTAAATGAATTAACACAAAGTGCTTAACATTCGATAAAATGTTAGCTGTTAATATAATGTGATAGCTATTAGCTGGTAACATAGCAATCACTCCACTGTATGGTCCTTGGAACATTCTGTTATTTTAAAGTTCCAATATCTAACAATTGCTTCAATGTCTATTACCACTCAATATATATTAAATAATGAAATAAACGGATGTACTAAAGAATGAATTTCACCACATTGCATCTGCGGTCTGAAAGCACCACTATGAAACAAGGGGTAGTTTAGGCACTGAGAAAAGTCTCTCACTGTGTACTAACAAATTAAGGCAAAGTATCTTTCTGAGGTGGCTGTGTGTCATTATTTACATTGCCTTATTTACTATTTGCTGAAGAAATGAACTATTGTAAATTTCAGTAATGAATAGTTCTTGAAGAAATATAAATTAGGTTTTGTGGCAATGTGAATATATTTTAATTGAAAATTTACTAAATCAATTTATTTACAGGGTAATTAAAATGATCATTTTTAAAGTATTGGTTAGTCGTGTAAATTAGAGATATTTTCCATAAAAAATCTAGTTTAAATTTAAGAGTTTTTATTAAATTTTCAAGCTGTGGTCCCATGAAATATTCAGGTGTTAAGCACCTGAATATGAATAACCCCAAATATTCTGTACACTATGGTCACTAGAAGTATCAGCATCCTTACTAAGAATAAATGGAAGCAAATCTACATTGGTTTGGTTTGCTTACCTATTTTATGTAATCTCAATTGGGCTAAGCAGTTCAGAGAGTACTCTCTAATTTCTAATGAATCAACTTCAATAACCTGCCGTTGTGCACAGTAGAGTCAATTTGAGGGAATCTTAGAGTTATTTGCTTTACCAGTGACCAAGATAATATATAGATGGCAATCTCAGAAGATTTTGCTCTAGGCAACCAGAATAAACTGATTAGTGACCGTAAGTTAACTTTCCAACTCAGACAGCTTCGAATAGTTGGGTGCAAAGTAACCAGACTGACTGACAGTAACTTACCTGTGTGAGGCATAGTACTTAGTGCTGCTCAGTTCTTACCTTAAACCTTCTTTTGTCATTTAGAAAATTTTGCAAAGGACATTTGCAATTCCAAAGCTTTAGTAATTAGAAGAGAAATAAAAATTACAAGCATGATCCACAAAGCCCAAATAGTAAAACTTTTTTAAAAGACTAGTCACTTACCAATGTAGAATCTGAGGCTATATATAGCTTTTTGAAGGTTCTTTTTCCCGAAATATTTTTTTCTATCCCAAACCTATCTATCATAACCTTTTGGCATGGACTTCAAAATCAGAACCCATTGAGAATGGTCTTGAACTCCTCACTATGTTCATAGCCAAGACCTGGTGTTTTCATTACTCCTCTTTTGCATTCTCTACTCGGTCAATAGGATTCCTTATCACTTGCTTCATGTGCTATTGATGGCCTTATACGCACCTTTCATTGAGTGTATATAAACATTACTCCCCCGGTACTGACCTTGTTTTCCCACATCAGACTCATCCTGCTCCCTTGAACCCTGCCTACTGTGCCTACTCACCTAACAAGATGCCTGGAAGAACTACAGATAAAGATTAGACTTTTTTTTTAAAGACAAGGAATGGAGAGTTTTCAGCCTGCACATATATCTAGACATATAGCATGTCTATGAAATTATTTTTCTCCCAATTGAAACATTCTGATTTAAACATTAATCCTGAAAGGCAATGTTAGATTTTAGTATTCACCATAGTAGCAAAATGCAAGTTGTAAAAAATAATAACTTTGCAGGGATTTGAATAATAGATGTAATCTAAGACTACATAAATATGAAAAAGATGGTATTCTACATATTTATACATTTAAAGCAGAATTTGAGTGAAGGAAATATTAAAACTGAAAGATTAGGTTCAAAAAAGATTTAAGAAAACATTCAAATCAATGTTTCATCTGTGCTGAGTAGAGCAAGCAGAACTACCCTTCTTTGGGTACTTTTATTCAGGTTATTTTTGCATTATTACCCCCAAGTATTTAATATTTCTGAATAGAAAAAGACAATCACAGAAGTTATTTCAGAATTTTCTTCATGTAAAGTAAGAGTTCTTTATCAAACAAAAACAGAAGCTGTTAAAGTATAGATATCAAAAATGTAAATAATTATGTGTTAAAATTATCAAATTATCCCTGACTTACCATTATTAAAAAATTAATTTTAGAGATTAACTACTTAGTCTTATGTCTTTATATTTTTCTCCCAAGAAAAAGCTATACTATCTTATTATAATATTTTGAATGTTACTCAGAGATTAAATTAGGAGAACATATTTTAAATATACAGACATATAACTATCTATTATAGTCAAAAGATAAGAGTTGATATGAAACATGGTTTAGGAAATGTGATATTTTAGCCATCTTTGTAATTAATGCTAATAGTTGCATTTTGTTTGAGCGAATCACATGGCTATCCCATTGCGCCATCTTCATTGTTTCTATTAATAACTCAAAATCAACTGTGATTTTGACAGAATCATAACAAACTGTTGGTTGTTTTCCTGAATTAACTAAATTTTGACATCAGTAGTAAGCAAGACCACAGCAACCAATATGGATTGATTACAATTCATTTTTACTGGCAGAAGGCGACTCTTTCAAGGACAATGTGTCCTTTACATTTGGGTACTGGAAGATATGTAATAACCAGATTGCTTCTGTAAAATGTTATAGGCAAGCATACATTTTTAACTTCTGTCAAGGAGAAATACTTCATGCAGTTGGATGATGCCAATCATGGTGGAATTTCCATAAGCAGAGACTTATCAAAACTTACCATTGTCCTTGAATATAATGCTTTAGGTTACTTTATAGGCAAAGAGACGAAGTCTGAGAACAAGCAAATGAAAGAATAAGGAGAAACATACGTAATCACAGTGACTGAAATTAAAAAACAGTGAAAACTACAGAGGAGGAAACAGTGAAATAACTCACCAACTGTAGCCATTTTTACATAAAGAACTTAGTTTGGGCAATATGGAATATGTCTTGAAGAGAATGACTATGATACAGTGAATTTAGGTCGCAGACCAACACAGGTTCTGACAACAATTATGACTGTATTTCTCAGACAAATTATTAAACATCAATGAATTTCACTTCCTTCATGTGACCGATAAGCATAAAGCTGCCTGAAGATTACAGGGGAAGATCAATATAAAAGTATTCAGTATAGTATCTGACACAAAGATGGTATCTGCTATGGTTTAAGTATTTTTCCCTTCTAAAACTCATGCTGAAATTTAAAAGCGTATTAGGCCATGAGGTCTCCACCCTCACGGGTAGGATTGGTGCTGTTCCAAAAGGGGGAACTCTTTCCCCTCTTACTTTCTCTTGCCCTCTTTTCTCTTCCATGAGATGACACAACAAACAGGCCCTTGTAAGATGCTGGCCCCTTGCTCTTGAACTTCCTAGCCTTCAGAACTGTGAGAAATAAAAGTTCTGTTCATTATACATTACCCAGTCTCAGGTGTTCTTATCAGCAATCACTCCTGGCTTAAATATAGGACCTTGGGTAAATTATCATTTATTGCATCTCCATGTCAAAACAGTCCACAAAATGAGATATATAAAATATAACTTTATCTATAACTGGAACTATTGTTCTTGAGATTCCATGTTGTCAAAAATGCTTAATTCTAATTTATGGTAATGAAATTACTTCTGTTTTAAAAGTGGGTCTCTTAGAATTCCACCTCCCTCACATACACAAGA
Organism: Eulemur rufifrons; assembly: GCF_041146395.1. Taxonomy (NCBI): domain Eukaryota; kingdom Metazoa; phylum Chordata; class Mammalia; order Primates; family Lemuridae; genus Eulemur; species Eulemur rufifrons. The sequence goes on along the minus strand of NC_090998.1, from coordinate 64,683,832 downwards.
GCGGTTCTCCTTAACTTCTCTCTGAGTCATCTAAAACCTGGGGTGAGAAGTGGAGTTATGTATCATCCTAGCATTAGAAGGGGCATTGAGGCTTCATGCCATCTCTGGCTTCTCTGGTCTGCACCAAAAGGTGGCTCATCTTCCTCTGGTCCACATTACTCTCACTGCCTTCACGCACCCAGTTTATGGCTGCATGCCAAGTTTTAATTACCAGGTCAAAACCACATAATCTATTCTGCATACTTTGTCTCAACTCTAAGTCCTCTTTTGTTACCTTGGTCAGGGATGGGGTCTCAAAAATCTTTATTTTCCCACATTGCTCTGGGAGGTTGCAAGATTGTCCTAATGTTGATCTAAGAATCCCCTTCAGCCACTCTAATCCTGGGTGCAATTTTGGACAGTGCTTTTTTTTCCCTATAAGGCTTGCCACTGATTACATCTGGGAAGCCAAGCAATTAATCTTGTTTTCCTCATATCTTGTGGTTGACAAAAACTTTGTCCTTTGACCAAAACTTTAGTTGAGCTCCTCTGAGTCCCGTTGCTTAACTACCCTAACCTTGGTCTTCCCTCCTTGTCCCCATAGCATCAAGTTTGAGAGAGAATCTTGCTAAGTCAGTTTAGGGAAAATTCCCCACCTTTGGTATCTGACCACCCTCAATATCCTATCACCCTGGTCTGCCTACAGCAATAATCCTGTCAAGCCTGTTTAATCTGAAATACCCTTATCCTTGGAAAGGAATTTCCTGTTAGTCATTTTCCATCCACTGACCCCCACCCTGTTCCTTAGTTATAAATCTCCATTTCTCCTGGTTGGACTCAGAGTGGAGTCCAATCTCTGTTCCACACTGTAAGACCCTGCTGCACTGTTCCCTATACCTATTGTCATGACTCCCCTTTGAATAAAGTCTGCCTTTCCATCTTTAACAAGTATTTGGATAAATTTTTCTTTAATGGGGTTTACATCATCTCCACTTCTTGGGGCTTGGTCCAAAAAGCAGGAGATTGGGCACTTCCCAGAGACTACTGTTTCTTGGGTCTAGTCACAGTCCTTTGTGATCTTTCCCCCCATACAATAACCAGCCTAAACCTCACTTTCCTATGCTATGATACCAATTCTTGGCTCAAACTTCAACAGGCTCTGGTTCTTGATATTCAAATGGCAGCTTCTGACAATTAAAGGAAAAAAGAAAATAAGTAAAACTTTAGTCTCAAGTGTAAGTTTCTTGTAACTTGAGGTCTGTCTTTTCAGAACAGTATCTCTGCCATGGGTTTATAGACTTTCAGAAGTAAAGAATTCAGCTCCTTGTTGCTGTTTTTTTTTTTTTTTTTTCCTTTGTTTTGCTCTTATCTCTGCCCTGAGGATGGGGCTTACGGAAAAATCTCCCTACTCAGAGGCTTGAGCCCATGGGAAAGGAATGCAAGAGCGTGGTTGCAACCTCAAAACATTGTCCAGTGTACTTGCGCCAAAGAATTGTTAGATTACGAGACTCAAGATCCCAGGTGTTTAACTCCTCACTCGCGTGTGCTTTCTGTCTCAGTGGTTCTGTCTACATGGTTGCTTCAAGTTTTTCTAATTTTGTATGTTCAAATCCAAATACTCCTCAGCTCAGTCCAAGTGCTGCCTTTTCCATGAATCTTTTCCAGTCAAAGACAGTCTCTTTCTCACTTGAAATTCACATGGCATCATATCTGCACCACTGTCAGAAATAGGACAAATCTCATTCATACTGAATTTTTTTGTATGCCTTATTTTCCTTTTAATATTTTAAGTTCCCTAAATATATTTACTGTTTTCTAAGTTCCTTGTTTATCCCCAGTGGTCACTAAAGTGTCTTGTCCTTAAAGACTGAAATAAATAAATATATATGATTGTATCTGAATGAGAAATTACATCAGTTTACTTCACAAATTGATGAAACCATTTAGCTTTTTCCAGAGCCTATCGGAGTACATAACAGCTATATTATTATAGTTTCCTAGAGTTGCCATAACAAAGCACTATAATCTAGATGACTTAAAACAACCCAAATATATCCTCTTACAGTTCTGGAGGTTAAAGGTCCAAAATCACAGCAGGGCTGTTTCCTCTCAAACCCATAGGGGAGAAATTCCTACTTTGGCTCTCTCTGTCATCTGATGGTGGCTGTCAATCCTTGGCATTCCTTGGCCTGCAGCTGCATCACTCAGATCTCAGCTTCTGTTGTCACATGGCATTTCCCCTTGTCTGTTTTTCACATGGCTGTCCTACTCATTGTGCGCATCTATGTCCAAATTTCCCTCCTCTTATAAGGGACACTATCTGTACTGGATTAGAGTCCATCCTAATGACCTCATATGTATTGCATCTGCACATACACTATGTCTAAATAAAGGCACATTCATAAGTACCAGGGGTTAGGACTTCAACATATCTTTTGACAAGCCAGTAATACTTGCCACATAATAGGTATTCAAATAATATTTACAGAATTTTTAAAAAAATTTACACATGAGGTATTTTTATAATTTAATAGTACTTATTTTGTTGTGTTATCAACATGTAGCAGCATTTTAAGGATGATCACTACATTTAATCATTTGAACTTAAATAAGTCTCCTGCTATATCACTGCCTAGTTTCTCTTTTCCCTGAACAGTCTTTCATTTTTATTTTAAAGCTTCTGATCTGAAATTGATTGCTAATATGATTTTTCTGCTAAAGGACTGAGTCCAATCCATTTAATCAGTAGTAGAATCGGGCCCATTAATATATTTTATTACAAATCACAGAAAAATCAAACCCAAAAGAAAAAAATAATGCTGTACAATATATTCACTTACTTCTGTAAACCTAAGACCTTGGGTCGGCTGTTCAATTTCATTGCAAATAAATTTAAGATAATTCATACTTATCAACCTTACAGTGTATCTTAGTTGTTGAAGCATCTCTGTGGAATATGCCACAGTATTGGAAAAAAATATTAAAAATAACAACTGTGAAAACTGAACCTGTATCACATGTATGTGTGGTTATTAATAATGATATGAAAATTCAAGAGTAAGACATGAATACTGTGGCCCAAATGCCATCAGATTTGTGATGTCAATCAGAATTGCTTTTAACAGAAGACTGTATGATTAGAGTATTATCAAACTCCCACTGGAAAATACTAAACTCCCAAAATATTAAATTCTATTCAGTAATATCACTTATATTAGGCATTACTTTTAAAGTGCCATTCAAAATGCTTTATAGCCACGGTAAGATATCCATAATGGCATTTACAACATAGCAAACAAGGAGGCAACACAGATAATATTTGATATAAATAATTTTGAAGGCATTTCCATCTGCAAGTGTAATATAAGCCTTAAAAATTTTACAAATAGAAGTTTCTTGGATTTTCACAGTAATGCTGTACCTTATTGAAAAAATAGATTAGCAAATATTATAAAAGGTAACATATATATACATATATTTACTTATACATATAATTTATACATAAGTATACTTCACAACTACGGTTTTCTTCATATTATAATACAAAAACAAAAAATAAGTGAACTATTTCTAAATATTTCATTGCACAAAGTATATATTGTTATACTTTATACACCATTATAAAACTGAAAACCCTAATGATGAAAAATCTTTTATTGTGTGGAGAAGTGACTTGCCTTGTTTGCCTTTTCATCATGATCTTCAGCCTCTTGCCTGTTTCCTACTCAGGGTCCATCCCCTATTAACACAATTGTTTCTATGCCTAATCTGTATATACTATCATTTTTTTCAATTGTTCTTTCATCAGCATGGCCCTCTGGCCTTTTTACCTTATCAAGTAAAAACATCACTAAATTTCAGCCTGAATGTATGTTATTTTCTTGTTTCTTCTCCTGAGCAATACACTATGTTCTAATGATGGCTCAGATGTTTACTAACATTTTGACATCAGATGGCTTACCCTGTTTGAGTCTCAGTTACTTCATATGTAAAATTAATAATCAGTGTGCTAATTGACATATTATTAACATAAAGCAGTGTACAAAAGGCTTGCATATAGTGCGTAATGAACAAATGTCACCCCCTTCTCAACCATGTCTAGTCCAAAGAGCATGTTGTAGAAAATTGCCTAATTGCACTGAAAGACTCTTGAAAATGAAAAATATCTATTTTCTTCCTTACCTGAACTCTTGCTGGACATAAGACTTTTCATTCTTAGTTGGCTCCCTTTTTCTTTCCCACAATGACTCTTCCATGTTTTCCAGACTCCCATATATCTTCAATATATCCCTCAAATGATAATATTCACTTCCTGTTTCTCTAACAAAATTGGGTATGAACACATTCTATCTGAAGATTCCATCTATATTGTCACCAATTTTCATCTTCTTTTCTCAGGTAGAGTAATTGGCTTTGCTGGATTCCCTCCCTTCTCATTACAATTAATCCCCTTGCCTCATTCAAACTAATCCCCTTGCCTCATTCAAGTTTTTGCCTAAATATTATCTTTTCAGTGAGATCTACTTATCCCTCCTGTTTATTAAATAAAATTGAGACCCCTAAGTCATTTATAGTCTCGAAGATTTTCTGCCTTTGTACTCTATTTTTTTGTTCCTTACCATTTATTATCCACGAGGAGACACATACATAGTTTACTTATTCAATTGGTCTAAATAAAAGAAGCTCCACCAAAAAGTAGGGATTCTTCTCTGTGTGTTCAGTGAAGGGTAATGGACATAGAGCCATATAGTCAGTAAATATTCACTAGATAAATAAATGCCTTATTCTTAAGCTACCAATCTTTAAACAATCAAAAAAAATCTTAAACACCTTTATTTAATAAAAACCTTAAAAGAGAGAAAATACGTTTTTAAAATAGCATGACAAAACTAATACAAATATATATTTGTCTTAAAATGTAAATGAGCTGAAACTTTTCAAAGAAAGAATGTTTGCATGCATGTGAGTGAGAGAATTTTAGTTTGGGTAAAAAAATCAAAATCCAAACATTTTTTTAAAGCCAATAAAATGAATTGATTAAGAGATTTTTTTAAATACAAAATTTTATGTTATTTAAAACCAACCAACACATGAAAGGATTCGGAGAGGTATAAAAGCCAAATTCATGTCAAAAAAAAAAGCATTATGAGATATTAGAAAGGCAACTTTATGATGCTAAAGAGTATTATTAACAATGAATTTACAAGGTTTGTAATATTTATGTACCAAGAATAACATAAAATCATAATATAAAGCAAAACAATAGAAGTAAAGGAACATTAGAAAAACCCTATTGTGGGGAAACTTAATTCATCTCTTTAGACTGATAAGTGGTTAAATAAAAATAGAAATAATACTCAAATCACTTTAAGCAATATGGACATTTTAACAATGTTGATTCTACCAATCCATGAGCATGAGATGTTTTTTCATTTGTATCATCTGTGATTTCTTTCATCAGTGTTTTGTAGTTCTCCTTGTAGAGATCTTTCACCTTCTTGGTTAAGTATATTCCTAGGTATTTTGTTTTCTTTGTAAGCAGGTATTGTAAGTGGATATTGAGTCTTTGCTTTGACTCACAACTTGACTGTTATTAGTATATAAAAATGTTACTGCCTACGTTGATTTTTGTTAACTGAGAATTTACAGAACTTATAATTCTAGGAGTCTCTTGGTGGAATCTTTGGGGTTTTCTAAATACAAGATTGTATCATCAGTGAAAAATGATAGTTTGAACTCCTGTTTCCCTATTTTAGATACCCTTTCTTTCTTTCTCTTGCCTGATTCCTCTGGCTAGGATTTCCAGTACTATGTTGAACAGAAGCAGTGACTGTGGGCACCCTTGTCTTGTTCTGGTTCTTAGGGGGAATGCTTTCAACGTTTCCCTATTCAGTATGATGTTCGCTGAGGGTTTGTCATACATGGCTTTAACATTAATAGTTTTAAGGCACATTCCTTCTATGTCTAGTTTGTTGAGGGTTTTTAATCATGAAAAGGTGCTAGAATTTATTAAATGTTTTTCTGCATTTATTGAGATAATCACATGGTCTTCATTTTTATTTCTGTTTTTGTAGGCAAGCACATTTATTGATTTGCATATATTGAACTATCCTTGCATCCATAGGATGAAACCTACTTGATCATGATGAATTATTTTTTTCATGTGATGTTGAATTTGGCATGCTAGTATTTTGTTGAGGATTTTTATGTGATGTTGTTTCCAGGAATTTGTCCATTTTTTCTATATTTTCCAGTTTATTTGTGTAGTACTTACACATTATATTTTGCAGATCTAGAAAAAATAATTCTATGCTTCATTTGGAATCAAAAAGAGACCTAAATGGCCAAAGCAACCTTAAAAAAAAAAAAGAATCTGGAGGCATGCATACATTACCTGAGTTCAAATTATACTACAAGGCTAGAGTAACCAAAATAGCATGGTGCCTTTATAAAAGTAAAGACATAGACTAATGCAACAGAATAGAGAACCCAGATATAAAACCGTCTACAAACAACTGATCTTTGACAAAGCAGACAACAACGTACACTGGGGAAAGGAAGTGCTGTTCAATTAATGGTGCTAGGAAAACTAGATAGCCACATGCAGAAGAATGAAACAGACCCCTCTCTCTCACCATGTACAAAAATTAATTCAAGATGGATAAGAGACTTAAATGTAATGCATGAAGCCATAAAAATTCTAGAAGAAAACATAGGAAAAACTCTTCTAGATATCAGCCTAGGCACAGAATTTATGACTAAGATGCCAAAGGCAAAAAAAGCAACAACAAAAATAAATAAATGAGAGTTGATAAAGTTAAAAAGCTTCTTCACAGCAAAGGAAATAACCAATGGAGTAAATAGACAACCTACAGAATGGTAGAAAATATTTCCAAACTATACATACAATAAAGAGCTAATGTCCAGTCCAGGCGCGGTGGCTCACGCCTGTAATCCTAGCACTCTGGGAGGCCGAGGCGGGGGGATTGCTCGAGGTCAGGAGTTCGAGACCAGCCTGAGCAAGAGTGAGACCCCGTCTCTATTAAAAATAGAAAGAAATTATCTGGCCAACTAAAAATACATACAGAAAAAATTAGCTGGGCATGGTGGCACATGCCTGTAGTCCCAGCTACTCAGGAGGCTGAGGCAGTAGGATCGCTTAAGCCCAGGAGTTTGAGGTTGCTGTGAGCTAGGCTGATGCCATAGCACTCACGCTAGCCCAGACAACAAAGCAAGACTCTGTCTCAAAAAAAAATAAAAAAAAAGAGCTAATGTCCAGAATCTACAAAGAACTCAAATATCTTCAAATAGACACTTTCAAAGCTATGTAGACCATAGATAAATAACTAAATAATTATTTCCAAAGCCAGCATAACCCTGGTAGAAAAACCTGTCAAGTACTGCACAAAAATACTACAGATCAATATTAATTATGAAATTATCCAACATTAAATATTTGCAAACTGAATTCAAATCATTACAGAAGAAATATATCATTTAAGAGAATTTTATTTGAGGAATATAAGGATTTTTCAAAATTAAACTATTCATATAATTTTTCATATTAATTGGGCTAGGATAAATACTCTAATATCCATAGATATTAACACAATATAAATATAAAAATACTCTAAGAACTCATAGATACCTTCCTAACATCATAAAATCTATTCGGCTCAGCTCAAAAGGCTAATGACATAGAAGACATCATTATTGTGTCCATAAAAAATTATATCTAGCAAAGTTAGGGCACAATAAGCATGATCTCCATCTCATTAGTATTTGACATTGTACTTGAGTTATTGGTCAAAACAGTTTGACACAAGAAAGAAACTGGAGATAAAAACTTGGACATAATGTGACCTTGCTATTTACAGTTGATGTGTTTAAATAGCCATAAAATGGAAGAGTCTACAACAGTTATTCTATTAAAAAAATGAAGCATAATATGGAATGAAACAAAAATATGCATAAATAGCTTTCAAATGAAATAGTGTGAACCATACTGAAGGGTTATTTTTGTTAGCCCAAATCAGTAAAAATATGAGCAACTCAATTCACTATCACCAACAGCAACAATTAAGAAGATACAGCGGAAGAAAAGATGCCATATATTTATAAGAGTTTGTATAGTACCTATAAACAGAACCAGAAATTAATAAAGTCTTTGACTAGAAACTTTAAAACACTCATGAAGGAAGAAGATTCAAATAATTTGTAATATAATGTGATTTCAATAAGAAAAAAAAATTTGAACTAAACAGATTATCCTAAAGATCATATGGAAAAATAAATAACAAATAGAAAAATCTTAAGAAATAATACAATGAGGATGGCTAGCCCCCTAATATTAAAATATACTATAAAGTGTCCATAATTAAAACAAGTTATTAATAGTACATTATTAGACCATTGGAGTAGAAGAAAACCAGAAATATAGTATGTGTATATGTAATACTTTAATGTATGAAAAGGTTAGGGTCTCAAATTAGTAGGGAACAAAGGGCCCATTCTATAAAAGGTTTGTGGAAAAAAATTAATTTGGGCCTATATCTCACATCATACACCAGGAAAATATCAAAATGAATTAAATGTTGCAATGTTAAATTTTTACAACAGTATGCCATGCAGCTGGTAAATGAATGACCCTAATTCTGTCCTATAAAACCAAAATGACCTGGTAATTACAGTGTCTAATTGTCTAATTCTTAATCTACTGGACGTATTTGAACATTTTACAGCTGTTCATTTCCATTTGAAACTCTCTCTAATCTTTGGCTCCAGTGACTTCAGGGTTCAACCGAGGCTCAGGCCAGGCAGACAGTTAACTTGTTCAAGATGTTATATAAAGAACACTAAAATATCACTGAGGAGTAGGAGAGAAAAAATTTCCAATGCTTCTCTGAAGGACATTATTATGGAAATAATATTGATTAAACTTCTTGAATTGATGGGAAATTCTTCCTTGACTCAGTTTCCAATGAAAACAAGGTTGACAAACAGCTTTTGATGGAGAAAGGTTTGGTTAACTCAAAGGTTTTTGTTTTACAGAGGGTTATGCAAGCTTAGGCAATGTCTTGTGCCAACATTCCTCCATGCAAGTGTTCAGCCTCTTCTCCAAATAAATAAGGAACAGCCACTTAGAGAGTAAAGTCTTAATGAGCATCCAATTATTGAATTGTCCAGGGATATCCAAGTCTCCACGTGTTGTAGATACTTAATCTTCTAGTCTCCCTGGTCGTATACAGTCATCTTATTCCTTAAATATTACTGTTTTCTCACTTGGGTCCTCCTTCAGAGATCTCCTACACTCTCATAATTCAAAAATCAAAATTGTATATTTATGACTCCAAAACCTATAGAATTATATCTTTAGCCTATTAAAACTTTTGGCTTCAGACCATTATTACCAATTTCCTATTAAATTGTCTTAAGCCAGAGATGATCATATAAGGACAGCTGAACTTCAGAGCATAGAGCCAGACTCCCTGGGTTCAAATCCCAGTTCAGCCAATTACTAGCTATGTGATCCTGGGCAAGTTGATCAGTTTTACTGTGCTTCAGTTTCCTAAGTAATAAAAATACCTACTTCACATAATTTTTAGATAATTATTTAATATTTGTAAAGCATGTAGAATAGGGTATAACACAGAGTAAGAGCTACATGGATGTTAATATAAATGACCTCTGTCACTCTCGACTTTGGTGGCTTCTCAACATTATCCAGGAAAATATGGAAGTTGACAGAGAAATAGAGTATTGCTCTTCCACACCTAATAGACTCTTCACCCTTTACTCTGCATTTCTTCTCAGAGCTGCAACAGACACTAAAGTGTAACATAAAAGGTGAAGAGATGTCCCAGAGAAGCACAATATAGCTTCTTATTTGACTCCCAGTGATAGTAAGGAAATAAGAAAACAGACCACACTGCCCCACTCCAAGTCCCTTGGCTCCAACCAGGCCTATATTGCAATGAGGAAAGATAATAGATTAAAATGTAAATTAGACTTTTTAATAACTTAAAGTAGAAAAAATTATAGGACATGCCCAAGATATCACTAAAAATCTGCTACTCACCAGGGAAGGAAAATTTGACATTGCACAGCTGGTGGCATTGATTAGAGAAAATAAAGCTTTGCAAGTTTGTAGTCCACAAAGTTCAGGCTCTCTAATAAACCTGTTTTTTATATATATGTTTTATACATATATGTGATATATATCGCGTTATAAAGGTTCTGACATGTGAGAGGCAGGCTGAGGCATTCAAGTGTCTCTGGTTGGAAAAACTTCCTGCAAAATTTAAAATATTTTTATCAAGTAAAAAAAATTAATAATATTTGATAAAAAGCAGGAATCATTCAAAATGGCTTCTATGCTAACTGATTTTATTGCCATAATGAAAGTCTAATATTAAAAATGACTTTTTGCTTGATATAAAAAATTTTTTTAAACTCAGGAATTTTTACAGGCAGACATGCTTTTCTTTACACACACACACAGATGCCCACATACATATCCCAATTTGGACATTTAAGTCACGTTTTACTTTTATTTTACCAAAAAAAAATTAAATACTCCTTCTTAATTCAATGTTTCATATGAATCAGAGTACATAAACTGGATATAAATAAAAGTGACAAACATGGCGAGCAATTAAAAAAAAAAGAGTGGACGCAGTGCTGTTTGAAGTATATCAAAACACTGATTAGACTCAGAATTATATTCTTCCCATTCCATTTCCTGACTAATGAATTCATTCTCTCATCTTTAAATTTATTAATAGCTATTAAAGCCACTCTCTGGGATTAGAATAATAAATGTGGGGTAGGATGGCCTTATTTCAAAAAGATAAATCACTGTATTAACTTATAAAACTCTTAGCAGTGTAGCAACCACCTAGCAAGCATTAAATATATGTAACCTTTTGGTTACTGCTATTAATTCTTGAGATGGGAGGAGCTGCCACATTGCCATCAAAGTCTGTTCATTAGATTTGATAGTTGAGACTTTATGCCTGATTGAATATTTGTGGTAGAGAATTGGAAACTCTTAACTTTAGATTACTGGAGGGATAAAGAATGTAGAACAGACAGAGGAGACAATTTGAGGATATTAACAAATAGATCATAAACGATCATTTGCAAAGAGCAAGTCTTTTGGGGGGTCTTGGCCAAGAGGAAATAGAGTTCAGTTAGTTCCTTTTCCACTTAAAATTTCTTTCAAGCTTAAGTTTCATAATAACACCAATAGAAGCCACAGAAACATGAGATTGCAGGGATAAAGTTGCAAGGCAATGACATGAAGGACTGCAGGCAACCACTAGAAGCTAAGAAAGGACAAAGAAAGTTCCTCTTCTAGAGCATTCAGAGAAAGCATGACCTTGTCAACGCTTGTGTTTGACTTCTAGCCTGTATATCTGTGATACAATATATTTCTCTTGTTTAAGCCACAAAGTTTAAAGTTCATGGTACTTTGTTATAACAATCAAAAGAAACTAACGCAGATTTTAGTTGTATGGGTCTGCCTATCACATGAAAGTTTCTAAACAGGATGGAGATAAAAGATCTCTGCTTTGTTTTAGTTTGTTTATTGCCTGTCTCACACCCTCAAGTCATCCTTTCTAAATCAGTATCCATAAATACCACGGAAAAATTCACTGCAAACACCAGCTTCTCCAAGTCAGCTTCAGGTGGTTCCTTCAGGCATACCCTGTACTTTTGGGATCTCTACATGTCAGTATCTCAATTGTTCTAAATCCCCTCCTCATCCTCCCCCTCCTCCTTCCTGCCCTTCTCTCCATCTTTATCTCCTCCTGTTTCATTATTGCCTCTCCTTTCTCATTTTGTCAAATTTTAGTTTTGAAATAGCACCATGAAATCTTTTCAGGACACTTCCTCTAACCATAGCTCACCTCTCCAGCTGGGAATGTTCCTCATCGTGTTCTATAGAAAACTTCTCCAGTCCTTCTGGAAAGAAGTCATAATAGGAGATGGCCATAATCCAGACAAGCTACAGATATGTGCTTCTCAAGTTATGGTCCCAAGACTAGCAGAATCAGCAAAACTTGAGGACTAGGTAGAAAGGCAAATTTTCTAGCTCTACCGGAGACCTACTAAATTGCAAACTCTGGGGTAGGGACTCTGCCATTTTTGTTGTGATTAGCTCTCCAGCTGATTCTGGCACATGCTAAAATTCAAAAATTACTACTCTAGATGCTCAGCCAAGTAACCCTCCCATGTAAGAGCCCGAGTTAGTAGCTAAGTCAGAGGAGTGAGCTAGAAGCAGGTTAACATGATTAATTGAAATAGTGAAAAAGCTAGAGCTGTGCATTATAGTTCCTCTGCTGATGTTTATACAAAAGTCTCCAGCGGTATAAAAAGAAATTGGACTTTCATCAAAGTAAAATGATCATTAACATCGGGTTTAATGTAGTCATTTATTCAGAAAATACTTATTGAAACTTTTCTAGACAAGGGAAATATTGCTGTCAACAGGACAGAAACTACCTCACAGAGTTAAATTCTAGTAGGAATGACAGAAAATAAAAAGTAAATATTACCTGATTTTAAATAGTGGTAAGAGTTATTAAGAAAAGCTTTGTAAGGAATTAGGTGATGATTGGTGCTAGGTGATAGGGTGATTAGGAAAGACCATTATAAGGGGGAAACACTTAAACAGAAAAATGAAATTTGGGAGGGAGACTTCAATTTGGACACAATATATTCTGACTGAGAAAACAAAAAAATACAAATGCCAATGCCTTGGGGTGGACCAAGCTTGAACATTGCAACAAATAGCAAGCAGGCCGGCATGGCTGCAGCAGAATCAGCAAAAGGAAAGAAGTGTGGCAGGTATGAGTATAGGCAAAGGACAAATTATGTAGAACCTTGAAGATGTCCCCAGGATGTCACATTTTATTCTAAATATTATGTGAACTTATTGAACATTTTTCCAGTGAGGGAGACTCAGTGAAATCACAGTGATGTGATTTGCTGCAGCTGCAACATGAAGAAGATATTTAGTATAAGTGGGGCAAGAGTGGGAAAAGGTAACACCATGTAGGAGTCTAGGGGAAAAGTCAAAATCATAAAAGATGGTAAATTGGATGAGAGTGGCAGCAGAGGAACTGAAAGAAATGGTCAGATTATGGATATACTTTAAAGGGGCAGCTAACAGAATTTATGGATGCCATGTATCTGAAGTATGACAGGACAAAGGCACAAGGATGACTTTTAGATTGGAAGACAGAAAAACTGAGTATCAGATGGTACCTGTTATTGAGCTGGAGGTCAATGTGAGAGCTGCAGCCTTGGAGGAGGATATGGAGCTCAATTTTGGCGTGCTAAATTTCTCCATCCTAGTAGAGATGTTGAGTAGAGAGCTGGATATATCATGCTGAGACTGACAGGGAAAACAAGAGTACTGAGAAAAATAAGGAGAAACTCATAATTTTAGGAAATGGAATAGTTTTAAAACAACACAGTTCATAAGAGAGGAGAGAAAGTGCTTGCAGGTAAGGCGGGAGATACTGAACTTTTTTGGTGTGAAATAGAATGTCCACCTAGAAACTAAATGGCAGGATTTGTGGTAAGCACCCAATTGTATTTGTTCACAGTTTAAAACAGACTATATTCACGAAGGTGTCTGGCTAGTTGATAAATTACCAGATTAGTAGAACCCCAAATTTTCTTCCCAATATCACCTCTTAATAAGCTACGAAAATGGATACTGATGTTTTACCTATTAATCTGGTTGGTGACTCCCACCTAGCTTTAATGAGGTATAATTGTTAATTAAAAATGATATATATGTATATAACTTGATGATTTGATATATGTATACATTGTGAAATCATCACTTTTTGATAAGAACACTTAAGATCTACCTACTTAGCAAATTTCAAGTACATAATACACTATTGCTAATTAACTAGATCTCCAGAACTTACTCATCTTGCATAACTGAAGCTTTGTACCTCTTTACCAATACCTGCCTATTTCCCCCTACACCACCCCCTGCAACTGCCATGCTAATCTCTGCTTCAGTGAGCTTGACTATTTCAGATTCCACATATAAAGTGACATTTTACTACAAAGACAAAATAGGGAAGGAAAACTGCCTGAAGGGAAAAGTAGAAGTCTACTTTTAGGTGTGTTTTTCTTAGGTAGAAATGGTCTAAAAAGATTATTTATAGCAAATATACTATTATTGATGACAAAAAACACACTATAATAACAGTAGAGCCACAGCCAAACTTTAATGATTTATTTAATGTATTACATATTGTCAACAGAGTTTAATAAATGTGTTCATTGGCCATTAACATGGTATGCAGAAACAAATAAAATGATCTGATTTAATATATTTTCTTAAAATGTTTCTATATATCTTCTTGGCCAAGACATTAAAGTAACTTATAACTCTAAATATTTCTTCTATTATAGCCTAAAGCCACAGAATATATTTTTGCAGACTTGTTAATATGTACATATTAAAAACTCATTTATATTTGAGAAATTAATATTAGTCCTATATATTATTTGAACATTCTAATTTTAAACATCTGACTTTTGCATCTTATAGATAAAAATGTTATAGTAAACATAAAGGCCCCAAAAACTTAGTTAAATAAGAAAGCAAAATACAGTAAAATAATGAGAAGTCCAATTAATTTCATGCCTTTTACCAACAACACTAGTGTAATATATAAATCAGTTTAAAAAACTTGTAGGGAAAAATACTCTTTTGTAAACAATACATTTTGGTTACAAATTCACACTAGTAATTTCATTGCAAATGTATAACACATGTACCACCATGAAGACAAGCATGCTGTAATCAGACCGCTTTGTGAATTTAGTGTAACAAAATGATTAGACACTGGATTTAATCATGCCACGTCTGGGATTTGGCATTCTAACAACTGTAGCCCAGCTGCCAGCCCTGCCACAGTGGTAGAAACTTACCAGTCTTTGTAAGAAGCTTTCTTAGTGCTATTACTTTGATTATAAGACAGAATTATGTACATCATCCACATTTGCAGAGATGGCATGACTCATATGTGATTAGAGGCTTTTGCTACATATCATCTTAGTACTCATTGGTATCCATAGGAATAATTACTGCCATGAACTCCGGAAATGAGTGTCCAGGTAGTTTTCATGACACTAATGCTAATGAATTCTGATGAGGATGAACTAATACTCTCAAAGACTTCAAATTGTGTTATGCTTCAGTACAGAGTAGCTTGCTATATCTTTAGCTAGCTGCCATTCCAAGTTCTAAAGTGATACATATACACAAAGAGAGAGTTGTAGAAGTATGTTTCATTTTACTAGGAATTTAATTCTATATAATGTACGTGAAAATATAACAATTGAATATATCCAATGTCTATAGAAGAATTAATTATTCTATAATCAATCTCACCAAAATCCCAGATTAGAGAAGTTGCATC
Organism: Eulemur rufifrons; assembly: GCF_041146395.1. Lineage (NCBI taxonomy): Eukaryota > Metazoa > Chordata > Mammalia > Primates > Lemuridae > Eulemur > Eulemur rufifrons. Next base: position 64,668,395 of record NC_090998.1, on the reverse strand, counting down.
ATATTTTCTGTTTGATAACTAACGTCTCGAATGATGGTGCCAGTCACAGGAAAATAGAAATGTTGCAAAAGAGAACTGATGAGTAGGGAATATGATGATTCCATTTAGAAACTTTATAATTCATAGTGACATTACATTATGCCAGTGAAGATTGAGAGTTGAGATGATAATTTGTAATTAACTGACTGGCGTGCCTGAAATAGGGTAAATAATACAAGCTGTTGTAATAACAAATCTGAAAATTGTAATAGCTTCATATGATAAAAATGTATTCCTTGGTCCAAAGCAGATATTCCTGTTGGCAAGCACTTCATGTGATTATTCATGGGGTAGGCTCTTTATACCTTGCAGCTCTGACGTTGTCCAATAGCTTCATTTACCTGGTGAATAAAGATTAAGAGAGTCAAGTAACGTGTATGGAAGATTTTTGGAAGCTGGACCTTGAAGTGACATATAATTACTCTTGCCCACATTCCATGGTGCAAAACTCTAGGGAAGCTGAGAAATACTGCCCACTTGTTATGCCCAGGAGTCAAAGGTGAACACAGCAATCTTTGTTGTATTTTGTGTAGTTGAGGTGGGTGGAACTGTAATATGAACTTGGGCAGCAGCACAGAAGTGACCACTAAAACTTGATAATGGGTTGGTATTTTGAAAAAGTGGGTATTTGTGAAAAACCCAAAGTTTAAAACTGTATCTTATGATACTATGAGATTCATAGTACAAAAGGAGATGCAGCTTTTAAGTATAATACTATTAATCTTTTAAGATATTAATCACATTATTTTGGCAGCTAGGGTAAATGAGATCAATACATTGAACGGATTGAAGGGATCCAAGTTCTTTAATTTTGTCCATGACTTCTACGAAAACATCCTTTCTTTTTTAAATTTTTTACTAGTTGGGGCCTCTGTGTTACAGCTCCAACTTACATTTGCAGGAAAGGAGTATTCGTTTTAAATCTTACATTCCATGATATTAAACACCTTTCCTATACTTCACAAATACAGTTTTAATTCTTTGTTAGACTAAATCAAAACTATGCAAACAAAAAGTAGCCATATTGTTTGGCAAGGCACACAAGCTGAATCCACAAATAGACACAGTCAGCATTTCAAATATCACAAAAAAGTAGCTGCCTGCATATAACATGTAGTGCAATAACTATACAAGACATTTCACAGTAAATACTGTTAACTGAGATTTATACTTCATATTTTACCTCAAAGTCTTTTTCTTGAGAAAATAGCACATTTTTTCAGAAAACCAATGGGTTTTTTTTTAAATTGACACATTCTAATAGCCTCAATGTGCATTTCGATTACAGACATGTTATTCTGACAGATGTTTCCAAGGCAAATGTTTATTTCAATATTAGCAGAGAAATATCTGCTCCTGAAGGCAAAGAGAATGACCATTTTATGTCTCCAAATCTTACATAGGCCAGTGGCTCATCACTAAAGCCATCTACCATTCATCTTGGAGAAACATTTATATTATTAGGAATGGACAACCATTTCCTTAATATTCCCTGAAATCTCAACTGTGTTCTGCTCAGATACATTAAAAATGTTTTTGCAGTTTTGCAAAACTGTATCCATTCAATTAATAAAGATAAGATAGAATACTTACAACCAGTTAAAATTATTATAAATATAAATGGAAAAAGAATATCTACAATTTAATAGGCAATCAACCTTTTTACTTGTCCATCTGAAAAATAACTTCAGACTTGGAAAAGACTTTTATCATCATGAATTAAAGGCTATAAATACATCTTGTGTTTTATTGAGATTTGTGGTTGCACAGAGTAGTTCTATCTTTTTTGATTTTTATCTTCCAAAGAATTTTAAATGAAGTTAAATTGCATAATCCAATAGCCTATATACTTTTCTATCACTGTGTTTTAGGAGAAAGGCCAACTACATGAGCTCTTATTTTTAATTAACACTTTGTAAGTAATGAACATTTTTTAAATAAGTAAAACTTAATGTTTTTCTGAAATATGATTGTTAACTCTCTAAAACACTTCGTCATAATACTAAAGAGGAAAAGAGTCTAAATTTATCATTACTACCAGCAGAGTATTTTAACATAACAGAACTGAAAGCTGTATTAATGTGAGTCCGTATGTTTTTGTCTAAGCCAGTGAGAGTTAATAGTATCATTTTAGCAAAGTAAAAATTGTTTTTCCAAGCAAAGTAAATCTGATGATTATATCTCTTTGTCCCATATTTTCTTTTTCCCTCAGAGTTAGGACTAGCTCCCAAAAAGCCTAAAAGATAACACTTGTTTATAACCTTGAGATTAATGATTGGTTGAAGGAATTTAAGTAGTTCATAGCAATGGATGCTTTTGTGCAGGTGAAGTGATGATTGTAGCAGGAAGGTTAATTACTAAAAGAATTGGTTCTCAAGTCTGTTTACCTAAATTCAAATCCCAACTCAATAGCTTTCTAGCTGTGTGACTTGGACAAATTAACCTTTCTATTCTTCATCTTATCTATAAAATGGAAATGTTTATAATACCTAATTCATGGGATTATAAGTACTATTTCTGTGAGGTTTTCCGAATAATACTTGCAACATAATAACCTATTGTTCTTACTTTGCTATTTACCAAGGGAGAAAGGGATTTTAAGAGAATACTAAAGAAATATAAGGTGACATCATCCTTTTATTTTGGACCATTGAGAGTAAGCTGTGTGACACGTGCATTTACTCATTCATGCAATAATATTTTTTTTTATTTCATCTTATTGTTATGGGGGATACAGAATTGCAGGTTACATACGTTGCCCATGTACCGTTGCCAAGTCAGAGGTCCAGACGTGTCTGTTCCCCAGGTAGTGCGCGTTGCACCCATCAGGTAGGTATATATCCCTCCCTTCCCCACCCCCCCTTCCCGAGTCAGCACCTTCAAGCATTACCATTCCCCAAACGGTGCGCAACACACTCATCATGTAGGCATACACCCATCCCCTCCCCCACCCCCCCCACCTCAGTCTGATATCCAATTGGTGTCGTTCCCAGATGTGTATTTAGGTGATGTTCAGGGAAACCAATTTTCTGGTGAGTACATGTGATGCTTGTTTTTCCATTCTTGGGATACTTCACTTAATATAATGCGTTCCAACTCTCTCCAGGAGAACCATAGAGATGTCGTATCTTCATTATTCCTTATAGCTGAGTAATATTCCATGGTATACATATACCACAGTTTACTAATCCAATCATGTATTGATGGGCATTTGGGTTGTGTCCACATCTTTGCTATTGTGAATTGTGCTGCTATAAACATTCGGGTACATGTGTCTTTGTTACAGAATGACCTTTTTTCCTTTGGGTTTATGCCCAATAATGGCATTGCTGGATCGAATGGCAGGTCTACTTGAATCTGTTTAAGATACCTCCATAATGCTTTCCACAGGGGTTGCACTAGTTTGCAGTCCCACCAGCAGGGTATGAGTGTTCCTGTCTCTCCACATCCACGCCAACATGTGTTGTTTTGGGTTTTTTTGATAAAGGCCATTCTCATTGGGGTTAAGTGATATCTCATTGTGGTTTTGATTTGCATTTCTCTGATGATTAGGGATGTTGAGCATTTTTTCATGTTTGTTAGCCATTCTTATATCTTCTTTCGAGAAGTTTCTATTCATGTCAATTGCCCACTTTTTGACAGGGTTGCTTGATTTTTTTTTTTTTTTTTTTTTGCTGATTTTCCTGAGTTCTAAATAGATTCTTGTTATCAGTCCTTTATCTGATGTGTAGTATGCAAAAATTTTTTCCCATTCTGTAGGGGTCTGTTTATTCTTGTGACTGTTTCTTTGGCTGTGCAGAAGCTTTTTAATTTAATCATGTCCCATTCATTTATTTTTGTTGCTGCTGTGATTGCCTTGGGGGTCTTCTTCATAAATTCTTTGCCTAGGCCAATGTCTGTAAGACTTTTTCCTACATTTTCTTCTAGAATTCTGATTGTATCACGCCTAAGGTTTAAGTCTGTTACCCACCATGATTTGATTTTTGTGAGAGGTGAAAGCTGTGGGTCCTGTTTCAGTCTTCTACAAGTGGCTAACCAATTCTCCCAGCACCATTTATTGAATAGGGATTCTTGTCCCCAGAGTATATTCTTTCCTGCTTTGTCAAAAATTAGGTGACTATATGAGGATGGTTCTATATTTGGATTTTCTGTTGTGTTCCACTGGTCTGTGTCCCTGTACTTGTGCCAATACCAGGCTGTTATAAGAACCACAGCCTTGTAGTATAGTTTGAGGTCTGGTAAATTAATACCTCCCATTTTGTTTTTGTTGCTTAAAATTGCTTTTGCTATACGGGGTCTTCTCTGGTTCCATACAAAGTGTATAATTATTTTCTCTACGTCTATGAAGAATGATGTTGGTAATTTAATAGGGATTGCATTGAATCTGTAGATCACTTTGGGTAGTATAGACATTTTAACAATGTTGATTCTTCCAATCCACGAGCATGGTATATTTTTCCATCTATTTGCAAGTTCTGCTATTTCTTTTCTCAGTGTTTCATAGTTTTCCTTATAGAGGTCCTTTACGTCTTTAGTTAGGTATATACCTAGATATTTTATTTTCTTTGTTGCTATTTTGAAGGGTATTGAGTCTTTATTTTGGTTTTCCGATTGACTGTTATTGGCATATATAAGTGCCTCTGATTTGTGTATATTAATTTTGTAGCCTGAGACTTTGCTATATTCGTTAATCAATTCCAGGAGTCTCATGGTTGAATCCTGGGGGTTTTCCAGATATAACATCATATCATCAGCAAAAAGTGAGAGTTTGATCTCTTCCTTCCCTATTTGGACTCCCTTGATTTTAGTCTCTTGCCTGATAGCTCTCGCAAGGACTTCCAATCCTATGTTGAAAAGTAATGGAGACAGTGGGCAGCCCTGTCTGGTTCCAGTTCTAAGTGGGAGTGCTTTCAATTTTTCCCCGTTCAGAATGATGTTGGCTGTGGGTTTGTCATATATGGCTTGTATCATTTTTAGGTAGGTTCCATCTATGCCTATTTTGTTAAGCGTTTTTATCATAAAAGGGTGTTGAATTTTGTCAAATGCTTTTTCTGCATCTAATGAGAGTATCATATGGTTTTTGTTTTTGCTTCTATTTATGTGGTGAATTATATTTATAGATTTATGGATGTTGAACCACCCCTTCATCTCTGGGATGAAGCCCACTTGGTCGTGGTGGATTATTTTTTTGATAAGTACTTGGATTAGATTTGCTAGCATTTTATTGAAAATTTTTGTATCTATATTCATGAGAGAAATTGGTCTGTAGTTCTCTATTTTTGTTGTGTCCTTTCCAGGTTTTGGTATCAATGTTATATTGGCTTGGTAGAACGTGTTGGGGAGAATTCCATCCTTCTCAATATTGGAGAATAGTTTATGTAGGATGGGCACCAGTTCTTCTTTGTATGTATGGTAAAATTCAGGTGTGAACCCATCTGGACCAGGGCTTTTCTTTTTGGGAAGGTTTTTTATTGCTGTTTCGATTTCAGTTCTTGATATTGGTCTGTTCAGGTAAGAGTACCTGAACTCTTTCTTCCTGGTTGAGTCTGGGAAGACTATGTGTTTCTAAAAATTTGTCCATTTCCTCCACATTCTCCAGTTTGTGTGCATAAAGATTTTTGTAGAATTCATAGATGATATCTTGTATCTCTGTAGCATCGGTTGTGATTTCTCCTTTCATGTTCCTAATGGAGGTTATTAGAGATTTTACTTTTGTGCTCTTGGTTAGTCTAGCCAGAGGTGTGTCTATTTTGTTTATCTTTTCAAAGAACCAACTTTTTGTTTTATTAATTTCCCTTATAGTTTCTTTGTTGTCCTTTTCATTTAATTCTGATTTGATCTTAGTAATTTCTCGCCTTCTGCTGGGTTTGGGGTCGTTCTGTTCTTCTTTCTTCAGCTCTTTGAGTCTATTCATTAGGTTGCCTATTTGCATGTTTTCTGTCTTTTTGATATAGGCATTTATGTATATGAATTTTCCTCTCAAGACTGCTTTAGCTGCGTCCTATAGATTTTGATAAGTTGTATCTCCATTGTCATTTAATTCAAAGAAACTTTTGATTTCCATCTTGATTTCTTCCTTTATAGAATAATTATTCAGGAGAAAGTTATTTAGCTTCCATGACTTTGAGTAAGAGTGAGGGTTTCTGTTTGTGATCATTGTTACTTTTATTCTGCTGTGATCTGAGAAGATGCATGGTATAATTTCTATTTTTTTTTGAATTTTTTAAGACATCCTTTATGTTCTAGGACATGGTCAATCTTAGAGAATGTCCGTGAGCTGATGAGAAGAATGTATATTCTGTGGACTTTGGGTAGAATGTCCTATAGATGTTAGCCATGCCCATTTGTTCTAGCATTCTATTTAGGTCCATTATGTCTTTGTTTATTTTCTGTTTAGAGGATCTGTCCTGTACTGTCAGTGGGGTGTTAAAGTCTCCAGCTATTACAGTATTGTTATCTATCATTTGGTTCAGATCTAGTAGGGTTTGCTTTATGAATCTAGGTGCACCTAGGTTGGGTGCATATATATTGAGTATAGTCATGGCTTCTTGTTGAATTGTGCCTTTAACCAGTATGTAGTAGCCATCTTTGTCTTTTATTATTTTTGTTGGTTTAAAAGCTAAGTTATTGGAAATTAAGATGGCCACGCCAGCTTTCTTTTGGTTACCGTTTGCTTGAAATATCGATTTCCATCCTTTTATTTTCAGTCTAAATGCATCTTTGCAGGTTAGGTGAGTTTCTTGAAGACAGCAGATACTTGGATTGTGTTTTTTTATCCATTGGGCCAGTCTATGTCTCTTGAGTGGGGAATTCAAGCCATTCACATTTATTGAGAAAACTGATAAATGAGACAGGTTTTGTTCAGCTTGTTGGGTAGAACTTCATTGAGATGTTTTCTCTCCTGAGCCATTGTGGTAACTGGAATTTGATCTTTAGCTCTTGAGTAGTTTTACATTCGTGGATCTTTGTTGTGCTGATCTGTGTGTAATTCTCTTTTGAGTACTTCTTGGAGGGCTGTTCTTGTCTTGGTGAATTCCCTCAACCTTTGTTTATCTGAGAATGTCTTAATTTCTCCTTCGTATAGAAAGCTTAGCTTAGCTTAGCTGGGTACAAGATTCTAATAATATTTTTAAATCATAGTTCTGTATCAGGCAATTTGTTAAGGATTGTGATTATAGCAGTGAACAAGATAGGAAGTGGCCCAGCCATCAGAGAGCTCAGAGAATTGCACCATTACAGAATATTACACAACTGTATCCAATTAAAGATAACTGCATTGCAGCAACCACTATGTGGTATAAGATTTTACAATGAATAATAAAAGTAGTGTCAAATTTAATACAAAGTTTTATATTTGTTATCTCTAATCTTCCCAAGAAACTACAGAGCATTTATTAAACCCATATTATAAATATAATGTTACAAATATAATCTATTATAATCTTATTTATAATATGGGTTTAATAAATTTTTATTTACAAATTTTACTTATTTATTAAAAAAATGGTTTTATTTTGGCTTCTGTTAAGCTCACATATCTGGTAAAGTAACAGGGACAGAACTCACATTTCAACCTTTATTCTCTTTCCTAGCTATTGCTAAGCCATTGGTCCTCAAACCTGCCTACCCATAGGCTTCACTGTTGAAAAATTCTGATGCCTTGTTGTACTGCCAGACATTCTCATTTGATGGCTCTAAGGTAAGCCTGGGTGTTGAAAGTGTTTAAAGCTGCCCAGGTGATTTTAATGTATTATGAAGGTTGCAAACCAAGAAACTAAGATGTAAATAACTGCTTGGGTGGTGCTTAAAGTAGGAATCAGAGATTTAAGTTAAGGGGATTAAATTTTAAATAATTTCTCAAAGTAGCAGATGGCAGGAAAGACGAAATGTAAGAGAGAAAAACAGAATTTCAACCAGATTTAAAAGTCTACAGTTAGGCTAGGGAAGAGTAAAAGAGATGGACTGAGGGCTGGGGGGGCAGGGAAGGGAGGAAAAGGGATTAATGGGGTTAAAAATTGTATGTTGACCTGTTGCAATGAAGACCTGAGAATGGAGTTTCCTCATTTGAAAAATTGGTTTACCATTCACATTTGTAAATGGGAGGTTCACTTGTAGGGTCCTTAAAAATCTCTAGCACATAAAAGCACTCATTACATGTTAGTCTGGGTGGATCCAGTTTTGATGGGGCCAAACGTTTATATAATTTGGAGGGCTATATTGAAAAATAAAACAAAAATTACAAATTCAAAATAACATACATTTTTGTCATTTGTATAGAAAATGAAAAAAATCACAAAACTACAAAGTTTAAAAGGCTGACAAATATCATAAACATAAAATATAGAAAAATAATGTTTCTTAAATTGCCTGTTACACTCAAATATTTTTCTACGTTTTGGCTGCATCTCTTTAATTGTCCTTTCACATGGAAATTATTTTGTAATGTTTTCTATAAAGAATAGTAAGAGAATTGATTATATTTTGTTATAACAATAGTTTAAACAAGATATTGATAAGACAAAATTTCCCCATAAATTTTATTTGTTCTATAATTAGAAGATGTTCCACAAACTAGCTTCTGGCCTCACATGTTTCAAACTTTGTGTCTGTTCTACTATACACACATTTTGGTGCCGAGAGCCATAAGACAAATGCACATTTCAGTACAATTTCTAGCCCTGTCAGAATGTCCCAGTGGGTTTGCACAGTTAGCAGAAGTATTCCTGAAAGCTATTCATAACTTCGACAGCTTGCAATTATTTAACTGTACACCAAAGTTTCCTTGAACTGTTCAACTACATCCTTCTAAACCCCAACTGCATTATCTCCAACTGAACTTTACCTTAACTGGATCCCAGTAATGCCTGTGGCCAATCCATAGGCATTAAACTAGGAGAAGTAGGATGGAAAGGAAAGTCATACAGGGAAGCAGTAGTCTCAGCTGATTGCAGTTATTACAGTACTTTGAACATTTTACCAAAAATACATAACTCTTAAGAGACCTCTACAAGTAAAGGATTCTGAAAATTAAACTTTACTATATTCATGGCAAATGCATCTCTGAATTTTAGCCATCATTATTATTTTCAGTAGCAGTGCTATAATTTCCATAGAGGGTAGGAAAGAAGATGTGGATTAAGTAATGAATATTATTAAATGTCATTCTAAGCATTTTACACATCTTAATACATTTCAGCTTTAAAACAACCTTATTAGGTATGTATGTGTTCTTATCATCCCCAACTCTCAGATGAGGAAAGTGAGGCCCACAGATGTCAATTGCCTTAAATGACACAGAGAGTAAATGGCACAGGATCAAACTCTGTGGGGCATGTTTTGCATCTCTATGCAGAGACCTCTCAGATTGGTCTTAAAGCTGAAAATGCCTACCCCTTTACCGAAATTTGAAGAACTATTTTAACATATCCAATAACTGAACACGGAGGTAATGAAGGTGACAGAAAGCTGTGTAGGTCTATGGGGTCAGTATGGGTATCTGCCCCATGCTATTGAGGTAGCTCACGGTAGGTCACAAAGTTACATAAAGTTCTAAGGTAGGCCTGACTGGTGACAAGGAAACAACTGAAAGAAATGCCAAGCAAAATGAAAATTGAGTCATTTTCCTGCCATGTATCAAAGCAAAGCCCAAAGCAAACATGCATTTATGAGATGACTTAATAAGATACATAGTATAAATTAACAAGACAAATTCCATTTTTGTTATTTAGAATGGCTATATAATAATGTGAAAATATCATAATTCCAATCAAAGAGTTTATAAACCATGAAATGGAGTATCACTTATGGTACATCCAATCCAAAATCAAAATGTGGAGTGTCATTGTTCTAGACAATTGTATGCATTCAACATAAAATATGTAATAGGTATGTTAGGGATAGGGTTTGAGAGAGTAAGAGGAGAATTGGAAATAAATTCAGTATCGATTTTACTGAGAGATAAATTTAGCAGACTAATTTCTACTCATCCTAACTCAGCTCTGAAGTCAGTAGACAAAATCAGCTGCACTGTGTGCACATGCACACAAACTCACAGAACCTATAGTAGCATTTATCATAATCTATTTTAATTGCTTATTTGTCTTCCTCAACCCATGGTGACCTCATTAATGTCAGATCCTTTATTTCTGTGCTCTGGTTCTGTCCTGTTAGAGAAGTTCAATAAAATATTGAATGATGAATAAGGTAAAGAAATGTAACGTCTGACATCCTGCCTACTATGCATCACAGGGTTTTATCTCCAGCACCACTGAGTACAGAACTAAGCAATAGCCGAACATGTGACTCATGAATCATTCTACATATATCATACATTGTCACCTACCTTTTGAACATGTGGAACACTTTTACACTCTTATAATATTTATCATAACCGTTCATCCAACAAATACATATTGAGTATCTACTAAGTGATAGGCATAGTTTCAGGCAATACTAAAAAAATTATTGAAATGGCTTTAATTTTGTGTTATATTCATAAATATATTGCTGCTATACAATCTCTCTTATATTAATATTAAAAACTTCTTAAGGACTACTTAACAGTGTATCTCCTTAACATACAGTAATTCATCTTAAACAGAGTAAGTTGACTTGTCAATTGCTAAATGAATGTATACTGGACAAAAATTATGTATTGGAATCTTGTAACCTAAATTCATATGAATGCATATATTTATGTGATCGCTGGCCCCAAGGGAACTATTTTTCCCCCAGCGAATATAGTCCTTTCTGAAGAACTTTCGTATGTATAGTACTTTAACTGAAATAAAACCCATGTTTTAGCGAATGATGGATCTTCTAGAAACTTTCTCTTAAGACATCACAAAATAGTTATATAAGGATCTATGATCTACAAATACTGAGGTAGCCAAACACCAAATAATGTGGTTTAATTTTTGAGCATCCCCTGTTAACAGATACCTCATTTATGTCTGTGGGGTCTCAGAATATACCATCTCCTGCTATTACTTAGATTTGAAATTCTGATTTCTCCATCAATTTTAAGTAATTCATTTCTAGGCTATGAAACAATAGCCTGATTTTACTTTTACAATTCTTCTTTGTTTCAATAGAGTTTTTTAAAAATAATTTTGAAGGCTTTTTTATTTTAAAAAGTTACTATGGTTTAAAACATGCACTTTCAATCATTTAAACTCAGTCAATTTACCAGCTCTGTCTCAAAGGTCCTGCCATTCAAGTCTTGCCAAATGTCCTTTTGTTTGTTATTTGAGAAATGAATGCTGTGTTTTCTAACAGTACCAAAAGGTTTGTATGTGAAGACAGTGTTTATTTCATTGTTTTGATTGACTTTACTGCCCCACTTCCTCAAAAATAAAATACAGCTTTATAATTTATATTTACAGTTCAGTTTGTTCCTTCTGTGAACAAAGTTAGAAAAACTACAGATTTTAAAACTAATATTGCTAGCAATTTAGAATACTGAGAAACATGAACTCAAACATGTTAATTCTTATCATCCCTTCTGTTTTGGAGGATATATAGTGTAATGTGTAATTCTACTGAGAAAACGGGCATCTTTTAGTCGTAAAATTCCTTACATTAATGAACTCCTTATAAATCTATAAATAAAGTTTTAAGTAACTTTAGACTCAAATTGCTTAACTTCCTTTAAGCTAAAGATTAGATATTCTATAGTACCTTAACTACTTCAAATTGCTTATTAATTATGTCATCAAACAGTTGCCAATTATTATCATTTTTCAGAGAAGTAAATGAAGAAATTTAAATATGTGACTTTGGGCAAAATGGTAGGCTTCTCCAAGTCGAGCATTAACACATTCTCTAATCTTCTCATCTTACATTCTTATTTATGCAAGAATTGAGACCTACAAATTCCACTACGATTAAACTGTATCAGTTCCTATCTTTTTACCTCCATTAAATTTGGTACTTTCACCTAATGAAAGGATTATCTTAATAATTGTGATATTGCTAAAATAATTTAGGCCCTGATAATGTTATGGAAATCAAAAATAATGGCAACTTATCCCTTGGGGAAGACAATTACTTAGTAGTAGCAAGGGTAAAATTTATTTATCCTATTTAGTACAGAGAAGTTCATTTTTTCATAATCCAATGTCTGAATCAAAGATGCTAATGAGACACTTCAAGGCAATTTCACAAGAAAACTAGATTCTAACAAGATATTTAATACTGTGAAAAGAAAGAGAAGGTAAAAAAACAGAAAAAGGCACAATTTTAAGAGACATTTGAAAATGGTCCCTTGGAGCAATCACTTGTACTTTAATAATTTAGAAAGGTCTGTCTCAGGCATAGTGAGCAAAAGTCAAACTTTCATGCTGTGCTCAAGAACAGCTCAAAAAGTATGTTACATAGCATAAGTCAGGCTGAAATCCAGAGTTTACATGATTTTTCAAACTAGAAACACAAAAATGCAAAATTAAAGTTGTGTTGCTGAGTGCCTTAGCAAATTGTTTTGCTAACTAAGTACAATTAATGAATTGTTTTGTTCCAACAGGAAGATAAAAAAATTAGCAATATGTGGGTTTTGTTTGTGATTTCTTTATACTCTTAACATTTTTAGCCACTTTAGTATTCACCACTAGAGTAATATTACTAAAGTATTATTACCTTAGATTTAGATTTGGGACTGAACAACTAAGGATACGGTCATGAAAACCTTGAAAGTGAATGTACACCCTTAGACTGACAAAAGCAAAACAGGAAAAACAACGAAACGGTGAAGAAGGCTATTATTTAGGGGTGAAACACAACGACAGACAGAAAAGCTGACCTGAGAAGCAAATATCAGGGAGGACAGAGTTGTAAAATAAGAGTAATATAATTCAAGAGAAATAAGCGTGTCAAGGCCTGAGCTCAAATATCTCAGAACAATCACGTAAGGGAGGCAATACCAGGTAGGAGGAATCATTAGTGCCTTTCTTGTAGAGTTATAGGTTGCATTGAGTATAAGAATAATTCATGGAAGTGTAGAACTGACTCGATGGTGTCAAAGGCCTCTTAGGCCTTTTCTGAGCTCTCCAAAAGGACCCTGAAGCAGAACATAAGTCCTTTCCCTGCCCTCATTTTTTTACTTGTTTATTGTCATCTCTTCCTGCCACAATAACAGTTTCTTGAAGATGTGGATTTTGTTCATTCTGTATCCAAAGTGCGTAGACTAGTGTTTGGCACCCAATAGTCAATAAATACCTACTGAAGAAATGAATATAATGAAAAAAAAAATTCCGTAAAAGAGAGAGCATTAAGGAAATAGCTACAACAACGACTTGCATTGAGTGAAGTTGTTCTTTTATAAAGACTTTCACCTACTTATATGCAAAATCTGAAGAGCCAATAAGGAGGGCTTAGAGAGTTTGAAGATGCAGAGGAAAAAAAATGATTGATGCAGGAATGCCCTGGAGATGGAGAGGAGAGAATATTGGTCATGGGAGCCAGAGGATAAGTCCACGAATTAGCCTTGACTAGAAGGAGAAATATTTCACCTTAAAGGGAACATTTCAGTATGAATGAATGTGGATGTTTCCTTGCAAAAAACTGTTGTAGAAAAATTCAGAAACAACTCATGCATGTTATTATGTTGGCAATGGTTTAAAATATCTGTGGTGAGAAAAAGTATTTGGAATGCACAAAAAGAACTAGGTTAATTTTATTAGTTAAGAAGTTGAAGAACTTGTTTTGGTTGTTACCCTTGCCATTGTTGGGGCATTTAAAAGAGATGCTTAGAGCATGAAAAGATGAAGAATTCAATGAAAAAAAGAGGAGCAATTTTAGATATATAATATTTTAAAATACACTAATGGGTTTTTCTTGTGCACGAACTTCCCCCCTTCAACTCTGAGTAGCATTGTCTTGGAGAGAATTAAGATTGCCATAGCTGGAATAAAAAATAAAAGAGAGATAGTGAACAACTTTGCATTCAAATAAGTTTGCGAATCCCATTTCACTGATAAGTAGCCAAACGTTTTGATTTGAAAGAGACTGTCAAGGGAAAAAAAAAAAACAAAAACAAAAAAAACCCCGAGAGAAAGATTAAGGATCAAAAACCCAAAGCCCTAAAGAAGTATAGCATTAAGTTTATTCATAATAGTCTTAAGAGATAGATGAAGAACAATATTTTACAGTATTCTTGACAGATTTTTCCACCTGAAAGAGCACAAAGGTCCCTAAAAGCAGAGAAAAGAAAGGTCCGCGTCGGTTGGAGAGGCCCTCCTGACTGGGAATGGAAACATCAGTAAGAGTCCCTCACTTCTGTCAAGAGCAAGTACTGTCTATACCAGTGCAAGTATGAGGGAGACACTGCCTGTGCTGAGCAGCTACGTAAACAGTCCTCCTTACTGCAGGCCTGGAAGGTGAGGGCAGCCCGTACAGATATTTGTATAATATAAAGCTTGGCAATCTTCGGCAGCATAAATTCCCTTCACAAACCTCCATTGGATAATCTCTTTTTTTAGTGTTCTAAGATACTCATATGCTCTAGTAGGGTAAGGTCTTCGATAACCAGAGAGAGGGGACACTTTGAAAGTGTCCTTCCATGAGCGTCTGGACTTGGATGGCAACAAGCAGAGCCAGTTCCAGGGTTCTCATACCCCTGAACAGGGCCAGTGTCCTGGCCTATTCCAATTACACTTTTGAAGAAGATGACAGTTGACATACACATATCCAAGGGTGGGACAATGTAATCAAAAGCAAAGACATATATGCTAAATTGTATATGAGAATGTAGGAATACTTTCTCAAAGGTGGGAAGGACCAAAGGGAATTAAAATACAGAGGAGAGAATTCTAAAAATGAGGGAACTGGACTGCAATAACATTTACGTAAATATGGGAGATTAGTAATTTTTGAGGAAGACAGTTATGGGTAGAGTGGTGGGTACATCCTTTGGGGTTTGAAAAATTTGGAGAATCTTTGAAACAGATCTATGGGTGATGTGACATGCTGTAAATAAAACATCATTATAAAGGTCTAGCTGATACTAGGTAGTACAAATTTATAATTTAAAATATCAATTAACAAATTATAGCAAAATTCACTACGGTTCAATTTATTTTGGTTTAATTTATTTTCCAGTAACAGATGTCCATGTTATTAGTTGCCAAGTCACATGTAACTGTTTTGATAATAATTGTGGTGCTTATTTAAAAATATGATTTGTTTTATTGGACATAAACTGAATATCTCAATGTTGCTAAATGAACGTTTAAAAAAATAAGGCTACAGAATTTCAGTGAAATTACACTTCTCCCATCTGTTATGCAAAAAATTTCAGGCTTAAAAAATTTTAGTATGTATAAACACTTGACTTCTAGCATTTGCCTATATACCATGATTTACTAGATTTTTACTTTAAATGAACAGAAAGAATAAAGTGAAAATGGAAGCAGCAGGAATCGGCAAGTTTTATTAGCCCAGAGAGACACACTATACAGAAATGTCAAACTGACCACCTACTGAAATCGGCTGGAACCCTCCCTTCTTTCTAAATGTCACCAGCTTGCTCAAAGTAAACATTATGGATTGATGTGGCTAGCAGCCTTATATGATGTTCTTATAAAGTTATCCATATTTCATTCACTTTTTTCCTCCAAACTTCAAGTAACACTGCATTTTATTTTGCTTTTTCCCTAGCAGTACATCATAAAGCTCTTGCTTTCTTCAACCAGGTAAACTCTTCTAACACACTCTTCAGGGCCTGCTTCAACCAGACATGAAAAGGACACAAGATTCAAAGTCAGAGTTTTAGATCAGAATTTGCCATTGGCTAATTATGTGGCACTTGAGCAAGTCTCAGTCTATCGGGACTAGAGCTTCCCCCTCTGGAAAACAGAAGGATTCTGACAGTCCCTTCCTACAACCTTTAAAATTCTGTGATTCAGACATATACTGAGAAGCACACAGAAGCAGCACTAGTAGATTAATCCAATTAGGGTCAAAAACAATGCCAAAGCTTTCATAGAAGGGGAACCCAGACTTCTACGTCTATACTACCAAATTCCCTCAGAGATGTTATTTGGGTTCAAGTTTTCATGTGAGTGAGAGAATATCCCATATTATTGATAATGACAGAAAGGAAAGATTTAATCTGTGTAGATGTATGTATATATACATTATATATATATTTCTAGAATACACTTCTTCTAGAAACCATCTTAAAATTCATTGAAGACAAATGAAATTCACAAAGTACTAGTTGACAATACTAAGATTTGCTTACTTGATAAACTATATTCAACCACACGATTGCTTAGGAAAGCAATCATCATAAAAACATCAAATATGTTATTTGTATAAAAGCATGCTTTAAATAATAAACTAGTTCCAAGAACTTATGATTCCTAAATATTTAAAATTATTTTAATGAAGTACATCCTTTTAGGAAATTATGATAAATGTGAATTTACCTTTAGTTTTTGTTTTTTAATTTCTGAAATAAAACTAAGACATTTTCTAGTATCAACTTTATATACAATCTTTTTCCAAAATAAGTTCAATGAATTTGCCATTTATTTTATGGAAAGAACCATTGATACAACTCATATACATACACATAAATAAAATAATTGATAAAACTATAACATTTTCATCAAACTCCAGTAATTTCTTGATCTTTCCTCAATGATTTAGTATCTGAATGTAATACAAATGCACTTTAGAGCAAAAATCAAGAATTGCAGTAAATATTTTCTTAAACTGTACTGCTTCTGGAGCTTTTAAATGCATAAAAGCTATATGCATTTACCCAACATCAAAGAGTAAATTATAAAGATTACTATGAATTAAATAGAAGAAATCCACTCAATTCCAAGAATAATTTTGCACTGATATTAACTAAACCATCATCTCAAAATTGTAGAAACTTGTTAATTCATCTCTTAATTGACTCTAATTGACTTCAGGTGTGTGTTAAGGTTTTTGTGGGGTCCTATGGAAAGACAACTTTGCTACATTGCTTATTAATTCTCTGAACCTTTATGGCTTAAGTTAAAACCACTCAAAATTGAGTAATGGATTAGATTTTTTCAGTTGCATTAATTGCAGAATATCTCAATAAAGAGCCCTTAACACAAGAGTATAAATATTACAAATGCCATGATGTGACCTGATGGGTTCCTGTCACTCATGAGGTCACGTTACAGATCCATCTGCTTAAAGTATTAACATGGGAAGGAAGAATGTTACCTCTCAGTGCAGGCAGCTGCAGTGGTAGTGCCAGGCTGCTTATGACTTCAGTAGCCTATAATAGCTAGCACAATATTTTCCTTTTATTTTGAAGATCTGATATTTTAGACAGGTTTAGACCCCTGAACGCCCATTTCTATCTTTCCAGCTCACTTACTATAATCATTAGTCCTATTCAAATAACTCTTCAACCCATTGAGATCACTGATCCATTGATATTACCATTTTTTCCCCAGACATCAGCGCCCTCATTTTCTCATTTTCCTTTTATCCAGGTCAGATTCCTGGCCCACACTTGTCATCTATTCCTTGAATAAAACTTGAAACTCCCTTATAGTTTCTCCCTTACTTGTACTAACTTTAAAAATAAAAATAAAAATCCCTCAATCCTGATCCGATTAAACCTGATTTCCTTACCACATCATGCCTGTACCCATGCTGCTCAACATGCAAGTCTAGAAAGCCTATAAGCATACACAACCATGCTGGCTAGTTTTGTGACCACTTATCTCAACTGGGACCTCAGCAGTACTCTGATTCTAATACATATCCCCCAATCCCAAAGATGACTGAAAAGTCCCCACATCTATTAATACCTACTGTCAACCCATTAACTTAAATGAATTTCATCTTCCTCTCCATATCAAGGACTATGGTCCTTCAGTTAGCTCCTCTGTTTGTTGGGTCATTTCTATCTGCATACAAACATTAGGGCTTTGATCACAACCATTCCATTGAAATTGCTTTGTTCGGGGATAATGACAATCTCCATGTTGGTAAATTCTATGGCATTAAGGTCTATATGTAGTCTGTACTTCTCAGCAGCATTTGACATAGACATTTCTTCATTCTCAAAACATTTTTTTCTTTTCCAAAACACTTTACTGACCTAGTTTTTATTATTAAATATTTATTTCTTCTCTAACTCACTTTCTGAATTTTCTTCCTCTTCCTGACTCTTAAGTAGTGGAATGACCCAGAGCTCAATCTTTTTTCTTTGCTTTCTCTGTTCAACCTCACTTCTTAGGTGATGCTATTTAGCCTTAGGGCTTTGGAAAATATCTATATGATTTGATGATAACTCCTAAATGTGTATCTCCATCAAGAGATAGTGAGAAAGTTCTTCCTCACTATCTCTTGACTTCTTCATCCAACTGCCAAAAATCAGCATCTTCACTTGGATCTTCAAAAGATATCTCATATTTAATGTTTCTAAAATAGAAAATGGATTGCCTCTGTCCCTCCAAATCTGTCATCACCTTTCTTCCAGTTGCTCAAGCCAAAAACTCTGGAATCATATTGTCTTCTACCTTGCATCCAAATTCAAATCCTACATCATGAGCAATGACATTGTGCTCTGACTTTAGAATGTACCTGAATCTGACTACTTCTCTTTACTACTATTGGTAGTAAAGAGTGTCTAAGGCATTAACTCCACAGTAGCTGAAGTAATTTTAATTTTTCAAATCCAATTATTGACACTTCTCATACAAGAACCCCTCCAAAGGCTACCTATCTGGTTTGCCATCAGATCCTTATACTGTGGTCTAGTAGGTCCTCCATGATCTCACTCCTACCTGTCTCTTTAACTGCATTTCCTAACACTCCTCTCCTTGTTTGCTAAACTCAATAATATATTTGCACTTACTGTGTATTCTTCCAATGCTCTTCCTCCATATATTTGGAAGCCTTGTTCATTCACTTTATTTAGGTCTTTCTTTCAAATTTACCTCCCCAGTGAGTCCTCACTTGAACACTTTAAATAACCCTCTCCTTTCACTTTCTACCTTACTCTGCTTTATTTTTCTTGATAGAACTTATATCCAAGACACATAAAGGCATATATATATTTTATGTATGGACTTTATGTAAATATATGTATTTACATATTTATATATTTAACTGAATCTACCAATGTCATGAATTCATAAGGACATCACTTCTGTCTTGCTTCCTGCCTCTATTCCTAACAGAGTACCTGGTACATAGTAGGAACACATTAATGGTGGGTTGAATAAATGCATGGCAAAAGAACAAATGAATTTAGGTAAATTCAAGATGAAATTCAACCATGCAAACTTCTCATTCTGTTGAAGAGTCTATTACCTAGCCTCATATGTCATATATAGCACATTCATGGTACCTTGGCTTAAGCAAAATGCTCCTCGTATTTTTATTAACTATGAAATTCAAATATGAAAGTTGTAGATAGTTACTTTAGTCCACAGAACTGTAGTATGATGTTGATAGAAATTCCACTCAAATCTAACCCCATTCAACTTAGGTGCTCACCTCTTCTTGTTCTAGAGTGGTTTATAAAAGTAGCTTTGGAGTCAAAATGAGTTCCAATCCAGACTCCACTCCTTACTGCTTGTGTGACCTTGACACATAACTTACCCTTTCTGTGTCTCTGTTGCTTCATCTGTATTATGGAGATAATGCTCATAACATGAATTAAGGATTAAGAGACATAATGCATGTAAGGTACTTAATAGTACCTGGTCCTCAACTTGCACTCAAAAAAACATCAGTTGTTATTATTACACGTAAATTTCAAAGTAGTCTCTCCCACTACTTTGTCCCTCATTTAACAAAAGGTAAAATATTTCTAGAAACAGTGACTTCCTCCTCACTATAAATTACTTTGTGATACACTTAGTAGGCAAGGTGTTAAAAAAAATCAGGTGTTCTAGAATTAGAAACTGCCAGCCCTAATTGGTCATATAATTACTCCTGAATCTCTGCCCCTCAGATACTAAATTCTGCTTACCTTCCTAGACTGCAGGGATCTGCCACCCTCTCCCTACTCCAGTACCCTTCCAGGGCTCATCTACTTCCTCCACCACCCGACTACTCACCTAATAGTCTAACAACACTTTCTGCCACTGCTAGGTCTTTTTATGCATATTAAATCTAGTACTATTATCTCTCTCCCACACTCAGAATTTGTAATTCATATTTCTGGTTGCTATCATCTGATCCTGACCCATTTCTAACTATGTTCTATTACAAGTTTGTGTATTTATTCTAATAGGTTACCACACTTTTTAGCATGATTTTATATTAAGCTGTTGGGATATTTAGTCAAAGATGAAATAATAAGTAAATTCAATCTCATATCAATATGTGTATTAATTTATTACAATTTCCTGTAATTTTTTAGAGGACTTTTCTCCTTTACATATATTTATTCCTCTACGTATCTCTGAAACTAATGTGCTTTACTGATTATACTGAATAATTTACATGATTGAAGAGGATTTTTCTATTAAAATGAGTTTCATTTGGTTTTTCAAAAATATTTTATGAGGGCAGTTATTCTCAGAAACCAAATAGTTCCTCCTAAGCTCTAATAGGAACTATTTATTATGTTGTATCACACTGCTTAATTTAAGTTAAAATTAAAACAAATAGTTATAGGTTATTTACTAAATTAAAAATGCAATTTACTAAATTAAAAATTTCTATTGCTACATCTCAACAACTGTCTTAATGGATTAATTTGAAACATTCAGTCAGAACAAAATAATAAAGGGCAATAAATGTGCTCAATTTTTTCCATGTTTAGGTGATTATATTGCTTGAAAATAATGTATAAAAAAAGACCTCACTTTAGCATAGTCCACAATGTATATTCTGCCCACTGATGCCTGTCTCCAAATTTTATACTTGTTTTACATATTTATAAATTTGAAGATCAGAAAAGATAACATAAATGATAAGAATGAAAGAGTAATATTAAAATTAGTCTCAGATTTTATACTGAAGTTTATTACCTTTATAGTGCTAAATTTTAGTTTGCAAATGCAGGCATTTAGACTTTAACTAGATTAACAAACAAGAAATAAATACCAGAAATAAAACTAAGTGAATATCAAATGCAATATTCAAGCAAAGAGTGAAGGAGAATACTGTGTTGTAAACAGCGAAAAAGAAATTGAAGTTTGATGGTCATGCTAATTAATATCTAAATAAATATAAATCAGTCGTGTGAGTTACTGAGGTGCTTTTATATATAGTACAATAGCAGCATAGATGGAAAGTGAAACTTTCTAAATTACCCAGGAAAAACACAAAGGCTGGGAATTCAGAAGAAAGATCTAGAATAAGAGATTTAGACATTGGGAAGACTTAATACATCAGAGAATGATGTATAATTGTTCCCAAAGTATACGGAAGATTGAACAAGAATAGAATTAAGGAACCATGCAAAATGCTTAGTCATACAGTAAAATACTCTGACAATAAGGATGAGTAAACACCACAGACAGACTTTAAGTGAAGTTGTGGAGGAAAACTGCATGGACAGATTTGAACATAGACTAGGTCTTCATTTAATGACGTAGCTGGTATACAGTTCTTTCAGAAATGCCAAGATCTTCACCAGACTGCTGCAGCAATCTTCCAAATATATGATTATTAAAAGAAAAACAGGCACGTCACTTGGTATTGAATAAAAACTCATTGGCTTGGCATCTATCTTAAATTGTACTTGACCATTCTTAATGAGCTTAGATTATGTTTTGGCATTCCAAAGACTACAACTCGGGATTTAGAATCAGAGGATCTGATTCTGAATTCCAGCTGAAACAGTCTTCTCACTCACCATGGCCAAAAATATAATAGGGTTAATTATTAGCAAGAAGAAGGAACTCAAGACATGCACACATGTTAAGGAGAGAGAGGAACACATTCAAGAAGCCACGGCCATTATCACTAATTAAAAAATAAATATGATGACCATTGAACAACACAGGTTTGAACTACACAGGTCCACTTATATGTGGATTATGTTTTCAGCCAAACTCGAAAATACAATATTCAAGGGATGACAGAAGTCACCTACATGGAGGGCCAACTTTTCAGATACAGGTTCTGCAGGGCCAGTTGCAGTACTTCTGTATGTGCTGATTTTAGTATCTCTGAGTCAGGGGTGAGAGGACTTGAACCCTTCCCTTGAGGATACTGAGGGATGGCTGTATATGTAAATTTAAATTTTTTTTTTAAAACTCAAACTGCCAGACTTTGTGACATACATATTGATCGAAGGGACACAATATCTTTTATATAAATCACAAATACCACCTCATTTCTCAAATGTGTTTGTCACAAATACATAAGAATTTAACATGATGATTAATAATGGTCCACGTTCAAAAGCAGATATTCCAGCTCAAAAAGTTATGTTCCTGAGACTCAGAGGAGGAAAAGCAGAATTCAGAAAAAATCTGAATCACACCAGAAGAGAGCCTTATCATGTAGTTCCAAGGTTAATGATTTTAAGTACTTTCCAAGTCAGAGGAACTGGAAATTGGTATCAGAAACCCAATCTATAGATGCATAGTTCATCATTATGCCTGAGTAGAAAACATGTATATTGCTCATTCCTTAATGGGTTCAGGCATTGCCAACAAATCTTTTTGTCATCTTCAATAAATCCTAAGTTTAAAATGAAAAAAATTATACTTGCCATGTATTGCTGTACAAGGTTCTGTGAGCTAGGCTGCCCATCCCCAACTATTACAGATGAAAGTGAAAAAAACTAGTAACCAATGCCCCTTGAGAAGACCATCTTAAGGAAGCTTAATTTTGTTTTGATGAGTCACAAATGACAAAATTAAGATTAGTGTTTCTCATATTTGGTAAATACCCAAGGATCTTGGAAAGCTTTATTTATAATACCAAGTTTCAGTATTTAGCACTGGAAATTTTGAGATTATAAATATGGGATGGAGCTCTTTAATGTCATTTGTGTAGTCCCCAATTTTTGTGATAACCATGAAAACGACACACAAATTTATATTTAAAACCAAAGTCATAATGTGGAATTACTGATTGAAATATTTATTTACTAATCTGTTCAACATATTACGTTGAACTGTAAGAAATTGTCACTTTTGTAGAAATAGTTAAATACTGGCAGTTTCATACAATTCAACTTAATATTTATTGAATCACTTCTCTATTTAGGATCAGTTATAGTCACTGAAGATTCAATGCAAGCAAAATTAGTGTCTGATGTGTAAGTTAAGTAATCTTCTGCAGACTGAAGGGCTTTTAGTGTCTCTATGGCTGCTCTGAATGACTGTTTTCAATCCATAAATCCACTGGTTCTCCCATACATTCATTCTACAAATTTTGTTTTGGCACTTAATATAGGCCAAATATTGAGAATACATTCATTATCAAAAGAAACATAATCACTATCTTCATAAAGCTTAAACCTCAAACAAAAAATTCACACCATTATAAGTATATACATTGTAATAAGTGCATTAAAGAATAGGTACAAGAGGCTTTGAAAGAGTAGATCAGAAAGATCTGAGATTCTATATTTTGTGAAGACTGCAGTGGAGAAAGCTACAATACCTAATACCCAATGTAACTTAGATGAAGTGTTATATAGGGCTTGTCTTCTTTAATCATCATGTCAAAGAAGATACCATTTGCCTCTCCATTTTACTGGTCAGAAACTGAATCATAGTGGTTAAGTCACTTGCTCGAGAACACAAAGCTAATAAATGGTGGTATCAGAATTTGGACTGCTGCAGTCTCCTTCCAGTACCCAGCTCATCAGCCTTTGCTTATGTTACCTCATGTAGCTCAACCCTGAGTTATTCTGCCTGACCTAGAACTCCAGGGCTAATATACATAGCCCTAGGGCACAACTCTCCTAAAACCTATTCCCTGGATTTTTCAAATAAGCCTTTCTCATTATGAATTGAGATTGAACTGGGGAAAGCAGGACAGGAGAATGCTAACAATAGGTAGCATGGTCAGTCAGCCAAGAATCAATTGAGGCTAAGGTGTTTCAAGTAGCCATCATCTCCACTCACATAATCCTGTGAACTGTCATTTGAAGTTCCCATTCATTTAGGACTAATCCCTGAGATTCAACGCTTATGAATTGGAGCAACCTTTACACAAGCCCTAAATGCATGCTCCAAAGAGCTAAAGCTGACAAACAGCTATAAAACAGGAGCATCAGAGTCTCATAATTCCTGTTTGGGAACACTCAAAATGAAAAAAAAAAAAGGCAAATCCAAATATTAGCAGACAAGTTTAAAATTTAAAAATTAAGTAAAACACACAATGGTAAATCCTTAAGCAGACCTAACATAATTTGAACAGGTGAAACACATCTCAGTCTACTTCACAGGAATTCTTCTCAAGCTATTAATTTCATGGCAAGTGACCCTCATTTACCTTTCCTCTTTGTTCCACCTAATAAAAGGTGATATTGTGAATGCTACTGAATGCACTTAATATGAGATGAAAAATAACATTTATATATTATATATAGAAGACAAAATTTCCTTTACTGCCAAATTTCCTCATTTTGAATATCTACCTCTTCCATGTGGCTAAGGAAGAGAAGTATAATCTTGACCATTTTCCCCAGGCCTCATTTGTAGAAATTATTTACACTCTGCACATAAATCATAAGTATTTTTTGTGGATGCCCTTATTTATATGTAGCTTCCAGGGTTATTTTGAAATTTATCACATTCATCAGAGTATAGTGACATGGACAATTGTACTATAACAAGAGAAAAGTTTTTACTAACATGTAGTCAATGAGGTTATGTATGCATGACATAGGTTTCTTTGGTTGCAAGTAACAGAAACTAACTAGGTATTTTAATTAAAAAAAATATGTTCAAAAGAGATAGAGGAGCTCATACAATCAGGAGAAGGTGAAAAACCTGGCTTGAAACTGACAAGAAACAAGCAACTACAAATTTTACCAGACTTTCCAAGTCACCATGGCTGCTACTAGGATCAAATGCCAACCATTTGTTCTGTTTTGAATTACTTTGCTCAATATTCAAATCCTTCCACCCCCAAAGGAATCTTACTGAATGATGTTTGATCATAGGCCTCTATGTTTTTCCTGGAGAGAAAAGAATCTAGTGAAGTTCTAATAAAAGATGCATCCAAAAACCCCTTCTGCTTCTGAGGTAGGAACACTTAATTTATTGCATTAAAAAGACTGCACATCAATGGTAAATTTTTCCTCCGAAGGAAATCAGGATGCAGTTACAAGAATGAATGACTTCAGGTTAGCAGAAGGCAAAAAAACTAAATATTTTTTTTCTCACTAAACTGTATATATACATCTCCTATGACCCAACAATACCACTCCTAGATAGTTACCAAAAAAGGAATGCATACATCAGTTCCCAACAGATATGTACGAGAGCATTCAGAACAATATTTTTGGAAGTAGGCAAAACTGGTAATTACCCAAGTGCCCACCACAGGTAATAACAGATGAATCTCACAAATGTTAAGCAAAAGAAGCTACTTACTAAAGAATACATAATGCATGATTCTGTCATCAAATTTAAAATTGGGCAAAACTAAGCTATGATGTAGAAGTCAACATATGAGTGACTCTTTGGAAGGTAAGAATTATCACAGGGCAGGAAAAAATTCCTAGGGTGCTGTTGATGACCTGTTTCATGATCTGGGTGCTGCTAAATGTCTGTTCCATTAGTAAAAATTTATCCACCTCTGTACCCTTATGATTTGAGCACATTCCTCTTTGTGTATATGTGTATGTGAGAAAGACTATATCTGCATACAAAATTTTGTAAAGGGAATATGGTGGTATAAATTATAGAACAAAATTTAAAAGAATTAAAGGAATCTGGATAGCCCCTGTAATGCAGAATTGGCCAAAAAATTGAAGCAGCACAATATTCTTATTAATTTTCATATAATATTAAATATGAATCATATACAGGGTATTGTGTTTATATGCATGTTCTCTGGAGTTAGCCAAACCAGGGTTCAAATCCCAGCACTACCATTCACTAATTATTTAACCTCTAGTAAATTAATTTCTATAAGCTCTCAGTTCTTTATCGGTAAAATGTGGATACTAACACCTACATTATAAGACTGTAGATATTATACAAAAAATAATATACATAAATGGCTTGGCATAAGTTTTGATGCACAGCAGCAATTACTGCTAATGTCGAAGTGCTTTGACATGCTTTGACATGTATTATCTGAAACTTACTGTACTCCTCAGAGGTGGTCATACTAGGCGAGATGTTGTACAGTGTTCTCCACAATGTGGGACAAATACCTGCTGGTAGCACACAAATTGATTTTAGATGGCATACCGGCATGGCCTTAAATAAGACTGAATTGCATAGTGAGAAAATTGTCATCTTGATTACATTAAGCATTTGATTACATTAAGAAAACTTCTCAGTTTGGTGCCAGTATGTCTTCAATCTCTTTGTAGGGCTTGCTAAGCTCCCTTTTTAACAGAGAAAGAGCAAACCTCAGGCTAGAATTTGATGACATTTATTTAGTTTTGGTTTTATGCTGTGCATATGTTTTAAGAACACCTACCATTTATGGCAAATGTTACTGATTATTCATTTGCAATAACTACATGTAATTTACTTATATACATTTATGTTAAAAGGGAACCAATTAAAATATATTTAGGATATAATAGAACATTTGGAAAACATTTGTAAAAAATAGAACACTTGAAAAAAATGATAATTTGTGATACCATTTGACTGAAATTTGAAAACCATTGATATATTAGAGAGCGTGGTGCAGAGGAAAAACAACTGTATAAAACTTGATCTAAAACTTATATTCTAGATACTAACCCAGAACTTACTGTGAGGTCTCTCCAGATAGGCTCTTTGGCTTTGGGCAAGATATGTGACCTCTTTGAGTCTCAACTTCTTTACTGATCCAATGTGGATAATTGTGTCTGAGCTATTTATCTCATAGGGATAAGAACCAAAGGAGGTTTAATGAATGTATGCCCTAGAAATAAAACTTCTTACAAATCTAAATCATTACTATTGCTCATAATTAGCTCCATTTTTAAGAATAAAGGGATTACAGATGTTAAGTGATTTGTCTAAAAGTCTCGTTAATATGCATGAAAGTGGCCTCCCAAATGCCTTAGTATAATATTCTTTTGTTCATGCCACACCTGTTCCCAAATGAAGTAGTTTCCAGAGTTTATTCAGTTTATGTTCATGGAAAATGCAGAGAAGAAAGCAGGACAAGTGAGATCCTACAATGTCAAGCGTAATGAGGTATGGCCAAACAGACATTCCTACTTAGAGCACTCCTAGGAAGGAAGTAATAAGGAGCAGAAGCAGCTCTTTACATACCCTTAAAGAGGAAGACTTTTCACTCAAGTTGCACTGGACTTAGAGGCCATGTCAATGAGATGCCACCTTTAGGTAGGGGCAGTGGTCATTTTCTACAATCAAGGCCTTAAGAGAAAACCACATGGAAGTAAAAATTACCCTGGAAAATCACTTATATCACTCATGAATTAATAATATACATATTTTCTGTGCATACTCTTATAAAGTAATTAATCACACTAAAAATTGAGAAGGCCTAAGCTAGCATAAGAAAAGAAATCATAAGAAAATCTATTTGTAGACACTGGAAAAGGCAAACACTTTTGACTTTAATATATTGATAAAATTCTTAGTAGAAAACAAATGAGGGACAAATTGAGTACTGTGAAATATTCCTATTCACTTCCTTCTATTTTTAATATTAAGTTTCTAAAATTTAACACATTCAATTTGTTTAGGATTGATGATTTTATCTTGGAGAGAGAATCAGTTCTTAAAGACAATGTGAAATCAACTTGATTTATGGTGGAGGTCCTATGATAATGTAATCATATTGTTGAATTATAAAGACACCTTGGGCAGAATATATTATATCTTCTATCTATAGGTCACATATTACCTAGAAGTCTCTCCAGATGACTGATTTTTCTCTTGGAAATGCAAATTCTAAGAAACCACAGTTGCTATAAATAGAACAGATTATTTTACAACCAGAAATACCCCCAATGTATAAATCAGACAACTTTGTATTCCAGACCCACTGGGGAGATGTGTAAATACATGGGATATGCATGGAATTACATTGAGAAATCTAAATCAAAAATCTAAATATCTTCTGAATTCTGAAATATGTTTAGATCCAAAGATTTCATATGAGGAATTGTGGACCCATGCTATTTAGTCAATTATATAACTGTGTATTATAAAGTAGTATAGTAGAAGTGAAATTACTACTTATGTAGAGCAAAGTGGTCAAATATCAGCATTTTCATATCTAGTTGTTCTTCATTCCTCATACTTTCAATCATTTATGGAAAGGATATTAGAATGTGCCTGGTCCTGTCTCAGCTTCAACTGAAGCTCCAATGAAGAGTATAGGTCAACTCTCCATACCTTTAAAACAAACCAAATTTAAAAAGGGAATACAAGTGAACCTAATTCCAGGGTTCCTGGGTGCCTGATCCAGATCAAAGATGTTAACAGAAATCAAAGAACAGAGAAGGGAGGGCTAGTGAAAAGACTGATTTGGAAGAGTCTTTATAGTCTTATAAAATCCTACTTCTGATTCCAAGCATAGCAAGAGGGGATGGGACTTTAAATCCCCTCCCTAGAACCGTTTATAGAATATGTTCACTGAAATTGTGAGACACACAGGACTGGTACTTGACTCAAGCCGGAGGAATCTAATGAGACAATGGATGGGGTTTGCTGCTGCCTGTGAGAGATGGGCTCTATCTCCTTAGATGATGAATCAAGGAGAGTGCTATTACAGAAAATCAGCTTGCACTTCAGAGTTCGATAGACCATGAGATCCAAAAGTCCTTCCAGCAGACCAGTGGATGCCACACCAAGGAGAGAGAGTAGTTAAGTAGCCATCTGGGATTCTTCCCTATAGGAACCAAAGACCTCAGGAGAACGAGGCCACAGTTATAGCAGCAGATGTTCAAGGGCTAAAGAAGTCATCTGCTAGGGAACCTCGCTCAATATAGATGCCTCCTTCCTGGAAGGGAGAGACCAGGAGTAAATCTAGGAAAAGGTCAGGCTAGTGCTCTATTTTCCAGGGCCCAGTGCAGGAGACAGCTTGTTACTAAACCATACCAAATGAAAGTTTATTTTGTCCCAGCCGCTGATCAAACCTTCCTCCACCTTGTTGAAGTCAAAATAGCAGTGGTTAGGGGAAGGGAGAAGGAAAAGTCAACCTTATTTTCCATCCCTCCCACACCCACTTTTCCTATAATTTTCAGTCTAAAACAGAGCCCCACAAGTAAAAGTGGAATAATAGAAGGAAGAACAATTTAATGCCTGCAAATTCAGAGTTTAATTACAGGTAGAAAACATTCTGAGTTGAGATTATATACAATGTAGAGGGACTATGGTCTGAGAAGAAAACTCATAATTTATTGGTGTTTTCATACAGAGGAGATGAAAATGAGTGTACTGGAAAATATTTTTGAGGTCAGTGGAAGGCAGAAACAATTGTGTTTTGATTACATCATGAGTTGTGCTTATGAGGCATATTGGTTTATTAAAAAAGAAATAAAATGAATAACAATAAGCCTACCATGATCTAATCATATAAATTATGTAGATAAAATTTGATATTTTTACCCAAATAATATTTTCTTGTGCAGAAAGAACCAGGGCACACAGTAGAATTTCCACAAATGGAAGAGCCACTACCAAAATGCTGCGTTAAAATTATAAAAAAAAAAATCGTGATTGTTAGCAGTGGAAATGCTGGCAGTTAGAAATCACAGACTCAATTCCATAACTATCTTCAATATGAAGTTATGAAAGATGGGTCATGAATCAAATAGATGACTTTCACAAAATTTAGTAAGGCTTTATATAATAAGATAAACCAACGTAATTCAGAGTGAAAACTTCATTTCCTGTTAACCTATAAACTGCAGTGAGAAACATAACCACATATTTCAAGCCCACAGCTTGAGTGACTTGGAGCATTTTTTAAATTTGTGCTCAGAGCCACTGTGTTTATGTATATGCAATCTGCTCAAATAATGTTTCACATTCATTAATTCATTCTACAAATATTCTGAATACCTACTTACATTTCAGATATTCTTCTTGTGCATAGTAGGCAAACATTTCTACAAAATGGTAGAAAGTCTAAAAGTGTTTCAAGGAATAATGTATAGTCCCTTGGGGGAGTGAGGGAAGGTAAAAGATTGCTCATTATTTTTGTGAACAATTAGAAATTTGGTCACGGCTAACACTATCAATGCTCTTAAACGACAATAAAAAAATAGTGGTACTGATAAAAATTTGTTTGTATAGCATTAAAGGAATAATTTCAAATGTATTTTTGGGATTTTTTGAAATAAGGTGGCTCTATTTTAAAGCAAAAGTTCAAAAGAAATACTGTCATTCATTCTATGTGATGTCACAAAAATCTTACTAAATGTAGGCCTTTATCTCACTGCAGTTCAACTAGGCTATTATGCTAATCCTTATTCCAACTTTTCCAAGTATTTGAGTTAGTTTCGTCTTTTTTTTCTTACATCATCTAAACATATGACTATGATCAGCACAAGTCTCCTGGGCCATTTCAATGACAGAGTCAGAAGATAAATAAAAAACTGGAAGACCAAATAAGGATCACTGAAGCTGTCTCACAGGAGGCGTACTTTAATAAAAGCTTGCCTGAGGTACATGGGAGGTTAATTTTGGGTTTGAAAATACTACTTCAGAAAAGCAACATTGTTTACTTGGAAGACAAATTGAAGGAAAAGAACAATGGGTTAGGTGTAGAGCAAAACATTCTACAAGAAAAATAAGCATGAAGTGAAAAATAAAAGTATTCCATGTGGAAAAACATATTTCCCCAATGTGTTATGAAAAGTAACAAATACTACCCAATCATGCTGAGGAAGAAGCGTTTCTTCATAGTGATTTTCTGCAGATGTCAGCTGCGGCAGGCCACTAATTTATGTTCAGAGAAATAAATAAGAATGGAGGAATTTATTTGAAGAATTTTTAGGTTTGATGTTTATGCTTTCTTGGAAGGATCCCTGTTTTGTATGCATAAAGAATACTTGCAAACACATAGAGTAATCCTGTTTGTAATATAAAGGCAGTAATGATCTGCAAAAGGTGAATGCATTACTATGGTAATAACAAAACCAATAAACCTGGGCCGCTCTTATCTTTCCTCCCGCTCTGACCCCCACCCCCCCAACACACGCACACATAGTAGCTGTTTGCTTTCCTAGTTCTGTTAATGGTATCGCTATTCTCCTGGATTTCAAAGTTGAAAACAGCTGTTAAGATCACAGGTTTGGAATTAGACAACTACCTAGGGGCCCAGCTCTATCAACAGCTGTTTAACCTGAGCAAACTACTTAACCTCCCTCACCTTCAAGTTCTCTATACCACAGGGATAATGTCTTCCTCATGCAGTTTTTGTGAAGATCACACTAATACACATGACCTGACTATAGTAGGCATTCACTGTGTGTGGTGGTGTAATTATCATTGTTCTCATTATCTGCCCTCATTTATTCTTACCTCTCTTTCTTTATCTTCATTCTATTACTGAGCCCATTAATCCTCACTTCCTAATAGCTCTAACTCCATTCCTTTCGTTCTACTCCTGAGTGTTCTACCTTTTTTGGTCACAGACCCATGTTCTACTTTCCTCATAAACAAGAACAAAGTTCCTTTTGTACACCTCATTTCTGCTATAAGTACAGCCTGTCCCTTCCCTCCCCCTGCCAAGCCCACAACAATGTGACACCCTGGCTGCATGAAATAATAGTCAAATAGACTATTCACCACAAAATATTTTCAGTTGGAGAAGCCTAAGCTATCTCCTAAGCAATG
Source organism: Eulemur rufifrons (assembly GCF_041146395.1). Classification (NCBI taxonomy): domain Eukaryota; kingdom Metazoa; phylum Chordata; class Mammalia; order Primates; family Lemuridae; genus Eulemur; species Eulemur rufifrons. The sequence continues at coordinate 64,636,449 of NC_090998.1, read as the reverse complement.
TCTTACTCATTCTGAACAAGATTACTCTCTCCCTGACCTAAGGCATTTAACTTCTGTCAGTGCCTCTCCTCGGGTTCATCAGACTTTCCTCCATAAAAGCCTTGGTGCTCATCGTAAAGAAGGAAACTGGAGCAAAAGAACAGATTTTCTCTTTTGCCATACAGTCCCAACATGTCTGCTTTCAGTACTTCCTTTGACTCCTTACCACAAGCTCCTTGGAGTACAAGTTGTTTTGCTAAGCTTTGTTTCTTTTACTTCCATTTTTCCTCCTCCTTCCACCTTCTCTCTCTCTTTCCTTCTCTTTCCTCTTGTTTTATTAGACCTCAGTGGGTGGATTATGTTCTTTCATATGATCCTAAGTCTATTTGGGTACATCCAAGTGGCTTTGGCTTCAGCAATTCTGTCAGTCACCCGGCATCTCCTGTTCTAGATGAGTGGCATAAAAACAGAGCAAGGTACAAAGCATTCAGCCTATTTGGGTAAGGGATTTTTAACTGTTTTGCTTGACCACCTTAGAATGACTAAACTCATTCTAAGGGGAAGAAAGTACACGGTCTGTTTATTGCCAGTCCTCATATTGCTTCTCCTGGAATAATACGAAAATATTCCAGCTCACCTCTGATGAATATTTGAACATTTAAAGAAAGTACTCCATGCCCTCAAGAAAAAGGAAACTTGTTTTTGGTTACTACTAGTCCAGCCTCTGGACTTACTGGTTCATCAAGAGCTACAATAAGAAAGAATTTGCAGATAGGACTCCACATGGAGGAATAAAAGGGGTCTTGGGGAAATATTAGAGGTACACCTAGCAGGTACACCTAGGGGGAATTCCAGATAGGCTGGAGAATAGGAAGGAATTCTAGAGGAGTTGTCTGGAGACAGGGAATGCGTGTGTATGTACTTGTGCTTGGAATGAAGGAGAGGACCTTGGGCCTAAAAGTGAAAGAGTTGCCCAAGAGAAGGTCCACCACGAGGAATACTGTTTCCTGCTAGAAGCCATAATGCATCAGAATCCTCAGTGGCTGAAAATTCAGCTTTACTTGAGTGAGACTCTGCCATCAGTTATATTCAGACCCTCTGGTCTTCATGAAGGAAAGAAACTGGCCCCTTCCTCACAGGTCTTTCTGTGACTTCCCAATAGGGGAAAAGGTGAGCCACGTCATGAAACCTTGTTCTGACCCTATCTTGTTTCACTCCTTGTGCAGAAAACCTGCCTACATCACCTCCAGAGTGCCTGTAAGGCCCAATGTGGCCACTGGCAATTAACAAGATATTGGGGAAGAATTCTTATATCTTTATCTTAGCTGAACTGAACAAACGCATCTTATTACACACAGGGAAAATGGATATCTGAGATGTGACACTCCTACAACCTCTATCCAAACAGTCCTTGACTGCTTGCTGCAGCTCTTCCCCCAAGTCAATGTGGGTTGGAGCACTGCAAGGTCATTCAAACTTCTACCTGAGGCTACGTAAAAGATTAGCAGCTCTGGAAAAGTTGCAAGATAATAGAAATCTTTATTCTCTAATAATTCATCAATAATTTTTGATGGTATTGTTGATACAGAATATCAATAATTCATTCCATGTTTATCTATTTTTATTTTCCCAACCACCAACTTCCCTCAGAAAATACTTCAGTGAGAAGGAGGGAGGGAGGTGGAGTACTGATTTTTATTTATCAGAGACTGCACATTATTTCAACAACTTGTTTTTCTCTTTCTTTCCCCATTCCCTACCCTTCTCGGCAGATTGTGGGCAAACCTAGCCAAATCCCCCATCATAAAACGATTCTCAACACCTCCCACACCACCATCCTATCAATCCAGACCAATCCCAGATAAGCTCTGTTTTGGAAACTGCTTTTCTGTGAAGTTTGCCCCAGTGTGTATAGTCACACATCTAGACACAGAACTGCTTTCCATTAAGGTCCTCTTTTTGGTTTGGAGCATTAATTCAGAGCAAAACATGCTACTGTGACAAGTATTCAGAATTCAGTAAGCTGAGGGAGTTGAGATCAAATGACACTGGTAACTTCATATGAATCAAAAAAGGCTTCCCTCTGCAGGCATTTCGATTTTCCATTTCCTGTATGTCAGGCAGCCCAAATGATCAGAAAAAATGCACTATCTATCACAAAATGTCACTCCAGAGTATGATTGTGCTGTATTTAAAACATTGACTAGAGTCTACAGAGAATTTTATTGTTCCTGCTTGCCACACTGTACTCTCTCATACGCCATTTCTTCCATCATCTATCTCTGAGTCAAGGGCAAGCCTAGGCGACCAATGGGACCACTAGATTCTGCAAACACCTGAGTGCCTATAACAGTATTTTACCACCATACTTTTCTGCATTCTACCCAGCCTCTCTCTCTCCTTAATGATGCTTCTCCCTGTCTGGGATGGTTCCTAGGAGACCAACATTCTGAAATATCTCCCATCTCAAAAGAAAACATAATCCAACAAGGTTCATGTACTCCTTCAGCTAGCATTCAGTATATTTGCTCCTCTTTTAGCAAAAAATATTTAAAATGTTTCTGTCATCTCTTCTACTTCTTTCATCTCACTTGAATCTAATTGGGCTTTTATCCTTGCCATTTCACTGAAACAACAGTTGACAGATGTGGCAATTATCTCCATTGCTGCTAAATCCTATGGTTGCTTTTTTGGTCATCTTGTTTTAGCACAGCACTTGACACAGTTGAGCATACTCTCCTCATAATAGTTTCTTCCTGTAGTCTCCATGGTACCACTCCCTCTTGGTGTAAGTCTTATTTCATCGGAGAGTCCTTAATCTGCTCTCCTGGACTCTTCTTATTTTCTTAAACTCCAAAATTTTCAGGCTCTTACTCTTGTCTCATAATGTTATATCATCAATAGCCTACTAACTCCTAAGTTTATTTCTATAGCCCCGTATCCCTCTCCCCACAATTTTACTGTTTACTATTTTAAGCCCCTTCCTTATGTAACCTGTCATGTGACTTTATGGAAGTTATTTCACTATCCTAAGCCGTTTATTCACCTAGTGTTGAAAATCATATCTACATTTTAGGGTTGTCTCAAAGTTGAACTATAATACCTTAGTGAACATATTTTAAAGTGCTAAAAATATGAGGAATTAAAAATTAGAAAACAGCCTTAATGCTACCTCTAAAACATTCCCAATTATTGAACTTTTAATTGGCTTGAATGTAATGCTACTTTTCAAAATACATTCCACTATTCAATGTAAAATAAATCTACCTTGTAAGAATATGTGTTTCCTAGGTCTTACTAAAAGAATATTTGATGTAAAATTTCTAAAATGTGTCTGGTAAACATCTTTTTTTTTTTTTCCTAGATTGAGGTCCTTCAGGAGAAACGAACCTGTTGTTTCCCAAAAAGAAAACTGATGAAATAGCACCAAGCCAACTCCATAAAACATAAAATTTGCTTTCTGATTAGTCCTTGTTGACAAATGTTTCTAGAGAAAAGCATAACTGAAAGAATTGATCGATCAGAAAAGCAAGAAAATTGATAGTTGAATTTGAAAAGTATAAAAACTTTGTTAAACAGTTATTGTTATGTCACAAAGACAAGGGCACAGTGGATGCTTTGAGGTGTTCTTGCTCTATAAGTTTAATTACACAAAGTTGCTCTGAAGGACAGAAGGGGAACAGCAGGGATAAGGCTGACTGATGGGATTCAAGCATACTGCACAAACCAAATACTATTTTTGCAACCCTAATGATTTTTAAAAACTATTTGCTGGGTAATTATGATTAACCCAAAAGAAAATCTGGCAACCAATGCTTTTAAATCTATTTATGGATGATTAGGGCATTGACAAAGTGAGATAACAGCTCCCTTAACAGGGGCAGCATTTAAGCATGAAATTACCTTTTTGAATGCCTGAAGAAAAACATTTGAAGATTTAAAAAACCCTGTGGTGATTATTAAAGCCTCTGAAAGGTATTCTCTAATAATCAAACAAAAGTTCTTTTGTTCCACTCAACTCGAACCTTTCAATCCAGATAGATCTACCCACGTTGTCACATCTTGAATCTCATCTTCATTATGAGCTCCTGGAATCGCACACTGATTTTCCCCTGAGCATAACTTTCTTTTCTCTTTAGCAGTCTTTCAGTAGGACAGAATCTGTTCTTCATCCTCAGTGTATCACTGAATAGCCTATATGTCATGAAATCTTTCTTCCTTTCATTTTCATTCTACAGTGGCAGCTACTTACACAACTTTCTTCTCAAGTCCCATTTTCCATTTATGTCACCACCTCTTACATGTAGGCATTTTCTATACTGCATACCTTAATTTTCTCTTTTGTCTCCTTTTTATAATAAGAGTAACATGCATAAAGTGTCACTTTAGTCTGTTTGGGGTGTTATGACAAAATATCAAACTATATTAAACAACAGAAATGTATTTGGCTTATAAACAACAGAAATGTGTCTCTTACAGTTCTGGAGGCTGGAAAGTCTAAGATCAGAGCTCTGGAAGGTTCAGTGTCTGGTGAAGGTCAACTTTCTGATTCATAGACAGGAGCTTTCTGCTCTATCCTCGCATGGTAGAAGGGGAAAGTTAGCTCCCTGGGCTGTGTTTTATAAGGGCACTAATCCCAATCACCCCTTAAAGGCCCTTACTTCTCAATACCATCACCTTAGAGGTTTAGGGTTTCAACATATGAGTTTTGGGGAACACAAACATTCAAACCACAGCAAGTGTTCCATTCTCAAAGAATTTAAAAAAAAAATTCCTAGATAAAACCAAAATTAGATGTTATTATTTACTGGCATTCAAGAAGATTTTAATATGCTGTTATGCATTGAATTGTTTCCATCCAAAATTTATTTGTTGATGTCCTAACATTCGGGACCTTAGAATATTACCTTATTTGGAAATATGGTCATTGCAGATGTAATTAGTAAAGTTAGGATAAGGTCATCCTGGAATACAGAGTGCCCCTAATCCAATATGACAAGTATCCTTATAAAAAGGGGAAATTTGTATACAGACACACACTGAGAGGACACAATGTGAACATTGGAGTTATGCTAACTTGAGCAAGGAGTTAGCAGAACCTAAGAAAGAGGCCTGGAACAAATTCTTCCCTAGCACTGTCAGAGGGATAATGACCCTGTTGACATCTTAATTTGAGACTTTTGGCCTCTAAAACTATGAAACTAATTTCCTGTTATAAGCCTCTCAGCTTGTGGTACTTTGTTACAACATCCCTAATGAAGAAACACATATGCATATTAGTCTTTATGAAAGAAGTACAGTACAGAACTTCCCAAGCTTAGGACCTACTGCTCCCCCTCACATAAGCTACCTTATTCATATCTTCAAGAAATGGGTTAAGCAGAATTCTAAGTTGAACATGTAGATCTCTTTTCCAAGATTCCTATCAAATGTTTGCTTGATGGTATATTTAATTCCTTGTGATTTGATTCTTGGGTGATATTTAACAAAAACCCATGATCCTAAAATCAAGACTAAGGAGTGGGTAAGAGAGAAGCATTTGTCTAAAACTCTCTCAATATTGAGTACAGGCATACTCATTGTATCATGCCTCACTTTACGGCACTTCACAGATGTTATGTTTTTCACAAATTGAAGGTTTGTGGCAACCCTGCTTCAAGTCTGTAGATGTCATTTTTCCAACAGCATGTGCTCACTTCATGTCACTGTGTTACATTTTGGTAATTCTCACAATATTTCAAACTTTTTCTTACTACATTTGTCATGGTGATCTGTGATCAGAGATCTTTGATGTTATCATTGTAATTGGGGGATGCCATGAACCTCAGCCATATAAGATGGTGAACTTGATACACATTCTGTGTGTTTGGACTGTTTCCTAACCAGCTGTTTCTCATCTCTCACCCTCTCCCATGGATATCCTTATTCCCTGAGTCACAATGATGTTGTAATTAGTCCAACTAATGACCCTATAATGGCTTCTAAGTGTTCAAGTGAAAGGAAAACTCACATGTCCCTCACTTTAAATCAAAAGTTAGAAATAATTAAGGTTAGTGAGGGAATGCATGCCAAAAGCTAGGTGTCTTGTTGCAACCAGGTAGCTAAGCTGTAAATGCAAAGGAAAAATTCTTGAAGGAAATTAAAAATGCTATTCCAGTGAACACACAAATAATATGAAAACAAAATGGCCTTATTGATGGTACAGAGCCAGTTTTAGTGGTCTGGATAGAAGATCAAGCCAGACACAAAATTCTCTTAAGCCAAAGCCTAGTCCAGAGTAGAGTTTTAACTCTCTCCAATTCTAAGGAAGCTGCAAAAGAAAAGTCTGAAGCTGGCTCACGAGGTTGAAGGAAAGAAGCCATCTTGATAACATGAAAGTGCAAGATAAAGCAGCAGGTGCTGATGTAGATGCCACAGCAAATTATCAAGATAATTGATTAATGTGGCTACATTAAACAGATTTTCAACGTAGGCAAAATCGCCTTCTATTGAAAGAAGATGCCACTTAGGACTTTCATAGCTAGAGAGGAGGACAGGCTGAAATTTTATAAGGCCATAACTCCAGTAGATAGTGATTTTACTGATGGATCTGGATAAAGTAAATTGAAAACCTTCTTGAAAAGATTCATCATTCTAAATGCCATTAAGAACATTAGTGATTCATGGGAGGAGGTAAAAATATCATCAAGAGAAGTTGGTAGAAGTGGATTCCAACCCTCGTGGATGACTTTGAAGGGTTCAAGACTTCAGGGGAGAAAGTCACTGCAACTGTGGTAGAAATAGCAAGTGAACTAGAAGTGGAGCCTGAAGATGTGACTGAATTACTGCAACCTGATGATAAAACTTCAATGAATGAAGAGTTGCTTCTTACGGATGATCAAAGAAAGTGGTTTCTTGAGATGGAATCTACTCCTGGGGAAGACACTGTCAACATTGTGGAAATGATAACAAAGGATCCAGCAGTCGCAAGGTTTGAGAGGACTGAATCCAACATTGAAAGAAGTTCTGCCATAGGTAAAATACTATCAAACAGCATCACATGCTACAGAGAAATCTTTTGTGAAAGAAAGAGTCAATTGATGTGGCAAACTTCATTTTTGTCTTATTTTAAGAAATTGCCACAACAACCCCAACCTTCAGGAGTCACCATCCTGATCAGTCAGCAGCCATCAACATCGAGGCAAGAGCCTTGGCCAGAAAAAATAGTATAATTCACTAAATACTTGGACAATTGTTAGAAATATATTAGCAATAAAGTACTTTTTAACTTAGGTATATATATTGTTTTTTAGACATAAGGCTATTGTACACTTAATAAACTACAGTATAGTGTAAACATAACTTTTATATGCACTGAAAAACCAAAAACTTTGTATGACTCACTTTATTGCAATATTCGCTTTATTGCAATGGTCTGGAAGTAAACCTGCAATATCTGAGGTATGCCTGCACAAGTCATCCTTCTACCTTTAATAAAAGCAATGCACTTTTCATATTCAATATCTTTAAAATATAAAAGTCTAAAGTCCCACATGATTTTTCATAACATTCTCAGAAAAAGAAATCATGATTTATTTGAGCAAAATTTCCCACCATCATTTCCCACTGATTCCTTGGTGCATGTAACTTATTAGGAGAGAAAATGGAGATATGACTCTTGGCTTTTTCACAAAGGGGAAATTTGATTAGCTTTACCACTGCTTGGCTAAAATGAACTTTAGAGCAAGGGTGAAAAAAATTCCCTGATGTGCATTTAGTGTGACTTTTCTTCTTTATCATCAAACATGAAGCCTGCACTGATAGATTACTCAGAATTTATACTGTCCTTAGTGTTTAATGGAATCCAATCTAGGTATAACCAGTAATAATCATTTTAAGTGATTATCGAATAGACATTGATTATGTAACACTAATGTATTCTTGAGCAAGCAGTGTTTGGGATGCTTGTAACTTACAATGCCTTGATAGTTAATTATCCATGAGACTAATTCTCAAGGGCTCAAGAGCCTTCTTATACATCCTCCTATATCCTGTAGTCCCACTACATAGAAGGCATCCTATAATATTTTTTCAAAGCTTGTTCCAAGGTCTTGGATATTTTACTTCGAGAATTTCACATTTTTTATTTAGGAAGAATAATGCTTAGTGGCAACGTGAAAGAATTTTAAAAGTATTTAAAGTAAGCTGCAGCATAGTCTTGCAGAAAGATGAATGGAAATATGTGGGTGCCAATCCTGAACTGGAGCAGAGTTTGAACATCTCACTTAACCTCTGAGCCATTAGTTTTCTTATTTGTAGAAAGAGACAACTGGACAAGATAATTTCCAGCTGTAAAATATCAAGGATTGAGCCCAGATGGAGCCTGCGGTTAAGTGTGAGACATGTCTGAACATAACTAACAAAGAGATCATGCAGGCCTATCAGGCGTATGTTACATGAGCTAATTAAAACAGGTGAGACAGGGTCTTTATGGAGAATGTTTGAACACAGGACATTAGGGCAAAGTCAGATGGTGAACAGTGTGCTGTCTATTCTCAGCTCCGTCAAATGAACTGGTTTTCAGTGTTCCATGAGAGACAGCACACAGAACTTAAAAGTAATGTCTTCAGGAGGTATTGCAGTATTGCCTTCAAACTAAGAAGCCATTCTTTATCACATATACCATCAATAACAACTTTTCACAGAAAATGACATAAAAGGATATGCTACATAAAATTTACATGTTAATGTATAATAATATAGATCCTGATTTTAGGAGCCACAATATACGAAGAAAATTTGTGACTCAGATTGAAATAAGGTATTTGAGATATGAGGTACAGGATGTGTCATATTATTACCTAAATTTATGTCAAGTATTTATCATCTCACCTGTCCCTTAAGTATAAATGCTTATAAATGCTATCTTGTTCATTGTTTTCCCTTCGCTATATTGTTCACTGTTTGTAGTGACTTGAACAGTGCTTGGTACATAAAAGACATTTGACACATATTTGTTAATTGATTAAATGATTAATAATGACAATATCTATATAGACTTGGAGAGAACATAGCCACATTTTTGCAAAGCACCTGAACAGTATTGCTTGAAGGGAACCAGTACTGTTTTGGCAGCTCAAGGTTTTCCTCTTTGGGAAGTTCATGACCTAACCAGGAAGACTGTATCCTTGAGAATGGTACCCATAGCATGCTGGTAGTGTGTGGCTTTCGTCTCAAATAGTTTCGTAGAGAGGGCAACAGCAACACTGTTTATTAGCCCATGTAAGTCACCACAGTATATATAACCACAGACCGCAGTAGTGAGCTGGAATTTCTGTAGTATGCAAGTAAATACAGCAAGCCAGTGACATTTGAGCTATGACTGTGAATGTGATTACCCTGAGGAAATCTAAGTTAAAATTCTACCATTTCATTTATTCAACAAACATTTATTTGAGTGTGCATTATATAAAACATGCTAAGTACTGAATATGCCAAATAAACAAGACATAACTTCTGCTCACCCTACTCTACCTGCCCCTTGCCAAAAGCTCACATTTTTTTCTTGAGGGAGAACAAATTATTTTTTTTAAATAAATGTAAGTAAATTAGAAGCAGCAGTTTTTGTAAACAAAAAGATGGAACTTTTACTTCTTACATCTTTTGGGAAACAAAAGGCAAAGAAAAATTGGCAATCTCGTTTCTCAAAGACAATGTAGACTCTACTAACTTCCAATAAGGTAAGCCCCAGCCCATTATCTGTAAGAAAACTGAATAGTGAAGCTGATGATCTTCAGAGAAAGCAAAGTATTGACATTACAAGTAACTACAAACAAAAAAGTATTTTTAATGAAAATATAAATTGACATTATTCTAAAAAAGAACCCACAACTGCAGAGGCAAACACTAGTCAATAAGGGAGCTGTGAGTTAAAGCATCCAGGTAATCGTCAGGAACAAGAAGGAATACACTGAAGTAATATAGCATTTCAAGGATTCTACAGGTACACAATTACTAAGAACCAACCCAATGTGTGCTAGAAAAAGCCAACGAATTTGAAAGGGCAAGGTGCCTGCAAATGATGACCATCTCAACTAATAATCAACTTATTTTGATGGAGAACATTAGATAATTGCCTCAAGGAACTACTAAATTTGAAAAGAAAAAGTGCATATTTTATTCTTGTTGCTAAAGGTCATAGAAACGGCAATGTTCTGTATTCTTTGCTTAACTGATAGGATTTAAAGGTCGTTCCAGGTTCTAAAGCATTTCTTTCCATCTGTACTGAATAAAGGAAAGAGATGTCAAAACAAATAAATCAAGATTAGCTTAAATGTTGAACAATGGTGATGTGATGGGTGAAGGAGGATATAATTGAATGAAACTCTGGGAAATTTCTGTATGATTAGAGCGTTTGTTATAGAAAGCATTTGAACAGAACAGCAATCTAAGTATCTTTACATGGGAAAACCTGAAAGAAAACAACAGTTGCATTGAAGAGTACATTAGTACACTGAAGAGAATCATCTGCTGTTTTGAATAATCTTCCCAACTCCATCATTGTCTTCTTTATATTAGATTTTACTGTTAATAGCAAATTTATTTAGAAAAGGTTAGATTTCCAATGTTATTAATCATTAATATTTCTACAGATTATAATAAAATCTCAAATAATCCCTCATTTTAGTACTTCCAAAATTGGGAAGAGGGGGAATTGAGTAGGGAAAAAAAGAAAACTATTGCTCTATCTCATAGCTTTCTTCTCTCTCAAGTAGAAACTTTTAGGGCACTTATATTATGGTGTTGTGAATATATAAAACATGTTTTTTGCATCATACAATAAGTTTTGAATGCAAATATAAAAACATTTAAACTGTATGCAGAGCCACAGAAATACAATTCTTATCTCACACGTATCAACAGACTGCACAAAACTAACTCAACTTTCCTTACTTCACATGTTGATATGTACACATTCTACCAGTACATTCTATCTTTAGCTCATTGGTGAGTAAGGATATGAAAAGGAACTATAGGCTGCCCTATCTTTATCTTTTTATTTCATCATTGTGAGTGTAAGTGCTTGGCTAATATAGAGAAGTAGCACAAATAAAGAATTTGGTATAATTCTTTGGTCCTTCATGTTTCTTATAACATCATTGCCTCATGTCTGCATTGGAAGCAAGTCTGGTTCTACAGAAAGTGAGGCCTCTTGGGGCTGTCACGCCCTGCTTATACAGTCACAAATGTAACACATTGACCTTGCATTCACTCTGAGGCTTGCAAAATCCCCCACACATTGTGTGTTCACCAAATTTCTGTGATCATGGAGTATTGCAAATCCTACATGCTAATGGGGTGACAAGGAACAGTGGTAGACATGCATATCTCTTTTGCTCACAAGCATGCTCCATTACCCCATGAGTCTTCACTTGCAAAACACAAGTTCAAAGACAAAATTATTAAGAATTTAAGAAGGCAACAACTAAGCATTAAACCAAGCTGTGGCCCTTCTGAGCATGAGACTCTGTGATTGCCTAGGTCACACACCCATGAAGCCAGCCCTTAATGGTTATGTATCTTATTTTTACTTAGGGAAAATCAGAGGCCCTGTTTATGTCCTCAGCTGACATTAGTTATACCTTGTCTTTTTTTTTTTTTTATCCTATCAAATATAACCTTACCATTTGCAGTGAACTAAATGTTTGGGTCCCCCCAAAATTATGTTGAAATTCTAACCCCTGGTGTGTTAATATTAGGCTATGGGGACTTTGGGAGGTTATGAGAGTGGATCCCTCATGAATGGGATTTGTGTCTTTACAAAAGAGACTCCCAGAGAGTCTCTCACTCCTTTCTTTCACTTAAGGATACAATGAGAAGTCAGCAACCAGAAAAAGGGCCCTCATCAGAAACTGACCATGCTAGCATCCAGATTTCAGACTTCCAGGCTCCAGAACTGGAAGAAATAAATTTCTACTGTTTATAAGCCACCCAGTCCATGATTCTTTGTTATAGAAGCCCAAACTAAGGTACCATGGTATTATGTAATACTCTAAGGGAAAAAAGGTGAAGATATAGCAATTATACCTTCAACCAAATACCATTTAATAAGATGCAATCTTGTATCATTAATATTAGCCAGTTTATAAATAGTATTCTCATTTTATTGCATAAAATTAGCTATGAGATAGGAATGAAAAACTCAATGCATAAAAAATTAGGACACCTATTCATCTAATATTTATTGAACACCTGCTGTACATCAAGAATTGTTCTAACTCTGAGGAAAAACTTTATATCACTAGCCCCACCTATTTTATAGGTCTTATTATGATAAACTAGCTCTGACATAAGAAAAATTTCAATGCATGATACATTAAGATACTTGTTTATTCATCTAATATTTATCAAATGCCTACTATGTCTCATTCACTACTCTAGGCTCTGGAAAGACCGCAGTGAACACAACTTACGTACAAGTGGTAGTTACAGGAAAAAAAAAAAAAAAAAAACTTAAAAATGCCAGATTACAGTAAGTGCTATGTGGGAAAATTAAAGCTGAGTAAAAGGATTTACCTATTGTACCCATTATAATAGGTGGATGCTATTTTAGTTTAGGCTATCCAAGAAGACTTATTTAAGCAGGCAACATCTGAACAAAGACAAAATTAAACAAAGGCAAAGCCAAGAAATATCTGGGAAAATACCAGGCAATGTTAACAGCAGATACAAAGCTTTGAAGTAGTATAATATGTTGCCATATTTAAGAATATAAAGACCAGGGTAGGTATCAGAGAGGTAACCTGCATCCCGATAAGGTATGGCATTTATTAGAGACCTTATCAAGATTAACATTCTAAGTGTTATGGAAAGCCATTGGAGGGTTTTGAACATTAGAGTGTAGGAGGATAGTGAGTCATTATTTTTGTTATTAATGCATGCTTTTACTCTGTTCACCAAAGCTCTACAATCTGGAACCAATCAATCTTACCTTCCCAGACATATCGCAACTACATTCTTCCATAAATCCTAATTCTCTAGGAAAAAATCTTGTCATCATTTCCCATTACATCTGTCACTGCTTATCAAAATCTACTGATCTTTTGAGGCCTCCCAGATTCAAATGCCACCTCCTTTAGAAAAGGAACATTTCTGAATGAAGTAATTTCTCTCCCTTCAAAATTTCTATATCTTTTTGTTCATTCCATGAGATGGTATTTCTATGTCACTCTCTAGAAGCCTTGCTATTCAAAACAACTGTCCAGTAATCAAACAAATGAAAAAGTCTGCAAAAGTGGAGAATCATTAATGATGAGATTTTCACATCATAAATATATTAAAATATGTAATTTTAAATTTATACATGGTATGTTAGTATAGGGTCATGACCTTTTCTTTGAATGAGGATCTACTGATTATAGTTCGGCATAATAGTCCCTCCTAAACCACACTTACAATGCTTTGCATATTGGTCACAATTTTAATTGTTTAACATTGAGCAATAACTTAAAGAAATCTCTATATAAATCTGAGAGTTGAATCCTTGATTTTTTTAATTATTTTTCGGCCTTTTAGTTTCCTCTAGAACCTTCCATGTACCAGCATCCTCATCATCATACATTGCAACATATTAGAAATACAGAGTCTCACCTGGATATCCACAGCTGAAAGAGTGAAACTAGACCCCTGCCTCTCACCATATACAACAATCAACTCAAAATGGACTAAAAACTTAGACTTGAAAATACAAGATTACTAAAATAAAATATAGGGGAAATGCTCCAGAGCATCAGTCAAGACAAAGAATGTATGGCTAACACGTCAAAAGCACAGGCAACAAAACTGAAAATAAACAAATGGGCTATAACTAAAAAGCTCTGCATAGCAAAGAAAACGATCAAGAGTGAAGGGACAACTTGTTGAATGGTAGAAAATATTTGCCAACCACTCATCCAACAAGGGACTAATATCCAGAATATACAAGGAATACAACCCAATAGCAAATAATAATAATTCTATTAAAAATGCACAAAGGATCTGAATAGACATTTCTCAAAAGAAGATATAAGAATGGCCAACAGGTATTTGAAAAAATATCCAACATCATAACACAAATTAAAACCACAATGAAATATCATGTTACCCCAATTAGAATGGCTATTATAAAAATGTGCTGGCAAGGATATGGAGAAAAAGGAACTCTTAAACACTGTTGGTGGGAATGTAAATTAATACAGCCATTATGAACAACAGTATGGAGGTTCCTCAAAAAACTAAAATTAGAACTACCACGTGGTCCAGCACTCCCACTACTGGATACTTATCCAAAGCAAAGGAAGTCAATATTTTAAAGGAATAGCTGTACTTGCATGTTTATCACAGCACTACGCACAATAGGAAAAAAATGGATTCAACCTAAGCATCCATCAGTCCATCAATAGATGAATGGATAAAGAAAATATGGTATATATACATAATGGAATACTGTTTAGCCATAAAAAAGAATTAAATTCTATCATTTACAGCAACATGGGTGGAACTGGAAGTCATTGTGTTAAGTAAAACGAGCCAGGCACAAAAAGACAAATATTACATGTTTTAACTCATCTGGAGGAGCTAAAAAAGTTGATACCATGGAGGTATAGAGTAGGTTAATAGTCACTAGAGGCTAGGAAGAGTATCTGTAGGGTTGGGGAGAAAGAGAGGTTAGTTTGGGAACAAACATACAGTTAGGTGGAAGGAGTAAGTTCTAGTGTTTGATGGCATGGTAGGGTGACTATAGTTAACAATATAATGTATATTTAAAAACAGCTAGAAGATAAGATCTGAAATTTCCCAGCCAAAAAAAAAAAAAAAAAATGAGGTGATGTATATCTTAAATACTCTGATTTGGTTATTACACATTCTATGTATATATCAAAATACCACACGTAACCCATAAATATGTACAAATATTATGTATCAATTCAAAAGAAATTTTAAAAAATAAGTAGAGTCTGAAGCTCTATACCAGAATTAATTCAACATGAATCAACACTTTAACAAAATCCCCAAGTGATTCTTGTAAACCTCAAAGTTGAATAAGTAGTGGTCTGGCACATATCTAATTTAACTGCAACTATTTTTAGCAAATTGCCCTTACCAAGTCTCTTCAAAATATTAAATTTAGTTTTCATAAAAACAGCTTTTTTTTAATATACTCATATTTCATTGGTTTACATATATGCAGAAAACCTTTAACATAGCAGACCAATGATGGTTATCCTTAGAAAGGTTCTCTTACAAAGTTGGCTCTTGGCTAGTGTTGGGGAACTTGACTGGTAAACAGTTCCATACACTGAAATAAAGTTGTACCTAAATGATAAAAATGGCTCACTTAACACCTACTTTCCTCTGGCAGTCCGGAATTTTTGGTATGTGCTAAACAGAGGTTACCTATGTGACTGACCCTCAATAAAATCCTTGGACTCCTAGGCTCACATGAACTTCCCTGGAAGATAGCAGTTTAACAGATTGTCACAACCAGTTGCTAGAGGAATTAAGTGCACCCTGTGTGACACCAGTGAGAGGGGACTCTTAGGAGCTTGTGCCTAGTTTTTCCAGATTTGTACCCAGCACCTTTTTCCTTTGCTGGCTTGGCTTTGTATCCTTTCACTATAGTAAGTCTTGGTTGGGATTACAACTATATATTGAGTCCTTCTAGCAAATCACTGGACTTGAAAGCAATCTTAGGGGACCCAAAACGCAATGTAATTAAGTTACCTTATTACTAAAGCAAATACAGCTGATTTGGGAACACACTTAACTGATTTTTAGTAAGCAATTACTGGAAGCAAAAGTGCATGAATATTCAAGAGTCACCATGAGCAATTAGTACATCCCAAACATAATTCAGCGTATTTTAAGAGAGATGAGGTGACGTTGGTTAATTCACCAAGGAAATAAAGCTTTCCCTAAGGCAAGGTCCAGGGTTAAGAGACCTATATATCCCCCACAAAATGTAACAAACACTGTGCCCTAAACATAATAAATTTTCAGGGAATATTTATTGAAAAAATTCTTTAACCATATAAAGATTTAGTCGAATTATATTTTAAACAAGGTAAAATATTTACTAAGATATTTTTATGAAAAGAATCATAAATGACATGCATAGCTAAATGTACATTTTGCCTGTAAATATTTTTAACAAAAGGAAAATGTTTTCTGTGTTCCATTATGAGCTTAATATGAAAACATATCAGTAGTTTTTTGCATCTCAACATACATCAAAATATTTATCGTGTTTTTATTTTAGTGATTTTGGCTGTCTGACTATTTTAGGTCGTATGGTTTTTATTCTGCTTCACTAAAGTTCTCTAAGGCAGAGAAAATCCACAGTGGTATTTCTGCTCTAAAACCATTCTGACATCCCCCAAAACCATCATTCTTAACTTGTCAACGGATTCAGTTCAATTTGTTGTATTGATATGAAAGGTGAACTCAGAATACTAAAAACTCTGGGAAGCTATGATCTTTCTATGCTAGTTTGAAGGACTTTGCCATTCAGACAAGTAAATGACTCCATTTAGAAATGATTGTTATAGTTTACTATAATAATCAAGAACAATTGTTAAAATGCTGATTTACCATAATCTAGATAAAATTGTTTCACTTTGCTGCTGACACGGTTTCCCACATCTTTTGGTCACCTAGAAAGGGTTAGCTTTATAAATGTTAACTTAGAATTGCCTCTGACATACATGTGCTAAAAATCATTTCATCATCATTTTTTATAAATTAGAATCCTGTGACTACCTAGACATCTGGTACTAACCAAATCTATTCTATACAAATACCCCAAATTACTGGTCAACTTCGACTTGTACTGGGCTGACACAAGTAACCCTCTGGACGGGAGTAACATTAAGTGCTATTTTCCACCTGTCCTGATTCAGAATCCTTTGTATTTATCATATACAAAGAGCTACAAAATAGTATCTTGCTAAAGGCATACAGAATATTTATTGACAAGGAAAACTAATTATAGATTCCACTTTAAATTGACTAAAGCCATAATTTCCTATAGGATTTTTCTCCTTGACCTCAACCATCCATTTCACAAAAATGTTAGCATGCTGAAACCATTTGTGTTTTTTATATTTTTAAGGCAAGAAAAATGTTTCCTGTAATCATAAGGAACAATGAAAATAAATTGAGTCTTTTTTTATTCAAATACTAAAATGTCTAGGAAAATTTAAAAATTCAGGTACTTATATTTTATTTATTTTTTTTATTTTTATTTTTTTTTGTTGTTGAGACAGAGTCTCACTTTGTTGCCCAGGCTAGAGTGAGTGCCGTGGCGTCAGCTTAGCTCACAGCAACCTCAGACTCCTCGGCTTAAGCGATCCTACTGCCTCAGCCTCCCGAGTAGCTGGGACTACAGGCATGCGCCACTATGCCCGGCTAATTTTTTCTATATAGATTTTTAGTTGTCCATATAATGTCTTTCTATTTTTAGTAGAGACGGGGTCTCGCTCAGGCTGGTCTCGAACTCCTGACCTTGAGCGATCCACCCGCCTCGGCCTCCCAGAGTGCTAGGATTACAGGCGTGAGCCACCGCGCCCGGCCCTCAATGTCTCTTAAATGTGTTTTTCTACATCCCACTAAGGGTCTTAAGTAACCATTACACTCACTTTGAAAATAGGAAAATTAGAGATGATGGAATTATCTCATATGAAAGTTTAAATGAAGTAGAAATCATGTAATAAAAAATACTCTACAATGTGATGCATGGGTGCTATCTATACTTATAAAAATGATAACTGATTATATAATATTTTTTAAATCTTGATTTTAAAATTCAACAATTTTTGGATTTTAACTACATGGAAAAATTCAAAGGAAAGAGACAAGTACATAAACCTTCAATGTTATACCATTCATAAGTTCTTCCAAAGAAGATAAAACAAAATGTCACTAGACTATCTCTTAGAAATACAGTAAAACCAAGGTATAAAAAATATAGAAAATGAGATGTTTCACTCTAAATGTCAAAGTCTAAAATCTACAAAAATATGTCAACTTCTATTATTTTCCATTCCTTGACTTCCTTAAATATCCAGTATCTAACTTTGATGTTTTCTTACAAAATTAGTAAATTAATGTCCTTACATGCCTTGTATACACCATTAGAATCATTCTCTAATGGAGGAGAATGATGTGATTCAGCTTATACCTTGGAATAATCCTTTATCATCGTCTCTCCTTTTGTTTTGAGTAGGTTTAAAACTATCTACTTTGGCATCTGAATAGAAGGTCTAGAATACATTTATGAATTTCGTACATGAAAAAGGAGATGTTACAAATCATCATGAAGAAAAGAATCATTCCTCAAATAAGCTAAAAAAATTGAGAATATGAAATATACATTTTAAATGTTTACATTATATATCAAAATTATGTCTAGTATTTAATGATTCAATTATGGTATCAGCAAAATTCAATTCTTGGAAAGGTAGAGCCTAGGGCAATTTTGCAGTCTTCAGGCCCTGGAACCATCTACTGAATATCCCCTTCATGTTCATCTCTGCATTTCCTTGCATGCTGGCTTAATTTTCTTTTGCTGCTAAGATATCTCTTCTGCCAGTCAGGGAGATGACGTCAACAACTACTGGGCTCAAATTTTCACATACAGTGACAGAGCTGAAAAAATTCCTCTAATAGTTCTAGATGTCCCAGAGAAGGGTCTTTACTAGCTGCACTTGGGTTAGTGGTCCCCTCAACCCACTGCTGTGGCCAGGATGCAAATGCCATGGGAAATCTGTCAATTCTCATTTGGACCACAAGTAAAAGTTATTTTGCTCAAAAGAAAAGAAAATGCTGAAAATCAGAACAATACAATTACAAAAGAAATATCCTGATTTATTTACATTAGCTAGCAATAAAAATGTAAAATTACATATAAACAAAATTAAAATATAGGTATAAATGCTTGCTTCATCAGCATGTGAGTGTAGTAGACAAGTTATTTCATTTCCACGAGTCTCAATTTTTTTCTGAGATCAAAATGCAAAATATATTTAAACTGACAAGGTCTTATCTAGACATAATGATCCATAATTTGTGACTATTATTCAAAATTTAAATGATCATAATTAGTATTCACTTTGAAAGAATTCTGCTAAATATCCTCAAATATTACTTTCCAAATAATATGTTTCTGGATAAATTTCATTTTGTTAATAAAATGCCACTAATTATTTTGGCATTCTGGATCATAATGGCATAAGCATCTGTAGAATAGCGGCACATAATGGTATACATGAATATATATGTGGTATAGACAATGCAGGCAATAACTCAACAGTAAAAAGAAAACTAAATCACCAGAAAACCTTTGTTATCTTTTACTACTGATATGTATTTCTTCTACAAAGATTTACATTTAGAAGGGTATTTTTAGACGTAATCCACTTTTATAGTTTCTCTCCAGAGACTATTGCCTAGGAGCAGTGATTGTACTTGAAATAATTACTCTGTGACTTAATTGTGTTTTTCTACATTATCTGGGTTCAGTGAGGGTAAAGAACCCTTGCCTTTAAGTCAATGAAACAAGCAAAACTTTCCAGGGTTCAACATTACTGAAAAGAAGGACTCTGTGCATCTCAAATACTTGAGTGCAAAGTTGTGATCTGTTTCAATATTTACAAAACCTAGGTCTACATTTTCATCCTATCTCTGTTTGATGATGCATTTTTTCAAGTTAGCTAACTTTTACGTATAGGATAACTCATTCCTGAGGTTTGCTTGGGAGGATAATTTTTCTTTTTAAGTACATAATGTCCAAGCATGTACCTGATCTAAGTAACTACTGTCCATCCCTAGCCACACAAGCCCAAGGTTTGATATGGATATTCGTTATGAGTGATAAGCTCTGATCATTGTTTGCTCCCTCCATATACCAAGGTAGGGCTCTCAGTCCTCTCTCGGTTACCTATGTGCAGTTCTAGTGAATCTCGAAGATGTGGCTGAGTCTACCTTGCAAATGAAACCAGAATGTTTCTAGCCAGCATTTCTGTGTTACACTGTAAGTCCTTCAGGTAGAGCTAGTCTCCCTAGGCACTGTTACCTGTTCTAGGGCCACTATTTCATCTGCAAGTCCTCTCGTCCAGTGAGTATCAAAACCAGCTCCACGGAGTGCCAGTTACCCCTAGGTGTAGCTACTGCTGCCAGTGGACACTATCAAATCTATCAGGCACTACCTGTTCCAGATATCTTGGCCAAAAAAAAAGAGAAACTCTAGAGAGAAACTCTAAAGCAATACTTAAAAAGTATTACTAATTTAGCATTCATGAGATGTGAGACACTATGCTAAGTCATGTCATTTAAAGTTCATTATCACATTACATAAAAACAATACAACTATGTATAGATTTAATAATTAAAAACTGCATCTGAAAACACTGAGTACATTGTTTAAGATCACTCCGTAAAGGGCAGTGCTAATTTTCACACCTATTTTTGACTCCCAAAACCCAAGTTCTCTAATATCTCTCTAAATATTTATAGGGGTTGCCTTCCTAAAACCACATGAAGCAAAAAAAAGAAAAAAAAAAAAAAGCAAACTATAGAAAACAGTAGTTTTAAAGACATTGAATATCAAGCAACAAAGGACAGTGATCTCTGGGAGCCAGGAAACAAACAAAGGTGAGCTCCAGGATTGCACCTGCTCACTATCTTCAGAGACTTTTTAGGCCGTGACACAAAGAGAGAAAATCCAGATGGGGCCCCAGTTTCCCTGAACTGAGAAAATGGAGCTGAGAGCCAAGGATACCAGAGTGGCCAGAATTCACAGGTGGGAAGAGAGCTGCACAGAATATATAACCACCGAGATCTGCAGCAGTCCCCCGGGATGTTCCGCGGAGCACTGAGCAGTACAGGTGTGAGGAAATAACCCAAATCCAGGAAAGAACTACCCAAAAGGATTAGAGGAAACATTATTAAAAGTACACACAGGGACAGGAATAGTGCCTGTCCCTCAGCCAGAATGAAATACCTCTAGGTATTTCACAGGATATTGGGTAGAGTCCTCAGAAAGATCTTACCTCAGTAGCGGGGGAAAAAAGTAATTACCTGCAGAATAAATACTGCTCTTGGTCTATCTATCAAATCTTAGAAGACCTAAAAGGATCAAATAGTTTTGCAGGAAGCTCAACTATGCCTCAGAACAGAACTCAAAAATACTTTAGAAACAAAAAATACAAATACACAAAAAGTGAAATTCACAATATCTATACTTAAACAATATATTGAAGACCACCTGAAATGCTATTTTTATACAACTATGACTTTTTTCCTTATGTAAACATATTAATATTTAAAAGAAAAAAAACTAGCCTTCTGCTTCCAGGAAAATAGAAAAGTAGTTTTCTCTGTTTGTTTTTCTAAGCACAACTAAAAACTCTCAACATTACATATAAACAAATACAGATGCTCTTTGACTTAAGAAGGGGTTACATCCCAATCAAACTATCGTACATTGAAACTATTGTAAGTCAAAATGCATTTAATATACCTAATAAGCCCATAGTAAAGTCAAAAGATCGTAAGTCAAACCATTGTAAGTCAAGGACTGTGTGTGTAAGAAGACTCTGCAAAGTAGGAAGGAGAAGGCAGACTGGCTATGGCACTAGGGATTCAAGAAATAACATGACAGTGATTTCCAGGGTTTTCTTTTTTCCCCAAATGTGTATACTTGCCTCATACACAAACTTGGAGCTGCAGAAGCCAGTAAACCACAGAAAGAACATTTATGTGGAAAGTTTGGGTTTTTGTTTTAAGAAAATAAGGTGGGATTTATACTTCTGGCCAATTTGTAATACTGGGAACTGGATTTACCTCCTGCTTAAAAATCACATGAAAACAGGCCAAATGTAGGAAATGTGACTTGAAAGACATTGGATATCAAACAACAAAGATGCCTGTATGTGCAGACACACATGCACAGCCTCAGTGAAAGCCTGTGCTCTCTAGTGATAGGACCAGGAAAGGGGCAGCCTGGCAGGACACAAGATATTTAGAAAATAACTATTCTACTCCATCCAAACACCACAGAAGGGAAAAAAAAAAAAACAAACTATAGCCACATATCCACTGACCCCAGGAGAGGCTGAGCGGAGAATCTAGACTTCCAGGCCCCGCCACCGTCAGGGTGTCAAAGAAGCCCAAAAGGAAGCCAGGACTTTCATCCCTTCTAGGTGGTAACAAACCTTCCTTGACATGTCATGTCAAGAAACTGAATATTAAAACAAGAACTCTTAGTGCTTATTCTTTTTTACATGTGTGTATTTACACTTAAGCTGATACACAAACATTGAATGGTTAGAAACAATTGATATTCTCTGGGAAGAAGCCATGCATAACTAACAGATTCCTGGGTCAGTCTAAAAACAGCCTAGGACAGACAAGTGGATGCAAAGTTGTCAAATGTCCCTGGGACCTAGGGAATTCAGATAGCTCAATTTGTTTATGGCACTGTATTGGGACACACACCCTATTTACATTCTCAGATTTCCCTCAGCTGCCTCCTCCTTCCTCTCATACACGCCACAGTGGACTTGAATGAAGTATCACACCATGGGCTTTAGGATGTGGCTTTCTGATTTAACCAGGAAGGGCAGGAACTTTCTCTCTGCAAGGGGCAGGGGGTGAATGCTGACCAACAGGAAATGAGAAGGAATTTACTCTTCCGATGACTATTCCCAGTTGTAGTTTTTCCTTGCTTCCTGAAGTTCTGACTGCCAAGCAAGTATGCACAGCGAGCAGCCTGCTGGCTCTCTTTCTAGCATGTGAGGCGGTAGCTTGGAGGTAAGGCACAGCTTATCCTTATTGTCTCACTTTCCTTATTCCTCACTGGCAGTACTCTGGGCTTGAACTTCCCAAAGACCTATCAGTACTCTAATCCTTACTGTAGGCTATGTTATCTAAAGGAACCAGACTAAGGAAACTGATACAGGAAATAGGTCAAATAGACCCTGGAGATAATATTTTGGAACTGGATTGCTCGCTTATTTGGAAACAACTGCTTGTAACCAGAAGCTGGTTATATACTGCTATCTTAATTCAGGGCATCTACCTCTACCTGATTCTGTTCAATCCCAACCTTGTTAGGTAGAGTTGCTTTTTGATCTCACCAAAACATATTGTGACTATGGGGTTTACTGGAGCCAGATCACTGGATAAAATGTGGTCCCTAGATTATATGGAATACAATCAAGAATGGAGGGAGACGACTAGGCAGACACTGCATAGACACTGATAGTTGCTAGTCATCACTCATTGATAGCTCAGGGCCAACACAGCATCCACTAATCTCTCTGATCATGGAAATAAAAGGTCCATCTTTCCACTTCAACTCCAGTTGACATCTACCAGGGGGACTGCATCTGGCCATGTATCTTCCATCGTAAGAACTTCTTATTCTCTTTGCAAATCACATGATCTGACACCCCTTTCTAACTAAAGCAAACAAAATGACATGTGAAGCTTATTGACTAACACATAACCTATTGTAAATATCAAAATTAAAGTTGCTTTTATGGCCATACATAATTGAACCTTAGCATTTGGCTTGACACTGCTCGTATGTAAGCAAATTACTATAAGTTCATTGTTATACTGGTTCATAAATTTCTAAAATCTGCCTGTAATGACTCACTTTGGGATCAAGAATTCTAATTTGCAAGTAAAAAACTGAGCCTCAATCTCAGACTGACCAAAATTAGTAAAATCTAATGGAATTGTGATCAACTTCTCTACATCCTCAAAACCATCACCTATAATAATAGTTCAGAGACTGATGTTAGCAAGATGGACTAGAAGTGCCTAATACTTGTCCCTTCTACAAAAAAAAGTACTTTATGATGACCAAACAACTACATTTTGACCAGAGTGACTGACTGAAAGAGAGCACTGGAGCACAACAGGGAGTGGCAGAAACCCTGTGGAGCACAGAAATTGAGGATGGTCCTATAGTGAAGGGAACAAAACACCTTGCCTCTGGCACTCCACACCCCCAGCTGGGATTTTCTCAGAACCAGATGGGACTTCCTCCTGCAGGGAAAAGGTAACCAGGAGGCCCCCAGTGGCTTCCATCACTGCTGTGGACACCTGCAATTTTTGCCACTGGAAAATCCTGCAGTCCTTACAGGCCCTGTGACCAGTTTAGGGAGCTGCCTTGGAGTTTACACCACTGCACTACTCCAGAAAAGGAGCCCACGTTGTGTGCTGCCCCCCAGCGGCCCAAGTGCTACTGCACTGTGCCATCGTGAAACCTGAGCCACTACCAGACCAGTGCATCCTGCTGGAGGATCCAGTAGCCACTGCAGGCCTCCATCTCTGGGGCTCTGTTTTCATTGCACCAAACGCACATGCATGATAATGCACCATTCCTCAGCTAAGCTGCTGACATTCCCTGCTCCCTGGAAATAAGCTGCGGAGGAGGCTCTCTACCCTGAATGCATTAGGGAAGTTCTTAAATCAAAGCTTTTAAGCTCTGATATAGGGAATACTCAAGTTACCACCCGGATGCGAGAGAAATAGGAGATCATGACTAGTCAGTCTGCTCTCCCATTCTTGCATTAGTACGCAGAACATGAGAAGGCAGGGCGTCTGGTTATAGGACGCCTTCCTGCTGCTGACAGTGTTGAGCTGTCAGAATAACGTTGGGATTCATTGTGATCAGTGTTTGTACTTTCTAAACTCTTTCCAAGTCTGGGTGTATAAATGTGGCAGTTTCTTCCTAGTGAATGCTGTTATTATCCACTAAGGAAATTCCAATTAAATGATACTCTTACCTAGATGTGGATACGTTCCAGAACTTTAGGGAGAGAAAGAGAAAAAGAAGGGAGGGAGGGAGGAAAATGAAACAATACAAAGGAAATGTGAAGGCAATGTGAAGGAAACGTGAGATGAAAAAACAACAATAAAAAAAGGGAAACTCTAGACCAAGAGATGTTTCCCGTATTTTTCAACGAACTAATCCTGAGACCACAATTTTACTGCGTCACTACCTGGGGCCATGACAACTGACATCCTGCCTTCAACTTCTGCCTCCTTTCCTTCCTTGATCAGTTTTAATAACTACAAGTTGTGGGGAGAGGGAGTGATCATACTCTTAATTATACTCATAGCAAGTCACTTAGAAAAGCTTGAGCTTGAAACTGATCCAAGTGAACTTTAAACTCATATTCAGATACCACAGCTTTTCAGGTAATACAGATATGTTTCCCCCTAGAATTCTGGGAAATGATTAAGAAATTGGCTAGAACTGCCCCTCTATCCAGCTCTTTACTCATCAGAACGCCCACTCGCAAACATTTACACATTCTCCCACAGTCATGGACTTGTTTGGATTTGGTTTGGCGTGGAGTGCTCAAATACAGTGTTTTCTGACTGTGAGACTTCTCTATTGAGCAACAATTCAAGCAGACACCTGGGTCATGGTTTAAAGGTCCCTGACCTAATGCTGGGGTAAGATTTCCTAAAAACAACCCCAGCTTTGTTTAGTTTGTTCCAGTAAAAGAGGAAATAAGCTCTTAAAGTTTATATTCTGATGCTGAGGTGTATTCATCAGTCTAACTGGATATATTTTCCAACTCTTTGAGGTTACCTACCATCAAGCCCTCCTTCAAGGAAGGAAACAATTATTTTTAAAGATGCATCAAAAAGAAAACCTCGTCACTGTTACTGGGCCCCAAACTATTTTTCAACAAACTATCTTTTTGTCAACAGGCAAGCTCATGAAGTAGATAATTAAGTGGATAGAAACCACTCCCTTTGGTACAGCCATCCTAAGTACCAATGTCTACTATGATTTCAGTGAAATTCTCCCCACCCCATAGGATCCATAGGTCATATTCCCTCCACCAAAAATGTATCAAGTTGCTCTTCATCTCTCACCCTAGGGTTGAGGGTGAGATAAACCCTGCCTGGAGCTGAAAAGGCATAACAGATACATTTAACTCTAACATAGGGGTGCTATTATGCCTGTAAAGTTATTCAGATTTAACTCAGGGTTTATTATACTACATTAAATAGGTGGATGCATCAGTCACCTATAAAAAAGATGGAAAGGTAGACAGAAAGAAACAGGGTTGACAGCTGTTCTCTGACTCATAGCAAGGCTGTATTTATGTATCATGAAAGGGCCCCCCAAATTAATGGGGCTGACTACAGCTAATTCTGTAGTCAGGACAAGGCTTTCTTCTTCATGCCACCATACAGCCATACAGATCAACACATCCCACACTCTAATCAGAGTGCTAGAGACAGCCAGACCTTCAGGTGATGGGATGGCCAATGGAACTAATCATCGTGCCCTCCTCCTTGCCTCCTATACACACTTGGAGAACTGAGGGTCCTCCAGTCCTGTTTCTCTTATTGGAGTTGCACCCCCAGCTTTAGGTTTGCTTATTCCCTGGGAGCAAACCTGCATCTGGGTTTCTCTGACTTGTATTTCTGGCATTCCTTTCTCTGATTTTCAGTTCCTGCTTCTGAATAGTATATCGTATTGGATGTTGTAGGCTGAGGAGTAAGAGGAAAAAAGGTCCTTAGGGTGCCCCTGAAATAATAGAGAGGGAGATTTAAAATTACACAGATATAACCCTGTCATGTGTCTGCTCATCTCTGCAGAAGACTTACTTTCCCACCTTTCCTAAGTAATACATAAGGTAGAATTAGTATTAATTTATCTTTAACCTCTGATGATAGAGTAGCCTAAGCTCTGAGACCCCTGTAGAGTCTGCACATATGTATTAACCACTATTCTGCCACCTACACATTCAGAAGAGAACATAGGGTTCAAGCCATTCTTACCTACGTTTTACCTGAGAATATCTAATACCATATGGATTTTCTGTTCTTTTTCTGGTAATTCACTAACAGACTTACTGGCTTTTGCCAGTTCTTATTCTAGTTACCCACTAACTGAGACTTACCCACTCAGATAAAATAAAGTCTACCTCTAAAACCTGGCCAGTGACAATATGACCTGGGAAAAACCTTCTCAGATGGTCACTGTTAGTCTACCTGGATTATAGACACCACCATTGATGTGCAGGTAAATGTTTAACAATTGGCCCTCTTGAGGACGCAGAGAACACTGATTTGTAGTATGGTTGTCCCTTGGTATCTACAGAGGATTAGGTTCCAGAGCCTTTTATGGATACCAAAATCCACAGATGCTCAGTCCCCTAAATGAAATGGTACAGTATTTCCATATAACCTAAGCATATTCTCCCATATACTTTAAATCATCTCTAGATTAAACATACTACAATGTAAATGCTATGTAAATAGTTGTTATGCTGTATTGTTTTTATTTGTATTTTAATCATTTTACTTTATATTGCTTAATATATATTAACATTTTGTATTTTTCCCCAAATATTTTTATTAACACTTAGTTGAATCCTCAAATGCAGAACCCCAGATATGGAGAGCCAACTGCATATATCAATTTTGTAAATACTTCTACCATGGCCTGTTTCAAGCTATGAATGTTTTATCACTTATTGCAGAATTGGAAGATATGTGCAATATCAGCTTACATGAGCAGGTACAACCAGCTCCAGAACACCTATCTAGATTACCCATCATTCTTATTTTATTCCATTTCTTTATCTTGTAACCTCTTAATCAAATATTTTATATGAGCAATAAATGTAGATGACTTGTAGATTGTGAAATCCCACCCCATCTACCTCCAACAGAATGTGTGTGCATGTAAACTTCTCTTTCAAGCAGGTCATCCATGTGGCCACCCCTATTTTCATTGTATGCTCAACGCAAGCCCCATCCCTATACTATTAGTGTTAGACCCTAATTCTGGCCATGCCACCAATACATCACCAAACAAACCTGAAAAATGACAGGACAAAAATCAGAAATGCCAGAATGTACTTAGAGTCTTTGTATTTTAGATTAATGCAAATTAAGTTGATTACCCACTACCACTTACATGTTTCATACCAATATAACAAAAACAAATGACTTCACATTATTGAACTATCAGAAGTACTCATATGAAAAAGGATACAAGGTGCCAATTTTTTGGCTACTATTTGTCATAAAATAATCTAACAGTTGGTCATAAAAGTGGGCTTTCCAGTTAGTAGCCTAACTGAGGTCTCAGCTGTTCTTGTGTAATTTGTCACTGACCCTCATGGAATACACTGTGTACGGAGTTTCTCTTTTGATATTATCTAAATTAAATCGACAAGGATAGAACATGAAAGCTGGTTATTTAACAGGTTTAATGGGAAAACAGTAACCCATGATGACAAAGGTCCTAGGTGAGCTCAAAGAGTGGAGCAGAGACCAGATCACTTGCTTAACACTTTTAAAGTGTATTTGACAATATATGTACTCTAAACTAATAATCTGATTTTAAAGCATACAAATATTCAGTTCAAACTGAACTTCACTCGATTGGTCTGTTTTAGTACAATATTCTCCATCAAAAATAGAATTGTAATTAAAGACAAAGTTATAAGTGTATAATTTCACTCAGATGCTTCCAGTTGCACCCAAAGTCCAGTCTTTTAAAATTACTCTCCTTTTAATATAAATAGAACACATACTTTCACAAAAAGCTACCCATGTCGCATCTGTAACAGAAGAACCTCAAATCCTTCCAGAGAATCATTAGCACTTATGCTTCCTCAAGTCAGTTTGCCCTAATTTATTGCTTCTGCTAAATTTTAATCTCACTCACATCTATCCTCTGATTGCTTTTATTTTATTTCCTTCCCAATGAGGAAAAGAGTCTACTTCCCTGATTTCTTCAAATGCAACCCCAACCCTCCTCCCTGCAACAGCTGTATGTCATTGTAATAGACTGGTTACTTGCAGAAAAGCTACTTCAAATTTAATAATGGTCATTCCTACTCCAATGATCTTAGCTATTCTGCCCTCCGAGAAGGGGGTTCGCACTGGCCTCTTAGCCTTCAGCAACGATACAGTCTCTGACTCCTTTATTTTCTCTGTTTCACCTTAGCTCTCTCTCAAGATTGCCACAGGAAACTCCAAATTCTACTCCTTCACAGTGCAGTGCATTTTAGAAATCTTTTTGTTTCAGTGACCCCCATAGCTACCATGTCACAAAAGGCTTTTCCCTTTCATGCCTAAAGAATACTTCAAGGTATTTTGTTGAATGCTATTTCTGTCCTTAACAGGAATTTTGCTATTGAACTAATTTTTTCTCCCTGCCTTATAAACTATGAAGACTTTCTCAAAAGACATAAACTAATTTTTTTTCCTATTTGCCACCAACTCTCTGCACTATGTTGTGTGTGTCATTCACACACACTTTCTCTCAGAGAAAATGTGCTCTATAAATGCAAAATGACAATGAAAATAATTCATGGTTTCCTGTGATGCTCCAGAAATCATCTGTGAAGTTATCTGTTACTGAGAAGTAGATAAAATGAGGGATATCTAAAACCTTATGGAGAAAAAAGTCTAGTTGAAATGTGCAAAATTATTTTACTTTCTGTGCTACTCAAAAATGGCCTTGTTAAAAATGCTGAATTCACATTTTTAATGAACAGAAATCCAATTTTACTTAACCTGTTGGCTTGAAAGCCTTTAGAACTTTTTGTCACCATAACAAAGTCCTAAAGTATGGTCTACAAGCAGTCTTTTCAGTATTTTTTGTACATCAAACATATGATTCTGTTCAGACTCCTATTTTTTAACATTATGTATTCTAATGCCTTAAATATCTTGAAAAAACCCAGTGTTCTGACACTTATAGGTTACATGACAAACATCTCAAGCTGTTAAGTGGTGATTTTGTCTGTTAATCAACATCTGAATATAAATCCTATGACCTTTTTTTTTTCAGAGAAATGAATGTATTTAAATAATTTGTGTAATTTTGCCATAATTTTAATGAGAAACAGTATATGATTACAAAGGCCCAACTGTGGCTGAGTATTAATTCCAGCTCTGTAACTTACTAGCAGGTTACCTCCCTTCTCTGTGCTTCAGTTTCCCTATATGTAAAATTGGTAATAACACAGTTATTATAAAAATTAAATGAATATAGGTAAAGTTCATACATCTCTGTCTTTGCACATAAGCATTCAAAATGGAGTAATTATTTTTCATAATGATGTTTTAATTCACAAATAAAAATTGTATATATTTATGTATATATCATGTTTTAGAATATATATACATTGTGGCATGGCTAAACCAATCTAACATATTTTTTGTGGTAAGAACACATGCTCTCTTAGAATGCACTATTAACATAGTCACCATATTTTACAATAGATCTCTTGAACTTACTCCTATTGTTTAATTGAAATTTTGTATCCTTTGACCAACATCTCCCCATTCCCTACCCTCTACTCCTACTTCCTCATAACCACCATTCAACCCTCTGCTTCTATGAGTTTGATGTTTTTAAATCCCACCTGTAAGCAAGATCATGCAGTATTTGTCTTCCTGTGCCTGGTTTATTTCACTTAATATAATGTCCCAAGGATGAGCTATTATTAAGATATAAAAAACTGTATTAAGATATAGAATTATTTATTTTAATTAAACTAAATAAACGGAGAAATGAAAGTCTTACTACTATTGAGAAAAGATCCAGTAGGTTTTCCAAAACTTGAACTTCAATAAGGTGTCTGCTGGACCAAACTTCTCAACTGAATGATCAATTGTAAAGAAAAATTAAAGTAAAAAAATCTGAGAAAAGTTTGCTGTGTCTAAATTATTTTATAAAACTCTTAGCTCTAGAAGACAGAATCAACCACTTATATAAATCTCACTAATCAATTTTTTAAAAAAGTTACTTGTTTTCTTCCTAATTTACTTATTTTTCTTATCCTTCTTTTATGTAGTTTCTAAAATAAATTGAAATTTTTGCATGCTTAAATCAAAATACATTAATAAGATATTTATGTCCTTCACAATTTTTATGCCATTTAGAACCTTTTTCTTCTCCAGAGATTCCTAAGTGTCAGCAGTGTCTTTTTCTTTCTACAAGGATAAAATAAATTTCATTATTATTTTTACTCACGAGTGACTTTGCCAGTCTTCCAAAAGTTGTCATCTATAACAAAACTCTGTTTTAAAGGTATGCTACAATTTAAGAAATATTGGTGGATTGATTTGGTAAAGAAACATGTTTAAGTCTTTAAATGTATATGGCCTTTTTATCATATTGTCCACAATTATCAGTGAAGATTTATAGAGATCAAAAATTTAAAAGGATGAAAACAACAAAAAGACATAAAGGGCTGCAGAACTAGAGCTACAACATGAAGAGTAATGGCAACTTGCACCAATCATAGGTTCTCCCCCCGAGGGCCCACACCGGGACAAAGCCTGACACACGCATGAAAATCATGGAATGTTGGAAAAAGCAGAGGATTTAGGTTACTTCCAACAATTTTTTGGTATAGGTGAGAGGGTTCCCAGCCCCACAGAGAAGATGTGAATAATTCAAATACTTAAGTGAAGCTCAGATTTTTTACATCTAGAAATCACTTTACAAAAGAGATTTTTTATTATTCTCTCTCGCCACCATGAAAGAGAAAAAGCGTATGTGGGCCTTATCCTAGAAAAAGTGTTGCTTGCAGTCATGTTTTCATTTTCTTCTTCCTTCTTCCCTTCTTTCATTTGTTCACGTATGTGTCATATAAACTTGTAATCTTAAAACATGCCATTATAATCCACATTAATTTTAGAATGTCATGTTGTATTTTCCCTCTTTTTTTTCTTGGTATTTTTTTATCACTGTCTAAAATTACCTTGATCTTTATGTGTTATGGTATTTATATTTTCTTCTCTTCTCCTTCCTCCCATCATCAAATCTCTCTCCAAGGAGTCTACCAGTATAAATTACTTCATATTTTTCTCTTGTTAGAATAACCATATACGACATGAACACAAAAGATGTGAGATTGTATATGTATATACGGATTTCTCTGACATTCACAATTAGATAAAACTCAGCAGGGAACCTACCTAGTCATTTTGTTAATGGCCCATCTTAAATCACCTTTCTATTTTCTCGGTTAATTTATTTACTGAATATCATCTTCTTGGGTGATGGTATTTTGTACTTTGTTGAGAAATCATCCATTTCTTCCAGGCAAATCCAATAGATTTGCATGTAATAGCTTCTTCAAAGTCTTTCATTTTTTTCTGCATTTGGGATAATATTTTTCTTCTCATTGACTATGGTTTCTCATTTGATTAATAGAATGAGCAAGTTGTTTTGGTATCTGCAATATTATTTTAGGACTTTTTTTCATTCACTTTGGCATTTATCCAAAAGTTAGTTAAAAGTGATGATTATGTTAGAAAAATAAAATTTTATACATACATATATAAAAAGTCAAAACAGTCACCTCAGAGTCTATGAAGAGGGTCAGCATTGGCAGGGTATCTGTGATTGCATTTTACATATATATATGTACAAACTATTAATGAACCTCTGAGAATACCTGTGTATCTCTCTTACAAGTATTTGTTTTTATTATAAAATTATACTTAATGTTAATCACTTGACTAAAACATGAACTTAAAACTATAAAATCTATATAAGAAATTTTTTATATCCAAGATAAAGTAATTTACAATGCTCAACACTCATAACTTTTTACAAGATCAGACATGTTTTAAATGATTCTTAATTGTTGATTTTGAATTACAAACAACGATGAGTCATGTTCTGTCTTTTTTCTATAAGGGTATAACATAAAGTGGCATAGTTAAAGAGCTATCAATTTACTTTAAGATAAAATTATGAGGTCTGTTTCTTGTAATTCAATGGTAATATGGTTTGTATATCTGTTGTATATACAAGATCTGTCATGGTTTAATCTTTATGATAATTCTAAAGTCCAACTAAATGAAAAAACAGTTTTATATTCTCATTATGTAAGAAGCCAAACTAATTAACAGATTAATAAGTTCAGGAAAAATCAATGTACTATTACGAGAGTATAAGAACAAATCAAAAAATAGTTTAAAAATTCAGTATGAAATGAAGCAATTAAACATATCCTTAAAGATTTATCACTTACCTATCAACTCTGACAATCACTGTAAACCTCTGTATGACAAAGAAAAGGGGGAAGAAAATAACCACTAATTCTTAGAATTAGTGTTGAACATGCACAATTTTCAAAAAAATAAAACCTGAATTTTCTAAGAAACTAAGAATACAAACACCTATTAGGTGTAAGCTTGAGAAAATACTGTTATTCTTGACTGTAACTGGGATTTCCTTTACAATCAAGTTACATCCTACACAGCTCTCGGGCTTCAAACCACAAACCTTTCACAGTGAAGATAAGATGATCTGCCCGGAGAGCTACAGTTTAGTCAATACGAGACCTAAGATACCACTTTCTGTGATAGGCCTCCCACGCCAGCAACCTATGAGAGCACTCGCAAAAGAAATGTGTTTTAAAAAAATACAAGGAATAAAAGACACTGCTTTTAAAGAAAAGTAATTCATAACTTTAAAAAAAAAAGGCCAATTCTGCCAGTCCCCAAAGGCTGTATTAATAATGTCTGTATTAATACTTCATTTTTTTAAAAAACCTAGTCTGCATTTATTATCACTTTCTTCATTAACAGGCTCTGATATTAGTAATGGGACCTGTTAACTGTTTAAAACAAAAGGAAGGAAGGGAATGAATCAGGAGAGAAGGAGGAATGGAGACAGGAAGGGAAAGGGCAATAGAAAGATGCCACAGGTTACTTTGAACCTTGAATTGTGCCTTAATCTTCCATGGCAAAGGCCTAGTCATTAGGACATTAATGTGACTCCCCTCAGAAGCAGGATTAAAGCTTCAGAAAACAGCATGGTGTGAATCATCCCAGATTGAGGAAAAGCACTCTGCTTAAATAGGAAGCAGAATTATAAAGAATTTATATCACCTTTAATCTCAATGAAAGAAAAGGTCGAAGTGTAATTTTTCACTTACACCATTTGATGCCTTAGTTTTGGTAGATCTTTGGACTTTAAATAAGAAATTTGAAGCAATCCTTCAATTTTACTTGTACAGACCCTGTTGAAACATTGTCTTCACATCAGAATCATTTCTTCTCAGAACCTAAGTCCCCATTTTTAAACGTAAGATATTTATTAAAAATGAAGAAAATCAGTTATATCAAATATTAGCTGTGAGAATACTGTCTGGAATTCTAATTTCTCTTTAATGTTTTTGCGACTACTATAAAAAAATTTTCAGAATTTAAAATGTTACTTTAAGGCTGCATATGATGGTCAATTTGCAGTTATCTGAAAGAATTCCCATAGTTTACAGACTTGCAAGTTCTTAGTTTAATGGCCAACTCTCGCTTCAGAAATCGCTGATTTTGCTTCACAAATCACATTGTCTCTTCCATTTAAAGAGAGTAAAACTTGTAAAATCCATTGCTGTTCTGATATTTATGATTTACTGTAGCATCCAAATACATTCAGAATTTTTGTTCGTGCTTTACAATTTTAAAAGTTATACCTAATGGTTGGTTTTGTTTGGAATTATTTTACAAATCTTCATACAAAGATTTTAATGTCCCAATATCAAATTCTGCAGATCTTCATGATGCTATTCTCATAGTTCAAATGAAAAACAACATCTAACAAATTTGAAAGCTGGCACTTTGGTTAAATGTTTCATTGCCAATTATGAAGTTCTAACTAAACAACTTTTCTTTTTTTAAGCCAAGATTTCATCATAATTAAAGATGTTATAGAAATCCGACTCAGTGAGCTTAGAGGCAATTTAGGAAAGCAAAATAAAAAAACCATAAATGAGCAATTTGCATGTTTTTCTCCTCTATTTCATTGCCATGTGGTGGGAAAATAGACAGTTTATGGATTATGGTGGTCTCATCATTTCTAGTAAATCAACTGGCTGACCAAAGTCTCCAGAAAGTTTCATGGTTCATGAAGTTTTAAATTACAAATTCTCACATCATCCATCTTCTAATTTATAGCAGCTGGAGCAAAAATCAGTTCTAAACAATTAGCTCAGAAAGTACTGGACCCTTTCTGTTTGATTCCATCAGCATCATTCTTGAATGTGAATCCTACATCTCTAAGCCAATTCCTCAGCAACTTCTCATAAGGGTTCTAAATATTTGCTCTTTCTTCTTAGAATAATTATTCAATGACAGATATTTTGATAGCATTAGCTTACATTAATCACAATGTTTCATAGTTTTTGTTTGTTGATGCTTTTGAGAAATAAGATAAACATTACAGTGAAAACCAGGAGAAAGAAATGAAATATCAGATAATAATTAACTGGTTATTAAACAAATCAAAGCATAGAAACTGAAGGGCATGCCTACTGGCTTGCTATTTATGGCATGAAAGAGTCAATATAAAATAGCTGCTGTTTGGGTATCAAGAATACATCTATAGTATTGTGTTCTCAGTTTATGTAATGTCCCAAAGCCCTTTGACACTAATGACCGATCTCTACTTCTTACACTCTCTTGTATCGTATAATACATTTTTTCAGTGTTTTTCTGTTTCCCCATTACTGGTTATTCCTCTTCTACCATTTCCCATTGTTGAGTTTCCTTCTGTTTAATATTGAATCCTTTACCTGGACATTAGACTTTAATTAGCTTTAATTAACTGTATGCTGACAACCCCAAAACTCTATCTCCTGTTCATACTTCTCCTTAGATTCCAGGGCTTCACATCGAGTTTCTTATATATTTAACTGAATGTCTCACAGGCATCTTAATCCCAAATTGAACTCTGAAAACTGTTCTATCCTAGTCTTTTCTAAACTTACAGGGTACCATCGTATGCCCAAATTGCTTAAAGTGACACCACATAGGTAATAATCTAGAACACTGGAATCAGTCCTGGACTCCCTCCTTTTGCTCACCACCCACATTCAATCTGTAAGTGTATCCCATGATTTCTGGCTCAAAAAATGTATCTTGAATATGTTTACTTGTCTTTATCTCATCTCCCATCATCTTTGTTAAAACCCTTTCCAGCCTCCTTGCTATCGTCCTCCTGTATTTTCCTCTGGTCTTTTTCCAATCTATTATTACACAGTAGCCAATTAAGCATGAATCAGATCAGGTCAGGGCCCTTTTAAAAATCCTTTAACATCTCCTCATTGCACTCAAAATCAAATTTCCCAATGTGGGCCCACAAGTCCTTGAAAAATGTGACTCTTGGTTGCACCTCAATCATCTATTAATATATCCTCTTAATTACTATTAAAATCATTTTATCTCCTAGAATTTGCCAGTTTTCCTCCCAATTTATGAGCACAGGACATGTTTTTACTTCTATCTAAAATGCTGGACTTCAGGTTCTGAACATGGCTGCTTCTATCACATCCATCAAGTCTCAATTTAAATGTCACCTCTTCAGTGAAACCTTCCCTAACCATCCTGTCAATGCCATTTGTTCTCTACCATGGTTCTCCGTTCAATAAAACTTAAGAGTCAAGAGCAAAGACTGTACCCGTGCACACATCCCAGCTTTCCCGCCTCCAATTGCGTGACATGACACCAGACAACTCATTTGACCTATCTGTGCACCTGTATCCTCATTTCTAACGTGCAAATAACTATTGTACCCACCGCATAAATTGTTAAGATTAAATTACAATGAGTAAACACATAGAACTGATTCTGGCACTATTTTATCAATGTTCAATAAATGTTAATAGTTTTCTTCCTAACACTTCACAATGTATTACTGGTCATGTATTGGTTTGCTTGATTTTGTCTTTATTTACAGTCTCTCTCCTAGATGATTAAGAAATCTATTAATCAGGGTATATGTGTTTTTAAATATGTTATTGTAAACTCAGTGACAAACACAATGGCTAGCACACAGTAGATGTGCAATAAATTACTGAATTTAGAAATTGTCCTGGAATGGATTTAGGAGAGCCTACCTAGAGAAATCTGTTTTATTTTTTCCTTTGGCTATGAAAAAAAATAAGATTCATTTCCTTAATCATAAGTTTTAACCATTTACCAATATTTATGTATATGTAAAGAATTACATAAATATACTTATTTTAATCCTAAATTCACTCTTAATAAACATAAAACATTTTAGCCATGAGTAGGCAATCCATTTGCACAGCATTTTTCTTTGTGCTCTATTTTTGTCTTCAAGAATTTTTACCTTTTCATATGGGATTTCTGTCATTTTTCCGTAGCATCAGGGACTTTGATTGTCAGCTTTCAGACCACATCTAATCTTTCAGACACTAATATTAATAGTTTGCATGCAACACTCAGGCAAAAGTTTTATGTTGCTGTTGAAATTGCAACATTTTCTCTTGACCTCTGCATAACTGAGCTCTGCAAAACAAT
Source organism: Eulemur rufifrons (assembly GCF_041146395.1). Taxonomy (NCBI): domain Eukaryota; kingdom Metazoa; phylum Chordata; class Mammalia; order Primates; family Lemuridae; genus Eulemur; species Eulemur rufifrons. The sequence goes on along the minus strand of NC_090998.1, from coordinate 64,599,108 downwards.
GTTTTAGGCTTTAGATCACAGGGCTTTTTACTCTTTGTTTTTCTATTAACTTTGAAGTTCGTCTTTGACCATCTCCTATTCCAAGAGAGGTCTCAGGGTCCCACTCTTCAAAAGGACTAGCTTTAGGTCTATTGGATGACACTTCTTCCTTCCACAGCTGCCCGAAAACATAGCTACAGTCACCCCTTGCCATGCCCTGAAAATCCTACATAGTCGCTTAGTGACTCATCAAGTCTTCTCAGAATATGACTCCATATCAATCTATTTTAATCTTTAGTTTTTATCTCATAAAGCATTATAATAGTAGGAGCTGGATATCATGTTTTAAAAAAAAAAAAAAAAGAGTGGCTCTAGCAATAACTGGCTTCTTTCTTTATAGTCCCTCTTTGCCTCATCTGGTTATCAAGTCATAATTTTACACCCATGCAGGGGTGAGATTCATCTCACACTTATGTCCATTCTAGGTCTCAATTACTGCTTCCAATCCAACAGGTGAAAAAATATAATGCCATTGTTATTTCCTTAGGGATTTCTGTAATAATGACTGTAGGTGAACAAGTTTTCTTTTTTTCCTATTTTTTTATGTGAGTTTTGTTTCCTTTAATGTGAACTCCCTGCTTATATGGTTTCTTGAATTGTGATGAGACAAACAGCATAACCAAAGTGATAAAAATAGCTTTACATATTCATCAATTAATTTTATTTAACTCAAAAATAACTTTACCCATGCAGGGTAAGACTTACAGAGAAAAATCATGTATACATATATACTTTAACCTAGCATTTATACTTCTAATAACTTAAGCATTAAATAAAGTACACAAGTTTACAAAAATACATCCATGAGGACATAGTTTGGGTTTTTTTGTTTGGCCTATCCAGAATCCATCCACCCATAACTCCTAGTTTCATATTCTTTTAGTGGGGCTTATACCACATGCTCCAACAGTGGCATGTGAATGTCTGCATCCCTCCAAAATTCATATATTAAAATTCTACCCACCCCCCAAGGTGATAGTCTCAGGAGGTAGAGACTTTGGGAGGTGATTAGTTTATAAAGGTAGAACCCCTACGAAGGGCATTTGTGCCCTATAAAAGGGATCCCGGAGAGATCCCTTATCACTGATGACATGTGAGGATACAGCTAGAAGGCACCACGTCTATGAACCGAAACGTGGCCCTTACCAGACACCAAATCTACAGGCACCTTGATCTGGACTTCCACCCTCTGGAATGGTGAGAAATAAATTTGTTTATAAACCACACAGTTTAAAACATTATAGATTACTTAACAGACTAAGACATGACACAAGCTTGAAAATCAGAATATCTCCCATTATAACTCCAGCAGTTGGTTAAGAGAAAGGCTTATGGACCAGTCAGACCCAAGCAGAATTATTCATATCACTTTTGCTTGAGGAAACAGAAGAGAGTGGCCCTTTTTTTCTGCTGATTCCCTGGGACTGGACTGTAAGGCTGGAGCTGCTGGCAGTCATTCTGCCATCTTGAAGGAAGAGTCACTCTAACGAGAGGATCAGCCCAGAGAGGAGCCACACCAAAAGCTGAACAGGAACCAGTTACAGATTACATTAATTGAGTCATTGAGCCAATCACACTCAAAAGTTATTTGGACTCCTGGTTTTTTTTGAGCTGTGATAGCAAATAAATTTGCTTTTCTGTTTAAGCTGGTTTTAATTGGATTTTATGACATTTTAAAATGAAAAGAAACCCAACTAATAAAAAGATGGTATCTTAGCATACAAAAAGTCATCTCCGTAGAGAATTTTAATTATGACACAATTAGTTGAATACTAAATAGCCATTAGAGAAAATGAGCTAGAGCTATAGACAGTTCTATAGACAGACATCTGGGATATACGAACGTTCCAGAAACAAAATTTTATTATAGTGCCATTTAAAAAATAAAAAAATCTACTTATACATATATAAATGTCTATACATATACATAGACTTGTATACATATAGAAAATTGCTTAAATAATAGGTAGTGGTTACTTTCATGATTTCTCATTTAATGGCATATTTTTATTTCTACTTTATATTCATCTGTTCTGTTTAAATATTTTACCATGAGCCTGTACAGTATTAACACAGAGGAAGAAAAATATGGAAGTACTTTTTTATAGCCTTTTTTTTTTTTTGAAGTGTTATCAATCTTTTGTAGAAGGAGTAAGATCTGAAATCAGTTACTATTTCTTTCTTTACTTATGAGTCAATGGTGTATGTCATCCAATTCTGACTCTTTATGATGCAAATTGAAATAGGAAATGAGGAGAGATATGTCTGTCAATGCATGAAGGCAAAGTATTTTTATTTTTCTTAATATAGTCTACATAACTGATGTAGTGTGGTGAACAGGCTTCAAGTTAGCCCCATGATTCCACCTCCTGGTGGTCATTCCCTTGTCAAATTGCCTTCCCTTTAGTGTGGGTGGAACCTATGACTTCCTTCTAACCAACAGAACATAGCAAATGTGATGGGATGTCACTTTGAAATTATGTTACATTATACAGAAAAAGGTGATGGAATGTCACTCCCGTGATTACATTATGTAAGAATCTTATAGAACATTCTTATAAAATGTAATCTACTCACTCTAGGGGCTCAGGCACTCCCTTTCTGTCACCTCTCCCCTCATCAGGGTTTTGAAAAAGCAAGCTGACATAAATCCAATAGTCACAAGGAAATAAATTTTACCGAGAACCTGAGGGAACTTGGAAACAGATCTTTTCTCAATAGAGCCTTCAGCCAAGCCATGCCTAGATTTCTGACCTACAGAAACTGAGATAATAAATGTGGGTTGTTTTAAGCCACCAAGCTTGTGGTAATTTGCTACACAGCATACAATGCTAATACAGATGAAATAGACTTGAATTCTACATTTCATACAAAATTTTTTGACTGTTCTGTTTATTAAGATAAGCAGTATTCATTGCATGTATGTTTGAAAACATCAATATAAGAAAGCTAATTTTTTAAAAAGTTATAGTGTAGTGATTAAAAAATGAAAAAAGACACCAAGGACAAATTATGTTTTCCTTATAGAATTATTAAGCCCTGCCTAGCTATGTAAGCTCCCAACATAAAATGAAATTCAACACTGATTATGTTTAGTAATTTAAAACCTAAAACATGAAGTCCTGGTGCTTCCTACAAAAAAGGTCCTTCACACACTTAAGAAAAAAAAAAAACCTGGGAGAATAAAATAAATGTGTATCACACCAAAAGGAAATGTAAGAATAGTTTACATAAAAATTGTTTAATATCATTTTAATCCTTGGCTTATAAATATGTATTTAATTAGATATTCTGACATGCAGGGGTGAAGTCCTTATTAATTTCATCCCAAATTCTACCTGCATACGTAAAGTATAAATTTACTCGCTAGAAAACAAAAACAAGCACATATTTATAGGTACATTTAGAATGTGTTATTACTAATATTTGCTAAACTGTATATATAAACACTGATTTTAAAATGTAAAATGAGATCCTTTCCAATTCTGAATTTATTTTAATCATGTCAACCCACACACAGATTCCCACATAAAGACATATTTTTATGTGAAATATTTTTCTTCTATAGAGTTCAAATAAATATTGTCTCTCAGACTTTTTAGTAACTGTGGTAAAAACATTGATTGTGAATTTATTTTTCTTACAGCTTGTATATGTTTTCTTTTTCTTGAATTGTCTACCCTTGTAGATGAGAGGTTTGAACAATTCTTTCCACAGTGGTAAGAGCGTCAGAGGTCAAAAGTTTCCAAGCATGGACTAAACCTAAACAGCAAGAAAAATATCAAAATGTATGCAAAAATATACAGAAAGGTTATTGATTTTGCAAAAGAAAAACATAAAACATTCCAGAAAAATCGCCTTAAGAAAATAAACCTTGTGTTTGTCTAACAAAACCCATCAAGATATAAGTAATAATCGCATCAACTGCTTTAAAATCTTAAAACAAAACCCATGACCATATGATGAATAATATTAGGTCAAAAAAAAAATTATGTCCTGTTTCCAATGATAACAATAGTGGAATAGATAGTAGCCAGTCTAACCTAGGGAATGGAAACCAACCAAGTAGAAGAATTGACAGGAAAAAAAAAAAAAATCAGTGCTGTGTGTAAAGCTTTCCAGAAAGAAAGAGAGAATTGCTATAATTACCTGGATAATTAAAGCTCAAAAATGTAAACTTTACTGTCCCATTATTTAGGTATTTCAGAGAAAAATTTACTTACAATTTTCACTTTATGTAACTGCATATTTATATTTCATGAATTAGCATTTCTTCAATCAAAGATTGTATGGTTTTACCAGACTTTACTCAAGGGTTCAGAGTAATCAAAGAGAACTACAACATAGAAACAAATATCTTAAACTGTATACCTCACATAACTTCATAGGGTTATGTAAGCTTTGTAAACAATTGAGGTTTTATCCTAAGCCTAAGGGAAAGCCATCCATATAATCAGATTTTCATTTGGAAAAATTTGCTCTGGCTGTAGTATGGAGAATTGGTTGTCAGAACAAAGGTGGGAGGGCAGTAATATAGATGTCAAAGTAAGAAAATATGAATGTGCTACGCTGTTTCACTTAAATAATTCAACCTATTTTCTCTGCTTCTTTCCTCTTTGTTCGTATCTTCAAGCGTCATCCCCTCTATGAAACACTTCATGAAATTCCAGCCCATTTTGTAGAAGCACCCATTCCTGCCTTTGTGCCCCATTGAACCCGGTATGTTTTTATCATGGCACATAAACTATTGAAGTGCATTTATATGTATACACACACATATTTGTCCTTATATCAATAGATTGATTTTTAATGGAATTTATTTTCTGTCCCCAGCATCTAACACAATGGTTGGCCTTGTGCTGATTGAAAAAGTTCTAGTTGACATAGGAAGCAGTTATTTTGATCTATTTCTGTATTCTCCCTAAAAATCACTCTTAAGAAGACATTCTGAAAATATCCATTTTGGCAAATTCGAATGAGCTATTTCAACAGCACTATGATTTAAGTTACTATAAAAAAAGGAGGAGGGGGATTTTATCTAAGTTGTTCACACTGCATTTCCTGGCCCTAGATCAATGTCTGTGGCATAGTAGGTATTCAATAAATATTTTAAAAATAATTTTAAGTGACTCATTTTTAACTCAAGTATCACCTTTCCCTTTCCTTTTTAAAGTATTATCAGTTGCTAATATATGTGAAAACATGCTTCACATCTACTCTTCAGTCTGTTTGTTTGCTGGTCACAATATGGAAGCCTAAACTAAGACATCCATTAACAATGGTGCTCATGCTTCTGAAAGGCTAGTGTAGAACAGGACACCTTTTCTTCTACTGCCACGAAACTACCACACAGACATGAAAGTTAAAAAATGATATATGTGATACTATAGTTGCTTTGGTCCAAGGAAAGTCACTGAAAATATTAAACCATTCAGAAGGGAATTGCCTTCTGAATACACCTGCTCTCCTTAACCTTGCTCAACTCTCCTCCATCAAGTCAATTCTATTCTGGCTCTATCTTCAAACCTGCTCAGTGCAAATATCTACACCCCCTGTATACTCTTCGATTTGGTGTTTGTCCTCTTTCTCACCAGGTCATATGTGGGTCATAATAAGTAGCAGATTTCCAAAAATCCATCATTTAGTCTAGAGCAACAAAAAGGGTTAGGGAAGGATGTGTTTTGGCAATCCAAAACTATAAAACTATTCCCCTTTCTCTCTCCCTCTCCCTCTTTCTCTCTCACCACCACCCCCGCCCCCCACAAATTATCTCGCAAAGAAAATCATTTTATTTTTAGTTTTCAGAGACTAAACAATCAAGATCCGTATTAGGAAGAAAACACACCTGAACACTCCAGGCAACAACTCTAATATCGCTACAATATTATGCAGAAAGAAGTTAGACTCTACCACTACCTGTGTGTATTAGTGTCCTAGGCCTCCCATAACACAGCACCATAAACTAGGTGGCTTAATAGGATGGAATTTGTTCTCACAGTTTGGGAGGGTAGAAGTCCAAAAGTTAAGGTGTTGGCAAGACCATGCTCACTTTGACTCCAGGGAAGGATCCTTCTTTGCCTCTTTAGCATTCCTTGACTGGCAGAGGCATCACTCTGACCTCTGCTTCCATCTTCACATGGTCCTCCTCCCTCTGTGTTTGTCTTCCTCTGTGTCTCGTCCTCTCTTCTTGTAAGTACACTCATCATATTGGATAAACTACCCCCACACACAGTAGTAAAACCTCACCTAATTACATCTACAACAACCCTATTCCCAAATAAGGTCATATTTTGAAATTCTGAGGAAGATACATATTTTAGGAGGGTACTATTCAGCACGGCATACCACTTTGGATAAACCTTCTAAGCTACACTGTGGCTGTGGTGCCAATCTGTAACGGCAAATGGGAACACTACTAGACTCTTCTATAACAGTAATCACAAGTTTTAAAATTGTAGCAATAATTTCTCCAAATTGAAGGAAGGCTATTATCTTCTTACTCTAATCTCATGTGATATACAGATAATAATTGTGTGGAAATACCACAACTTTTTTTTTCATGTGGTAGCTATTGCAAAATTCCATATTTTAATATACATCCTTTTTACCCCTTCTTAGCAGATTTCATAATTTAAAAAAAGTCATACCCATGTGTCTAACTGCCCAAAAGGTAGTTTAGTAAAAGGCATGGTTTTCTGTTAATATCTACCAACACTCCAATGATCAAATCCACAATATACCTATTTTTTCTTTTCCATCTTGATGCCATAACAAAATGCTATGAACTGGGTGACTTATAAATAACAGAAATTTATTTCTTATAGTGCTGGAGGCTAGGAAGTCCATAATGAAGGCCCTGGCAGATTCTATATGTGACGAGGGCCAACCTCTTGGTTCTTAAGCAGCTGTCTTCTCGCTAATGTCCTCATGTGGCAAAATGGGTAAGGCATCTCTCCCTGGCCTGTTTTATAAGGGCACTAACCTCATTCATGACCTCTCCTGACCTCATGACTTAATCATCTTCCAAAGTCCTCCCCTGCCCCAACACAAACAGCATCACCTCAGGGGTTAGGATTTCAACAGATGAATTTGCGGGGAGGGGACATAAATATTCAGTCCCTTGCACCTAGCTTCCTGACTCACAAGCATTCTGGATAAAATAGTCTTAATATATTATCTCTACCTCTACTAATTACAATAGTGAGTTTCATAAATTTACTTGTCAATATCAAAGCATTATTTCATGTCTTCCTAAACTTTTTTCAAGCCTCAGGAAAAGATCTGGTACTCAGTATGTAAGTTTACACTTATATGTAAGTTTAAGGCTTTGGAGATTATAAATCTCTAATTTTATGCTTTGTTGATTTCTATGTTTATCATTTATGGTTTCTCATTCCTTTCCTTAATTGTGTAAAATTATTAGTCTTAAACTCTGTGACTGCTTCCTTTAGGTAAAGAAAATGGAAACTCATAATATTCTAGGAGGAAATATGGTTCATAATAAATGAAAGTAGATACCTCTTCTATTTTATTCCTATTACTCTCTGTCATGATGCCCACAGTCATGATGACCTCATTGACTACGGAACAATGACCGTTTCTACACAGATTTAGTACAAATCCCATCCCTAAATCATAAAGCTAGTTTGTGGTCTACTCTGCTGTAAACATAAAGAATTTGGATTATTTTGCTTTAACCTTGCTCATATATGCAAAGCCATATGCAACTTCTTTGCACACACCCTGTCTCAGGAGATCTTCTTGCAGCTGTACACGAAAACGGCATTTTGTTATACAGAAGAGCTCCGGAACATATGGATATTGGCAGTTTTTGTGGGATTGTTCTTTTCCAGATTAAGTTAAATCAATCTGGGCTCAGCAGCAATGTATGGAGGACTCCACTATTTATTCTTACCCTTGTTAAAAAAAAAGTGCCTATTCATCTTTGTTTTCTTTTGCTAATTCCCTATCCATGACTAACAACTCCCCTGTCCCCACCTCAATTTCGCAGTAATTTGCATACTAAGAAAACAACATTTGATGAGGAAATTTGCCAAAATCTAAATGAAGTCTAAATAACATATACTCCCTAGCCCTCACTAATCCACTATTTTAGTTACCCATTCAAAGATCTACATTAGGCAGCATGACTCCCCTCTACAAAGACCAAGTTCACTCTCCACCAGAAGATCATATTTATTTATGTTTTCAGCATTCTTATCCCTTATAGATTTCACCAACTCACTGGTTCTATAACTTCACACTGGATAAAACATATCTAATTCTAGAGAGAATTATCTACATTTACAATGTCAATAGGGACTTAAATTTGTTTTTATATATTATTTAACATACTATTCATAAAATTCTGATAAAAAGGTATTTCACGAAAGAAGTAAAATCTCTCTAGTTTTCTCAGTAAAGATCAAGGCACAAGAAAACTAAAATGTTCAAGATAATACATAGACTGTTCATATAGAATTCAGAGATAGAACTATCACTACTGAGAATAAATTCCCCAAGACTAGAACTATTCAAGTATATACTATAGGTGAATTCAAAGTGTCGAAGGTGATGGAAAGCTGGGAAGGAGAGGGAGAACAAGGGAGTAGTAATGTATATTAGATCATCTGTAAGATTCTGAGATTTTCTAATTGTATCATCCTCTGTCATCTATGCAGTATAAGTATACTACTTATTTTACAACAGTGTAACGCTCTCCTTAAAAGCAAAAAAACACCCCGGGTGCAGTGGCTCACATAAGTAATCCTAGCACTCTGGGAGGCTGAGAAGGGAGGACTGCCTGAGGCCAGGAGTTCAAGACCAGACTGGGCAACATAGCAAGACCCCTTCTCTATAAAAAGTTTAGAAATTGGCTAGGCATGGTGATGCTACTTGGGAAGGTGAGGCAGGATCATTTGAGTCCAGGAGTTTGAGGTTGCAGTGAGCTACAATGATAACACTGCACTCTAGCCCAGGGAACAGAGTGAAACCCCATCTCCAAAAAACAAAAAAATTCCTATGGTACTCTATGTCACTATATTTTACATCTTATGTAATAAATGCTCAACTCTTTTCTAGGAAACTATATTCTCAACTTTTTTTTTTTTTTTGAAACTGGGTCTTTCTCTGTTGCTCGGGCTAAAGTGGCGTCATCATAGCTAACTGCAACCTCAAACTCCTGGGCACAAGCAATCTTCCTGCCTCAGCCTCCCAAAGTGCTTAGGACTACAGGCATGTGCCACCATGCCTGGCTAACAATGTGTTTTCTTACATAGTAACTTCAATCATAGTATTACTGCCTAGGTTGTGTTTAGGAATATTCTATATATTTTAAACATGGAATTTAATATGTTTACAATAAAGAGATGAAATCATTTCATGAATCACAGCAGTTCTTTCTAGGTCAAAACCTGGCAGACAATGGAACAAATGTTTGTTTTTCCATTCATAATTAAATCTTTTGTGTGTATGATTTTTCAGTTATGTGTGCCAACAAAAGGGCATCTGTAGTTTTTAGACTTTGCATGAACACTCTAAAATACTATCCCTCTTTCCAAACCACCGTGACAACTAATTGATCTAGCGAATTACTCTGCCCAATTAGAACTGAGAAATTCACATTTGCATTTGCCAATAATCTACCATTTCTTTCCTGCCAAATCTTTCCACTATTTGTAATTTGCTTTTATTTCCTTAATTTTGATTCCATGATTGTCCTTCACATGCCATTTTTTAAAACAACTCTCATTACAAAGTGAGAATACAGACCGTCTCTGATTAACTGCCTGATTGAGAGCTTTACATTCAAAATTTTTTTTTCCTCTTTTCTAAGATTAACATTATTTCTCTTACTATCTTAATTTCCAGTTTTCTTCTATACATATATTCTTTTAATTACCCAATACATGTATATAAATTTCTCATTAACAATGTGACAGGAAAAAAGCTAAAGTCCCTTTCATGTCATCATTCACTTCACTACTCAGATGTAACCATTATTGTTTTTACATATATATTCCATTGTATGTGTTTTTGTGCATCTACATTCATATATATACCCATAGGATGTCCACTTAATATTCCCTCCCTTACTCTCCACCTGATTCAACTTCTGTCTAAATGTCATTCAGGGCATCTCAAAAATTACTGCTATCTGGAACTCTAATTGCATTCTTCTATTGACTTTCCCTAGAATATGGTGGTTAGCCTTTTATACTGACACTTAATATAGCACAGCTTCTTTTGTAGCTACTTGTATGCTCCTTGGGATATCCCAGCTAATTTTATTAATTTTTCCTTCATTAACAAAATGTTTATGAACGTGTTCGGTGTTAGATAATTTTTCTAGGTACTAGTAATGCAGCAAGAAAAAGAAATACTCGAGACTCTGGCCATATGAAACAGAAAGACCATCTTACATACATTCAGTCTATTCCGCTGCTGAACATAATGTCAAAATTGAAGTAAAAGCTCAATAAATCCTTTGTGAGGGCTAAGTCATGCACATTATAGGATATAGATACATAAATAAACTAGGATAGATACATATGCTGTATGACAGTTAATTTTGTGTGTCTACTTGGCTGGGCATGGTGCCCATATATGTGGTCAAAACATTTAAGTTGGCAGATTTTGAGTAAATCCAATTGCCCTCAATAATGTGGGTAGGTATCATTCAGTTACATAAAGGCCTGAATAAAACAAAAAGACTGACGTGCCCTCAAGCAAAAGGGAATTCTGCCAGCAGATGGCCTTTGGACTAGAATTGCAACATCAGCTCTTCTGTAGATCTCCAGGCTAACAGCCCTTGAACTTGAACTGCACATTTTGGATTTACCCGTCTCCACATTCATGCCAGGCAATTCCTTAAAATAAATCTCTCTCTGTATAAGTATACACATCCTATTTGTTCTGTTTCTCTAGAAGTCCCTGACTAATACACATAGAAGAAAGAGTAAAATATTTTAAATATTTATTCAGAGACTGTGGATAGGCTTTGTAGTAACCTCTATTATTGCTGCCTCTCCTTTTGGGAGGACTGTCAAAGTCGGGCTTTGCTGTCTACCTAGTGGTACCTCTTCCTGTGGGAGAACTGTACTTCCCTACTTCCATTAACAACATGAGGCTTTCCTGTGTGATTTGCTTTAGCCAATGACAAGTAAGCAGATGTGAACAATGCCACTTGCAAGCAGATGTTATTTTCCCTCTGCCACATGAACAGCCTGTCCTAGAAAGACACTGCTCCTTCATACTGAACTCCTGACTGAAAAGGCACAGGGACTTGAGCTGTGACTAATTCACAGGCATGGAACCTAAATGTGAACAAAAGTGAAGCTTTAATGATTTTCCAACTGCTAATATTATAGCAAAAGTAGCCTTAACTGACTAATACCATCCTAATGGGTTACTGAACTAATGCCCTCCCTCATAACCACAAAACTGTATGAAAAAGATTGTGTGGATAAATAGGTACATAAACATATTCCTCCTCCTCCTGCTCTGGGGAAAGGGTCTGCATATATCTTGAATTCTCAAAGCGGTTTTTACCTAAAAAAGATTAACCACCATGGCAAATTATTGAATAGAAATGAAGATATTCACAACTAGTTGTGACAAATATTCTAAGGAAGAAGCCTTCAGCAGTCTTCTACATTATGCTGATTTACTCTCTGTGAGTGTTTTACATTCTCTCACATGAGAAAAAAAATTATTGTACCTGCTTAAGGCAGTCAGCTCTAAGGCAGAATTCATTCACTGGGCAAAATACACACTGAGTACTAACGCTATGCTGGAGAGTATAGGAGGTGCTGTTGACAAAGACAGACGTAAGACATAGTTTCTACACTCCTGGATCTTGGATCTCAGATAAAGTCTAGAAATCTAGAGGGTTTTTTTTGTTTTGTTTTGTTTTGTTTTTTGTTTTTAACATAGTGAATAATATAATTAATGAATTGGGATTTCAGCCTACCTAAGAGTAATAAACATAATTTAAAACCCTGACATTTTCTGCCAACCCTGCCTATTCCCCTTGCCTACCTCTTACTGCTTATCAGGCTATAAGCTAGAAAAATGAAGACTGGTTTGGAACAGTTTAATATTTTAAAAACAATGTAAGTTTTTAATAAAACTAGGTGGTATTTTTCAAAAACATAAAAGTAATTTTTATATCTTTAGGAAAGCACTGTATCAAACATTATATACTCAAGTATTTTCTGAATAAAATTTATTCCTCATATACCAAGTCCCTAGAATAGTACCTGGCAAGCTAAGTGTCTGGATGCTTCTTCGGTGTTGTACTTAGGATTCTCAAGAACTTAGTGCATTTGAAAGGAACATGTAAACTACTAATTACCCATCTTTATAGGCAGTAATAGTAACAGATTATTCTAGAAAATAATTGGTAATTCATTCATACCATTCCATCATCTATTCATTTGTTGGAGGAGAGATAAGCCTACCTCCAGTACATTGCCAAAACAATAGTGAACCACTGGCAAATTCTCATCTGCCTATGAATATGATTTTAGTTAGGAAAGCCAAGAGTCTTGCCAGGAATTTAAAAGGAAAACCTGGAAACTACCTGATTAGGGAACTTTACAAATGTCCACCAGACATATTCTGAAAGCTCTAGAAGAATATGTACATTTCCAGAAAAGATGCAACAGGGGAAGTTACCAGTTGCTCATCTATGGTTGACCTTGAAGCCTGCACACCCAGAAAGTAAAATCTACGGCTGTGTTGTAAAATGTGTAAAGTTTGAAGTGAACCTTCTCAAACAGGTCCTCTTGGTAAAGGATGGAAAACATGCAGGCAAAAGCATTTAAGGAAATCTGACTGATCATTGGCAGACCACTAAATTATACTCATCCAGGTGTGACTCCTATGAAGCAGGCTTAAAAATAAAAACAACAACTTAAACAAAAACTAGTAGAAAACTCAGTGTCCACACACTGCAGGGAATGCAAAAACTACAGAAATAGTTCAGAAGGGTTGATCAACAATAAACAATAAGAAAAAATGAATAGCAATAAGAACAATGCTATTATAGGAGAAATATTATACCAAAGCTACATTTTCTAAAATGTCCAATTTTCAACAAAAAAATTATGAGACATGCAAACAAATAGGAAAGTATGCCACATGCATTGAGTGGGGGAGTATCCCACAGAAATTGTCCCAAAGGGGGGCTCAGATATTGGAATTAGTAGACAAAGATTTTTATCAGGTATTATAAATATTTAAATAGATGAAACCATGCCTAAAGAATTAAAGTATGACACTGCTATCTCATCAAAATAGAGAATATTAATATTAACAGTGATAGAAGTTACAAAAGACCAAACAGAAATTCTACAGTGAAAAATGGAATAATTGAAATGAAAATTCCCTAGAAGGGCTCAATCACAGATATTCTTTTTTTTGCCAGCTTAAATCTGTGATTGAGCCCTTCTAGGGAATTTTCATTTCAATTATTCCATATATGTAAATTTGGAAAGATATCACTAGAGATTAATCAGTCTGAAGACCAGAATCAAAGAAAATAAAGTGCAGAGCCTCGTAGACCTGTGGGATACCATCAAACATAACAGACACATAATGATAATTTCAGAAGAAGAAAAAGTGGAGATAAAATATTTGAAAAAATAATGGACAAAGATTGCAGAATTAATGAAAAAATACGAGTCCACTCATTCAAGAAGCTCAAATAAAATAAACTCAAATTCACACCCAGACACATCTTAGGCAAACTGGCAAAAGTTTAAGACAGAAAATCTTGAAAGCAGCAAGAGAATAATGACTTATCACATACAAGGAATACTCAGTGAGATTATAGCTAACTTCTTATCAGAAACCACTGAAACAAAAGGACAACGGGAGAGTATCTTCATAGTTTAAAGAAAAAGATTGTCAACTGAAAATAAACTTTTCAAAAGAAGATAGACTAATGCCTAACAAACATATGAAAAAATGCTCAACATCTCTATCATTAGGGAAATGCAAATCTCAACCACAATGAGATATCACTTATCCCCAGTGAGAATGGCCTTTATCAAAAAGTCCCAAAACAAAAAATGTTGGCATGGATGCGGAGAGATAGGAACACTCATACACTGCTGGTGTACCTGCAAACTAGTGCAACCTCTGTGGAAAGAAATATGGAGATACCTCAAAGAGATACAAGTAGACCTACCATTTGATCCAGCAATCCCATTACTGGACATCTACTCAAAGGAACAAAAGACATTATATAGAAAAGACATCTGCACTGGAATGGTTATAGCAGCATGATTCACAATTGCAAAGATGTGGAAACAACTCAAGTGCCCATAAATACATGAGTGGATTAATAAAATGTGGTATATGTATACCATGGAGTTCTACTCAGCTACAAAAACAATGGTGATCTAGCACCTCTGGTATTATCCTGGATAGAGCTGGAACCCATTCTGCTAAGTGAAGTATCCCAAGAATGGAAAAACAAGCACCACATGTACTCACAATCAAACTAGTAATAACTGATCAACACTTAAGTACATATAGAGTAATAACATTCATCAAGTGTCAGGCAGAAGTGAGTGGGGAGGAAGGGATGGGTATATATACACCTAATGGGTGTGTGTGCACTGTCTGGGGGATGGACACGCCTGAAGATCTGACTTGGGTGGAGCAAGGGGAATATACATAACCTAAACATTTGAACCCCTGTAATATGCTGAAATTAAAAAAATTAAAAGAATTGTAAACATTTTGTAGAAGAAAATGAATGACTAAAACAAGGATTCTATGACATGATAAAATGGATTTGTGTTTTTTAAAATAATCCATATTGATCAGAAATAACATACAAGTTTTATCTTCGTGATTTATCCAACATACTGTACCTTTGTAATTTTTGTAGCCCTAGAAAAGATTTTAGTTAAGAATTAGCATCACTAATCTATTCCACTTCAGCATTTTATAGCTGTTTTTATTTCTAGCTAGTCACACATCCTAGAGGTGAAGGTTTGAAATAGCTGAAAAGAATTGCTTATGTTTATCTACTAGAAAATGCCACTTTTAACAGTAGTTTTTGCTCTCAGGATTCTTCTTTTCAGGATAAAAAAGTATTTTTTTTTTTTTTTATTGGTGGGTATGGGAGTAGAAGTGAGGGCGAGGAGACAAAATTACAGAAAATTGTCATTACATCCAAGCCTCTACACTACCATGTATCTGAATTCAGAATATCTCAAAAGACCAGAATATCCAAGTTGTAATGTCATGTTTCACTTTTACAAAGCAATATGCACAAGGAAGGGATAGTGAGGGATCCCTCAGGCTTTCAGATGCGTTGATTAATCGTCAATGACACTTCCCCTTTGTATCCCAGAGGTTTTATACTCAGGAGCAATGCACCATAGCAACATTAGGAATCTACACAGCATACATCTTAGTTTTGCAAAATATTAATAGAAGTGCCAGAGTGAGCCCAGGAATATTTTAGGCAGAGTGAAAAGAAAACATAAAAAATTGAATATCTAGAAACTGCCCGAGTTATCTCTTAGAAATTCTCAGTTTCATGACCACTGAGTTAAACCATAAATTTGGGGAATGAGCAAAAGCTGAAAAAAAGAGGCAATAGAAGGGGAACAGGAAGGAAAGAGGTAATGGTTTAAGTTGGCAATAGGCTGAAGCCTAGTAGAAAGCTGCACAGGGAGAAATTCATGATAAAGTCATACCAAAGAACTACTAAACTCATTGTGGTATGATTTTGAGATGGCTTCCAAGGATCCCCAGCCTCCTGGTGTTCATGTCCTTGTATAATGTCATCCCTTTGAGTGTACACTGGGCCTAGTCACTTGTTTCTGGCAAATAATATTGCAAAAAGTGATTAGGTATCACTTCCAAGAATAGGTTATAAAAGAAACTGTTCTCTCTCTCTCTCTCACCTCCCTCTAGGTGAAACAAGCTGCCATGTTATGAACAGCCTTTTGGAGAGCACTTCGAGGCAGAGAACTGAGGACTTTCACCAACCATGAGCAAGAACCTGAGATCTGCCAATGGCCACGTGAGCGAGCTTGGAGCCCCTGACTGAGAGGGCTTCAGCCCTGGCCCTTACCTTGATTGCAGTCTTGTGAAAGACCGAGTCAGAGGCACACAGATAAGCTATGCCTGAATTGCTGGCCCTAGGCACTGTGAAATAATAACTGTTTATTGTGTTAAGCTGCTAGGTATTGGGATAATTTGGTATGCAGTGATGTATAACTAACAGACATGATTATCTAATATTCTAAATTATTTAGGTGCTTAGCCTGGAACTATTACTTATTAAAATATAAAATACAAATGTCGAATTCTTACCTTAAGAAGAAATATCAGAAATCTCAAGATTATACCAAGCATACATGTATGTATACAAAATAAAATGAATTCAGAGAGCTGTACTCCCTGGTCAGACTTTCCAATTTTCAGTTCGTCACCTTTCCCCATCTTCAGTTTGTTCTTATCTTATCTACAGCTCCACTTTCATTCCCCCACTGCAGATACGAGTGCATGCACGGACACACGCTTGCATGCACACATGCTATTAATATATACACATAGGACAAAACTTGTTATTACTATATCGCTAACCAGATTTCTAATAGCTGGAGGGTACAGGTTAAAGCATTTGAGATAATTCACACTATAATTCAAATTTAGCAAAACAGTGACCATTTTATTGTTGTTTTGTTTTTCTTAACTCCTTGACTCATAGAAATTAATCAAAATAATTCTTGCCACAATTCCATATTTTTGTATGTGAAGTAAAATTATACATCTGTAGTCTTAAGAATTGAGTCAGAGTGAAAATGACTACAGAGTTATAATAAAACTGGTAAGAGGTTCCCTTATAGCATATTTGACTTCTGATTTCTCATTTTCAGTGGAATAGCATTTCCTGTTCACAGCAGGAATCCTCTCCTTATACAGTTTCAGCAAAATGTCAGCAACCTCCCATGGAGATAGTTGTCAGCATTATATCCTGAGCAGAGATACCAAAAATGATTCAATTATTCAAGTTTTCAAAATACTGTGAGGTAACATTCATACCACATATCTCATTCACCTAATGGTTTTATTTATTTATGTATTTGAACCCCTTTATAACACTGTCCTTGAGTTCCTTGCCCTAAAATTCATTGCTTTGTACCCTGTTCCCGTTGACATTTTAGTAACCCCTGTGGAGTCCACCACGTGTTACATACTGCATTTGATACAATAACATTTTTTTAAATCCTAAAACATACTTTATTTCAATAAGATACTTTTATTATGGAAGAATTTCTTGTCTTGTGAAAGCATACACTATGCACAAAATCAACCACATTACTCATTCTTAGTCTATTTATCCATTTGGAATAAGCTTATGGAGAAGAATTTTTCCAACAAATACAGAGCCACAGATTTTGCTCAGAACTAAGAAATGTATTATACATTGGAGTCAATTTGACTCTGTTTAGATAGTCTCAATGGTTTGTAAAATTAAACTTGGCTGATCATTTGTTTTCTAGGGTGATCATTAAAGCACAAAGCAGAATGTTAGAGCTGCAGCATTGTTGGCAAGCATCGCTTGTTTGCTTCTCTCCATAAATGACCAGCCAATGGAACTTCTGTGCTGATGACAGCGTTCCAAGCAGCCCATCTCTCAATGCCATGTCTATTTGGCCACTCAATCCTATTTATCACCAATCCGTCCTCTTCTCTTCACACCCACTGCAGCTGCCTTACTTCACACTCTCATCATTTATTTCTTTTATAGTTAAATGTTCTATAATTTATTCTTAAATAATTTCAAACTTATAGGAATGTAGCCAGAACTTCCATATCCCCTCCAACCAGAATATCCAATAATTAATATTTTACATTCACCTCTTGCTCTTCCCTCTCCCTCCACCCCGCCAGATATATATGCACAGAACACATGTGCACACGTTTGTCCTTTTCAGGACCTTTTGAAAATAAGCTGAAGATGTGATGTCACATTATCCCCAAATACTCCAAATATTCTAATGTGCATTTCCCCAAAACTATTAATAGAACATACTAGTACCATATAACCCTCCAAATCAGGTATCAAACATTAATAAAGCACCACCATCAACTTCTCAGACCCCATTCTACATTTGTCTAGATCCAAGAGAGCTGCAATAATTTTGCTACTCTCCCCTTGAATTTGGGCTGACAGCATGATTGCTTACTGATACAGGGCACGGAGCCCTTAGCTTCCATGGAAGACTGATTTCCTAAGATCACTATGCTGGAGAGGTCACATGTAAGCACTCCCTTTGACAGTCCCAACTGAGCCCAGCCTTCCAACCATCCTTGCCAAGTCTCCAGAAATGTGATTGAAGCCATACTGGGCCCTCCAGACCCGCTGGCCTGCCAGTGGTAAATACCACACTGAACAGAAGAGCTATGTGACATAATACCACAGCCATCACTTTGTGTCACTAAGTATGGGGTACTATTTTACACAGAAGTAATAAACACACCTCACAGTGTCTCATGTTTTTTCCTTCTAGCCAAACATCCTAGAAATATATATTACATTTAGTTGTCATATATTACAGACTCCTTTAAACTAGAACAATTCTTCAGTCTTTTTTTTTTTTTTTTTTTTTTCATGTTCTTGATAGTTTTAAAGACCACAGGCCTTAGAGTTCGTATCTTTGTCTTAGGTCCATCTAAAGAGTCTTTATGACCAAATTCAGGTATTTAGTGGGACAATACCTCAAGATTATGGTAAAATCCTGTTCCTCATCAAACTCTACCCACCAGCCTAAGCATCTGTGGTCAAATTCCTCTGATGGCATCAAATGGTGACTCTCCATCTCCAATATTTATCAGTTGACACTCTACTGGGAGGAAGAGCTTCCCCCTTCTTTGCCACTTACTTATTAATTTGTATCAGTGTACATTCATAGATTTTATGTTATTAAGTGAATGGTAGCCTATTGCTATAATTATTTTGATATTCAAGTTACCTTCTGTTTGTCCAATGGGAATCCCTTCAAACTAATTCTTTCATTTTTGGGGGATGTCTTCACTATTTTTTGAATATTTCCTTACTTTTTTTGTACAAGATGTTTAAGGAATAAATTGAACTTTCCCTACCCTCTTCTTGGAATCAGTCATTTCTTTTTTAGTAAATATCTTAGGCTTTGTGGGCCATAAAGTCTGTTTCACAACTACTCAATCCTGCTGTTAACAGCAATAAAGCAGCCAAAGGCAATACATAAATGAACGAACATGGCTGTATTCCAATAAAACTTTATTTACAAAAACAGTGGGCCGACCCTTGGACTATGGAACTGGAAATTCTTAAGCATAAAGAATATTAGAAAGAGAACTATTGAGACTCATAATACCTCAAGGCTTATAATCCAAAGCAGAAAGTACAGGAATGACAATGATATATTATAAGGGAAAAATGAAAGTGCAAGTGAAACCTCAAGACAAATATGAAAATTCTTGGCTTTCTCAAAAAGCCAAAAAGGGAAATTGCCATTAGGCAGTTCATTTGTGGGATACTCTGTAAAGATAGAAACTTGATGGAAACAGCGTCTCAGAAATGTGAAGCCACTAGTTTATAATCATTTGAAAGTTAGAAGTCAAAATTTTTGTTTATAGGTATTTATCCACATGTAATGTTATTTTACTGTTAAACATATTTTAACATCCAAGAAATCTGTGAAAACTTTTCTCATATACATTCTGTAAGTTAGAACAATTGATCTCAAATGTTAGCCTATATTAAAAGTACTTAAAATGCTCATTAAATGTGTTGACGCCATAGTCCCATGCCCAAAGATACAGACTCAGTAAGCACCCCAAGTTATTTTCATGGGGAGGGACCCAGAACCACATAGGAAAAATTCTCAATAACCCAATAGTTACATGTATGTCATGTGTTATACTGATTAGCAAGGAGCCTCTGGGAAACAGAAAGTAGGTTCTACTGAACCACCAAGAATAGTCAACAACCAGGTCTAAGACTTTTTAAAAAAAATGGTTATCTTCTAAGTGGGATATGGTTCTCAAGAAAGAGACTCTTCTGGGAAATTCCGTGCTTAGAAATTAGAGAAGAAGCTGTTCCTATCCAGGCTAATAGTAATCCAGGGTTCTGATCATTTGGCAACCCAATCTACTGCTTGTAGAGCCTCCCACTTTGTTGGTATCTCATTGTTGCTATGAAAAATTACCACAAACTTAGTGGATTAAAATACAACGATTTATTATCTCACAGTTCTAGAAGTCAGAAGTTTGAAAAGTGTCTCCCAGGGTGTTGGCAAGATTGTGTTCCTTCCGGAAGCTTTAAAAGATAATCAATTTCTTTATGACCTAGACATTGGTAGGAGGGGTGTTCATGATTTTACCTGCCACACCCAAAGAGAAGCTCTCTTGCCAGTCTTAAGGAAATGGTGAATCAGGAAAAGGCAGAAAGAGACTCTATAAGACAGTGAGACTAGGCTACTGAGAATGTTAAGGCTATTGAAGGCAGCATCTAAAGCAGCACTATAAAGATGAAATTTGAGTTTACAGCCTGGTGAAATTCAACAGTGAAAAAAAACAGAAGGAAGAAAGCAACATTTCACATATAGCTGCAAAGGAAATTTAGGTGGTCACAGAGCAGGAAAAAAAACACTATTATCAGAGGAAAAAGGAGAAAAAAGAGGGTGTTTTGTTTGTGTCTCCTCAAATTCATATATTGATGCTCTAATACTCTGTATTTGGAAACAGGGCCTCTAAGGAAGTAATTCAGGTTAAATAAGGCTATGAAGTCCTGATGCAATAGGATTAGTATTTACATAAGACAACAGACAACTCCTTTACATGTGTGCACTCTCTTTTTACACACATAGTGAGAAGTCGTCCATTTACAAGCCAGGAAGAGCGCCCCCACCAGACATAAAATCCACCAGAACCTTGATCTTGGACTTCTAGCCTCCAGAGCTTAAAAAAAAAAAAAAGTGAGAAAATTTCTGTTGTATAAGCTCCCCAGTATGTGGTATTTTGTTTTGTTATGGTAGCCTGAATAGACTAATATAGAAGGGACAAAGGTAGGAGGTAAAGAATTAAGGGATCAAGCTAGGAATCAGATTCACATGGATGCCTTATAGATCTGAAAGTTTGGCAAATGCATTCCATGATTAAGTTATTCAGCCAAACCTAATGCCTGGTCGATGAGTCAATTTATTCTTTTTTTTAGATATCACTATGGAAACATTTTCTGTTTCTATTAATAATAGATTGATACTGTTCCATCTCTGTCATGAAATTTACTTGGAAAAATAAACAAGTTTTTGTGGCTGCTATGTGCTTATCCTTACAGATTCCTAATACATAATATATAAATATGAATAAATCATATTAATATATTTCTATGTATTCACTTTACCAGTAACTTAGTTGGAATGCATTTATTCAATGTGATCGAATTTACTTGAATTGTCAAATTAAGAATTGAAGTCTCCACGAAAAATAAAAATTTTCATTTGTCTTCATAGTGCTTTCTTTTTATATTCATGAGTCAATCATTTTCTTTGCTTGGATAAATGTGTTTTCTAAACTAAGTTTTAATATTCAGAACACCTCTCACAATATATGAAGTCACAGAATCAGAACTTTAGAATCCAAATAACTTAAATATTGTATTTTCCAAATATTTTTATTTATTACTGGAGGAATAGGGTTCATTAAAATGACAAAAAGAATTTTATACCCCTATAACCTAAATTTTTCTCTGGTTTTTACTCTCCCCTATGCTTTTGTTTCACCCTAGGAAGTACAGTAGCCGTGTAGACATCACTGGGACAGCTTAGGAAGGAAGTGGGGAATTACTTAAATAGTGTTTATGGAAAATGGGCAACCTGGAACCTTGTTTCAACTTTAACCAGTACAACCTTGAAGGTGTTGATGAGCTTTGTAAGTGGAATTGGAGCCTGTCAGAACTGCATGAAAAATACAACATAAAAGCTAAGTCCATGGGCATTGGTCACATGTTGGACATCCCTTTTATATAGAGCTTAGCAACCTGAGCCAAGACGTTATGGGAGTGGTGAATGGGACAAGCAGTGCCCAAGGGCACAACTGTTCAAAGAAGTAACACTGCCATACAATATTCTTATGTTTTCAAGCACATCTGAAACAATGACATGATCATAAAATCTTTAAATATTTCTGTCTATATTTTAGGAAATGCAGTATTGTGGAAGATCTTACTGGTTAGGTATTTCCTCCTTCTGGCTGACTGTAGGAGAAGAGGCTCTAAAACGCTGGGTTTGTGGAGGCAAATTAGACAGTGTTATTTTTGCCATTTCTCTTAGTCCCTTAATGGGACATACAGTCCTACAGAATACTTAAGATTCAGAATGAACGAGAATCAGGCCAGTAATTCAGACTGATCATGCCGTTTATACCAAAGTTACAGCCTCTACACACTCAGTGCTGAATGTTTTTGAGAGAGAGAGAAATGTTGATTTGCTTACTTCCCTTGACATACAAAATGATATCCCTAAATGCAGCCACGCTGCTAGAGCATCCCCGTATTGGTGACTCTGCCACATTCAGAGCAATTGAGCTCTATGCTTTATAACTCTGCTGTTGGGTTTGGCCACAAAAGAACAAAACAAACACCACTCAGTGAAACCAGTCCCACATGCAATTTTCTTCTTTCTCTGACCAACTAATTTGGCTCATCAAGTTCAGTCAAACTAGTCAAACCATTTGCCAGTATGGATGCCTCCCCAAGATATACCAATATTGCCCGATTTTCCTCGCATTTTGCTTCTCATCGTTTCTCATTACTTTAATGAGGTAAAAGGTAGTAAAATAATCCACACTTTCACAACTACCTCATTCTTACCATTAATAAAATTTCTAGAGAAATTTTATGGTGAATACACTGTAATGCAAACCTAAATTAATTTAAAAAGATAAATGCAAAATTGAGGGGAAAAAAAGCAGGACTCATTAAGGTTTTAGAACACATGAGTTTAAATTAAATGAACTAAATATGTATTGAGGTTTTTATTTAATGGTCTAATAAATACTTAAGAATGTAAACACTAAAAGCAACCATTTAACCATTTAAAAATACGACTGGCAGTTCCCCAATCAGGAGTGATGAGCTCGAATAAGAAAAACCTTAGGAAAAGCTCAAGTGAGACTTTTCATTATATGAGAGGAAATTTCAAATGATATTTTTAAATTATTAATAACTCCTGTAATATTAGCCCGAGAAAGTCCTGATGGAGGCTGTGGTAAGACATCAGGCCTTGTGTCCACCATGCAGCTTATTATCTGGCTATCAAACGGGACAAACAACACTAATACTAACCCATTCTCCTGAGTTGATAAAGGATATTGGCGCAAGCTATTCTTCTTTCAGCCTTCTTCCATTTCAAATAAAACTACCACAGCTGACTTTAAATACAAACTATAAGAATTTTGGTTCTAATTCTGTGTTTCAACAGTATGCTGAGCTCCTGCTGCTTTCTTTTCTTAGAGTATTAAACAAAAATCATTACCAAACATTATTTGTAGGATATATCAACTACAATAGCAGTCACAGAAGCTCTAACTCATATAGGTCAGTCTACTCACTGTGTGCAAAGAATAGAAATACTATGATAAGTCCTGAATGATTACATGAGAAGACCATGGTAGAGCTGTTGAGACATACATTACAGAAATTTGGGGAGGCTCAGAAAAATACCCACAGGGTTTACTCAGGAAAAAAATTCCACAGGGCAGAGAATTATGCAAAGGAAAGAGTAGAATTTAGGTGAATCAAGGAATGAAATTGAAGAGTGAACTCCATGCAGCAGCAAAGGTGTATACAAAGATTTAAAAGCATGCCTGCTGGAAAACAAATAAATCCACCCTGCCTAGAGGAGAATAGAGGCAAGAATTTGAGAGGTAAAAGGCAAAATAGAGGGAGACTTAAATTTCACATTGAGGATTTAGAGCTTTGCTTTTCACCCATATTTCCCAGCCTCAGTTCCACTGTGAACAAGTAAATAAATTCCTTTGCATGGATACCAGGGTGGCAGAGAGACTCTGAGTGACAACTAACACAAGACCCAAGAGATAGAGTGAAGGAGTGGGCACACTCTGGAAAAAATAGTGCCCCCCAGCTTAGAGATCAATAGCTTGCAAATACTTCTAGGCATCGGGAGCAATTAAACTATTTTAAGCATATTAACCACTTAAATACTAAAGTTTAAAAACCCTCATATTATTTCACTTCATCAGGAAGGAATGGTGTAGGCAAAACAGTGTTTTGGAAAATTCATCCGGATAAGACCTATTATTAGAAGAGGGGAAGAATGGAGGCAGGAGTTGCATTAGGAGACCACTACTTGAAACAAAGCAAAAGACTAAACAACATGGTAAAGGAAGAATTCCCTCACACTGGAGAGGAGTTAAGAATTACAAAGTTACCTTGAGAACTGCAGCAGGAGTTGAGCACAATTTTGAAGGGTGGTAGACTTGTTGACTTCCGGAGGGCTGGATTAGTACATACCTCCTGCTCCGACCCCAACTGGTCCCTAAACTTTAAAAATCCCCAGGCACTGCATTTGGAAGCAGAAAGCTTCAGTTTTGAAGAGAGAAAGGAACAGATACTAGGAACCAAGCAAGGCATATAAACCAGTTGTTTTCAAAGCTACTCCATCACCATCACCTGGGAACAATTAAAACTCCAAATCACTGGACTCTACCCTACACCTGCTAAAGGGGCCGGCACCCAGCCATCTGTGTTTTAACACGCCCTCCAGGTGATTCTGAGGCACATTTAAGTTTGAGAGGCTCTGGTATAGCCAGTGTTACAGGCAGAAGTAATTGATTTCAGCTGCAGACTTGTAATGCTTCGTGAGCGAGAGGGCCTAGTTAACAATCATAATTTGATCACCCATGGGTAATTAAATATTTCAGTTTATACATGCTCAAATAATGCAACCTTATTAGAATTGATCCCCCTAGAAAAGACATATATAGGAAGATGAATTTATTACAAAAATAAAAATCAAGAACGTTTTACAGAGCGAAATCATTTTGATTTTTTCTCTTTCTTTGAGATTATCATGGCCAGCTCCTCCCCCTAAATACACAATCTGCTACCTTAAAATGAAACAACTTTTATAAAAAGGGAAAAGAAGGGTATTTGATAATTTTTTGCTCTCTCATAACATGTATTTCCTACAAACTCAGCCTATTCAAGGTAAAGAATATATTTTTATACCATTTCACTTATGGTATGCTTTATTATTATTAGATTTAGAATTGCCCTACTCCTGTCTTTTTTCATCACAGGTTTAGTAGCTCTTTCTAAACTACTTTGACAAATGCAATAAAAATACAAGTGAAAATAAATGAAATTTTTTTCTCATAGTAGTACCTATAAATCTTTGCTATAAGATGACCAATATTATATACTTAACTAAATATATGAATTTATTTCCAAGAGTAGATTGTTCTAGTCTCCCCATAGAACACCAGCCTTTCCAAAAGGAGAAAAAAAGAGAGCAAGAGAGAGAGAAAACTGAAGTCATTAAAACTTTGATCTCTTACTCATTTCACTTGGTTTCAAAGTCAGGCTAGTTATAAAAGTTCTAGACATGCCACACCATGTTTTATTTCTGCACTATTACATTACTTTTATATAGAATTCAGGAATCATATCAAAGGAAATATTTTAAATCATTCCAGACTCTAGGTTAGTATGATGCAGCTTTTATGTATTTTTGAAATTTCCTGTAACTATCCAAGCTTTATTAAAGTTGGTGATCTGAAAAAAAGGGCCAGTTACCAACTATAGTATATCCAAATTCCAAAGGTACGCATGAAAGCGTTTACCCTCTGCTCTGATCTAATTGTTTGGTTTATAGGGACCCTGACAAAATCAGTCAGGAAAAACTTGCACCCCCAAATACAATACTATATTTTCAAGCTCTTTTTTCAGGAGTGGAGGTGCTCAGAACCCCCTTCATGAGTGTTATCCTTTCATTGGTAAGGGCATTCTTCCTATTGTCAATTCAAACTCATCTATGCCATATTTCAAACGTAGATCTTTCATCCTCCACAATAAAGATGGGAAACAGTTAATTATTGCCATTATACAAACATTTCCCCAAAAGTCATCAAAACTCGAGAAGAGACTTCATAATGTTCAGATACCACTAAAATTATATTAATGCTTTCTTTAAAAAAAAACAGGGTTAGTTTAAATAATTTTTATATACAATGCTTTATCACATGTATTCAATTTAATGTTTGTCACATATATATAATTAAAAGGAGAAATGAGATTTCAAATATTACATTTGTGTTGTATTCAGCCATGTTGAGTTACTGATTCTCAGTATTATATAAATGATGTAGAAGGCCAAGAAAAAACCACATTTAAAGTCATGCCAAAGTTAAAATTGTTACACCAGTAAAATTTTCTCATAATCATATTTATCAAATTTATCTATTTCTTCATTCCTATTTTTGAAGGGAAAGATATAAGGCCTAAAAATAATTGATTCTAACATTTAAAACTTACCTTCTCATCCCCCTTTACCTCCAACAAAAGGAGAGGAGGTCTCAAATAACTGAATTTTCCAAATTAGAAATATACATACACCTAGATACACACACAGAAGCCAGGACATATATCATTTTATACAATTCAAGTAAACAAGAATACCAAAGAATATTAATGGCACTGTGTTAAACGCTGAAATAAAAGCACAGATGAGTAATAGAGAATCTCTGAGTCCTAGGTGGCAAGACTCAATATCACGTAAAAATTAATTCTTCCTATTATCGTCTATAAATCTACCTAATATCACAAGGAGATTTTTCTCATAAAATTCAACAAGATAGGCTGATGCATATCTGTACTAGGTAATGTAAGAGAATACTCCAGATATAAGAAAAAGATAACAATGCTATTTAACATTGGAAAAATTAAAGTCATTAACAGAAAAAAGAATATATTTTAAAACAAACATATTTGAGGATGCTTACATTTTCCAGTGATCAGAGAATTATAAATTAAAACAATAATGAGATATAATTTTTCCAGCCAATGGTCAAAAAAAGGACAATATTCAATGTTGGTAAGATAGGCTCCAGTAGAGGAATATGGTGCAGCATCTTTTCAAATTTAAAATATTTATAACTCTCGACATAGCCATTTCATAACTAGGAACCTACCTATTCTATAGAAACATTTAAACATTTGCACAAAAAATATGAAAGTAGATTCACTGCCACATGATTTTACAGCAAAGAATCAAAACTGTAAACTTCAAAGGTTGACATACAAATTTGCCCGTGACCTACGAAGGTTATAGGTTGTTTGTATTTTTACATTTAAAAAAATGACATATATAAAGATGTAAATGAGATAAAGATTTGCAAATGCATAGAGAACAGTCTAAAAGGATGTTAATAATAATGAGAGTATAATAATAAAAATAACTAGTATTACTGAGTAAACATTATATGCCAAAAACTCTACCATATATTTTCAGAGATAATCAATTCTCATAGCAATCTTGTGACCATGAGGTAATACTGTTTCACAAATATGGAAACTAAAGGTAAACATCAAGGTTTTAACAATATCATATCTCGTGTAGTACAAATAAAAATGAGAGGGAGCATCCAAATTAAGGTAGATTTATAGTTTTTACTATTGCATTGGAATTTTTAATAAAAAGTATGGCATATATTAGTTTACTAATTAAAAATTAAAAAATAAAGCTATACCAAAATAATTATAGCACAAAACATATCATGTTAAATAATATATGCCATAATGTGATAATAAGTTTTCAAAGAAGGGATAGATTAATTCTGACTGAATAACAAAATCAGTTATAAAGGAGGTAGTATTTGAGATAGGCCTTGAAAGATGGGTCAAGTTTCAAAAGGTACAGATGGGAGGAATGTACTTCAACAGAAAGAGCCACAAAAGAAATGACAAAAGGGCAAGAACATGAGTACAAGATGAGTCCAGGACCTAGCAAAGAACTAACAGGAGCAAAAGATTTTATGACACAATGAGAGAGAGAAGCCTAGAACTGCAGGAGGGCTTAAAGGATTCTGATATATCCAAGAAATGATAAATCATGGTAGGAGATAAGGATGGAGTGTTAAGAGGGCTTAAAAGATTATTTAAGAAATCACTAGAAATTCAGCCTAGTTCCATGAAAATATATATCTGAGACTAAACTAAAATACAGATTCTCCAAAAAGGTGATTTCCAACCTATTGACCATAGATCCTTGGAACTTGGCAAAGTTTTGCAAGACGTCCACAAATCCATACATGCAACTAAAAATGTTGTCTAGAGTCTGAATAAATGTCTTTACTTTTCAGATTGGGCTTGCCTTCAGGCTGGATGCCACATTAGAGAAGGCAATTTGGTAGTTCTTTTTCCCATTTTTGTTTTAAATGAAGCCTCCCACTTGTGCTTTCCAGCTGCATGGGCTGTGTCTAGGTCGTTCAGGATTGAAGCAGGGGAAGAAAAAGAGGTGAAGGATACAAACATCTCATTTGACTAGCACAGATATAATTTGGCATTAGTGTCCTCTCAGCTTGCCAATGCAATATATATATATATATATATATATACTTTTTTACTTGAGCTTATTTGTGCACTCTTCAGAGCCCTTCCATTCCTGGGGACTCTTGCCAGCAGTTGCCTTACCCAGGTTCTGCCTCCTGTGGGTGAATGTTAATAGCTCTAGCTGCATCATCAGCCTCTTGTTTTAAGGTTTTCATTTAAGCAGCTCTATACAAAGCTTTATATTGAGGTCATATCATTCTTCTTGAATGCAAGTTACACTTTTTCCTGGGAAACGTAGGATGATTTTGGCCTCTGATAACTCTGGGCACACAAGGTGTTCCCAAAGCTACTCTGTCGCATTGGTCTGCCATCAGAGTCACCACTTAACCATGGTCTCTTGTTTCTGAGCTTTCTCAGGTATGAGCTGGGAATATCTTTGCAGCCCACAAATTACTAGAGACAAAGGTGAAATTATTCAACTAGTCTTCTTGAAGCCTTTTAGGATTAGGTGAGGAGGAAACATCCTCTTCAAGATGGAGAGGAAGGGTCAACAGCTTTCCATCAACTCTTTCTAAGAAATTTTCCCCCCAAATTGGATCACTTCCATGCCAACTCTTTTATATACTTGTAGGTGAGGAGCTGAGGATTATGATAGAAATTTTACATCACCCCTCCTTTGCAAATCCTGTTGAGTGTTTCTTCCTTGCTTGGGAATGTATAGAGATTTGGCAAAAATTGTCTTGGATCTTCCAGAAACTACCAGTGAATTCTAACTTCATATTCCATAACAGACCTAACTAAACCAGATGTCTAAAATTAAACATAAAAAATTAAAGTGAACAATATTATGATTCATTATATGACATAAACACACAATGTGGTATAATAATATGCACCATTCACTACTTCATAGTCTCTAGGTCACATGACTAGTTCCTTAAACTTTCCTAATATTTCCAAATTTAGACCCTTCTACTTAGTGCTCTAGCAATGCCAACTTTCATGAGGTTGTCTTAACTCTCCACGCTGTTTCTTGCCTCCACACCTGTGCACACACTCTTTTTCTGCAAAGTTAATGGGCTTTGACAAATATCTACCCAGTGTAACTACCACTTCAATCCAAGATATAGAACATTTACTTCATTTAATTCTCTCTTGCCCCTTAGCAATCCACTTACCAACCTACCCCTACCCTAGACTACAACTATTTTGAATTTTATCACTGTAGATTGTCTACTCTAGAGCTTCTTACAAATAAAATCATACAGCAAGGGTTGGCAGATTGTGGTATATGGGACAAATGCAGCTGGGCACCTATTTTTGTAAATAAAACTATATTAGAACATAGCCACACTCATTCATTTGCATCTTGTCTATGGCTGATTTCATGACAAAATGGCTGAGTTGAATAGTAGTAACAGGGATCATGTGGCTTAGAAAACCTAAAATATTTACAATCTTTCCAGAAAATGTTTGCCAATTCTTATCATACAGGATGTTCTCTTTATGCCCAGCTTCTTCCCCAAGCATGTTTTATATATTCATCCATGTTGTTACATTTCTCAGTACTGTATTAGTTGTTCATCCCTATTATTGCAGAGTAAGTAGTTCACTGTATGAATATAAAATAATTTTATAAACTCCTTTGTTGATTAATATTGGTGTTAAGTTTTAGTTATTAAAGTATTATATATTATGTCTATGTTATAAATAATATAAATAGGATGCTATAAACATCTAGTACATATCCATGATTTCATTTCTCTTGGGTAAATACCTAGAAGTAGAAATCTTGGATCATATGGTAAGTATACCTGTTACTTTATTAGAAACTTTCAAACTGTTTTGTACTACAGTTGTACCATGTTACACCCCCACTACCATTTCATGACAGTTCAAGTTGCTTAACATTCTCACCAACACTTGGTATTGCCTCATAATTTAGTTATTTTAGTGTATGTGTTCTGGTATTTCCTTGTGGTTTTAATTTGCATTTTGCTGATCACTAATAATTTTGTGCTTCTAGTTACGTGCTTATTGGCCATTCATACATTGTCTTCCATGAAGTGCTTGCTTATATTCAAGTTTTATGCCCATTATTTTATTGTATGTATTGTCTTTTTTTTAGTTGTAAGAGTTACTTATGTCAAATACATGTATTTAGAATATTTTCTCTCAGTCTGCTGTCTTTCATTTTGAATGATGTTTTTGAAAAAGATGTGTTTAATTTTGACAAAGCCCAATTTACTATTTTTTTAAATGTTTAGTGCTTTATGTGACCTAAGAAATCTGCCTACTCCAAGGTCATAAAACATCTCTATTATGTTTTCTTTAGAAATATTCTATTTTTTGCTTTTATGTGTATTTCTAAAATGCATGGCAAATGTATTTTGTGTAAAGAATTAGGTCAAGGTTTTTTTTTTTTTTTTCCTATGTTGATATCCAGTTGTCTCGGCACCATTTATTGAAAAATTATCATTTTCCCCAAAGAACTACTTTGGTAACTTTTTTGAAAATTAATAATAAATGTATGGATGGTTCTATGTCTGGAATATCTGTTCTATTCCATAAACTTATATGTTTTTCCATTGGGTGATTCTGAAAGTGAGGATAAGTACTCTAATTTTTTCTTTTTTCTAAAAATTGTTTTAGCTAGTCTAGGTGTTTGGCATTTCCATGTAAATTTAAAATTATCTTTTACATTTCTACCAAAAGAACAAAAAGATATCCTGGGATTTTGATTAACATTACCTTGAATCTTCAGTTGAATTTTGAGATATTAGACATTTTAATGTTACATTTTCCAATCTGTAAATTTAGGATATTTCTTCATTTACTTATATTTTCTTTCATTTCTCTCAGCAATGCTTAGTAATCTTTAGTTTAGAGGTCTTGTGCATATTTGAATATAATCCTACATATTTTATATCTTGTCATCTTATTGCAAGTGATGGCACTATATTTTTGATTTCCATATCTAGTTGTACAAAAACACAATTACTGTTTTTTTAGATTGGACTTCTATTTTGTGGATTTGCTAAATTGATTTCTTAATTTTAACATTTTATGCATGCCTTGGGATGTGCTACACAGATAATCTACACAGACAATGTCTATTTATAGAGAAAGTTTTAATTCTTCCATTCTAATCTTTAAGTCTCTTTTTTCCCCTTGCTTTTGTGCAGTGGCTAGGACAGCAATAAATTCTTGACAGAATAAATTTAATATTTTCCCATTAAATATTATGTGAGTTGAAGGATATTTGTAGATGTTCTTTTTCAAACTAAGGAAATTTCCTCTTAGTTCTAGTTTATGAGCATTTCTATCATAAATAGATAAATTTTGCCTTATGTATATGAGATTATCATGTGGGTTTTCTCCTTTATGCTATTAATGTAATGAATAATATTGTTTGAATTTTTCTTGTTAAATTAACCTTGTTTTCATGGAGTTAACTTAGTTTGGCCATAAGATACATTTTTTATGTTTTGTTAATTTGATTTTCTAATATTTTACTAAAGATTTTGTGTCTATGTACATGAGAAATATAGCCTATAATTTCCTTTTCTTATAATGTCTTTATCAAGATTTTTGGGAACATGTTGGCCACATTAAATGAGTTGGGAAGGGGGCAACCAGTAAGACGGTAGATGAAGTTGCCAGCACAAGCCACTCTCATGGAAAGGATTGAAAGTGGTGAGTAGATATTCACCATCAGGTGGATCATCTAAGAGAGAGCATTGGGAATCAATAGAGAAGCGACAAGAGGCTCTAGAAGTGAAGGAGAGGAAAGTAAAGTAACCTACTCAGCAAGACTGGAGGTAACAAAAGGAGGTGCACGCACATGCGCACATGGAGGAGAGGCAGGTGAGAGAACTCGAAGCTCCACATTCCTGCCACAGACATCACAATCCAAGGTACGAGAAGGCCCCTCCACCCCTGCAGGCCCCTGGACTGATACAGGGAGCTGCCCAGAGACTATGCAATGGCATTGTTCTGGGAGAGAAGGAACAGCAGGTCTCTGCTGGCTTCCAAACCTGGGACACTGCAGGCAGTGCCATTCTGAGGGTCCAGCCCCAGAGGGCTGCATCTGCCTGGGGCCAGCTCCACTGATGCCACCTCATCTCTGCTGCTGGGCCAGGGAGAAAGCAGGAAGGCCAGACACTCTTGCATGCCTGGGGAGCAGGTACCCAGCTCTACCGCTGCCACTGGCAGAGTAAACATCCATGGCTGCTGGCACTCTCTGCCACTGCCTAGAGCCACCACCCACAGCCACCATCTTGAGCCACCTATGCCTAGAGCCACCAACCCCACCGCTGCCACTGCCTTCTGCTGCCACACCCCCCACTGCTTCCTCCCTTGCCACCACACCACTGCTGCTGCTACCAAGAGATCTGGGCAGAACAGATGCCTGTGGTCCCCAGCACCCACTGCCACTGCCTACATAGCCCTGCACAGCCAACGCTGCTACTGTCAGACCATGGTGGAGCAACCCCACCCCCAACCACCCACTGCTCCAGGGAGAGAGACCCTTCTTGCTCCCTACCTAAGCTTTCATCAGTGGCCTGAGGACCGGCCCACCCCTCCACAAGAACATCCTCTAGCATCTGCTTGAACTTTGACAACCACAGGGGAATAGGGAGATGCAGGAGAAGAGCAGTGTTACACGCTCACAGTGCATCCACCCCTCTCCTATCTAATCAATCTTCTGGAGCAGAACTCAAGCATACCATCCAAGGGCCTGGGAATGGAGATTACATAACATAATCAACCAACACTGGCATCTGAACACCTTCCCAGGGGTCTTAGTTGCAAGTGACCCAAATTGCTAGCAATACCATAGTGGGTACATACCAGTGTCAACCAAAAGGCAGCATACCTCTCCCTCTCTTAACTGAGCAACAGAGTTCCCACCAAAGAAGAACAGGTGTACCAAAAAACTATCTGTTTTGCTTTGAGAGAAGAAATTCCAGATGAGAAGGGACCAGCATAAGAATTCTGGCAACATGAAAAAACAGGATGTTTTCGTACCCCCAAAGGATCACATTTGCTTTCCAGCAACGGACACCAACCAAAAGGAAATTTATGAAATGTCAGATATGGAATTCAAAATATGGATTACAGACAAGCTCCATGGAATTCATGAGAAACTCAAAAACCAACACAAATAAACCAACAAAATAATTTAAGGATAAGAAAAATTCACTAAAGAGATAGATAGTTAAAAAATGTAACAGAACATCTGGAAGTGAAAGAATCATTTAGAGAAGTACAAAATACAGTGGAAAGTGTTAACAACAGACTAGACCAAGCACGAGAAATAATTTAAGAACTTGAAGACAGGACCTTTGAATTAACAGAGTCAATCAAAAATGAAGAAAAAAGAACTGAGAAGAATTAACAAAGTCTTTGAGAATTATGGGATCATGTAAAATGAACAAACATAAGAATTATAGATATCCCTGAGGGAGAAGATGAAAAAACAAAAAGTATGAAAAACTTACTTTAGGGAACAATGGAGTAAAATTTCCCTGATCTTGCTAGAGATTTAGACATCCACGTACAAGAAGGTCATAAAATTCCTGGAAGATTAATTGTAAATATGGCATCTCCAAGGCACATAGTCATCAGACTGGAGGAAGTCAAAGTAAAGGAGAAAATCCTACAATCTGTGAGATGAAAGCACCAAGTAACTTACAAAGGAAAACCGATCAAACTAACAGCAGACTTCATAGAAGAGACCTTACAACCAGAAGGGAATGGGGTCCTATCTTTAGTGTTCTAAAACAGACTAACTCAGCCAAGAATTTTGTATTCTGCAAAACTAAGGTTCCTAAATGAAGGAGAGATAAAGTCTTTCCCAGATAAACACTAAGAGAATTCATCACCACTAGACCTGCCCTACAATAAATTTTTTAAAGTGTTCTATATATCAAACAGAACAATCGATACCCACAAACGTAAAAACATCTGAAAGTAAAAACTCATAGCTTCTACAAAACAGTAACACAAGGGAGAAAACAAAGCAGCTAGGTAGAAATCAACATGACTGGTACAGTAGCTCACATATTAATATTGAATGTAAACAGTCAAAATGTCCCAGTTAAAAGATATAGATTAGTAGAATCTATAAAGAAACACAACCCAAATGTCTGCTTTCCTCAAGAAACTCACTGAACTCATAAAACTTCTCATGGACTAAAGGTAATGGGGTAGAAAAAATATTCCACACAAATAGAAACCAAAAGTGAGCAGGAATAGCTATTCTTATATCACATGAAATAGACTTTAAATCAATAAAAGTACAAAAAGGCAAAGATGATCATTATATAATGATAAAGAAATTGATTGAACAAAAAAATGTAACAATCTCAAATATATATGCACCTAACACTAGAGCTCCCAGATTCATAAAACAAGTGCCTTTAAACTTAAGAGAAGAAATAAGCAGCAACATCAAAACACCCATGAACTTCAACACTCTAGTAACAGAACAGCATAGATCATCAAAGCAGAAAATCAACAAAGAAAGACTGGACTTAAAGGGAACTCTAGAACAAATGGACCTAACAGACAACTATGGAACATTCTACCCCAAAACTACAGAATATACATTCTTCTCATCAGCACATGGAATATTTTCCAAGATAGACGATATGTCTCAACAAATCTCAGCAACTTTTTAAAAATCGAAATCATACCATGTGTCTTATTGGACCACAGTGGGAAAAAAACTAGAAATCAATTCCAACAGGAACTCTGTAAACTATATAAATACATGGAAACTAAAAAGCATGCTGTTGAACAATCCTTGGGTCAATGACAAAATCAAGATGGAAATCAAAAAATTTTTCAAACTGAATGACAAAAATGACACAAGCTATCAAAATCTCTGGGATACAGAAAAGAAAGTGCTAAGAGGGAAGTTCATAGCACTAAACACCTACATCAAAAAGAGAAGAATCATAAATTAACAATCTAACATCACAACTCAAGTAACTAGAAAAAGAAGAACAAACCAAAATGAAAGCTACTAGAAGAAAAGAAATAACAAAGAAGAGACCAGAACTAAATAATAGGGAAGTGAAAAAATAAAAAAAGGAACAGCTAAACAAAAATTTGTTCTTTGAAAAGATAAACAAAATCAATAGACCACTAGCTAGATTAACCAGAATTAGAAGAGAAAGGATTCAAATAAGCTAGATCAGAAATGAAAAAGGAGACATTGCAACAGATACCACAGAAATACCAAATATCATCTAAGACTACTATGAAACCCTTTATACACATAAACTAGAAAATCTAGAGGGAATGGATAAATTTTTGGAAATATATAACCTCCCATCCTTGAACCAGGAAGAAATAGAAATCCTAAGCAGACCAATAATGAGTAGCAAGATTTAAACAGTAATTAAAAATCTCCCAACCAAAAAAAGTCCAGGACCAGGGAGATTCATAGTCAAATTCTATCAGACCTACAAAGAAGAACCAGCATCTATTCTGCTGAAATTGCTCCACAATATCAAGAATAAGGGAATCCTCCCTAACTCCTTCTACGAAGCCAGTATCGCCTGATTACCAAAGCCAGAAAAGGACACAACAAAAAAAGAAAACTAAAGACCAATATATTTTATGAGCATACCTGCAAAAATTCTCAACAAAATACTAGCAAACTGAATTCAAGAGCCCATAAAAAGGAACCCACTATGATCAAATGGGTTATGTCACAGGGATGCAAGGATGGTTCGCACATACACAAATTGAAAAAAGTGATTTATCACATAAACAGAATTAAAAACAAAAACCATACGATCATTTCAATAGATGGAGAAAAAGCATTCAATAAAATCCAGTACCTCTTCATGATTAAAAAATAAACCCTCAACAAAGTAGGCACCTGTTATGGATTTATCAATATTATTAATATTTTCCACCAATCAAATTTTTACCTTATAAATGAGCTCTATTGTTTACATGGTTTCTATTTTATTGATTTCTGCTCTTATCTTTATCACTTCTTTTACACTGTGTTCAATTTAGCTTTTTTCTAGCTTCTGAAGTATGCACATAGGTCAATTTAAATATTTATTTAAATTTTTATTTTCCAATAAAAGAATTAAAAGTTACAAATTTCCCTCTAAGCACTAATTAGTTGCATCTCACAAATGTTTTTATTATAAAGTTTGAAATAATTTTTGGCTCATACACATTTAGAATTGTTTGGTTTTCCTGATGAATTGCCACTTTTATCATGAACTTTAAAAGTTTTTTTAACATCTCAGTCACACTCAGGTTTTAATTCAGATTGATTTTGCTTTTGGCTAAACAACTCTCTCAAAAACTTTGTTCGTTTATTTTCTGTCTGATTCTATTAATGTCTATGTACCGATAGCTAAACGTAAAATTCCTTGTGAAATATGCCTTTCTCCCTCTCGACCTAATTGCAGCTACATGATTTAGACTCCCGTTGGACTATTCTTATTCTCTTTACCTGAGAAATTTTGTCTAACTCAAAAAATGTTACTGTAGTCACATTAATCTAATAGAAAGATTACAAATATTTAATAAAAGTGTGGCTACAACAAGACTTTTTTATCATGTTTTTATCTTAACATCAATACTAGATTTTGTGGCTTACACAATGTATTAATATTTTCTTTCAAATATAAGAGAAAATAAAACATTCTATTTCAAAACTGAGTCTTAAAACTTTTCTATTTTTTTCTGTCTCTTCTTTAAAAAGATCAATTATTTGATGAGCACGTGTCTTTTTCATAGACCATTTTTAAATGCAGTTGATAACAACTAGCTCACAACAGTAACATTCTTTTTTCAAAATGTTTTCACCCAAAATATTTTCACCTTAATTCTTTATGTCATTATCTGTCTTCCAAGTTATCCATAGTGACAGTTTATAAAATGTTTCAAACATTGAAAACACAGGTCACTCACTCTTTCTCCAGATTCCTATTTCCTTCCTAGCTAACAACAAAAGAAAGTATATATAGTTTTGGTTTTTGATTTGGGCAGCTCTCCCTCACTTCAAGTATGAATTTCATTCTTAGTCATGTGTGTGGCAACAACAAACAGCCTCAACATTTCAGTGGCTGACTACAGAAAACACTTATTCCTTGTTCATATTATATAAGAGCTACTGGCTGGCTGCAGCTCTGTTCCAGCTGTGGTTCCACTCCATGTATTTCTTCATTCTGATCCAGGTGGAAGTAGTAGTTCCAATATGGCACACACCCATTCTGTAGTTTGTACTATGCATCCTTGTTAAGCTGGGAACTCTTTCCTAGATTCAGTGCTCTTTTCTCTAAAACTCTATGTTAGGGTTGTTTGGAAGAGGATTTGGCAGAAGTAAAGCAGTGCTTGTTACTCTCTGAAGGTTATCAAGGTAAGATGCCATGATGGACAGATGGTAACATGCACTCTGGTTTATATTTGCTCTTTTTGGCTCTGCATTTAATTATCCTTCCTGTATGCTACCCTACTGACCAATAGAGGCCTCAGGAGCACCACCAATATTTGGGTGTAGATGCACATGACAAAAGCCCTTCCTACAAGTCTCCCCTTTAGTGACTAGATATGTTTGACTTCTCAGATTGACTATTTTTTTCTCTGACCCTCAAAATCTCTAGACCTTCAATTCTTCAAATCCTTCCACATTTGTGCAAGTTCTAATTCTTAAATTTTTCATCCTATAAAACTTATAGTGACTCTGTCCCTTTTTTGAATCCTGATACACTCATTCTCTGGAAGATCACATTTGAAGTGATTGCTTGGATATGGCATAGATCATGATTCCTCATGTTCCATTGGCATTGGCCAAAACGTCATATGGCCAAGTTGAAGATAAATGGGATGGAGAAGTATCCTCATATGTGGTGGGAGTGTGTAAATATTTGCCAAACTAACACAATCTACTATCCTTATCTGTCCTTGCAGCAATCACTAGGTTGTTAAGCAGTGAGACTGGATTAAAAATTGAGAGCTCTCCTCAAAGTTTGAGGATGGACACAACCCCACATAAATCACAGGACTGACAAGATGGGAAGAAATGCAAGATATAGCTGCAAGGAAACAAGGGTAATGTATGAGGAACAGGGACTCACAGACGTCCACTCTGATTAACTGATTAACAAGAAAAATAGTTATTCATTTCACAGTGAAGTTTCAACTATCCTTAAATAATCCATTCTTATCCTTTTTAAAAAATCTATAATTACGTAACTCCTTAAGATATTCTCAAGGATAATTACTTCAACTAAATATAAAAAGTATTGAAATCCATATTCTTGTCCAATATTTGGTAGACCATGTACCTATGCTATTGTTCAGAGCACCAAAACTGTTTATGCTAAAGAATGTTATTCTTGTAGTGGTCCCAACCCTGGAGCTGCAGCCTATTAGGAACCGGCCACGCATCACCACCTGAACTCTGCACCACCAACCAACACCCCCCACCAGAAAAATTATCTTCCATGAAACTCAGGAATTGGGCTGTACAGCAGGAGGTGAGCAGCAGGGCAAGCAAGCCAGGTGAAGCTTCGGAAGCTTCAAAGCTTCATCTGTATTTACAGCCATTCCCCATCCCTGTATCACCACCTGAGCTCCGCCTTCCCCTCCCCTTCCCTCCCTATCTTTGGAGAAACTGTGTTCCGTGAAACCAGTCCCTGGTGCCAAAAATGTTGGAAACTGCTGTTCTATAGTGTACCCCTGTCTCTCTGTAGCTTTTACATTTGCTTTTAAAAGCAGTAGTTTTTTAGAAGGAGAATGCCACATCTTCTCCATGTAAGTATTCCTAGTTTCTATTTCTACTGTAGTTAAAAATTACACTTTTGAAATAGGGATCTTGAAGGATCTTCAAACTTGGTTATAGTTTGTAATACACAAACCCTGCTAGGCATCTTTAAGAACAAACCATCCCATCCAGCCTAGATCAGGTGGCAGAGAAGCCACATCTGCATGGTTGTCACCTTCTGTACCATTTTAATTCCATTCTGACTTTCACAGAAAGCTGACATTTTCAATGAAGACATCAACACCAAGGCAGAGCCAATAACACCATGGCCTTACACAGCCTCACATTTCAGGCTCTTATAAATATTTTTAGCTGGATCAAGTCCATAGTGCTAAACATGCTCTATTGCATCCATTCCCATGGAAACAGACAAGATGTCACAAACACAGGATTATAAATTCACTGCCTGTTGAATTTTTAAAAAGAAAGAAAGAAACAAAGAAAATCTACTATGGCCTGTAAGAACAGGTGTTCTTACTTGAAAAAAAAATTCCTGTATCAGGAGCAAGGAAGACATATTAAACAACCAAAGAATTATCTTTTCTTTTAAAAAAATTGAGACTTTTCCAGAAGGAAAAAAAAATCTAATTTAAAAGCTAGAAATGGCCTATTAGACAGAAATGAGAAAATAATTTCAAGTGATATCAGTTACTTAAAGTTGGAAGTTATTTTCAGGGCTAGTCATTCAATTATTTAGTAAGTAGTCACTTTTAAGAAAAACCATAATTAATGTGGTAAACCACTTCTGGACTATTACATCAGCTTCTTAAGTCCGCCTTTCCTTTCAATCATGTCACTCAGAACCCCTAATAACTACGCTTAGCTCACAAAATAATGTGAAGACTCCTTCAAGCGACCTTCGAGGCTCTCCCAGAGTCTGAATCCAAGCTCCCCGAGTAACTTCAAATTTTATTACTTTACTATACACACCTTATATACAAGTCAAGTCACACTGAGCTGTTTGGCTGTGAACATTTGCTTGTACATTTCTGTCATCCATATTTGATCCTATTTTTTCCCTCTGAAATAAAAGTTCTGATCCATCATCTCCACAATTTAAAATCCTATCTATCCTTCAAGTCATACATCAAATGTGGCTTCCATTTGAAAGTCTTCCTTCATCATACTGACTGTTAAAAACTGTCCCTCCTATGGCTTCTTATTTCTAACCCTCGCATAAAACTAAGACCTACTGCTCTGAATTGCCTTCATGTCTTAGACACTTTTTTTCCTTCATTGCAAAAATCTGTTAGCCAGTATAAGGAACTGGAAAGACACTGCCTTATGCATAATCAATGTTTAGTAAATATTACTGAAAACAAGCAGCAATTAAGATGTTGAAAATGTTCATCTATATAAAAATTTGATTTAAATGTATCACATCCAGATAAAACTTAAACTGGAAAAAATGGTTACTGTAAATCTCAGCGCCACATTGAAGGGAATGGAACAATAACTCATTTGGAACATTCTTATATTTGATTCAGAAGATTCCATAAGACATGCTGAGAGGGGTTCATGCTTCAGCATCTTCCTTTTATAAATGAGAAAGTGCATATGTATAGAGAATATATGGTTTATCAAAGTCACAGAGCAAGTAAGAGTTAAAGCTAGGATTAGAGATGACAACTTTCAGATCAACTATTTCATTCATTGAGCCATAATGTCTCTAAGAAGCTATTTCTAAGCTTCCAACAGAGTGTTCTGAACTCTTCCATGATACTATTTATTTTGAGTAGTTTACATACCTGAATGCCCCCACTGAAAATCAGTCCCAACAAAAGTCAGAGAATATGCAGAATAAGGCAACTAATGTTTGCACATGGTTTTATATTTTTATGCATGCATAAAATCATTAAAATATTTCCTTTTGATCTGTGCTGGGAGGTTTTGAGGATTCAAATATCCTACGTCATTTCTCTTATGGAGAGGCAGCCTTTAAACTTCAACTATTGATAAATAAGAAAAAAAAATTCTCTTATCTCTGCTGCCGGAGTTGACAGATTACTATTAGATGTCAAGGTTTCATAGATCAACCCTTTATTTTGCTATAATTTGGATGCCCTAAACTAGTTAAAAGAAACATGTCCAATTTTCAAGATATTTGCCTGGGATAAGTTTAAAGGCCTTTAGGTACCTACAATTAGCAATTTAAAACTTATGACACAGCTGAGTTAAATAAAATACATTTTCCAGGCCCTACTGCTCTGAGGAATTTGATAACTGCTTTTCCTCCTGCTGTACTTGATCTCTGTTCAATTAATGTATTGCCTGATACAAAGGAGAGAAATGTTTTGACTTAAAAGGCATTACATAGCTGACATTTTAACTCAACCATAGACTGAATCTATGAGTACATACCTTCAAAATTATTCGTCAATCACATGTAACACAGCTACAGTGTAGTCAGCCAAAGTGAACGTAGGGAGTATTGGCAGACAGCTTCCGACGTGGCTCCCAATGATCCCTACCTCTTGGTTTGATACCTTTGTATAATTCTCTCCTTTTGCATGTGGACTGGACCTATCAACTTGTTCCTGATAAACAGAACACAGTAAAAGTGATGCAATGTTAATTCTGTGATTAGATTATAAAAACTATAAATTCTGTTTTGCTAGGATTCTTGCTCTATTGTCTTCTTTACTTGCAGCTTTGATGAAACAAGCTGCTATACTGCAGAGATCTATTTGGTGAAGAACTGAGAGAAACCTTCAGCCAATAGGTAGAAAGAATCTGAGTTTTTAACTCCAACAATCCACAAGGAACTGACTTCTGCCAACAACCATGGACGTGAGCTTGAAAGCAGATATTTTCCCAGGTAAGCTTTGAGATGACTGCAGCCCTGACACCTTGATTGCAGCTTATAAGAGGCCCTGAAACAGAGGACTCAGCTATGACGTGCCCAAATCCTACCTAACCCACGGAAACTGTGGAATAATAAATGTGCTTGTTTCAAGACACTAAGTTTTGAGATATTTTGTTATGTAGCAATAGATCACTAATACAGGGAGTCATAAAGTTCCAAGAAAGTTGATTCTGTCTTTGGAACTAGAGATATAGCTCATGATGTAGGCAAAGTTAATAAGCATATTTCATTATTAGATACATAGTGATTGACTTAATTGAGACATGTGACCTAAATTTCATAGAGTGAATCTTATGACACGGCATGTAATGTTGATGAACATGCTTAAGTAATCAAATAACCCAAGGAGTGGCTAGCTGGTGGGCATCTTGAAATCACAAAAGAGTCAACCTTAAAATGAATTTGAATCCAAGAAATGTTGAGTGACAAATAGAAACCCTGGCCATAATGTTATTACTAGACACTAGATCAAGCTTTGCTTGAAGCTAGCATAGCTCTGGATTTTTCAGTTAAATGAAATAGTATTTAATCTAGGAGGAAATGAGATGTCTGTTAATTTATAGCATTAAAATCACCCTAAATGGCATAAGTCCCATATTCCCTACATATTTGAATAATTCAAATTAAGAATTTTAAAAGGCATGAAAGAACACACTGAACCATCTCCAGTTAAGGGCTACATCTCCCCTAATAGTGGTGGTCATAAAAAGCACATATTATAACTAAATATTTGCTGCATGACAATTGAACTAAAATGAACTGCTATAAAAGTAGCAGATAAACAATTTAAGAAAACATAAACACAATTTAATTGTATTAATATTTCTTTATAATAATTAAACATCAAAGTCATACATATAAAAAGATACTTCTGAAGATGTAGCACAAAGTGCCTCAAACTCAACTTTGCTCGAATATAAGCTGTAAAGTATATTAAATAGAAAAATTAAAATGTCCCCTGTGTAGAAATGTTTGGAAATTAAATGGATGTTTAAATATTAATAGCTTTTGAACTGCACAAACTGTGTGTGAGATTTTCCATAAACTTCAAAGAATTTTCAAGCAATTTAATATTATACCCTTTCTACCTAATTCCCCAACTTATTAATAAAAATTTCTATTAGACTACATTATCTAAGAGAATCAAAGAAAATTAATTCAGAAAGATTCAGAACAAAGAATATACACTCATTCATTAGTGAGAAAATGGATCATAGTTTTCCTTCTATGATGGGAGATAATGTCTTCGCAGCCACCTCCTACATGGCAGAGCTGTTTTCACTGATCTGTGTTTTTTAAAATGGCCAGGTAAGGAGATCACAGATAATTTAACTCAAATTTTCTGTCCTATTTGTGTAAACCAGCCAAGTTTTAAAGGTTCTACAAAACTATATTTCCCTGTG
Source organism: Eulemur rufifrons (assembly GCF_041146395.1). NCBI lineage: Eukaryota > Metazoa > Chordata > Mammalia > Primates > Lemuridae > Eulemur > Eulemur rufifrons. The sequence continues at coordinate 64,555,405 of NC_090998.1, read as the reverse complement.
AAACTGCAAATGGCAAGCATATTTTATAACAGCATGGAAGGTTCTACTGAGACAAATACCAGGCACATTTCTTTTTCCTAAAATCTATTTGGCCAAGTCCTCTGCTAGAAGGTAAAAGAAAAAATTAAAATTTCATGAGATCTTATTATGTTATAGGTACAATTTAATATTTCTGTACTTACTTAAAAATAATGCCTGTGTTGTTGAACTTTTACTGTAATATAATCTTTCAGCATTTTTCTAAAGCTAGTGACATAAATGCAGCCCCTTTTCCCCACCCAGCAACTATATCCAATGAAAACAAGGTTTCCTTCTCAGGGTAGGCCTATAAGTCAACTCACACTAAATCAGAACAGAGATATAGTCACCTGAAGAATTATGAATGACCTCCAACTCAGGAAAAGCAGAGTTGTTCAACTATGGAAGTATAGATAAACCGAGAAATAAAGTGTACAATCAAAGATAGGCCAGACTAGCCTGTTTCCTTAGTTGAGCGCTCTAACTTGCTGCACATTGAAATCACCACGGAGATTTTAAAACTATTGATGCCTAGGTCATACAGAGTTTCTGATTTTACTTGATCTAGATTGTGCCTAGGAAACTGTAATTTTTTTAAAGCTGCCCAGAACCACTACTTTGCCTCTAAACTATGATCTGACTTGCCTACCTATTGTAAGGATATGCCCATTAAGTTGGTGAGAGGTGAAGACTGTAAGGTTTTCATTAAGTCACGTTGTATTTGGAAAATCCATGGATGAACAAGGCCTTTGGAAAAGAAAGAATCTGAAAACTTTTTGGCATACAAAATGAAATTTCAAGCAACAAACCCCTAAAATGTTTCCTTCTCCCTCCTTACTTTCCTATGAATCTGGTGGTTATTATGGAAGGAGGAAGAATTGAAGGGAGACTGAAAAAATTATGATAATATATTAAATCAAATGTCACTTAGCTTCTGTAGGGTGGCATATGAAATATGGCCAAATCATCAATGTTGTTGTCATCATCATCATTATCTAAGTCACCTTCACCCAAGTGATCTCTGCTTTAATTTACATTACTGTAAAATCCCAGGAACCATGGCTACAGGGAGAATGAGGATAAATCTTGGTCATCTTAATTAACTAAGTGAAACAATGAGAATGAATCATGGGTTACAGCAAAAAATAGAGGTATTCATCAAATATTGTCTTTTTTTCCTCCCAAATATCACATGAGGTCCAAGTCTATATGTGCAAAACAAAGTTGCAATGATAGTTCTAATAATATAAAACCTTATATTTTAACTCTTTTTTTTAACCAGGTACTTATTTAATAAATTTTAAATACATGAGTTGATTTTTTTTACTCTGTATTATAAACAAATAATATCAATACAAAGCTTAAAAAGTTGATTATATGATATTTAGATGTATCTAATATTAAGGAAAGAAAATCAGAGAAAGGCATAAAATACAATGGAAAATAAGTTGTAGTTGATTAATGGGTACAAATGTACAGTTTGTTAGAAGAAATAAGACCTAGTGTTTGATAGATCAGTAGGGTGAGTATAATTGACAACAATCTATTGTATATGTCAAAATAGCTAGAAGAGAATAATTTGAATGTCTATAGCATGAAGAAAAGGAAAATATTTAAGACAATAGACATCCCAATTATACTTATTTGATCTTCACAAATTACATGAATGTATTAAATTATCACATATACTCTGAAAATATTAATAAAAATAGTAAATAAATAGCTGCTTTACATAGTCCCCAGACTCAGAAATTATTTCATTATTTACATTTATGACCTCTCTAAGCTTATAATTGCCCCCTTCTGTAGCATTACACATTTTCTCAGTGTGATCAAGAAATAGCCTATTTGAAATCAATATATACCCAATACTTTCTCAAGTTGACCCACCTTTTGGGTTGAAAGTCACATGAACAATAAAAACTCAAATTTCAATGGCATGTTTCACCACCTATCTAGTCCTAGATCTCTAACCTGATCTCTACCCTTGGAAGGCTCATTAAGAATGTTTCAAACACGTTCCCTGAAAGTTTATTTAGGCTCCATTCGTCATTCATTTAAGACATACATTTAAGCACCTTGTATGTGCCAGATAAATCCCTCCATTAACATCAACCCTTTGAAGGTAGTGATTCCCATTCTCTCCTCCTACTTATGTTTTCTGGAACAGCTCTGATTATCTGTTCAAGGTTGTCTCTCATTTCTCTCCAGACATTCCAAAGAAAATGTAACAAAAATGGAACTAAGTACGCTTTCATCCTTACTGGATCAAGGCTATCCTGTCCTCTGCAGATATGGTGAGAATATCCATCTTTTTAAAGCTCTGTGTCATATTTCATCATCTGCCTACTAAAGTCATGCAATTTGTGTTTCTGTACCTCAGAGAACCCCTCATAAAAATTAGAATCTTCGGCTTCTACCTTCAATCTCTATTTCAGTAAGGCTCATTTCCAGTCCACAGAGTTGTGGTAGAAAATAATGATCCTCCTTCAGACTCTGTCTGGGAGCTTACTGTTCCCAGTTTCTCCAACTCACATCAAGACATCCAAATTAAAGCCTGGGAACCGTTTGCCCTACGATTTCTCACCCACTTTCAAACCTGAATTACAGTTTTGTCTCAGAAGTGACTCAGCTCTATTTGTAAATTTGTATGTTTCTTTATGTAAGAAAATTGATGCATAAAAATTGTAGATAATATTTGACAGTTTAAAAGTTACTTTCTATATTCTAAATTAATACAAACAAACTTATGTAATAAACAAACACAAGGATCTAATCTAACATAATATCAGGCTCATTCTTTTGCAAATAAGACTAAGCAATCTGTGACAACAAGGAAATTAAATGTTGAGGGAGATCACAGTTCTACTGGCTGAGCATGCTTTGGCCAGATTAAACTGATGAATCAAACACATTCAGAATAAAAGAAATGTAAGTTGGGCATACTTAAAAATGTAGCATATAATGCATCTTCATATTGAAGAATAGCAGGAAAGTCTATTATGCATTATTCCTATTTAAGAAAAGTTGTTTCGTGATTCTGTCACCCTAGCCATAGATCATTGGCCCAGAGATGGATATCTAACTAAATATCTAGCAAGCTATATAGATTACTCAATAGCTGGCTCAAAAGTTAGCAAGAAATCTTATGTAGATTGCCATTCACCAGTAGAATCAATGACCTTATCTTTCTCAGGGAGCGTGAATGTAGAGAGAAAGCCAGTAGTTTTTTTTTTTTTTTTTTTTTTTAAAGACACAAAGATCAAAACCATATAAAGAAAAAAGAAATAAAGAAGATTGTTGGTAATGGCCAGAGAGTAATCAAGTCACCATTCTGACGCAGGACTACAGGAAGGGCTAGGGAATGGAAGCGATGAGGTAAGAATGCTAATGCTTATTACTTACCAAGTGCCAGGCACTGCTCAAAGTACTTAACGTGCAGTCACTCATTTATTCTTTTAAAAATATGAGGATACCATTTTTATCTGCAGTTTATAGAAATTATAGCAACTGCTCAGCGTTAGAGCTCAGAAAGTGTTGAGGGCATGGGCTCTGAGCCAGATTATCCAGGTTTAAATGCTGGCTCTGCTGTTATGAGGACCAAATGAGTTAATATTTGTCAATGTTCTTAAAATATTGCCTGGCACATAACAATCACTGCATAAATGCATACTAAGTATAAAAATGTAAATAAACATATAAAAATGTGAAGCCAGGCAGTCTGACTTCATATGTATGCTTTTAATCACTATGGCTGCGTTGTAGAATAAGAAGAGAAATTGACAGCTGCTACTTTGGGGAGACAAACAACCCTGTGTGTATTGTACTGGGCCATGCTTTGCACAACTCCAGGGGGTGGGAGAGGTGTTCACATAGGCTATGACATGAAATAGTGAGCACCCTACAGGGCACAACAATGTAAATGGTGGCCCCTGGATTTATGCAATGTGCCAATCCAGATTCTGAATGCAGTCTCCATTCTGTGTCCCCATCATATTGTGAATAGTTTCCCATAAAGTTGGTTTACAGTGAAGATTCCAGTCCCCCTTGCTTACTGATGGATTCTCACCATAAAGTATTGTTACACTAGGACCTAAAAAGCATTTTGACAAACAGAATGGGCTGTTTACTTACAGTCCAAAAGAGTTATATTAATACAGACACATTGAAATAAAAGTTAAGATTACTTTAGAGGAAAGATTCTTCATTCTTTGAGTTTAGAACTATTAACACCTGTTTTAATTTTCTATAAAGTTTACGTGCTTTGTGCATATATTTGATTGGATAGATATGCACTAGAAACCTGAAGAACATTTGAATAGATTAAATTATCTGTTAACCAAAGAGTTAAATAAAATCTGGTCATTTTATTGCCTTTTGGCTTTTTTATTAAAAGGAAAAAATTATTACAGGAAACTGTACCTTCCTTTGGAAGGTACATTTTGGCACCCTCTGTAATCTCTAGTATCTTGGAATGTTTCCTAAGCTATCAGGTCTGCTTTGGGTTTATTTTGCATTAACCTATCAGTAAGAAAAGAAAACTTTCCCTTATTTATTTCTAAAAATGTCCGCCTTCTTCATGTTGGATCTGTGAATGATTCTCAAGTATACCAAATTTTACTGTTTCATTATGTGGCAAATAATAATGATAAATAAATGTTTCTTTTTAAATGCCTAGGAAATTATCAAGAATTTAATGTATATCATATAACATAGGTTTAACATGTGAAAATAAATCCAGGATATATATCATTTCAATCAAGATATATATAATTCAATCAAGTATACCAAATTTTACTGTTTCATTATGTGGCAAATAATCAATAATGATAAATAAATGTTTCTTTTTAAATGCCTAGGAAATTATCAAAAATTTAATGTATATCATATAACATAGGCTTAACATGTGAAAATAAATCCAGGACATATATTGTTTCAATCAAGATATATTGTAAAGGAATAATTTGGGAAGAAAAGGGACTTTTAAATTATCAATATAGTTCTCTTTTGAAAAAAAATCAGCATGTTCATTAAGTATTGACCTTCTATCTTATGATTACTAAAGAGTAGAGACACTCAAAAACAGAACTTTTGAATCTTAGAGTTTATATTTAAGTTTCTCAAATTGAGATGCTGATAAATTATTACTGAGGAAATATAACCATTTCATAATGATTTTAATACTGAAATGTTAAGAAGCAGATAAAGTCTTAGGGAGAAAATCTACTTTATATATATTTATAAAGACAAGAAGTAGAGGAAATATATACAAAATTAACGTTATCAATAAAAATGATTTCTCGAGTTAATTCTTTGCAAGTACAAAAAGTGTAAGGTTGGGTTTAAATACAGAGTTCAGAATAATAGCCCCACTTTTTCTCAATTATGTGAATTAGGAAATAGAAAAGATTGTTCTTGGATTTCCCAGGCACATGTGTCAAATAGTCCAAGATTAACCATCTTTTTGGAATTGGAATAAATTTATGACAGTACAGCCAAACTATTTCTTCTCCATTCAACAATCCATATAGGTAACTACTCATGCATTCAGCCGTATTGTATTTGTAAACGCAAGACAGTAATCTGGGGTAGGCAAAATTCAGCTAGATCTCATTCTTGAGTTATGAGAAAAAGAACTATTTCTCTGTTTCCTGACCCAACTGAGATAAGAGAGGGCTCAATTTCAATGACAGTTAATTCCCATGTGTTTCTCAAAGGCTTGGAGCGAAATTAGATATTGTTTTATCTAATGCTAAATTTATGTATTTTTTCTTCTATACCAACTGCTTGCCTAGGTTAAAAAATAAATCATCCTTAATTTAATAAAAATTTTAAGGAAGGAAAGATAATTTCCGTTGTTTCTTTCCTTTACATCACTTTATTGTAAAACAATACAAATGAAATGGTACAAATGTGAAGAAGACAAATTATAAGATAATTTTGTGAAATTGTTGATACTACTCTGCAACCATTTGATTTTGTTCCCTGGCTGATTTAAGTAAATCTGAAAAGTCAAGGTTATATTAATCTTGAATTACTAAATGTATCTGGGTTGAATAGAAAGAAAATTATCCTCACATATTCATAAGATTTAACAAAAAGACCTTAATCGATCTGTTAAAAAGTGTGAAATTATATGAAGTTTCAGACTTTAATAACATATAACTTAAGATTTATGTTTATTGCAATATCACATAAAAATAATTTTCCAAATCTTAGCACTCAGAATAAAAAGTTCCCAATTCTGAGGTTCATTAGCATATCTTTCTTAAAGAGGATTTCCACTGTTACTTACAATAGAAATCATATTTAAGTCAATTAAGTAAATTTGGAGATATGCTCCATGAGGAGCTTAAAATAGTTAAATTTTGTCCCTTAAATACTATATCTTGTCTCTTCTGGCATTTTCTCTCAATGAGGGAGGATAAAACAATGTCAATAAAATTGTTTTCCAAAAAAATATATATACCTTATAGCAACAAGAAGTTGTAGACAATTTGTTACTCAAATCTAGTTGAACTGAACCAGGAAGATGAATCACTTATTTCTGCAATAAGGTATTTGGTGCAGCAGTGTGCTTGAGCTGATCCATACCAGCTCATGAAAACTGATTATTACATTTTTATGAATTTTACAAGCTGGTTGTTAAACACAGCTATTATCAAAAATTACATTACATAAATTTATAATTCAACAGATCGTATATATGTGAAATACTCAAACCTCATCACTTCCTAATTATTTTAGTATAGTTTACAATTATCTTTACATTTGAGATTATTAGTTCTCTTGCTTCTATATGGGGAAAACTTTATAGTGTGCCACTGCACACCTCTTTTCAATTTCATGTTCTTTGACATTATGTCAGTAGCTTGAATTTAATCATTGCAAGAATATTTACACTACAATAATTGGCAGATGCTACAAGTCAGGGATTAATTGTTTTATTAATTGTCTAGACTTATGAAAGTGATGGAGAAAATGTTAATAGAGCAAAGTAAACAAGTATACTATGGCTATATCTGTTACAATGTGAATAGCACAAAAAAATTGAGAAAATATTTTTACATTATTTGAGAACCATTATCCAATTCAGCAAAGAAGTTGCTCGTGTCATTAGCAATTGAGTGAAGTTCTAATATATGCTATTGTAGCTTCATTTTATCTTATTATTAAAACAAGTGAAAATATCAACCAACAGTCATGTTGGGGATTGAATTATTCATTAGTTGTTCTATGGATATATGAATTTGGTAAAAACCAAACAAAGCATTAGAGTCAATTGTCTATACGGGAGCTGCAATAAAGAGTATTGTATGTTTTATTAGTTGTAAATTGTGTGCTACCTATCCTTTATATAATCAAAAGCTAAAATAAATTCATGTATGTATAAATATGTACTTTTTTATTTTGTTTTTACAAAGCCAGTTGTTAAATTTTTACCAGCTTACCACAGATTTTGTATCACTATATTGTTCTGTAAGTAGTTGTTTAAAGTATGTTCTGGACCTGTATATAGCAGCTGAATCTGGTAGAAGTGAGTGGCATCTGGATCTTTCCTAATAGCTATAGAAGTCCCTGGCTATTTGCCAGTTAGGGAAAGGAATCTTCTCCTAAGGCTTGGTGCCCATCTGTCACAGTTGTACCCGCATTTGATCATATAGGAAAATTTATAATCAACTGAAGTAAACAAATACCACACATGGCAATTGTTCTTACTATATGATTTATTACAATAGAAAGGATGAGGATATTTTAAAGGCTGTTAATTCAGAAACATACAATGTAGTCAAGTTCTTCCATCTTTCTGCTCTACCATTATCATTATTTTGGGTTTTATTCCCAAAATAGCTGAAGCAGCTCCAGCCATCATATCCTTACATTGGAACATGCAACAGCAGAAGAACATGAATCTTTTCCTTTCTTTTGCTTTTTAAAGGCAAGAAAAACTCTTCCAGTAAACTCCCAAAAGACTTTACCTCATTTTGCATTGTATCATATATTAATACATATTCCTAACTCAAACACTGACAAGGGGACAGGATTACCTTAACTGTTCCCTTTCTAGTTCATACACCCCTGAAACACAAAGCATCCTAACACCAAAACAAAACCTAAATTCAAAGAAGACAGGAATATTTGTGACAACAATGTCTGCTGCAGGAATATTCTGATTTTAAGAAAAATATTTCTGAGCCTTTGGGTAAAGGGAAGGATTAAGGGAAAATGAAGCCTGACTATTTTGTAAAGGAACCCTTATTTATTCAATTATTCGACAAATATTTATTATTTTCCACTTATACGCTTTACCAGATGCTGGGAATACAAAAATAGAAGACTCAATCTTTGCCCTCATAGAACTCAATCTTTTTCACTAAACAGACAAATAAATGAACAATTATAATACACTGTGACAAGAACTCTAATAAATATATCCTTAGCTGGGCCAAACATAACTGAAATTGTGACTTAAGCAAATATGAATTTTAAAAAATTCTACGTGAGTAACACATTCTGATGGGTGGATCCAGAGATATAAGAACTCCAAATTAAGTGCAAATCCCTAGTTCTTCCCATAACTTCACATGTAACATTGAGCAAATTTTTTAAATATTTGATATTCAGGATTTTCATCTTTAAAAAGTAAATTTACCTATTCAATAATATGTAAAAGCAAAAGATGAAGTGATAGCTATCTCATGGGGCCACAATGAATGATAACCATTTTTATAGTAATGGAAATATCTTTGCCTCACCACCAGTAGAAAATTTACATAAATTTTAGAGCAGAGAAACACTGAAAGGGAAGGATTATTTTCAGCTAAATAGGAATACTTTCGTTAGATTAACTTGAAATTAGGACTTTCAAGAGAAATAGCGTATTTGGCACCTAAAAAGCAAGAATTTGAGAGAAAAATTGTCATAGAATGATCCATTTTTAGCACCAAAATATTTTCACCTTCCTACGATTTCAGTCATTCAATCAACAAATATTGTGTTAGATGTTTTTCAAATTTTTCACCATCTACTCTAGTTACTAGGACTCCAGAAAGATTATAGCTCTGACAAAAAGGAAATGGAAAAGCTCCTAATAGTGTATACTGATTGAAAGAACTAGAGAATGAATGAATTTCTTGGCAGTGGTACACTTCTGCTGCCGCATGGCTAAAAGGCAAAATTACAGGGCTAGCTTTTTAAGACATGAGCCAGAAAGGGAATTTCTTTCTTCTTTCCTCTTTGCCCTCTTCCTTTCTCCATTTATCTATCACTTCTTAATTGCAGTATCTTACGGAGCATTTTCCTAGGTTCAGGGAATACAAACAATTTTCACCATGGTCTCAGCTGTCTAAAAAATTACTATCTAGTGAAAGAAAGAAATGCATAACCCCAAATGCGACATATTAAATGCTTTAATAGACATGTAACCAACATGGTATAGGAGCCCATTGGAAGAAACCCCAGTTTCAAAAAATTAGATCACTGTTTGTAATAAACAATTTTTTTAGAAATTTAATATCTGTCTCTGTACTCAATTTAGGAAGAAGTAGCATATCTCTTTGGATATGCTATGTGTGTTTCAATAAAATCAATGAACCATAATTTTTTTTCAAATAAGCACAATTTTTATACCATTTAGGAATTTGACACCAAGCACCACTGTCTAAATCATTCAGTCACATAGCTGTCTATTTAAATTTAGTGATTCCCTAGAGATTAAGAATTCACAACAACCTAGTAACCCTTGGTAACCTATGTCAGTATTTGATCTATCTTACTGTAAAAAATAATTTCCTTATGTGTGAACTCTTCCTTAACAACAAATATAGCCCATTTCTTTCTTCGATCCATACCTGGGAAAATGAAGAAGAGGTGAGTAGGAGAATGTCACCTTATAAAAAGCTTTTTTTTTTTTTTTTAATTTAAAGGCAGTTATTAACTCCTTCAGATTTATTGTTCCAGAATAAATAATGCCAACTCTTTTCAATTGTCCCACTCCTTCAATCAGGTTAAATAGTCTCTATAATGTCTTCCAGTTTCCTGAAATGGATGACTTCAAATTGGACACAATATTCAATTAGTTATTTTTCAAAGATTTTGTAGGAAATGGTGTTTCATTTAAAACAAAAAGTAGAATGACTACTTTTTGGAAATTATTAAAATACATACAGGTTTGAGTCTTAAAATATTATTGTAAAATCAAAAATGGAAATGCATTCTCTAAGATATTCCTTTGTTCTCAAAAATTCAAAGGACATATGAGAGGTTATTGTACACTTCTAAGTGTCAACCTATGGGAAAATATTATTTGCTTTATCATGTACTAGCTTACTACACTACAAAATAAAATTTTGAGAAAATATTTTAAATGACTGGTTATACCAGGTTATGATTTCTTTGTGAGCTAATTTCAAAATATTGATACACTTCAGCCTTGACTTGGCATGGTCCTCTAATGTAATTCTTTGGTAATTCTGACCGTTATTGCTTCCAGTGAGTTTAATTTTATGTGGATGGTCTTAATGTCTGAGTAAGAGCAACTTTGAAAAATTTCTAAAGAAGTTAGAAAATTTGGGCATGCAACATTTATTATCCATCCATTTTATGCACAACTTTTACTCACATATACACACAAATTTGAGACAACTAATAACACACAAGAAAATAAAAAATACAATTAAAGAATCAAAACCAAAATATTATTAGAAGAGAAAGTCAAGACTTGAAAAGAATTCTAATTATGTAAGCCATAATAGAGTCTATATATCATAAAACTAGGCTCTACTTTTATTCCTATCACATTTAAGCTTTCTGATGAAGTAAAACAGGAAAAATATAACCAATTATATAACTCTATATCTCAGAAAATCTTTTTTGTTGTTAAGACAGAATTGTAAATAAAATGTCTTACATGGTACTTTAAAGTCTATAACCTGAAGGGGTCATTGAAAAATAACTTCAAGCTATTCAAAACACAAGTAGAGCAACGGAATTTCACAAGATGCCAACCTTCATTAACATTAAAGCACAGCTCAGTGAACATGTTCTGTGAATACAAAATCTGGGCTTTCAGATATGGTGCTGGTCACCTTGAATTTACAAGAACAAGCACAATCAAAATTTGAAATTTTTGAATATATTAATGAATATAATTTAACTAAATGCTCTTGTTTCTGATCATTGTATCTTCTTTTTAATATTTTTGCAATTAGAAAAATAACTTGTGGTCTCTTTATACTTTTAGGCTGATTATGAAAGACTTTTTATATCAGATCTCTTTCCTTTTGGGGTAAAATGCAAGAAACTGCTGTATACCTACATAACTAAAGATATTTCTTATCTGGTATTAGATAAGAGACCAAGAGATAAAGCCTTCTTGTCACTTTCAGCTTAGACTAACTTTCAGCAAAAGCCCTCCACCATGACAGAACAGATAATGCAAGTAGCCCTTATCACATTCTATGTCTCCTTAAGGCTAATAAAAAGAGACCTCTCTTCATTTGTTTCTGTAAAGTAAATAACTCATTCAGAATGGCTGAAATTATAAAATATCTTAAAATAAAATCCAGGTCAAGAGCAGACCTTCAGAAAGGAACAATCACCTTTCCAAACCATTGATCAGGCTAACTTGAGTACCACTAGCTAAAATGCTGTCCAAGAAAACCACTAATGGCATATTCTAGTAATGAGTCTACTGATTCTCATTTTTCTGAGTAATCCTGAAATATTTCTTTGTGAAGTTGGTTGCAGTGTAGCCCATGGATTATATGGGCATAAAGTAAATACAGAGATTGTTTAATGCCCAAATGACTTTGCACATACACACAATGCGCACACACAGACACACACACGCTCACACACACACATCCCTATATTATTACCATTCCTCTTTTACCGTCTCCAAGAGACAGAAAATTTAGAAAAATTGCATGTTTTCAAATTAGAAAACCTTGTTATTTTCTCTCTCTTGGATCTTCAATATTACAATACAAGGGCAGATTTCCAAAATAATGAGGTTGTCTATTCCTGATTTACCATGCACATTTTTGACTGCTAAAGACTAGATTCTCTGCCCATGCTTTAATATTTCAAAGTACCTCAGCTTTACCCTCAAGCAAAGGCAGATTTGCTGTGAGGCTAACATAACCATTGAGGAAATGTGCTAAAATAACATGACTGGAAATGTAAAAATAATGTTCATGATTTGATTAATGAAATTTAATTCTGTGTTAAAAGTCAAATTTAAGTTGCTTACAAAAGTTGTATATATTATTATGGTAATGCTAGCACTACATAATAACATATTCAAATAATGTTAATAATAATACGTAACAATCTTTAAGGAAAGTACACTGTTGTTTTCCCAAAGTGTGTTGCACTTTGTTGTGGAGAAAGGTCTTTCACTTACACGAACTTGCTTCAAGTTCACGTTTACTTTTTGTTTTCACTCTAGGACAAATATTGAGAATTCTGTGAGTCTTTTGTGCAAATTCTCATGATAAAATCTCTCATTTTAAAGTTGATTCAATATCTCTTTCTAATTAAAAAGTAATTCTTGATAAGCCAAGAACCATTTTTTAGCAAGTTCCCACCTCACTCAGAATAAAAGCTAAAGGCCTTATTGTGACCTAGAAGTCCACATGGTCTGGTCCCTGTTAGCTTTCAGATCTCATCTTCAATTTTCTGTGTCAGTCACACCAGACTTCATGTTATTCTTTAAATATGCCAGACAAACTCCTACCTTTGGGGCTTTGTACTTCCTGTTTCTTCTTCCAAGAATGCTCTTTGCCCAGATATTAACGTGACTCGCTCCCTCACATCTTTAAGGTTTGTACTCAAAATTATTTTCTCAGTGAGTTCTACCGTGGCTATGCTATCTGAATTTAACTCATCCAAACACCTCACTCCCTTTCTTGTATATATATATTTTTTTACCTTTAACAGGTATCATTGAGTAACTTAATAAATTCACAACTAAGTGATAAATAAATCTTGTTTATTCTCTACCTCTTCCTCTAGAATCTCCAAGAGTACTTGGCACAAATTAGGCGAGTAAATTATCTCAACAGTAGCTAATACTCTGCTTAAGAGTAGACAAATGTTATAAGGAAGAAGAAAAGTTCCACCTATACTCTAAAACAAAACAATGACATATTACAATTAAAAATAAAAAAGATAAAATTTGTTTTTTAAATAGTCATGATCACCTTTTTGAATAGTCTACAGTTTTTATATAACTTGTCAGAGTGAAAAATTATTAAAATTAATTAGGAATTTCAATAAACTGACATATATATTTCAAATCTTGCTTGTATTCTAGAAAAAAATTGGAAAAACAGCATCCAAGTTATATAATATGTTGAGATAAACCTGAAAAGAAATTAGAGAGCTTATATAAGGAAAATTATAAAACTTAGTAAGAAACAAAAGAAAGCATGAATAAACTGATTTAAAAATTCAATATTGTTCAGATGTACACAAGTTCATTCAATATCAATATTTGCCAAATAAGTTCCAAATCAAATAAATTATGAAAAATTAAAAGATGAAACCAAACAGATCTAGAGAAGACTTTAAATTGATTGTTTCTCCAATATCAAAGTGAGGGTAGGTAGCTATTTTCAACATGAAAATAAAGGAAGAAACCACAAAGGCAAATTTTTGTGTGTTTAAACTATATTTTTAAACTTATATCTAAAAGTCCTGTTAAACATAATAAAGACAAACAACAAAGTAGAAAAAAATATTTGCAACATATGGGAAAGCCAAAGGTTGCTTACTCATACTGTGGAAATCATACTTGGAAAACGTAAGAAAAATAAGCTTCCCTCCTGTGCCAAGGAAAATAGACATTCACAGAAGAAATTAAAACAACCTAATAACATATAGAAAACCTTTTACCCTGGCTGGTAACAAAGAAATGCAGATGAAATATGCATTGTTGAGGATATATTGCAAAGGGCACCTGTGTACTATTTTGGGGAGTGTAAAGAAAGACTACTTTGGGAAAACAATCTGGCAAAGTGTTTAAAGACCTTATATGTGTTTGTATGATTTACTCAATAGATTTACTTTGAAAAACATGTTTTAAGAAAATAATCAGAAATGTGTGGGCACGTTTGTATATAAGAACTTTTTTTTTACTGTCTTTACACAGAAATGTGAAAAGGTGGAAACAATCTAAAACTTCACATAAATATACTTTATAATATCAGCTCATATTTTTAGGATGACTCAAGTGGGAAAGTCTCATGATATAAAGTTAAGTGAAAAAGTAAACCTTAACATTATTCTTATTAGGATCCTAATTAGCATATGTATAGATTACATATATGCATCAAATGATAATCATTACTTTTTTAAAAAATTGTATATGCTTTTTTCTTCAACAGGCATGAACTGTCTAATTTTTTTTTTTTGTTTTTGAAACAGAATTTTATGTAAACATATTTAAAAAGTTGGCATGAGGAAGGGTGGGAATAAAGGTGGTAGCATCCTCCTTCCACAGTAAGAAATTATGGTACAGTAGAATGGTTAAGAGGAAGGATTCAATGAGTCAAACTATTAGGCTCAAATCCCAACTGGCTTCTTATCAGCTAAGTGATCTTGATCAAATCACTTACACTATCTGCCTCAGTTCTCCTACTTGTAGAATGGGAATAATAACAACTTATCCTATTCAGTTGCTATAAGGACTAGAGTAGTTGATATAAAGCCCTTACAATCACCCTGACACAAATCAAGCACCACAGAAGCATTAGCTATTATCATCACTGCTGACACAATTCTACTGAACCAACAGAATCCTAAGGGAGTCATTTATTCTCACTCCCTACATCCAGTCTCAATCTTGGGCCTTGCGCTTTTTAGATATTAAATAGTGAAAATATGTTGTGAACATTATGCCACAGTGGTGAATGGCACTCTAAGTAAAGTCAAACCAAACTGGCAACTACGTCTTAAATGCTCTGTAAAACCAAATTTGTCTCAAAGGAAGAATTTTTTTAACAGATGTCTGAATATGATGGAAATTGGATGGTGGACTACTAGTTACCAGATTTCATAATATGTGGTTCAAAATTCTAAAAGCCACAAGCTCCCTGATAAAATCAGGATTGCTGAAAGGTAGACCTTATTTGGAAATATGCGTGTACTAGAAACAGCACAAACTATACCTCCTTTGTGGTTCACTTGCCTGCTGAGGTTTCTCTATGAATCAGTCACAGAATCTCTGGATTGAAAATGACTGAACCAATGAACATTTTCCTCTTTGTGTGTGTTCTATTTCTACTTTTGAATGTATAATTCCAAAATTAACTACAGATACTAGTACATTAAAAATTGCAGGGGGAATTTCCAGGCAATATGAGGCAGGATAATTTATTGAGCTATTAATTCGTATTTTGTTCTCACTGTCTTTTTCCATCTCCATGTTCCCAAGGGTGTCCAGGGTCCTTTTTGCCCCTTTATCTCAGGGAAGGCTCGTGGTTGCAGGGCTCAAAGCATTAATTCCCTGCAGATTCCTTTCTCAACGTTTGTGTTTTGAAAACTAGATTTCAAGGATCAGAGGATGGTGATAGGGTGAAGAGGAGGGAAGAGAATATTTTTGACAGGACTAGGGGTAAGCAAAAATGAGAGGGAAAAAACTGAGACTCCTCACAGCTGATGGTAATGGAGGATATTGGATCCTGATAAGAGTGGGAACCCATTTGCTGTCCCTGGCAACACCCTATGATGTGGCAGGATTACAGCTGTGGGCTGCATTTGGAGAAGTTGGACCTACCACATGAAATTATGTTCACTGAAAAGATTCCCTTGCCCATATTTGGGATAAAAGCAACAGAGATGATTAACCCAAGCTCCACAGAGGAGTATATCAGCGGCTGCACTGACAGACTGAGAGCTAAAGGGCCACATTCAGTTGGCCAGATTTTTGCACAACACCAAGAAAGGGGTCTCTTCAATGATCAAATTATTGAAATTTTATTTCATACAAGCTCCTATTATGTGTGTGTATGTACATATGAATATATGACATTTCATGCCCATCTAAACTTACAGACAATGATTTATAACTGATTAAATTTAACATTAATATAAATATCATGGCATGTGAGCAGAAATAAGAATATTGGTAATACAAATGCAAAATTTCAAATTTTTATCTCTGTAAGTCCCAAGTCTTCATGAGATCAAATGAGATCTTATGTTGTGTCTTTGGATCAACATATATACATGTGTAAAAATAAGTGATATAATAAAAATACAATTGCATTTTATTTTCTGCTTTAAGGAAAATGATAGGTTTCTTTTCAAAGTCATAAGTTAAATTGCCACTTTGTGATTTTTTTAAAAAAATATCAGAATGGCAGCTAAATCATTCACTGCTTGCTTATTTTATGAACTATCTAGAGAAAGGAGTCATAATACCAGAATTTAGCATCCCTTTATTATCCATTGGGCAAGAAAAGCCCAATCTTTACAAAAGATTCTGTGGCAGCATTGTATAATAAGTAACAAATCATTATGATTTCTTTGCTATTCATTGAAGGAATGATAATCATAATTAATGTGCATGTAATGTGTAATTTCATAGGCGTGAGGCCATAAATTAGCATTAATTACAAGACTTCCCATTCCTTCAGCTATTGAAATGCTTAGCAATTCCCTTTATGCTCCAGCTTTCACAGAACTGGTTGTCCATTCTCATACTTTCAAGGTAAATCTGGGGTATGCTGGATCTTTCAGTCAGAAAAAAAGATAAAAGAAAATGCAAATTGTTTTTCCTAATCTCTGTGCTATCCCTGCATCTTATTAGGGAAATGTTACATAGCTTTCCTAGTCTGGCACAAATCTGTTAACTCTAATAGAGGAAGAGAAATTTTTAACTCTGAACATTCCCACTTAGTTGCCTAGGAAAGAATAATAAAAAAAAAAAAAAAAAAAGAAAAGAAAAGAAAAGACACTTGGCCTTCATGCAGCAAATTCTCCTATGCTTGAAAGCATCTCTCTAGGAGAACATGTCACTTGAAGTCTTGATTTTAAGAGTTATTTTCCATAGTTAATTATTTTGCTGCCCCAAATGTATTGCTGTCATGTAGAATGACAAGTAGGAAAGTTATTGAAAATTATGACATTTCCTTAGTGAGAAAGAGATTTAAGACCAAATTCAAATACATAAATTAGCTTTACCTAAAGCAGTCCTATCACTTTATATTTTTGGAACAAACTGTATCACAGTTCATAGTGATTCAGATGCTTAAGTGAGATTATTTTCTATAATTGACATTGCAAGAGCTATGCTTCAGATGGCTTCTCACGTCCAAAGGCATGATTTGCTATGTCAGTAACGCAGGAGCAGTGTCATCGCGTATTACAATGTCTGTGATATGTCTTACTGACAACAGCACAGTCTTTTGATTTACATGGACTGGACTTAAAATAAATGAGTGGAATATTCCCCAAGGCATATAATCAATTGCATCTGTTGCAATCCTGGTATTTCCTCTGCCCTGTTTATACCATTACTGACTCTACTGAAGCAGTATTATCGTTAAGTGTTTCCATGAATCTATCCTGGCACCAGCTCATAGCACTATTGCTGCGCTACAAACACTTCCAGCCTCAAAGGACCACAGCAGTACTAATATTGCTCCAATACTATATTGATTGTGATAAATGTTATGGGAGAAAAGAGTATATATTTCGTACTGCATTTCTTTGTATCTTTGTGTTTGATGAAATAACAGCAAACTGTTGTGGAGAAAAAAAAAAACATCTGTTAACAATGGTGAGGTAATCTTGCTATACTGCAAAATAATGTAAAAATAAATTACTGGGTGTTTCTGAAAAACATTCTCTGAAGTCTATAAAAATTGGAAGCATTTGACTTTGTTGTAGTAAGATTAGGAAATATCAGACAGGAAAATGTGCTTTGCATTTAAAACAACATATGGTAGGATCCAACAATATTTGTGCAACAGGATGTATTCCTAGAAAATGGCTATATATATATATGCATACACACAAACATATATATATCAGTTTACCTTACTGATATGCTCTACTAATTTGTACCTTCTATACCACTTTTGGTATCCAAATCCAAATGAGTGGAAAAGTTTAAGCTTGAAAATGAGAGGGGTTACTGTCAGTAGAAAAAGATGAAAGAAAAGCTTTATTCTGTAAAACTAAACAATGAAAATAAATCCTATAAACTTTCTAAGTTTCCCTAGATGTTTGCTTTAATTTAAAACTAGTATCATATACCTTGTTATATGTTTCAGTACATATAATAGTTCATAAATAAAGACACAGTTTTACAAAGAAAGATTTTTTTTCTAATTAAATGAGCCATTATTCAAACCTATATAAAATTTTCCTAGTAAAAATGAAAGAAACTCAGTAATGAAATGATTCCATTCTGTACAATCTATGAATCCTTTTTATTAAACTTTATATAGAAATGAGGCTTTGCTTTTCATGTTGGAAAATATATTAAAATTTTATTACTCTACAGATTTTAAAATATATCCAGTAGCTTATGTTAAATTTAATATGCCTTTGCAAATCCTTAGTAAGAAGTTAAGAAAATTGTGGTAATAATATTTCTAAAAATAAAAGAAAAACTTCAATTCTAAACGAATGCTAAATTTTTAACCTTAGTTTGAATATCATAGATGTAACAGAATATTTTCTTAAATTTCTGCTAGCAGTTAAGACTAAAAGTTCTGTAAATCAATCTGGTTAAATTATCTATCACTATTAACATCTTATGTTAAATACCTTCAAAAAACATAGTCACAAAAATGTTCAAATATTAAACACCTAAAATATAATACAAGTGAATGTTTTTGATTTTAAAACTATACTTTATAGTTTTTCATTTCTTTTATTATCTTCTCATTTCCTAATCCTGAATGCAACAAAATACAAGCAAAGTATAAGCACAAAAATGTACATCTTTATTAGTGGCAACCTAATAGGTCCTTTTAAATAAACTCAAATATATAAAAATATACAAATGCCTGTATAATGCATTAGTGGCTACTTATGTTAATGAAAAATCTCTGATTTATAATGTCACTAGTTTCACCACTATATGACCTGCCTGAAATTATCCTACAAAGCTTTGTTATTCATCAGTTTTGCATAACATCCAAAGGCACACCAGGTCATGTATGGCAGAGACCAGAGCAAAGAAGTAATGGAAGCACACTCAGCAAAACAAAAGTCCTAGCAACCTTATTAATTGACTAGCAAGTTTTAGTCAGACTTGCTCTGAAAGCTCCAATGGACTCCCATGTCTCTTACAGTTAAAGATGAAATTTTTACAATGACCTACAATATCCCGCATGATCTGATCCCATTAGTTCTCTGAGCTCATACCTGATACTCTCCCCTTGATTTCCCTAATCTAGTCCCACTGCAATCTTAGAAGTTCCAAGAACTAACCAAGTATGCTCCCACCTCAGGATTTTGCATTTGTTCTTCCCTCTGCCTGGAACATTCTTGCTATAGCTCAAACCCTCACAGCCATCAAATCTTTCTCAGTGAGACCATTCATGGCCATGAGCACCCCCCTTCACTCCCTCCCAGCACTCCCTACCCCACTCTTCTGTTTAATTCTAATACATGATATAACTTCCAACACACTATATAATTTCCTTTGCTTTTAATTTATTGTCTGACTCCCCCACTAGAAAGTAAACTCCTTAAGAATGGGGATTTTCACAGGGCAGGGAGGGGAGGAGTGAAAGGGAGTCTGTGCTTTACTCCGTCACATCCCCATTACATTTGGCACAAAGATGAATACTCAAAAAGTATCTTTAGAATGTTGAATTTGGAAGATTGTGAAATAAAAAATCAAATTTGAAATTTAAAAACATAGTTTTGTCTTGCTTCTTGTGAAACAAAATTTTTCTGAAGATGCAATTTACAAATTATTCCTTTATTGTCATTTCCAAGATCACCAAATGTTGTAGACCAAGTTGGCTTCTATTTTATTTTTTTCCACCATTTTTTTTCAGCATATTACAGGGGTACAAATGCTTAGGTTACATACATTGCCTTTGCCCCACCCCAGTTAGAGCTTCAAGCGTGTCCATCCCCCAGACGGTGCACACTGCACCCATTAGGTATGCATATACCCATCCCTTCCTCCCCACTCCAACATGCCTGACAGTGGCTGAATGTTACTATTATATGTGCACTTAAGTGCTGATCAGTTAAGTAAGTTAATACCAATTTGATGGTGAGTACATGTGGTGCTTGTTTTCCCATTCTTGGGATACTTCACTTAGTAGAATGGGCTCCAGCTCTATCCAGGATAATACAAGAGGTACTAGATCACCATTGTGTTTTGTGGCTGAGCAGTACTCCATGGTATACATATACCATATTTTATTAATCCGCTCATGTATTGATGGGTACTTGGGTTGTTTCCACATCTTTATAATTGTGAATTGTGCTGCTATAAACATTCTAGTACATACATCTTTTTTATAGAATGTCTTTTTTCCTTCGGGTAGATGCCCAGTAATGGGATTGCTGGATCAAATGGTAGTTCTACTTGTATCTCTTTGAGGTATCTCCATATTTCTTTCCACAGAGGTTGCACTAGTTTGCAGTCCCACTAGCAGTGTATGAGTGTTCCTATCTCTCTGCATCCATACCAACATTTTTTGTTTGGGGACTTTTTGACAAAGGCCATTATCACTGGGGATAAGTGATATTTTATTGTGGTTTTGATTTGCATTTCCCTGATGATTAGAGATGTTGAACATTTTTTCATATGTTTGTTGGCCATTAGTCTGTCTTCTTTTGAAAAGTTTCTGTTCATCTCCTTTGCCCACTTTTTAATGAGGTTGTTTGATTTTTTTTCTTGCTGATTTTCCTGTGTTCTGTATAGGTTCTAATTATCAGCCCTTTATCAGATGTGTAGCATGCTAATATTTTCTCCCATCCTGTTGGTTGTCTGTTTGCTCCCATTATAGTTTCCTTGGCTGTGCAGAAGCTTTTTAATTTGATCATTTATTTATTTTTGTTGTTGCTATGGTTGCCTTTAGGGTCTTCTTCATAAATTCTTTTCCTAGGCCGACGTCTTTAAGAGTTTTTCCAACATTTTCTTGTTGCCCTCTACACCACTTCTATTCAACATAGTGCTGGAAGCCCTAGCCAGAGCAATCAGACAAGAGAAGGAAATCAAGGGCATCCAAATGTGGGCAGAAGAGGCCAAACTATTGCTCTTTGCTGATGATATGATCTTATATCTAGAAAACCCCAAAGATTTTGCCAAGAGACAACTGGAATTGATAAATTCAGCAAAGTCCCTGTTTAAAAATCAATGTACACAAATCAGTAGCCTTCCTATATACCAACAACAGTCAAACTGAGAACCAAATAAAAGACTCAATATCCTTCACAATAGCAACAAAGAAAATAAAATACCTAGGAATATATTTAACTAAGGAGGTGAAAGACCTCTGCAAGGAAATTACAAAACACCAAGGAAAGAGATAGCAGAGGACGTAAACAGGTGGAAAACCATGCCATGCTCATGGGTCAACATAGTCAACATTGTTAAAATGTCTACACTACCCAAAGTGATCTACAGATTTAATGCAATCCCTTTTAAAATACCAATATCATTTTTCACAGATCTAGAAATAAATAATTCTATGCTTCATATGGAACCAGAGAAGACCCCGTATAGCAACAGCAATCTTAAGCAAAAAGAACAAATTGGGAAGCATCAATTTGCCAGACTTCAAGCTATACTGCAAGGCTATACTAACTAAAACAGTGTGGTACTGGCACAACAACAGAGACATAGACCAATGGAACAGAACTTAGAATGCAGATATAAAACCACCTCATATAGCCATCTAATATTTGACAAAGCAGACAAAAAGATACACTGGGGAAAAGAACTCTTATTCAATAAATGGTTCTGGGAAAATTGGATAGACACATATAGAAAACTGAAACAGGATCCGTACCTTTCACCTCTCATAAAAATCAACTCATGGTGGATAACAGACTTAAACCTAAGGCATGAAACTATAAGAATCCTAGAAGAAATTGTTCCTCTATTTTAAATGCTAAAAATACTGTAAGGCAAACGCTGGACTGGGAAATTTTGTCAATACAAGTTCTCCCCTTTATTTTATCACTGACAGAAACTAGATCATATGTCAAGGTCATCCCAGCTGCTAAACAACACTTTACCAAAATATTGACTTCTTAAAACTGTTGTCCTAAGCCAGGAATTTTGTGATGTATAAACGGTTTACTGTCCAAAAGATAACCTACTACAGGAGTACTTCCATTCAAGGTCAGTGGACTATTTAGACATGAGAATCATTGAAATAAACTGCAAGTCAAAAGCCAGGAATATGTTATGGACACATCCTGCCAATGTAAAAGAAAAGAGTTGATTATATCTTAAGAACTGATTGTAAGGAGCAAAAGTTAATTTATGTTAATAGTATCTTTGAGCTAAAAAGGATCTAAAAGATCAACTGCCCTGATTCCCACCTTTTATAAATAAATTTCCAGCACATAAGAGGTAATAAACAAATGTTTTTAAAATAAAATGAAAAAAATTAAAGAGTTTTTATGATTTGCTTTATTTCATACTAAGTGGCAGAAGGAGTAGAACACAAGTCTGACTTTCATTCACAACAGACTAGCTCAATAACTTAAAGTAATAAGCTGAAATGAGAATTGTAAGAATTGGTCAATTCTGAGGGATAAACCTACATTTTCTTAAAAAAAAGAATTCTGACTACGAAAAAAATAGACTATAACAGTGTTTCCCAAATTTACCTGATCATAACAGTGGTATAACTTTAAAAAACATCCAGATTCCCTAAAGCCCCATGATGGAACACCTAAATCAGAATCTGCAGGGGAATAACCTAGAAATCCATTTTTTTAATATGTACTCCAGGTGATTATAGGCAAGCCAATTTGGGAAACAACAGACAATGGCCGGGTAGTTCCATTTCTTTTGGTCCCACAACCAATCAATAATGATAATAAAAAGACTGTTCTTGCTGTCAGATCTGTTATGAAGTGTGAAGAACTACAAATTAGAAGATTTACTTCAAGATGAACTATAATCCTCTGGTCTGTAGGATGAATTCCTTCTCATTAACACTTCATTATTTTATCCTTGAGCTACAGAAGAGATCTCTCTTTCTCTCTCTTTCTCTTTCTCCCTCCTTTTCAGAGTTTCTTGGCTAAAAGAAAGTCCTCAGAATTGACCCAAACACATTTCATGTAACCAAAATGTTTGTATCCCCATAAGATCCTGAATTTAAAAAAAAACAAAACAGAATAAGGGAGAAAACTTAAAAAAAAAAAAAAACAACCCTAAACTATCTGTAGTTAAGCTTAAGAGTATTAGAAATTCACATTGCCAAAATTCAAATAAATGTTTACTTTCTCAAATGTAACTTACTTCTTCTCAACAGATTTTCATTTATAGAACTATACTAACTTGAGTTTCAAGGTTTAAGTTTGTCTGTCTTATTTAAAAGAAGAAAGACAAAGACATTAAAAATGAACTAATTATAAACATAGTTAAAAAATGCTGTCCTATAAACCATTTATTTTAATACCTATTTCAATATGTTTTTTTCATTTTATTTGAGACAATATTTTCAAAGTTACTACTGGTTTGTCAGATTGTCATACTTGATCTTTAACTTCATCTCTAGCTCTTTATAGACAAAAGTTTCAAAAAAAAAGGTAAAACAGAGTTTAAGATAAAATTTTACATATATAGAATATTCAAATCATCATCAATAGCATCATCAGTATTTAACACCCTAAGTGAGAAGTTAGAATAATTTTTCCTTGAAGTGAAGATAATCATAATATAGGAGAACATAATCTATTCAGAAAAAAAATAAGAAAATCAGTAATTATTTACAGAAAGGAAAAACTTTTGAAAATCTTTTCATTGAAGCATGCCAGAATATGCCTGTAGGCAAGTGTTTTCAAATTTTAGAAGCACAATAAACAGCCACAGTCCTTTTTAAAAATCCATATTCCAGGGTCCAAACTTCATAGATTCTGGTTGAATAGGTCTGTAGTGTAGCTCCAGAATCTTTATTCTAACAAATACCTCAGGGAGTATTTGTACAATACTTTTGAAACTATCATTTAGGTTCTTTAATTCAAATATTCTCAGTTTAGAGAATTACGCAGTGGACTTAAGGCAATGGTGGAGTTCTTGGGATAAGTACACATTCTCAATTAGGTGCGTTAGTGCCACACACACTTTTTTCCTGTCGCAAATTACATCCCAAAGATAAATAGGAAATATAACGTCCATGTTCCCATTCTTGGTCCTGATACTAACAAAACAACATTTGGTCTGGGCTGACACCTCCTCTCACTAGATTAGAAAAGACCATTTGAAAGAAAAGTCTCCAGAGAAATATTTTCCCTGGATCATCTAATTCTGACTCCCAATAAAATCAGAAATCTTCCCTATTAAAATGTCCATTTCTGTATCAGATGGCTTATTTGTTAAAAAGATTAAACCAAGTGAGCACCATTATTTGCCTCCTGGGCCCCATTTGCTCATTTACAAAGATGCTACAAGAAAGAATACCCTATGTGTAGTAATCAAACACATAGTTACTATAAGAAAAGTTTTACCAGAATAGTCCCTACAACCTGCTCCATTGCAGGTCAAGCTCATTTCTTCAGTCTTCTCTTTTGTCTATACTTATGAAACCAGTTAGAACCACTTCCTTCCCTGAATAAATCCTGGCTCTTAACGTAGGTGTTTTACAAACATCAAGGGAATTGGAAACAAACACTCCATCTTAGCATGCCTTTCCTTTTCACAATCGTGCTTCTCAGAAGAAGTCAAGTTTTGCCAGGACTCAGGAGGCCCATAATGATTTTTATTTTCTCTCCAATCATACTAAATATAAACCAAAGTTGGTAGTAAGAATCAAGGACTTCATCAGGCACAGTAAGTGTATTTCTACTGTTCCTGTCAAACGCAGACAAAGCGAACTTCAAGTGGTTGGAAGGAGAGTACTGTATAAACTGGATTTGTCCTTTAAAACTTGTGAATATATGGCTTGAGCTAATGTAAAAATGTAAATGCTACTATTAAACATTAATATGACATTCTATTTTAAAACACACATATAAATTTAGGAATAAGAAAGCTTCTGTATAGAAATCTCCAGCTTTCAATGAAACAGACAAAAAAAGGTTATAGGGAGAAAAGGGATATTATAATAGCCAGGGGATTACTTCTCCAAAATAGGCAGTGTTTATTAAGCTATGGTAAAGAAACTGAGATGACTTAGATTTTAGTTTTAACTTGTCCACTAACTGGCTGCATGGCCTGGAATCTTATTTACTTTCTTTGGATCTTACATTCCTTATCTATAGTAGGAGTCTATTATACACAGCAATTTCTAAATTCCTTAACTAGTTGAAGACTCTCTCATTCTAGATTAATCAGAGAAGAGTTTTTACAACTAGTTTTATTAAGCAGTTTATATAAAGAAATGCCTATTCTGGTAAGCAAGCAAGGGAAATAAAAGAATTTACAAGAAACAATTTAGAATCACTCCAGGGTCTTATTTCCTAAGCCAAGTGACTGGAAATATGTTATGTTGATTTAATTTTGACAGAAATATACTCTTCAGTATCTAAAGGAAAGAAAATGTTAGCTAATTAAAGAAATTAAAATAGCTTTAGGACTTCAAACTGCTCTTACAAATCATTTTACTAATTTTAAGTATTATTACTCCAACACATGGATTAAATTGTGTAAGAGTATAAATGGGTCAAACATTAAGCCAGTAAAGGCTTGCAAAAAAGCCTTACTTGCCCTTAGTTTTCTGTAACTGAATTATTTGCAAATGGAGAAAGATTCTCCTGTGTCTTATACATAATATAAAACTTTTAAAATATCAGATTTTTTCAATCCATCTTTATTATGAAGATATTTCCCTAAAAAAAGACTTCCTATAGATGAAAATCAAGAAATGTCATGAATAATTTTATAATTGATTTTAGAAACATTCTAATTATATAATTTTGGATGGGCAGGGACTTCAGATTCCACACAATCCACACCCTTCAATTTACAGAAGAAAAAAGTAAATCACTTTCAGTTGATGTGACTTACCCAAATCAAACAGATATTTAGTGACTAAGCAAGGCCAAAATATTTGTCTCCTGACACCTAGAGTTCTGCTGTCCTCACTACTTCGTTGTTTCCAAGGTTCTATAAATTGGTCAGGGAGAAACAGGTTTCATTGTCAGATATGTATAGAAAACAAGGCATGCCTAATCCTCTTCTCAAAAACTCACTAAGAACTTTAGCAAAAGAAAAGGTTCTTGTATGATGCTGCAGGAAAGGAAACTTTACTTGATTTGTTCAGTTATACATCCTTACTCTTCCTCTGTTCCACGTTGTCACTCTATATATGTATACATTGCTATTTAAATTTTCTATTGCTATTTAATACATTATCACATTCACTATGCAATTTGTAGAATATTTGCTTTAACCAAGAGCCAAATTTTGTCCAAAAATTTATAAACCAAAAGTGTTTCATTAATTTACTAATTATTATCACTAGAAGCTTGGATAAAATATGTGACAATGCATTCAAAGGATGCTAGTACAGGAAATGAAAAACATAAATTTAGATCAGGCCCAAATTATCTACATAGGTACACTGATCTGAAATTCTGGATCGAATGTGTTAGAGAGAACAATTGGAAATGACTCTAATATTTGCTCAATTGACTGCACACAACTTAAACTCAACTGTGTTCTAGGCTTGGTAATTAAAGTTTTAGAACTTCTTTGGTAAAACACAGAGGAAAGAATTCAAAGATTTATAGGATTATTGACAGGGATTTATGGTATAAGATCTATTTACTCATTCCCTAGATGGTTCAGAACAGTTTTTCTATCAAAGCATTAAGAAATATATTGTCCAGGGAAGCACAGACACCCTTGAAAACTACAAAGTTGGCTATCCTCTCTAGACCTTCACAAGGAGAGATTCCACAACTGAAATGAGCTCCCTGATTTTTATAGGTGTTTTGGAATCTGAGAATGACAACAGTAGCTCTTAACTATCAAAAACAAGTCAAGTATAGTTATTGTAATAGAATCCATACAGGATAATAATTAATGTTGTACTATGATAAAGTTATGACTTTTTTTTTAATGCTTAACTGCTGAAAGCTTTTAAGCTCATCTATCTCTTTTTCCCTTCTACCACACAGCTGTACAGCTGATATGAAAGCCTGAGTGCTCCCTCCTTTGGCACTGGAGGAAATTCAAACCACCCAAGGTCTGGCCAATCTGGACCTGCTCGTACTTGCCCTGCTCTCCACAGTAGTCCATTGTCTGAATTTTAGGCTGTTTCCCAAATGCTCTTGATGTGTGGAGTGTCAAAAGATTCAATACCCTACCTATTAATTGGGAGAGGACCCATCTCATCTTATGTAATGACCACAAACTAGATATGATCTGCACCAATCTTTGGTGATGGCAAATTCAACATGGTATCTAAGTTAGACAGATCCTGAGGTGACCCCACTGATTCCCACCTCCTGATGCTCATGCCTTTATTTAATCCCTTGTCTTTGAATGCAGATAGGACTTTTGACTTGCTTCTATCCAATATAATACAGCAAAGGTAATAGATGTCTCTTTCATAATCAGGCATTATATGGAAAAGGACATGGGAAGTCACTCCCATGATTACTACACATACACACACAAACTCACCCACACACACTTGCTAGAAGAGAGGCTATAAACTCTCTTTATGGTGTTGAAATACATGGTCATGTTGGAGAAGTTCCTGTATCAAGAAACTGCAAGAGGCTTCTAGAACCAAGAGCAACCTCCAGCTGATAGCTAGAAAAAAATCTGGGGCCCTCAGCAGCCCTACAATCAAAAGGAAATAAATTCTGCCAACAACTTGAATGAGTTTAAAATTGAATTCTGCCCCAGTTGAGCCTCTAGATGAGAATACAGGCTGGCTAATACCTTCAGGCCCTGAGCAACACACCCAACTAAACTTTCCCAGTCTCCTGACTCATGGAAAGATAATAAATATAAGATGATAAATGCATGTTCTTTTAAATGGACAAGTTTGTGGCAATATGTTATGGAATAATAGAAAACTAATATAGGATTCCTAAGACTGAAATAGATGGATAGCTTTAAAGAAAAAAAGACAAAGGAAAAGAAAGGTCCGTGTGATCTAAACAAACAAATAGATAAGAATTCTGGGTTTAGGAAAATGAAGTATCATTTGATTCCACACAATGGAGAATCATAGCTCTTTATCCAAGCTTATTTCTGTGCTGTTGTTCTGTATATTCATGGCGTTAGCATATACCTTAACACCCTAAAGCAGCTAGACTTCAAGGTCATACTGACAATTCAGCTAGGACTGAGAGATAGCACCTTGTGTTTGGGTGCTTTCCCACATGCTGCAATTGATACTTTGAACCAGTATCAATTCATCATGGCGTTACTGACAAAGCAAGGATACATGGAACTTGGAATCAAAAGATAAAGATAACACTATCTCTCACAATTGTACCCAATAAACCCAACAAACAATTTTGTTTCCGGTCCACAGAACTCAGGGTTGGCTACTTTTGAGGCTTTATAAATCTGACGACTTCCTGGGGACAGGGCAATTATTCCACTGAACTAGAATTTCAGATAGTCATCTAATCATTTCTGTATGCCAACAGACTAACAACCAAAACAAAGAGATGATTGCAGTGCCTTGTGGGTTTGATTCTCAATATCATAAGGAAAAGCATTACTGCCACACAATGAAGGCTAGGGCGGGGGAGTTTTTGTCTGAAGCCTCCTGAGTTTGCCATGTCCAGTACTAAATGTTAACAGAAAACTACTGCAATCTAATACAGATAAAAAAGAGCTCAGACCCCTGAGGAATGCAAACATGTATCCTCAAATCAGAAAAATAACCTAAATGATCTAAACTGTTGGCTAATGATAAATGATACATGAAATGAGTAATAGTAAAAGGAAGTTTAAGAAACCAGCTATGGTCTCATGACCAGTTGTAAAAATGAGGGCAGAAGTAGCTACCTACATTTTCATTCTACTATATACATATGCACTGTAATTTAATACATAAGTATATATGTGATGGTAGTTAACTTTATAATTTACTACTTCTGTTAAAGATAACCAGGTAGGGCAATAAATAAACTACAGGAATAATGAACATCACCCACCCAGAGACAGATACAGTGACTGATGGGCTCTGTGTAGGAAAGGGTAGGTGCATCTTCCTTTGTATAAGGGAAAGCTATGTTGTGTAGTCAGGAGCAGCTGATTGTTGATTTTGCTATTTGAAAGATTTAAAATAGATAAAGGGGTACATATGAATGAGTACTGAGCAGTCTAAGGGATAAACTATATGAGATATTGTCCATTTGTCAATGGTGTTTACCCAGCACATTTAATACCTCCCTCCACATACCTTCTATACTACAGAATCTGGCATTTCACCTCTACTTGCAACTTACGATCTATATGTAAATTTGCTTTTGCCAATTAGAAGCATTCGGGGAACATCTGGAAGGCAGAAGTGAGGCAAAAGCCATCATTTTACTGCTAGATCTCCTGGAATGTAAGGTAAGGGAGACACAACTTTAAGAGGTGGTGCATGATGATATAGCAACAGCGGTTTCCTGATCCCTGTATTATAGACTTTGCAATGTGTTCTTGAAATCAATAGCTCTAGTGGTAGCCCCCTGAATCCAGTTTCTCCAGGACTTCCAACAATTTTATAGACACAGCATTATTTAAGCTCAGCATTTTGTAAGCACATTATTGTAGTCCTTTCTGCTTAAAATATTTAGACTGCGCCAAACTTAGGAAGAGAACAAATTGTTGTTAATCTGATAATAATACCTATAAAAAGTAATGACTACAGGAAACATAATGTTCAATGCTAAAATATTACAAACTTTACCTTAAGATTGGGAACCAGCAAAGATGCCAACCACTACCGATTCTTTTCAATGTCACGCTAAAATTCGTAACTAGCTCAATAAGACAATAAAAAGGCATAAAAGACATAAGCACCGGAAAGGAAGATAGAAACGTCATTATTCACAGATGACATGATTTTTACCTACTGTATATCAAAAGAACCTACAGAATCAATAAGTGAATTTAGCAAGGTTATTATATAATAGGTCAATATACAAACAAATAGAAAATGGAATTTATCAATGTATATCTTTTTACAATAGCATCAAATGTGTAGAATATCTAGTAAAATGTGTACTAAACTTTTAAAGGAATTAAAGAAGACCCACTGGCGGTTTCTTCTCTCATTATACATCCACAAGTTCCTCGAGAATAAGAGCTAGGTCATTCATGCTTGTATTCCCCCAGGATCTAGTACAGTGTCTAGCATATATTAGGTGCTCAAACAGGTGAAACACATTTAAACCTACGTAATTTTATATTATTTTAACCATTATTTCTCAATCCCCACAGGATGTGTTACATATATTAAAATCTGACAGCTCCCATCTCTTCATAATTTGCCATTCTAAAGAATTGCATCACAGGGAAAAACATGGAGCCATCCAAGGGGAAAATAAAAGTGTTTTAAGAGAAAGCAATCACCCACACCTGATGAAGCAGTATGTGTTAGGAATAAAAAGGACTACAATCTCCACATCTTAAATTTGAATTTCTCATTGCTGTATAGAAAATAATTTACACTTTAAAAAAACATATGCTTTAGCAGCTTTTATGTAAATTACATCTGTTTCCTAATTATTTTAGACTGTTACCTTTGATTAAATACAGTAGCTTTGGAAAATAATATAACTCCTTAAGTTGTTTTTCATCTTAAAGTCATTTTCAAAAAGATTGTCAGTTGAATTGATTGACAACTTAAGTGCTAAGTTATTCAGATAAGATATTTGGAACCAAAAGTTTCAGATAGTCTTTTGCACTAGTACCTACTGAGACAGTGTCATGAGAAAACATGTTAGTTTTCTAAACATTTTAAATATTGAGGTTGCCTAAGAATTTAATAGAAGAGCTGTTGTGGTTTGCTTGGACATAGGGACCTGCCCCCCATCTCTTCTAATAGTCATGAGGTCTGGAGTAAGCAACTTCCAACAAATACAATACTATTAGCACATATGGGTAAGCACATATCCTGGGTCACATGTGTGCAGTGGGAGAAGGCTGTGTCTCCCCACTGGGGCTGCTAGTCCATGTACTATCCTCATTATTCTTCTTTGTACCTATGGTATCCAAATAACAGAAAAATCTCAATAAATTTTGATGAATGAATGAAGAAATGAATGCTACACCTTCTTTGGTATAAATAAATGACAAAGGCAGTAATATTCAATATAATATTTTATCCAGCATAATAATGCATGGGCCATATGTTTTATGTCATTGGAATATTAAAAAAAAAACCAGAAAATATAAAATTTCTTTTTATCTAAACTAAGCTCACAACCTCCCATTTCTACCTGGTTTTAGAAAATTTCATCTTACAAATCAGTCTCATTTGGTTTAAAACTCAGCTTCTCTAGGTTAATTCTTAGTCAATTTACTGTTCTATAATCCTTCTTCTTGCTTTATCCTCAGGTGGCATCTAGACTTTAGAAAAGCCTATAAAGAATTGCATGACATCAGAAGGGAAATGTATAATATATTGTAGAAATAAAGACATCCATATAGAAACAAGCAAAGGCTATTTATTCAGAAATTTGCTATAGCAAAGAAGTCAGCCACCATCACTTATGTTTGGCAGAGACTCAAAGGCAGGCAGAAGCAAGGGAAATCTTTATAGTGGAAAAAAAAGGAAGGCTTCAGGTAAGCCCTGATTTGACACTGTTGGCACAGTAAGCTGGAAGTAGACTAACTAGAAGCAGGTATCCTATGTGACTGGTTAGGGAAGCATATTCAGCTTTTTCCTAAGTTGGAAGTGGGAAGGGAGGCCATGTAAAAATTAGAGAAGCTTGCTATTATGGATCCAGTCCCTTCAGGACTGATTGTCACAGAGGTTGTGGTTTGACTTCATAGGTTAGTTGCTACAAAGATCATGTGACCATTTTCCATTTGTATATGCAATATCTCTATATTTAACCCAGGATGGTTTTCTGCCTTTTCTGGCCTCTGCTGAGTTGTTCTTTGTCAGTCTGTTTGTTGAGTTGTGTCGTCTGACCAGCTAAAAATATTTATGTTCACTGTAGTCCCATAACCTCCAGTTGCCTCTTCCAGGCATCTAACCCTCTTAGCCATTTCTGCACCCCTCTAGGGGCTCTGGGATGCTTTTGTCAGACATGCTGGACTCTGGCCTTCTCAACAGGGCTTCCAGGCCAGGTTACACCAAGGCTAGCCAGGCAATGAATCTATGTGCTAAAAAAGTTAGTTCCCCTGACTTTTTGGTGTTTCCGTTCAACCTTCTGTTATCCTACTTCTCTCCAGAATTTAGCATAGAAAAGGGGACACTAGAGCCTTCTGAAAAACCCATGCTCCAATTATTTTCCTCTGATCCTTATATTGCTTTTTAATGGAAGGGGGGGTTACATCAAAATTTTTCCCATTCTAAGATTTACTGAGTATATTCTAAACTCTATATTCGCTAAAATTTGGAGCTTAAAGTTTAAAGTAAAGATTCGAGAATTAAAACCAAGCTAACAATCATATCTTCTCCCAGCAGATAGTGGAATCTCCAGACAACTGCATGCCATGGCTGTCACTGTAGGACCTTTTCTAGAGCTTTCCAGTAATCTTCCTAAGGGAGCAAAAGTCAAGAGCTTGACTCTGTTGAGTCTCTAGTCTTCCTGACTGAAGGCAGTAAGAGAAAGCCATCATTCCCTCACTACTACTTGAATGTGATTGCAGGGAGGAGGAAGGCTGGGTATGCTGTTGCCTGAGTGAGGGAAAAGAAGTTAGCAAAAATAATTGAAAAAAGTTATTATATTTAAATCTTTCCCCCATCTTTTTAAAGAACCATTTTTGTATATGCATTCATATATGTTGATTAATTTGGTTCTCAAACAGTCCTGCATAAAGATATAGCAATCATTTTTACTATAAAAAGAAAGGTCCAGTGACCTGACCAAAGGTCACACAACTTAAAAATGGTAAAGGAAAAATGGAAATGCCAAGAAAAGCACTTCTTCAACAAACTTAGAATATATAATAGTACAGTAATAAAAGTGGCTTCTGTTACAGGCATTTCTTAGTAATTGGTTCACAAAAATTTTTTCATAAAACGTTCAAAATTCTTTGCCTAATTCTACAGTGAGCACGTTTTTCAGGATAAAGTATGTCTGAAAGGGAAATGAATCCTAATTATCAGGAGATAATGCTGAAAATAATCAAATTGGTATGGTACTACTGTTTTAAAACTAGTT
Organism: Eulemur rufifrons; assembly: GCF_041146395.1. Taxonomy (NCBI): domain Eukaryota; kingdom Metazoa; phylum Chordata; class Mammalia; order Primates; family Lemuridae; genus Eulemur; species Eulemur rufifrons. The sequence continues at coordinate 64,521,925 of NC_090998.1, read as the reverse complement.
GCAAATGGATGTTTAACATTTATAATTTATGGTATTTAATTTTATCTTTAAAATTTTCTCAGCCACTTAACTATAAACAAGTATTTATTACTGTTCAAGACAATTCTTTTCTAAATTTATTTCTCTTATTACCTTTCAGGAAGTGAGATGCAAAGGATATGCAACAACGTTTTCAGAATTTAATTTCTACTTTAAGGTTCTCTTCTATAAAAATCTTTAATCACCCTTACAGTAATCATTAAATTAAATTTAGGTATAAATTAAATCAACAATTATATAACACCTTTTCTTTTGTTAAATTAGCAGATTTTTAAACTAATATTTAATGCCAAGAGAGGAAAGTAAATCAAAAAGTATTATAAACTGCTATGAAAAATGTAAATTGGTATAACCTGTTGGAAAATTTTTTTTGTATTTCAGTAAAAACTGCATCCTCTGTACCACATTTTTCTGTGTTATCATATTCTAACCCTGAGAATGTAATGCACAATATAATACTATTTTGCCTTTTCTCTCAACTCTCCTCACCCATCTGTCTCTTCACCTCTCTTTGCCCCCAGAACTCACTAAGCCATTTTTACTAAGAAATAGCATGCCCTTCCAAGAACACTGATCACCAAGAACGAACTTTGCTCTGTTTTGCTTGCAACGTAAGACAACACTAGAGTTATTAACATGCATCAAACAAATATTTATTGAACATCTACTATTGGCCAGGACAGAAACATCTGTGCTTTCAAGACATTTGGATTTTACTGGAAGAAGAAAGTTATAAATGACCAAGTAAATGAAAGGAATACATTGGAGTGGCCAGAACTTTTCAAACAATTACAATAGGCTTTAACTCAGATTGTAAAAGGGGTGATTGGGTAAAACACCCCTTTGGATGATGATATTTGAACTCAGGGCTCCAGGAAAAGAAGGAGCCAGTCAGACCTGAGAGAGGGAGAAACTAACACAAAAGCCTTAAAGTAAGAATTGTCGTATGTCCCAGGAAGAGAAAAAAGACCAATGTGGCAACATTAGGGGGCAAGTAAAAGAGTTATCTGCTCCAAGTTCAGAAATAAATGCACAGGTGTGTTGAAATACAGTTTGTAAGCCAGAGTGAGAAGTTTGGTTTTCATTCTGAGTTGCATAAGTTAGGATTCGATTGGAGAAACAAAACCACTAGAAATTATATAGAAAAGGGATCCTAAATGCCATTGTGAGAGCTGGTTAGACTGTTCGTTTTGCTGTTGCTTCTTTGTCTGGATCTGGTCCTGAGGTCATCAGGATAGGCATTTGAGGAAAAAAAAAAAAGATAGACATAAAGTAGCAATAAAAAAAGGACAAATTGGAATGCCTGAGAACAAGCAGGGATGAGCTAGAAATTACTGGGCCAGTGGAGCAATGCCAGCACCTGCCTCTAGGAGTGGTTCTACCATCTTCAACAGTTAGATTTCAAAATGTTCTTTCAGGATCACCATCCAAGACAGCACGAAGTAGAAAAGAACACAAAACAAAGTACATGCAACATTTCTATGGTCCAGATTTGGAAGTGGTCTGTTTGTTCAGTTTCCACTGACCAGAACTCTATAATATGGACAACTTCAAAAGAGAATGGGAATAGTAGCATAGACTGTGCCCAGGATGAAGAGGTTGTATATTTTGCTGGGGGAATCAACTTCCCCCATATACACTCCACTCACTCTCTATTACCACCACATCCCTACTGTTAGGCTGCACCGAATCTTCAACTTCAAATATCACTTGTGCTGTTCAGTCTCTCTTTACAGCCCTAGAAACCTACAGCCCACTCTTCTTTGTATTGGTCTTCATCCCCCAGGTTTGCTAGCCCTCTAGTTTCCAGTTGGTTTGGCCAATGGAGGTGGAGAGAGAAGATCTAAAGGCAGGGGGATTCTCCCACTCCCTCCCTGCCTTGCTGTTGCTCTGGCAGCAGCTTTATTCCAAGGCTGAACTCCTGGAGGGTAGCTGTTTTGCCACAGCACCAGTCCCCCTGGAGGCTCCTATACTACCATTCCCTCCTCTGGCCCCTTCAGGTCTACAGGTTGTTTGTTGACAGCTTCCATTAAGGGTACATTCTGCGTATTCACCATCCTTTGTTGGTTCCCGAAACTCTCCCTACTCCTCTGTAAATAGTCCCTTCATTAAACTGTTCTCAGTTATACATTTTGTGTTGTCATCTATTTACCACTGGGCCCCTGACTGATAGACTTACTTTTGTTCAACATATAATTACTGGGTGCCTATTTGTCCAAATATGGCATACATAAAATAGAAATGAAAAGCAATTGACTTAGTATTAGCTATCTATTGCTATGTAACAAATTACACTAAAGCTCAGTGGCTTAAAACTTCAGTATCTCTTAGTTTCTGTGGGTAAAGTATCTGCGTACAATTTAGAAGGTTCCTTTGTCTCAGAGTCTTTCACAAGCTATAATCAAGGTGTCACCTCCAGCTGTAGCCATCTCAAAGCTTGGCTATAGAGGTATCTACTTTCAAGCTCACTCTCACGGCTATTGGTAGAATTCAGTTCCTGGCTGCTGTCAGGCAGAGATCACTCTCAGTTTCTTGCCATAGGCCTTTTCACAAGGCAACTCCTAATATGGTAACAAGCTACTATTCAAGCAAGCAAGTGAGAGAATAAGAGAGGTCAAATAGAATAGAAGGCTGAGTCTTTTTGTAACCTGTCTTTAAAGTAGTATCCCAACATTTTAGCTGTACTCTCTTCATTAAAAGCAAGCTAATAGGTCCAGTACATAGTCAAGAGCAGGACATTACACATGGGCATTGAAGATCAAGAGGCAGACATCATTTAGGGGAGTCTTAGAAGCTGCCTACCACATTCCTTAACCTGTCTAAAGTTCCCCACAAAGCCCTTCCCAAAAGCTTGCAAGAGCTAACAGTGTTGGCTTTTGAGGGTACCCACACAGCCTACAAACTCTTCTACCTCACCTTTCCATATCAGAAATCGTTAAATAGAGAACTGCCCTTCCTTTTTAACACATTCACCACAAAAGTTTGCATCAATTAGAACTATGCCATACCACTTTTAAATAAAAATCACTGCATAAAGGAAAGAGAAAGATGGAATATGGGTATAAACAAATATCTCAATCAGTAATTTCCTGACATTAATTATTGCTAAATAACCAATCCACTTTAGCACTTTAATGATATCTCTAATAGTTTACAGTCTCTTGTTCTGCACCTACCTTCATAGTAGGCAAAAATGATAAACTCATGCAGGTGTGGATTATTCAGTGGTATCAAAAGAGACTTTGTGTCCTTAAACACATCTTTAGAATAAAGTTAAAATTATCTTTCCTTTGTTTTATTCTACTATGGACACTTCTATTCTTTAAAGCCATGTCAAGTCTTCTTTGAAAATAATATTTGTGTGATAGAAAAAATTTACTGAGTAAAAATTAGGTTTCCAAAGGGATTAGCAATAGCTGTAGACTTCAAAATAATGTAATTTACACCACTGAGCTTCTATTGACCTGTAAATTTACAACATGCCTTCTGTCACTTTCTTGCTCAATCACAGAGGATGTGGAGCATCAGTCTTTGAAAGAAGACAGAAGACTTCGCAACACACCAGGTCTTCATAATAGGTCTCAAAAGAAATTGCATTTTGTTTTTGAAGTGGGGGCCAATAAATGCCTTTGCAACACTGAGTTCTTTTTAACTTCTCCTAAATCTCTAAACCAACAACAAAAAAATTAGGACTCTTTTAAGAAAGAAATAGAGGGTGATGCTAAACAAATTATAAATTAACAAGTCGGGAAATTCAATTGAGCTCACTTGAACCCAGTGAACCTAAAGAGACATTTTAAAATACAATCAAAAGGAAGAAGGGGAAGAAATTTTGCTCACTAGGCCAGCTTTTCCAGTCTCTCTGGGCATTAATCTTATCCTTCTTAATAAGAAGTTCTTATTAGTTATTGCATTTTCAGACGATACAACATCACATTGGAAAGAGCTCACTTTAGCACTGATTTTTATCTTCTAATAGAAAAATTAGGTTCAATACACAGCAGATTGTATCATTCTAGTAACCTGAACCTTGCTTTCTTCCTTTTCTCTTAAAATAAATTCAAATCTCTCCCACGTTTAAAACACATGCACTTTTCTGAAAGACTGGGCTATATCCATTAACTTCCCTCTCCTAGCCTTGACTTTCATATGGTTCAAGTGGTTAGCTTTGACTCCATTATTTAACCACTATCTTCAATTCTATGCTATCATTCTACCAAAACTCTTAGAAATTTAGCAGCACTTTGATCCAAACCAAATGGACTTTCCAATTTTGCTCCCAATTCTAGCTCTCTTCTTTGCATTTGATAATAGTCTACCATCTCTTAAGAGGTGCTACTCTCTTTTCAATAGGCTCCCTTCCTTTAGCAGTTTCTCAGTCCTCTCCCGGGCCCTTTGCATCATCTTTTGAACTCTCCTCCATTTCCATGTTTCTGTCACCATTATGGCCCAAGTTCTCCTGTTACTCTATGTCTGGATTAAGGCAATAGCCTCTGAGATGATATCCCCACTATTTGCCTGTGTTCCAGTGGTGTGCTAGGGCCAGTTTGTGCCAGTTTGTGGGAGTAGATTGTTAAATGTTTAGGAATTATGCCAGCTTTTTTTTTTTTTAACAGAGTAATTATTAAAAATTAAGATATACAACTTTATACTTAAATAAATTAGATTTAAAATAAATTTAACAATTATGCATATCTCACCACTTCCTGGGTACTTTACTACATTTTTCTACTTTTATAGTCTTGAGTTTATTTATATCTATTATATCTATAGAATGGAAACACTGTATTGAAAGACCATTGCATATCTCTTACCAATTCTGAATTAAATCCTGTCTGAAATTGGCCATAGTGGGAGTATTTACACACAGAAACTGGCAAATACTATAAATCCAGACTTTGGTTTTTAGAGAGCAAGTTGTTAAACATGAGCCAACACCTCATTGCCTGTCCCTGCACACTGACGCACCTGTAGGGATGCTCCCTGAGCAAGAATTGGCTTGAGCTCAGAGTCAGCAAAGCTGGATGTGCTTCTTGGGTCCAAAGGTCAATGGGTCCAGAACACTCCTTGAGGCCAGAAGTCAATAGGTCTGGACACGGCCTATTGACTGTTGAATGCTTCTTGGAGCTAAAGGTCAATGGCCTATTGAAATAGACAAACTGTTTCCTATGGCAAATAGCCAAGGTGTGTCTCATTGTCCTGCACATGGGTAATGAGGTCCAAAGGTTAAGATGCAAACGTTTGCCTTCCTTTGAGCAATTTCCATAAGAAATGGAACATGTCCCCTCAGGGCTCTAAAGATAGTCACATACCAGGAAGTAGCTGCTGGACAAAAGTTGTATAAAAATAAAGCGACTGCTGCTTTCCATACTGCAGTCTTTACTGTCTATGTGTGTGCGTGTGTTTTTTCTGTGTATCTGTCGGTATGTTTATGTGTTCATCCCCCATTCTGTATTCAGGCCGAAACACGCACCAATCCATTCTGCCTCAGCCCTTCCTTGATGACAAGCCCATAGTGGGACAGGGATGCATATGCCCACTCGGTGAAGATCCTACAGCATCAATAGTGACAAAGAGGACATTTCTGGCCTCTAACTGTACATCGGATAAGACAGAGACCCAGGGACAAGACGCAAGATGGAACTGAACAGGGGATAATAAGGCAGTTAAGCCCAAAAACAGGGCCTAATCAAGAAGGTCTGAGATGGCCAAGCTCAATAACTTGGAAGATGAGCTTTCTTAATTCAATTGATAACTCTGTCTGTATTGTAGAACAGGAAGGGGAGCAGGAGTGACTCCATGACAGACTGGACCTCCTGGAATAGGCCTAAGTTTTGGTTTCCCCAACACGGATCCTCCCCTTCCCCGAAATGCCGCTGATAACAACTAAAAGGTCCCGGGACTTGGAACCCACCAATCAGGAGCCAACACGACCTTGGAGCCAACCAATCAGGAGCCAACACAATCAGCCACTCTTGAAGGAACAAATGAACTAAGGGAGGGAGGGGGATGGTGTGCCCAGCATATGTAACCTACTGAAAAGTATAAAAGCTTAGTTTTTACCCCAGGGCGGGGTCCTAGTTCGAGCTAGCCAATAAACTCCTTTGCCTTTTTGCAGCCTCGGTGACTCTGCCACTCTGTTCCTGGGGCTGAGGGGAACCGGTTCTAACAGTATCTCATCTAAATTGTCCTAGATCAGATGAAGAAAAGAAAGATCTGTGTTTATTAGATATGGGACATACCGCTTAGAACATCCAGGCCTCATGATAGAAAAAAATCAGAAAATCTGTGTACTCAGTTGCATAGAAAGTTAAAGATTTCCTTTCTTGCTGACTTTTACTGCATAAATTTTTCTTGACATGATAGAAATTTTTCAGTCATTCTATTTTTTTCCTTTCTGTAGTTAACTTTAAACAGAATCATCAAGAAGACAGCTTTTAAGTTGTGACTGTAATTTAAATTAGAAGAAGTACTCTGTGGCTGTCTCTTAAAGTATAATCAGCAATATGAACTGGAAAATTTCCATTCAATAAGTGTATTTCAAACTTTTTGATGCTTACTGTATAATTTCTCTGTCTCAAATGCAAGACGGTTAAGACTTTCATCTTTCCTTCTTACTCATTTTTTGTGATTCAGAAGTTTTGGCTGAAAGTATTTTGAGCAGAATTTTTTAGAAAAACTATATTGTATCATAATACCAGTTAAATAGATAATCATTTTATTATCCAAAATAATTTCAATAATTCTGAATTTTTATTATATTGCACATGTAATGTTATACCTAAATTTTTCTAAATAAAATTAATTTTCCACACCGTACAGGCCAAATTGGTCATTATCCTCTGATAATTACATGGTAAATCTCATTGTCAAGAAAGATAATAGTTAAACTATCTTTATTAAAAATATGTTTAATACATATTAGTTTTGGTTACTAGATACGTCTTTCTTCATTTTAGTTTTTAAAGCCTAATGAGAGTAAAATATTAATCATATTTTATAGCTCTGAATTTTCTGTATATTTGTCAAATAGCAAGATGTGTTTTAAAATTGACTTTCCTTCTTCAAATTGACTATAAAATATTCCCTTTTAACAATAGATTAATAAATATGTTCTTTAATAATAAAGATAATAGAGAAGTGGAAATCACTTATAATTAACTAGTTGGGATTAATATACAAAAACACTTCATTTTTGTTTTTATACCTTAACTTATTCAAATTTGTTACAATGAACATTCACCAAAAAAAAAAAAAAAAGAAATTGAGAGTTGAGTATTGAAAACTAATGAATTTAACACATAAATAATTGTGTTTTATACTGCATTATTAAAGGACTAACATTAAATTGGTGATCTGGTAGCAACCAGAAAACAGAACAAATTAGTAGTGTATCACTTCCTATATTTTTTCAAAATCTCAGCACCACTTCTTATCTGTTTGGAAAATTATAGGAGCCAACTATTCCTTTAACCTTCATCCATATGCACTACAAATTTGGGTGACTTCCACATTTTCTTTAATGAGAACTTGATGTTTGTTAAGTCTAACATGACAGGATCAATTTCCACTTAAGCTTGATTGCATTTGTGTTGAAAATCCTTCCTGATCTACTCTAGACCCAGTCAGTCATCTTGCTACATCTTAGTAAAATTGACAGAGAAGTCAGCAAGAGAATGTAAGTGAACAAATCAACATTTACATATCTGTAATTTTTTTAAAAAAATACTTAAAACACAGGACCTTTTCATGATGGTTCAGGAGCCATATATTGTGCAAATACAAAGGACAGTATAGGTAAGAGAGGTTAAAAACAGGAATGTTAGTAAAGTCAGAAAACCTGGGTTTAAAACTCACATGGGACAACTTGCGGTATTATGATTTCAAATGAGTAACTCAAACATTCTGCTCCTTAATTTTCTTGTTTTAAAAATGGGCATGTCTGTCACTAAGGAATGTTTTATAAGTTAACTTGTAAGATTAATATAATTAATATTATAAAAGCACTGGGCTCTTAATAACAAATGTTAATTCACACAAGCCCCAGGAATCTTGCTTCTTTCTTTTATCCCACTGAAGATTTTATCCCACCAGCAGATTTGGTGGCTGGTGAGGGCCTGTACCTTCCTACTACATCTTCATGTGGCAGAAGGAAGAAAGGCAAAAGGGACAAGGGTGTTCCCTTAACATCTCATCCGCCACATGAGGACATCTAGACAGTGCCATCAATGAAGACTGGGCCTTAACCTGACACTGCATCTGCCAATTCCTTGATCTTGGACTTTCCAGCCTTCAGAACTGTGAGAAATAAATTTCTGTTGTTTATAAATTATTCAGTCTATTATTTTGTCATAACAGCACAAATGAACTAAGACAGTAGTTAAGGAGTAAAGGAAAGACACTGGAAGTATTCTAGAGTCCATGAACAGCTGGTGTTCACAATACTTCAGTAATGGGTTGAATAATTTTTCCATTTCATCAAATAAATTCCTGTATACACTCGAGGCTAAGTTGTTCTGGGTACTGGGGACACAATGATGAGAAACAGAAAGTATGTCCCTGGCTTTCTCCCAGCTTAGAGTCTAATGAGAATAGCAGGCAATTGAATAAACAATGACAATTAAGTGTGATGTTATAGAAGAAGTAGGGGTTATAGTGAGAATGCATGGCAGGGTTGCTTAAGAGGGTGTAGGAGCTGGGGTGCAAGAAAGATTTTGCAGATGAAGTGATATCTAAGATTTCCTTCCATCCTCCCCTAGCTCACTGTGTTCGGTTCCATAGGCCTTCTTTCTATTCTTTGATTAGTCAGGGACTTTTATTTATTTAAATGTTCTTATTCCAGTTATTCATGTAACTGGCTTATCCTCATCAGTCAAATCTCAATTAACATCTACACTTCAGAGAGAACTCTCTAAATCTTAAAGGGTCACACGTCTCTCTGTTTTATTCTCATCATTACTCGTATAAGTGACTGGTGATCTTCATTTATTAATGATAAACTATACATTATATATTTTAACTATATATTTAACTATATACTATCTTTTTAACTATATATCATCTATTTCTGGCATTAAGATAGGAGCTCCAAAAAGTAGGAGCCCCTGTTTAATATAATTACTGTTGAACGGTCAGGACCTAAAGCACTATCATTGATTAATAACTATTCATTTTTTTGGATAAATGAATGAATCTTCTTTGACTATCTCTTAGAATGTTTAAAGAATCAAATAAATAATGATAACAGGGGCAAAAGCCTTGACATTTATATACCATTTTTTAGACTGCAAAATAATGTTACATGTATTATCTCAATTGGAGCTCTTGTTGGTTCTATAAAGGAAGGCCAGCATGTCTGAGGAAGCAAATGCTTGTAGAGGTCAAGTACCTTCTTCAAAGTGTCAAAAATGATAAGTAAATAATAGCAAAGCTAAAATGAAAATACAGACCTTCAAAGAACAGTTTGTTACTGTATCACATGGAAACGTGAACATTTTTATACATGTTTATAAATGTATAAAACCTGGATAGTGCAGAATATCAAATAAACAATAAGCTAGAAACTCATTACGTGGCTTGTATTTCAATTTAACTGACAAATAGTTAATCCCCACATATCAATAGGGAATCCATGCATTCAGTTACCTTCCCTATATGCATTCTGACAGGAGTAGCATACTTTTACCATAGAAATGTTTTCTTCAAGCTGAACAAAAAGAAAAGATAATTATTCATTAGCCATTAGTCTGTACAATTTGTGTATCAGATGCCTAGATGTGACTTGGCAGAGAAACACAGAATTGAATAGAGAACTGAAAGTGCAATATTCTCCAAATAACGTGTGAAGATGAATAAAGACCTCGGCAGCAAAAGCCAAAGAAATAGCAACACAGCTCATTATATGAAATGAAGTTCTTCATCTCAATTGATATCAATTACAAGTAGCATTTGGATAAATTAATTAATACACACCCCACAAATTCCCTGGGGATATTCAAATTTGTAGCTGTTTGCAAATCTACAAATGTAAGTTACATTAACCTTTGGAAAAGTAATACAAACTTATGACTACTGAGACTTTTCCCCTACATACGTATCTTTCTACTGTGAAGATTAGGAATGGGAAGGCAGGAGGCTGGCAACTCTATCTTTTAATCCATTATTCACTCAGGATAAAAGGGATAAAAGCCTTAGATAGAGAACATAAAGCTTCCTGATGTAGACAAAGAAAGCCCTATCTTACTATGCTAGATTAGCATTTTCTCTGAATCATTGAAAGAAAATATCCCTTTTGGAGACAATGAAGTCACATGATCAGTGTGTTACCAACAGAAGCATTTGCAAAAATAAAGAATATAAATAAAAAGCATCTTAAATGTATACATTTAGAAACAAATTTGCAAATGGGCAATTTCTTAATATTTTTCAAGATAATTTAGAGTATTCCCATTGGCCTTATGATTACAGATGGGCTTTAATTTTGTGAATATCTCATGAATATCTCAAAAATTAACCTATATTGATCATATTAAACATGATAATCTAAGACAATATTTATTTAAGTCCATTGATTATTATCAAAATATAGGAAGGAGGCAATTATTCAGTTACCATTCAGAAAGCTTTGTTTCTAACCTGGTAAAGTTTACCAATAAAAATTATGTTAGCTTAACTCAAAAGTATACAGTAATGCATAAAATATTTTTCTGATGTCACTGCTTCCAAAATTATTTAAATGTGGCACATCTTTAATAGAGTTCAACAAGCCTTTGTAGGAAACATACACTATGTCTGTTATTGTCCTTAAAGTACAAAGCATACAAAGGTTAAAAAGGGATTGAAGTTGTTCTCAAACACAAAATTAAAGCCCATCTGTAATCATACCCAAAACTACTCCCCACAAAAAAATGATTTAATTCAACCTGATAAAAAGTTTTACCTGGTGAATTTAGTACACAGAGAAAGCTAATTTTAAAGCAACTGCAATCTGAAAATTCAAAAATTTCCTTGGGAGATTTAAAGTTACCTACCATAATTTCCCTCAACAATAAACATAATTTTCACAAATGACAAATGTTCACCTACCTAAAGAGGGAAGTTATACAGAGTAAAACTATATCCATATGTAGAGAGATGGATACAACTGAATGACACCAAAAAGTATACTGCCCCACAAGTATTTTCCTTAATGGTAATATTATTACCTTTTATCACATTACTCTAGGTTTAGAGGTAAATATATTTGTTAAAATATAAGCTTTTTCTAGAGGGATAATATTATCCATTATCATCAATTAATAAATTAGTATGGATTAATTAGGAAAAGAAAGGGCATTTAATAATAATTTGCCACTTCCCAATTTTATTACTATTTAGGTCCTTATTCAGATGACTTAAGATTTTGATAAAGTATCAACATTTCACAGACATTATAACAGAAAAATTCCAAGTTTTAAAAAATTTCTACTTAAAACTGTATCATACTTCCAAAAAATGATTTAAAACACACACACATATATATACATATGTCTATACATATGTATATATATGTGTCTATATGTAAATAAAAATCCAGGTTTTAAGAGAGAATAAGAAATTCAAAATATAAATCGAAAAAGATCCAAATTATCACTCTCCTAAATTCATATAATTACCATGATTAAGACTAAATTTTAAGTGTACTTTCTTTTTTATTTGCTCATCATTAAAGGAAATTATGTGTTAAGTAATGCTCATTACCTTAACAATATATTTTATTGATATGATATTCTAAAATGAATTTGTCTATGGATCCTCAAAAAGTGATATTGAACACCTAATAAACCATGTCTATTGCCAAGTTTTGTAGTGTATTAAGGTATAGTCTTCATACTGTCATTTTTTTAGGTCATTAAATATGAAATGTCAGATTTCAAATCAAAAGTGTAGTTTATTCTATCTCAAAAAAGAAGCAGTACAATTAATCAAAGTAGGCACCGAAACTATTGACAGTTTTGCCATCTTAATGGTAGCTTGTTTATGCCAGCAGAAAGAAGCCTGGAGAGTGAGTGGTGATGAAATTGCAAATGGCATTATCCACAGCTCATTGAGAATTGAATATTTTTCTTTGAAAAAGTGGTCCAAAGCCTGGAAGAAGTGGTAGTGGATGACAGAAAGTTTCCAAGTCCATCCTCTGTAGTTTGAGCAGTACTATATGTGTGACATGTGGTCAAGTGTTGTCTTGCAAGAGAGTTGGCCTGTCTCTATTGACCAGTCTTGGCTGCTTAAATCACCAGCATCCTCATCATTTTGTCCAATTGGTTGCAGTAGACATCCCTGTAATTGATTGACCAGGTTTCATGAAGCTGTGGTGGACAATATTAGCGCTGGACCACCAGACACCATTAGCTTTTTTTGATGAATATCAGTTTTAGACTGTGTTTTAGCACTTCATCTTTATTCAACCATTGTGCCAAATGCTTGCGATTGTCAAAAAGAATCCATGTTTCATCACACGTAACAATATAGTATAGAAAAGGTTTGCCTTTATGTCGTGACAGCAAAGAAAGGCAAGCTTCAAGACGATTTCTCTTCTGATGCTCGTTTAATTCATGTGTAACCCATCTATCCAGCTTCTTTACCTTGCCAATTTGTTTCAAATGGCTCAATGTTGTTGGAATAGCAACATCAAACCTTGTTGCTAAATCCATATGTAGGTTTAGATGGATTCGCTTCCACTACAGCTTTTAGCTCATCAGAATCCACCTTGGTCTCAGGTCTCCCACATGGCTCATTTTCAAGATTAAAAACACTAGAACAGAAGTTCTCAAACCATCAATGTAAACGTGCGATCATTAGCCACATCCCTCCCAAATACTTCGTTGATATCTCAAGCTGTCTGCGCTGCACTGGTTCCATGACCAAACTCATATTCAAAAATAACTCAAATTTTTGACTCATCCATGATTTCACAAACATTGCTCTTAAAAAAAAAAAAGTGAAAGATAATCACAAGCCAAACCGTGTATTTGAAAGACTGAGGATGTACCTTCACAATAAAAATAAAACATGAAGTTTCAAAGTAAAATGTCAGAGATATCAATTGTCAAACTTAGTACTAAAGGAAATCAGACACTTCATACTTGATAAACTAAATATCTATCAATTCTTAAAAGTAACAAATATATAACATTAAACATGACTCAGTGAAGATGTTACTTCAAGAAGATTAGCTAATTAATTTTAGGTTTATACATCTCAGGGTTTTTATGCTTGGTAGTGACATAGCCTATGGACTTCCCATATTAGACATAGTAAACTAGTAACTGTTAGGCCACAAATAATTTACATTTATGATTTGTGTGGCCAACCTTTAAAATGGAGAGAATTCACATTTCAGTAGTGATTTACAAATGCCCTTGAAACCAAGAGTCTACCCCACTAGGCCTGCACTCCTACACAGCTATCAGCAGCTAGGGCTGAGTAGAGACGGCACACCTTAGATAGCAGTACTTGGGTCTGTCCTTTTTGTCAGTCATCTGGCCCCTTCATCATTTTTAATTATCCACCTGGACCACATTCTCAGAGGATTAGATGGCTCATATTCCTTTCAGATTGAAGGCATACAAAAGAGTGTGAACCTAACAGCTTATACTATGCACAACAAGCATTTCAGGATTCGCTTGTAACCCAAGCCACACTAGTTCTACACACTTACTTCTTCAGCATTTTGTTTGGGTGTAAAGAAATGCTTTTCAATTCTCTGAATTTCCTGAAAATACTATAAAGGTATATCTTTCATCATCTCTGAGTATGCTGTACTACACATAAGAACAAATCAAAACATGCTGCTAAAATAAAGTGGTAATTACATATGAGTGGGCAGGAAAAGAAATATCCTTCACAGGATTTTAATTTATAAGATTATTTCTTTAGCATATTTTAGAAAAGTCCTAATTTATTATTTTTTCAAAAATCAATGAATGAAGAAATTCTGCCAATGGGATGGCAAAAATGGAATTTTCACGCTTCTCAAAACGTAATGCATTTAGCATAAAATTATCTATGCTGTGTTAAATTGAGCAAATATGTCTCTTTCCAGCCTTGCTTGCTAATTGCTTAGAAGTTATTTCTGTGAAATTCACGTTCCAATTTGATTTTTACAAAGCAAAATTTTTAGAGAGACTGTCATGAGAACTTTTAAAGTACTTATAGCAATTTAGTTATTTTAAAATTACAACTTGCATTTCAATAGAGTTGAAATCTCTCCTGGCTTCAACTTAGCAGAAATTCCAATAGAGAACTATGTCATGTTTCCTCTTCCTTTTCAGTGTGTTCATATATTTTATTGAAAGGGCTCACACAGGATACTCTGGTTAAAAAAAAAAAAAAAAAGTCTTTTGTAATTATCTGAGAAAATGTATATAAAAAAAAAAAAAAGCAAGAGTTGAGGAAAGTTTGCAGTCCTCCAGCACTGAAAACTTGGCAGATGTCTAATTATTATTGCAGTTTTTCAAGTAGACATTTTATGACCCACCAAGACTATGAAATCAGTTCCATTAAAAGATCTCTTCAATAGTATTATGTCAGAATATCCTGATTTATATGCTATCTTCTGAGACTCATTGTGTTCAATCTGCCTTTGCCACAAACATGGCAATACATCTTGTTCTCATAACTTGCTCCTGCCCCTCCCCCTTTCATCTCTTTCTCTATCCACTCATCAGAGCCTCTGAGGCAGTAAATATCAATTGTTCCCTTTAAGAGGTAGATAGAATAACCATATTTCCAGGAACTCTCAGAACAGCTAATGTCACCACAGTCCATTTGTAATAAATGGATACTTAGCTCTCTTATACTATAAGGCCAAGTACAATGTGTAATGGAGTCTTTATTCACAGATATCTGACTATAATTTCTAATGAAATTATCTGTCTATAATACTAAGTTCAACAATTACCCATTTATGTCCTTAGCACTACTCTCTAAAAGAATATATGTGCTTTTTGAAATAAAAGTTATTGATGCAGTTGAAATCTGCTTAAAATGCACAAACTGTTTGAGTTACTGATGGATCATAAGGCTGAGCTTGAATTTTCCTACAAATATTTTATAATCAAATACAAAATAAAGTGTTTTAAAGTGCTCTGCTTAAGGGAAAGGAGAAATAGTGGGAGGAAACATGAATCCAGCTATCTTGGCAAAAATCCTATACTTCATTATAAATATCAACAGAATACTGTTAAATTAAGGAAGTATTGAATTCAAGCTAACACAGATTGTGAAAGCAGACTTACAAGAATCAGAGATCTTATCCAGATAAGATAATATCACAGGCTCAGAGTAAGCAGCAGGGATCCAGGACATTGAAAGCCTCTCCTCAGCTCTTTCTGTGTCAGATGTGTTCTTTTGGCCCAGAACAGATGTTTTCTCTAAATGAAAGTCTTGGGTTCTTCACACAGCTAAGTATTTCAACTGAGAAGTATTTCAACGAAGAAGCATTTCAACTGTGTTTCAATTATGAAACATCTTCATTTTCTATCCCAGGGAATTGTGTAGCTTACATGATATTCTCCAGAGAGCTGTGCCTTCTAGAAAAGAATTACCTATAGGGTTCTCTTTCCTATAGGTAATTCTTTGCTAGCAATGTCCTACTAAGGGCATTTCAGAGATAAGCTCTCTTCCTCCTAATAGATTCCTAGTTTGTTTGCTCAAAGAGCCAGTTAAACAAATGATTAGAATCCCACCAGATCACCTGCCTCCTTTGCATCCCTCTAGGGAAAAAGAAGCGAATGGACAGCAGCCCAACTGCCTTCTCCCAGAGACCCAGCCATATTTTTCAGACAGCCCAAATACTCAAAATTAGATGACTTCTGAAAATCCCCATTTGAACCTTGGTGATACTTAAAATTTAGAATCATGAGATCATATAAATTATGATGATAGACAATGGAGAGTTTCAAAAGACTACAGTCCAAATCCACATATATTATAAATTATCATGAAATTAATTTTTTAAAAAACAACCAAATACATTAAAGCATATACAGATTTCCTATAATACTAAACATTATTGTCCAAAGATGAAATTGCTTTTATTGTTTGGTTTTATATTTAATTAGAAAATATAAATACAAATTGTCTGAAAGCGCACTAGAACTTGAATTTATAACAAAGAACCCAGACAAGTTTCCTGTCTTTGTTAAGTTTATAATTTAAAATGATACAACTATGAATAAATAGAGTAGAAAAAAATACTCTGATGAAGGAAGGCCTGGATACTGCTGAAAACTCCTAGCAACAATGCTTAACCCAGATTTAATAGTTAGGGGAAAGTTTCACAAGGAAAAACTGATTTAAAAAATTTTGTAAAAGGAAGTCAAAGAAGGTTGGAGAAGTGAATATTCAAGATCAAGAAAATAACACGCAGGATAATCCAGAGTTCATAAAAATACGATGTATTCTAGAAATGGGAAGTAGCTTAGTCTAGCACAAGGTAAAGTTTGATCATGAGGTGGTCTGTAAATTCTGTTAAAGCATTTGGATTTCAGTGTAAGAGCACTGGGTCACCACTAAAGAGTGTTAGGCAGGCACATGCCATGATAAGGTGTGCCTTTTGGAAAGATACAGCCTGGAATATGGGACAAAACAACATTAAAGATTGAGAGACAAATTAGGGAATTTACTGTTTCAGGAATCCAAGTAAGAGATGGTGGGGACCTGAACCTGGGTCGTAGCAGTGGAGAAATGCTGACTTGTTTGAGAGACTTGCAGGAGACTAAACAGCCAGGACACTGAAACTGAATGGATGTGAGGGATGAAGAAGAGGGAAGCCAAGAGTTACACTCAAGTTTATAGCTGGGCAACTGTGCAAGGGATTTGTCATTCAGAAAAGCAAAACACACACACAAAGAGTAAATTGCAGAGAAAATCTATGAGTTTATTTTGTTGTGTGTTAAATTCAAGAAGTCAGGATAACCACATATGGTGTCCCATAGGAAGTTAGATGGTCTGATGTTAGTGAGAAGTATCTGGTTGAAATTATTTATTTGGAAACCATTGTCATACAGTTGGGAATTAGAGCCATGGAGTTGGATGCAGTCTGGGGGGAAATTCTTCCTCAAGAGAGAAGAGAATGAAATGTGCAAATTGCATTATCAAGTGAAAGAAGAACATGTGAGGAAACTGGGTAAGAACCCAGAAGGAAGAGACAAACCAACCTGGTGGGTGTCATGGAAGCCTGGGAGAGAGTTTCAAGAAGGGTATGCTCAACAGCAATAAACGATGCTGAAATGTGCCTGAGAACACCATTTTCTAAAAAGAAGGTGGTAACTTGGACAAGTAAAATATTAATGGTACACTGGGGGCCAGATACCAGATAGAAAAAGGAGAAATGCATTAGGAGATTAACAAACTAAGAAAGTGAGTAGGCCACTATTTCAAGAAAGATGCACACAAAGGATAAGAGAGAAATAGGGCAGTAATTGGAGACAAACACTAGGTCAAAAATAACATTATTTTATTTTGCTTAGTTTACATATTTAGTCTTAAAATAAGAGAGATATTCCCATTTGGAGATTGATGCAAATGAAAAAGAGACAAAGGAAGGGAAAGAAAAAGAGAGAGGAACCCATGGGACATGGTTCCAAGGAAAACGAGTGGAAGGATAAGTCTGAAAAGGAGGGAAGATCAAGGGAGAAGGTGAGTGTATTTGTCGGTTTCATAGTGGGGAAAAGGCAGTTTCTATTTTACACCATCATGTTCTCATTAAAATAGGACATGCAGCCATCTGCTGAAACTGAAGGGAGAGATGGAAGGTCTGGAGTTTGAGGAAATGGTTCAAAATCATATTTTGTGACAATCGAGAAAAGACTGCAGGCTTCAGAAAAAAATAGGCAAACAAAAATGTCTGGAGACATTGTAAAGTAACTCCTGGTGGGATTAGGGAGGAGAGGGATTATTGTACTAAAGAATGAGTCATTCCCTATTGGGACATTCCTTGAAACCATTAAAATTTTATCATCATATTTAAAACCTTACCTTGGAATAGCCCTTTCTATCAATTATGTAGCTCAGGAGTCATGATAATTAAAATAAATGACAAGTTACAGTTTGCCAGAAATACTCTTCAGAATTCTCTGGCATCTACATGACAAATGGCTTCCTACCATATCAGAAGATCTCTCATAATTCTTAATATCAGAAATATGCAGGCAATTAATAATTTTCCTTCACAAATTCCTAATATTAACCTTCCCCACTTCACTCTATGCTTCTATCTCATTTTTTCACCCCAGAATCTTACAAAAAAATAAGTTCGTAATTATCAAATGACATTTATTATACTTTGTTGGTATTAAATAGACTTTACCTCCAAATGCTTAAGTTCAGACCCACATTTTGCCATTTATTAGTGGGTGACTTAAGCAAGTTATGGACCTCCTCCAAATATCATGCTCTTACTTACCAAATGGGAATAATTTCATAGGATTTTGTGAGAATTTTATATGATTCAGGGTCTGATATCAATGCTTAATATATAGTGAACTTTCAGTAAATGTTACTGTTATTTTGCTAGTAACTGGGCATAGGACAGGGGCCCATGTTTCATGATGGCTGCTTTTCAAAGTGTGCTCTTCTTCAAAGAATACATTTTGATTTGGGGCATGACAAAGTTCCATATTGTAATAAGAGTCTGTCTCACCAGTTTAATAGGCTGAGGCTTTTCAAAAAGGCTGATTACCAAGAAAACCAAAAGGAAAAGTTCTGGAAAGTAGAGAGAGAAAAAAAATTAAATTGTTTTATTCTCATACCATTTTAAAAAATAGATCCACTGCCTATCTTTTTCTGGGACCACTGTACTTTGGTCAGAGGCTATTTTCATGGCTGAGTTAAATAGCAAGCAGACCTTACTGACTATAAAAGCTGGCAGACCTGGTAATGACTTACAGAAGGAGACTGTGGTGCCTACTTGTCTGAATAATTTTAAGGACTTGGCAGATAATTCTCAAGGACTTTTTAATTGTAGCCCTCAGAAAGCCAGAGGACAGGCTAATGACCTTTGAAGCTTTCTTTCATTCTTGATCCTCTAAGAGCAATTCTTAGTTTACCTTAGTATGATATATTTTACATATAATGTGAGTATGATTCATTCCAATTGCACATAGCATTACTGCCAAGGATGGTCATGAATAGAGCTCCTTCCTGTCTTCTGTATAAGGCAGTGGCCTTGCCTGTTGTTTAAATTAGCCTTTCATGCAACCACTAACTCAAGTCTAGTGATGATTCAAGCCAGAAACAGTAATTTTATTTATATGATGTCTTGCATAGAGGGCAGGCTAGTAAAAGAAAAACAAATCTGGAATGGACAATGAATTAAATCAAAGCTGTTTTGTACTTGGGATATACTCCAGTAGAGTACAATGGAGTCTATCTACAGAGGTTTATAATGACCCTGCCAATATTAATTATTCACCATACAGCTTACCTATTTTCAAGGAACTCAAGATAATGCTAGCAAATGTAATTCTCAGAGTAATACCTTCCAGCTGAATGATACAGAGCACATCAGCTTTAGCTGTCATGTCACTAGTTGAAAAAAGGTATTTCCAAGGCAGTATTTCAATGGATAGAGTAAGTTCAGACAGTTCAAAAGTTCATAAAAAACATACTTCATAGCTTCTTTCTAAATGGTGAAGGCAGGCTTAGTGAGGGAAATACTTACATCTGATTCCATTGGGATAGCAAAATATACACGGTGGATTAAATATATTTAGCCTCTGTCTACTTTGAGCTTTCTTCTCGTGCCTTATACCCATAAACGATTTCACTGACTGAAACTGAATTTTATATCAGATGTAAAATAGACAGACTTGTTGGTTGGGTTGGCAAAAACATGTTGCCACTTATTGACAGGAAACCAAAAGCCCGTTTTCATGAATGAAGTCGTAAGTAATTTTGTTTGATGAGAAGGAGTCAGTTTGAAAGTAGTACTAAAAAAGATTCTGGGTTTTTGATGGATGTTAATAACAGCATGAGAAAACGGCTCTTCCTAGTCGTGTTTTATTGCTTTGTTCTGTCCTCAGCATCTAGCCTTTCAAAATGTGATACATTTGCCTGAACAGTGGAAAAGAGTTTTCTCAAAGATAAATGTCCTGACAGCCTTGTCTTTGTTCATTTGGACAGATTGTGTGAATGTATCTTCGGATTTGGTATTTGTATAATGGAAAACAATAATAATAATGTGCTGCTGTCCTAAGCCTTCTTTCTTTACAACTAACCATGTTTAGAAGAGCTCTAAAATATAAGTGAAAGAATTTTGGTTTTAAATATCTAAATATCTCTTTAGTTAGGTTAATTTAAATACTCTTAAATCCTTGGTTCTTTATTTTGAGATCACTCTGTATAGTTCAAATAGCTGGATGAAAATTTAGGTGAAATTCACATTACATTTCCTGCAGATGGACTCTCATTCATTTTAACTGTATTAACTGATCATCAGGGAGATGCTATTCTTCGAGTTGGATTTGATTAAAACTGTAGGAAAGTCATTCCCAACAAGGACTAAAAAACTATTTCCATATAAAATATGTCCCTGAGCTTAAAAGAGAAATTACACATGGTATTTGACATTATTGTATGTTAGAAAGATGTGTTAGAAAATAAGATTTTATCTAAAAGCCAGTGGTAGGACTTAAGGAATAGGAGTTAATGAGTTAAAAGAAATTTTTAAAGGCAATTAAAAATGTGTTCTTTGTAATAGGATAGGAAGAAATTATGTATTGTAAGGAGGAGCATTAACTATTTCTGAGTTTATTTCATAGAAAGAGGTAATTTTATCATCAGAACAAACTTTAAAAATACTCTAATTAATCACTAAGGTCTATAGTTAATTATAAAAATTTTGAATCAATGGAAATTATCATATTGTCAAATGTTAGAATTATTAATGTTTGTGTTGAGGTAGATGTAGGAAAGGTGGAAATGAGTTGGAATCTTTTTTATGATTTTTAAAGATTAGCTTGCTTATTACATACATGCCCAAATATGAAGGAAAGTGGACCTACTGATAATTAAATTTTAAAAATACTAGTGACAAAAGTACTGACACTGTTATTGTCTAAATTTCATATTTTGAAAAATATAAACATTTTAAAAACTAATATTCTTCATGTATATGCAGACTGCAAAACATTATATATATATTTTATGTATATATATATTTATATATATAATGGAATGAGGAAGCAGTCCACATTATAAGATTTGGGAAAATGATCAAATGAATTAAAATATTTGTTTTTGAATAATTTGAAACCTCCAACACTGACACTGCCAGTCAAAGTTATGATTAGGCAAGCATTTCTGAATTATCATTCTATTTCATCCTAAATATATTTTCTTTATCTTCTTTCCTCACCCACTGTGATTTACCAAGGCGTAGGGACATGATGAATATACACAAGCAAGAATAATAACTGAGAGGCAATCAGGAAACATTTGTCTCCAAGATTCTTCTTAATATGGCAAAGATAAAAGCATTCATAGACAACAGGTAGAGAAAGAAAGTCAGCAATCATGGAGATGCTGTAACTGTTCCCTTTCTATTCTTTTGTGACCTCATTCTACACCTCACCCTTAGCTCCTTCATTGTTCAATACACACAGCCCTGTTTGCTCTTGTACATATTGATATAAGTTAATGCAAATTGTTCAGGCTGAACACCTGCAGAAGAAATTTCCTGTGTTCATGCTCAATGAGGATCAAAAGTTAAAAAATTATACTGTTTTCAGGTAAAAATTTGCTCTTTATATGGGTAGTGCTACAAGTCAATTAACAGTGTGATATAAGCTTTTGCAAATGCTTTGCAAAAGATTTTTGAGATAACTAGTCATAACAAATAAAAACTAACATTTGTTAAGTGTTTTATATTATCTTTGAACATTGATAGTGAGAAAGAAAAAAAAATTTTGTACTCCTTCCAAAGAATAGCATATTCTATTTATTTTACTAACAACCCCAGGGTATTTGCTATAGTAGAAGAGGGGAATTAGTGGGATTACCTAATGAGTACATTAATTAATGAGTATTATTAATTAACTATTGAATGGTTAAAATTTTGTTGGGCAATTTCATACATATTATTTACCTGTGTATTACATATTATGAATAAATAAGTGCATGCATCAGCTAGGTGCATAGGACTCCGATGAATGCAGTAGAAAACATATAGAACTACCAATCATATCTTCAAGAGTTCCCAGTCTTCTTAACAGGACGATAAAATGTATACATGGGAAAAGTTAAATAATAATTATATATTAATAATGATAATGAATATAAACAATATTTCTTATTTGATCTGGATACAGATGAAATAAGATACTAAGGTAGATATTAGTATTATACATATAGGAAATTTAAAACATAGAAAGTGCTAGGATTTTTTTTTTGTTCCAGAAATTTCCCCAAACTTACTATAGAAATTAACAAATAACTCCATTTTCTGAGATGGGATATATACACTTTCTGTTTCTCACTCTCATTATTCAAGGTTAATAATGCTATTAATATACTATCTGTATACATAATTATATCTGAAAAAGCCACTAGATGATTGAAGGTTATTTCTTCATAATGTAACAACGTTTATCTCTAGGGATCCCCACCAAAAGAAATCACATTCCTCTTCACTGATTTTCCAGTTAATTCATTGATAGATTTCCTCCTTTATATACCAAATAAATACATCAAATTCTTTTTTTTTCAGGTTTGATCTGTCCCTGAGCTTTGGCTTTGGAGAGTAATATAGCTGATTTACTGGTGTCCAGATCTAACATACAGCCTCTATCCATTTTCTCCAACTACTTTTTCTCCAGCTGATGTCTGTAGAGCTCCTTTCCCGGAATCACATTTTTAACAATCCTCCTCAAATTCTAAGCACCAAATTGCCTTTCCTTGAAGAATGTCTGAGGCCTGTACATGTGAGATAAGATAGTGGAAGATGACATAGTCTATGTAATTTGTCTACAGAAATCACCAAATGATCAATGACCACCTCTAATGGAAATATGGTTTCAATTCTCCCTTTGACAGATGGTCTAGCCTACACTCCCAAGAGATATGTTTTCCCTGTCAACTTTTTTTTTTTTTAATATATGTGCTGGTGTTTGGGGCCAATTTAACAACTATATTAGCCTGTTCATGCTATTCTGAAGTACCACATCTGCTTTCAAACCGAGTTCGTGTTTTTCCTATAAAGGGATAAATATAGTCTTATACTAGAAAGTATTTTCAACTCAGATTTCAATGTGGTCATTTCAAATCCAGAAGAAAAACATTCAAAAACTTCAATGTACGTTATTTGGTTTTCACTACTATGAGCTGTCATGCATCAACAGTCATGCAGATAATTCAGTGTAAGTTGGTTAATTGTTTCAAGAGAATATAATAGCCTTATCTTTAATAATGACATAATTCAATCAAAAAGGATCTGGGGTCATCCATTATGCTGTCAAAAATCACTTCCCTCCTACTGCCTCTCAGTCCACAGCACTCAAATAATTCAGCCTGACAATCAAACTAGCTACACTAAGAATGAAGTCCTACCTTAACAGGATTCCAGAAATGCTACTGCCCTGGGACAGAGGGTGCCAGTTATGAAAATCTCCAGGTTATTGTTGCTGCCTTTCTGGCTATTTATCTTGCTTTATGTTTTAGTGCCTGTATATCACCTGTGTATCTGTCTGAATTTCTCTCCCAGTTCCCATCTATGTAGATTTGGAATCACAACTTTGTTTTGTTTCTCCCTAGTCTATTTTCTCTTACCTGAGAAGAGTTGAAAACTGGAATTAAATATTTGGAAATCGATGTTAGGAATGTACTTTACACTATGTTCATTCATTATCAGATACAATATAATTTCATTTAGGAAACATGCTTAAGGGAGCAACATAGCAGTGTGCTAATAAGTTGCTTTGTTTCAGTGGTTCTGTGCATTTTTATTTTAACAGTGGATAACCAACGGGATGGATGTACTAAAATATAAGAACAGACAAAATAAATATAGTGCTGGTATTGATATGAAAATAAAGATCAACATTCTTCAGAAAAACTTTGATGCAATCAAATGCTCTTTCTTCAATGACATTTAATCTTCAGTTTTATATATAACATATATATACAAAAGCTGTAGATTAGGTCTAAAATTTTCAAGTTATTAACTCTTCTTCTGCCTGAAGCATTTTGCAAATAAAATTATGAATCTACTTTTTGTAATGAGGAACTTAATGTGCTTGATTTTTTTCCTGTCCATGTGGATTTGGGCCAGCAGCTTACCTAAGCCCTGATGTCTATGTATGTCTTGATTTAGGTTGAATAGCAAAATCAAGTCTCACAAGTTTGCTTAGATGCCTATCTGATTTTTCAAATCTACCTCAACTTCCCTAAGTAGAATAAGGATCAGCTCCTTATTCTTAATGGTTCATAGCCCCATGGATAGAGAGAGATATAGTTAATACACTATACCAGTGGTTTCTCAACTCTGGCTCTACATAAGAACACCTGGTGAGTTTTTAAAAAACATATTAAATAATCAAGACCTACACCAAATCCAGGCAGGATGGCTCACGCCTGTAATCCTAGCACTCTGGGAGGGCCTCGCCGCTGGAGGATCGCTTGAGCTCAGGAATTCTAGACCAAAGGGCGAGACCCCGTCTCTACTAAAAATAGAAATAATTAGCCAGGCATGGTGCCAGACACCTGTAGTCCCAGCTACATGGGAGACTGAGGCAGGAGGATCGCTTGAGCCCAGGAGATGGAGGTTGCTGTGAGCTAGGCTGATGCCACGGCACTCTAGCCCGGGCAACAGAGCGAGACTCTGTCTCAAAAAAAAAAAACAAAAAACAAAACAAAACAAAACAAAAAAAAAACACACCTATACCAAATGAGCTATATCATAATTTCTGTGGGGAAAGCCTAGGCATCAACACTTTTAAAAGCTCCCTAGGTTTGAGAACTGCTGCTCTTTCAGTATACCAGCTATTGCAGGGGATATTGCCTACCCTCAAGGGTATTATGATCTCTTAGAAGAAATAATATAGTTTTTAGAAATGTCAGAGACCACTGGAAGACAATTTAGATGAAGTTCTTAAGGCATGAGCTCCGCAGTCAAATAAATGTACATTCAATGTTTGGCTGTGCACCTACCAAATTGGTGACCATGAACAAGCTAAACTTTTCTAACTCAATTGCTTCATTTGCAAAATCCTGACACCATAGTACCTCACAGAGTTGTTGTAAAAATTAAATGAGGTAATATAGGTAGAACACTCAGCAACCTGCCTGTCAATAAAACATTAGCCAACAAATAAAGAGACAATATAATGTTTACATTTTGGGTTAACAGATATAAATATTGTAGTAGTAGGAAGACTCCAGAGAAGACTAGAATTGTTAGAAATTATTCTATGGTGAATGGGGAGTTTAATGTGGATCATGAAGTATGTGGAGAAATTTTATATAAATTTAATTGTGGC
This sequence comes from Eulemur rufifrons, assembly GCF_041146395.1. Taxonomy (NCBI): domain Eukaryota; kingdom Metazoa; phylum Chordata; class Mammalia; order Primates; family Lemuridae; genus Eulemur; species Eulemur rufifrons. Next base: position 64,496,372 of record NC_090998.1, on the reverse strand, counting down.
TGTGTCTGCATAAAATTATGGATCTATAAGCCTAGCTATAGTGGCTGATTAATTTAAAGCACTAACTTAAATTGTGCTACATTTCTATTTTCATGTAATGTACCCCATATTTTCAGGGTTTTATATATTAACTATGAAATATACTATTATATCATTTTAATTGAGATATTTAAATTTCAATTAAATATCAGCCAAATGTTACTAAAAGAGTGACCAACCATCCCAGTTTTCATGGGACTAAGGAGTTTCCTGGACATAGGACTTTCAGTGCTAAAACCACTATTGCCCCAGGCAAACTGGGATTCTTGGTCCCCCCAGAGATGCTTATAATCACATTCTGAAGACAAGAACCCTATGCATCCCCTCATTTCCTAACCCGGTTCTCCCAGTAGAGGCTACTCACTATCCAGGTCAGCTCTGTCTAAATCCTGGCTGTGTATCCTACAGCTGAGCCACCCTTGTTTCCTGTTGATTTGCTGAGCTAGGTTTCCTTGACTTTCCATTGATTCTTTCCACGATTCCTTTTCTACTTAAGTAGAATTACTTTCTGTCACTTGCGACTAAGAATCTTATTAAAATAGTCAAATCAACAAGGAGAATTCTGGGATGTTATATTTATTACATATTTTCTATTATCCTTCATGAATGCAAGCAGGTTTAATGGGACTATGTTGTCTCATGAGGGCACGGCACATAGTAGGTGCTCTGGAAACAGCTTCAATAACTGAACAAATTTTCTCACTCAGGAAATTCGATACCCACCTGACAGTGCAGAAACAAGTCTGTGATACATCTTTGTCATAGCAGAGGAGAAAATAAGGAGCAGAGATCCTGGAAAACAGCCGGAGAAACGTATTATATATTTAAAAACTAGCTTCTTTTAAAATAAGAACCAGACTTTGAAGATTTAGAAATGACTGTGGAAAAACTGTGAAAACAAAATGCTCCTGTGAGTCAAAAGTGGTGTGTTTCCAGGTGTTAGAAAGATTATAGGAATGAATAATAGCTGAGAAAATCAAAGAAGCAAGTTTTTCAAGTTGTAGTTCTTTCATGAGTTAGAATACTCACTAAAGAAGCCAGTCCTCCACCTCCCCAGAATACTGTCTAATCACAAATGCCTGCTGAAATGTGTTTATTCCCCACTCATTATTTTTCTCCTGGGAGAATGTTGCCTGCCCCTCAGCACTGCTCTATTTTTTTCCAGACTTAATTGTTTTTAGCCTATTTGTTTTTGTAATGTTATGGTCCAATGTCTAATCAAGATTTGTGTTTGTCAAGTTGCTTTTATTTTTAAGCTCAACTTTTCAAAATAAGAATGTCAGGGTATTTCCATTTTTAAGTTTTTTCAAAGCTCACAAACTATTTGGAGATTGTAGATTATTTTTTCCTTGGGCAGTTTATTTTTAATTTACTCATTTTTTAATTAAAAATGTGCATTTTCTAATAAAATGGATAGCATATCCCTTAGTACTTAACCAAGTGAAATCACAAAATCCATGTATTCATTCCTTTCCCCTTTGAAGACTAAAAAACAGTGCAAACAGCAAATGAAGAATCCAAAGACATTACTCTTGCCATTAGAAAAGAATGTTAGATTATAAGGGACAAGGAAACTGAAGGTACACATATAGAAACTAAAAATATATTCTGTGCTTTATTAATAAGATATCATATTTTTAATCCAGTATCACTATATTGCCCTGAAAAATTATCAAATATCATATATTTATCCTAGTTTTAAAAATCTATATAGCTACTATTATTCTTGTTCAGAATTAATAGTCTCTTTTCTTCCTTCCTTCACCCTTTTCTTCTTAATAATGCAGTCAAGAAGCCATCAGAAGGCCCCAATCAAAAAGAAGTAATGCCTGGCAGGAGTTGAGGCAAGGTAGGCCTCCGACTGGGACATCAGTCCACGAGGATTGAACAAATAAACAAATACATTGAAAATGGAAAATAGCTTTCTCCCTGAAAGAAAAATAAGTCATAAATATGAAAAAGGCAAGCGAAGATGAGATATATACAGATATAGGTTCAGATATAGATATAGATCCATTAGCTCCATACTGAGAGCATCTGAGAACAGAGATAGCCCAATAGCAATGAGCATACGTATCGCTAAGATCTGCCAGGGCTCCTTGGATCAAATAGCTAATTTTAGGCCTAGGGCAAGAGAATTAAAAAATAAGCCTCAAATGTGTTGTGCCAGAAATTAAGGAAATACATAAAGAATGACAGGACCATGTCAGATAGACATACAAGCCAGCCAGAAGGGGGTCTCTAGTGGCCAAATCTGGGACAATTTAGTATTAAAATAATGATAGTAATACACTTTATCCCACAGAATAAAATAGGAATCCAAAAGTCTACACTGATGACAGAAAGAGAAAGAAAGGAGGTGGGGGAGGGAGAGAGGAAGAAGGAAGGAAGGAGGGAGGGAGGGAGGGAGGGAGGAAGACCTTTTCCATATTATAAAATGACAACTTATAAATGCAGAAGAAATGATGGAACTTGAAAATTACTATTAGCCAACCATAATCATAATAATTCAGGCAAGAAACATCAACAAAACTAGTTAAAGCTAGCTAGTGGGTAAAAGTTAAATGAAGAATGGGATATATATATATATATAGAGAGAGAGAGAGAGAGAGAGAGATGATATAGATACAGATATAGATAGATATACAGTATGTGAAAGTATCTCACCATAAAATATACAATAATTATAAAAGAAAAAAAGAACAAAGGTGGGCAGGGTGGTGCACACTTGTAGTGCCAGCTACTCAGGAGGCTGAGTTAGGAGGATTACTTGGGCTCAGAAGTTGGGAGTTCAGCCTGGGCAACATAGCAAGATCCTATCTCTTAAAAACCAACCAAACATACAAAAAACATGTTTAAAAATTTAAAAAAGGGAAAACAACCACTTTACAGTAGAGAAACAGGAAAGATTATCACCTTACTCAAATGATAAAAATTAACATTACCAGTGATAGAATGAAACAATCTAATGTGCCACCCGATGGAACACAGTGAAAAGGGCACATAATCACGCCTATGGCATTCATAACCAGAATCTAATAAAATAAAATACCAGACAATTTCGAATTCTATGAAATAAGTGGCCTATAATATTCAAATATCTTAAGGTCATGAAGGTCAAGGAAGGATGGTAGAACAGTTCGAGACAGAAGGAAACTGAAGAGACATGACAACTTCATGCATGTGTGATCCTAGATTATTTCCTTTTGCTATAAAAGACATTACTGTAACAGTGAGACACTGTTTTATGAATGAACATTCTATCAGAGTTTTCTGTACTGTTCTTATAACTTTTCTATAAGTGCGAAATGATTTCAAAATAAAAAGTCCACCTTCAAGCCTTTTTGTGGATGAGTAAGCAAATATAAAATGTCTGCTTATGTCACAAGTTAATTAGCATCTGAGTGGTCACCACAATGGCAAATTACCATGTAAGCATTCTTTTCCTTTCTTCTCTCTGTCCTCCGTGAGAAAGGAGTATCATTCCATAAGATCAGGGGCTCTGTTGTCTACAGTGCCGGATCCAAGTGCCCACAATTGCAGCAGGCTCATATTTTGTGCTCAAAAATAGTCTGGATTGCTGTATTTTAATTTTGAATACTTCTGCATTAAACTATATGTTTTTAATACTTTCAATCTCCATTTTCAAATTGATTATTTCTAATTATAATAGCACAATAAGGAAAAATGCTCTCTACTCCTCTCAGTTGATGCAATCTATGAAAACTAAAAAGTATAAAAGGGAATTTTCCAGTGTTTTTCAGGAAGCAGAGGTAGGAGACGTAAACAGTAATATGGCATATTTAGTTTTCTTCATCCTCATTCACACCTATAAAGGCTGTGCCCATCCATTTGTGCATTCACAACAAATGTTGCTCTTTGCCCTTTACAATCTGCAGTGGCCTTCAAAAGTAAGTCTAGATAGGTTAGTTTTCTCCTTCCTTCAAGGCGAACAATATTTAACCACCATAGGTACTTATAAATGCTTTATGGTAACTCTATTTAACTATAAAACCAAACTAAACTTGGATGTTAAGTATGAAAAAGACAACACAACCATTAAAAGTCAGTTGATGACATCATTTAATGTCATATATCATGTTACATTCCTGACACTATATGGTCAATTTTGAATTTTAAAGTAGAAAGGTATATTTACGAGTTTAATTGGTTACAAGAGAGACCATCTACCAAAAATTAAAATGCTACCTAATGACAGATTTTCTGATGAGTATTTATGGCTGATGTATTAATAATTTACTGCCTCATTCACACATTAACAAATATGTATTGAGTGTCAGTCACTGTTTTAGGTTCTAAAACTATTGCAAAAAAAATACATACAGAAAATGGAATGTGATAAGACATCTTCTCAAAAGCTGAGTATAGTAATGTCACAGGTTATTTTTAAGTCAAATATGCTTATAGCACTTACCACTTTTACCAAATTATTGCAGAAACTTTATTGGCACAGTGCTCCATAAAGTCAGTTGGCTTCTCCTTTGGGGGAATTTTATGTTAAGATTTGGTTGCCATCACATTGTCATGTTTTAGATTGAATTGTGGTAGATGTACGGTATAAACTATCTCATCCATAAGTTTCAGCTTCTTAACACAAGGTGCAATGTATCATTGACAATGTGTATTGAATTAAAGAGTGGAGTGAATAAATAAATGCTGTGTTTCTCCCAGAGTTCCAATTTCTTAATGAATATAGTGTATTTAACCACACACACACACATACACACACACACACACAGGGTATAATCATTTGGCTATTTTTTTATTAATGTTTGCAAATATAAGTCAGAAATCACATTGTTTTCAAGCCACTGTTCTTGTGCCTTTGAAAAGTTTTAAAGATATGGGAAATATTAAAGTCTTTCTAATTTCTTGTAATTGGAAAAGGATTTTGCATTGGATGAGACCACTAATCTAAAAGGATCTCTTCCATTATTTACTCAAGTTGCCTTTTCTTTGGATGCCAAAAAGCACACAAAACAATAAACTCAGAAGGAGGAGCAGAGTGTCCAGACTAAAAGAACTCATAAAATTCTAATTCAATTAAATTAAAAGGAGACAATACCAGATGATATTTAAAATTTTTAAATAAATCTTTGTCCACAGCCTTGGAAAAAAAGGTGATTTCCAAAGTAGATTATGTACTTCACATCAGGAAATCAATTATCCATGCATATTAGTCATAAGACAAGCAAGAGATTCTTCTCCATTCTGATGTCTCACTTCATTAAAAAGAAAACACTTCCAGAATAGGTTATGCTTTTGAAAAACAAGAATAGTCTCACTTTAAGGGCTCTGTCTGCTCTTATACAAAGAAGAAGCAATAAAGTGGATACTCGCCAAAGAATACTAATCAGATTTGTATATAAACAGTGTTGCACTCCAATTTCTGGCAGTTTGGAGACTAAATATGTTACTGGAAGTTCTATGTTGTTTCAACATGTTGAGGAGGGTGAAGGAAGGATGAATAGGGACAGCTTTTCTTACAGGGAGAATTATGAAATGTTCAAAGTGAAAAGATAAGGTTGTACTTTATCTATCCCAGTATGTTTTTGCAAGTATCAACTCCCATAATGTCACCATGTAAGGTTTCAATTTATGAGACACTATATTTTGATGATCAAAGTGCAGGATTTCTCTCTTCCTCCCTGATGTTGTTACAAGTGATGAAGTTAGAGTAGGAGTGGAGTCACTTTTCATGGTTTGTTGTATTTGAAATGACAATACGGGCTCCAATAAAAATTTTAGAAATCAAAGTCATGTTTATTTTTCTCTCTTTGTGATATCCAAGTGTTAAACCAAGTACTGCTGTAGGTTAACCTCCTGAGTCACTGAATACTGATATATATATACATACACACACACAAACACACATACACATACACTACATTTGATGAAAACCGTTTCTTTTACTCTTAGCATCATACAATAATAGAACCAGCCCAACGCCCTGACTTCCAGCAGGAGCGTAACTAATCCAGTCAAGGAATCATCTATTTGCTCCTTTCTTTTTATATAATTTGACTTTTTCCTCTTTAATTTTTACTTTTATAGTCTTATTCTGTTGTATTCTACTACAAAAATAGCCAAGCAATTTCTAGAAGTAGCTGAGATTTCTTTTTTAAATAATAATTTCTTAAGTATTTTATTGACAATGTTTACTTGTTCCCAAAAGCACATTTATTAAGCTTCTATATTGTGTCAAGTACATCTCTACATATTCTTCTTCCTCTCTGAAAAACCATAAAATCAAACAGAAATTAAAATTATTTTTTATTCAATAATATTTTATAATAAATTTTAATCTGATTATGAATTTTAATCAGAAAATCAAATAAATATATCATCATGGTTTTAAGTGCTGCAAAGGAGAGTTTATACAGTACTACTGATAGTTTAACAGCATACTGGTGCTGTTTAAACTGAAGAAAAGAATCAAATGCCACCAACAGCTCCCTTGTCAAAATATTTTAGAGCATAGCATATTCAATCAATGCCCAGGTAGATTCTGTATCTTTTACATATATATGTTTTATATCCAATCTCTCATTTACTTAAATTCAAGTTCTCACCTGTATTAACACAATAGGTAACTAAATAATTTTCTGACACCAGCCTCACTATATTTCAAACAAAAAAGGCTTACTTTTATAAAGTATAAATTTGATCATGACATAGAAGAAAGAAATGACCATGAGTTGACATTCTTTGAAGCTGGGTAACATATAAATGAGGAGTTCACTATAGTATAATTTGCATTTTTATATGAAAATACAAAGAAAAATAATTCCAAAACAAACTTGCATAATAAATTTGGGATGAGATATTAACACTTCAACATTACAGTGTTTCTCAGAAATATATTGATGTTAAAGGCCTTGTCTAGTGTCAAACAAATCGAGGTATTTTGTCCTATGGGTTATATCTCTAATGGCATCCTGATCATTCATATTGATAAGTCAAATTTGAAATTTTCCCTAGAGAGAAATTAATCATTAAAGGAAAAATAGGAATAGAGAAGAACAAACAAAATAAGAAATCAAAACTGAGTATTTATTTCTGTATCACCCCATGTGAATCTTAGCATGAATTATTTAATCTTTGAGAACAGTCTCCCCATGCATGAAATTATAGTTATTATTTATTCCAACCACCACAGAAAATCTTTCCTCCATTGATATCATTATGTAAGTGCAAGTTACAGTTAAATGAAACAAAAGCGGAGCATAATTTGGTAAAACATACTGAGCAAAACCTTGCAAATTGGCACATGTTCAGGAGTTGAATATAACACATTAGGAAGAACAAGTCAAAATATTGATAACTTTGCTCAAATAGTACCAATCATCTATCTATAAGAATATAAATATTGCTGATTCTCCTAGTCTTGACATACTTTCAGTAATCTTTCATTTAGGCTGGTTTAGATGACCTTAGATTTATAAATGACCTTATGAGAATATTGAAGGTAGTCTATAATAATAATGGATTTTTGTTTTGGGCCTGAATCATACTCAGTCCCCCCTTTTGTAACACAAGTATCTCAAATTTTCTTTAAGTTGCAATCTGTTTTCAACTCTTAGTCCATGAAGTTTAGGTAGGACTAATACTATCTCTTCCTTGACCAAGATCTGGCTGACCAGTAAATTCCATCCCATTAGTTCCAACAATAAGTTCAGGGATAGCATTTATTCCAGATCATCCTAAGACATGTGTAGCAACTATTAGGAAAGAGAAGGCATCTTTCCACTGGGGTCATCAAGCTGTAAGAATATCAGTCTGAAGCTACCAAAAACCATCATAGAATAGTTTGGGAGGTGAAAGTGTTGGAGAAGAGCCATGCCAATAAATGAAGCCAACAAAGATAGAAGCAAAGATAAGAAATTAAGCATTTTATGACCTCTCTGAAGAGCCTGAACTCAGGTCTGCTAGAAAACACCTGAATTTTTCAACTACATGAGTTAATAAGCTCTTGAATGAGTTTGGCTTCTTTCCCTTGCTAATAGAGCACTGACTGATAAACTCTATGGCTTTCCATGTCTTGGTTTTCTTATCCACAAAATTGGTATTATGATAATAGTATAAATAGTACTGTTAAGTGGAGTAAATAAATTAATGCTTTTAAGGCCTTAGTATTGTGCTTATATATAGTAAGTGCTTAATGTTATACATACTCATTATAATTGCTATTACTTTTTAAATACTTAAATTACATGCACCAAAACAGACAAATGATGACTTTGCCTGTTACACCATCAGCACTACTGAGTACCAAACATTCAAGTAGTGTGATTATTTGATTTTGAACACACAGAGAAGCATTCTTATGATTTAACCCAATTTGAAATTATAATTAACTCCAGTAGAATGTCTGTTCATTGAGACTGGATAAGAGCATTTCACAGAATTTTTTTTGAAAAGTTTCTAATCACCCTGGAAATTACTTTGGCTTCATAAGCAGAGTGTGTTTGCTCTTTGCCAGACTTAATGCTATTGCCTTCAAGTCCAGTTCACACCTTCTAATACTTCCATTTCCATCAACTGTTTGCCAACACTAAAACCTGTGGTCTAGTGTTTTACACACTTGTCACTGTCAGCTTCCTCACCTCATGTCCTCACTTCTTCACTTAACCAACACTGTAAGGTCCTTTACATGAAACCTCAGATCCCTCATCCTTGTAAGACTCACCTGGCAAAACTTCAAACCTGGCTAAATAAAATTCTTCATCCGTTTTATTGATATGCGTGAGCAGCTGAACTAGCTATAGAAAAACAACTATGAGAAATGAGCTGATTGACTCACTGTGTTTTCATGACCACAAATATCAAGTAGGCTGTCACCAGTCCAAGGCAGCCCATCCATATTTTCCTAGTCATTTTATTCTCCTATCCAAAAAAAAAGCATCTCAAACCTTTTCCTTTCTCTTCACATTTCAATAGAAAATGAACTATTTTCATTGAACTTCCTCATTCTTCCATACCAAAACTAAAAACCCATCTGCACCTATACTCAAATATTTAGCCTTCTCACCTATCATAATGGATGAGCTATTCTCTGTTTCCATCTAAGGCCAAATCCTCCACTAATGTACTACATGTATATCCCTTCTACATAGTGTAAGTATTTGCTCCTTTAATTTTCCCTCTCGTCACATCATCAAATATTCCTTACAAACATATTCACATAAGTATTTAAAGTCCAACACATAAACACCCTGAACCTTAAAGTTTAGAGTTAGAAGAGCTGATTTTTGAGAAGCTTTTAATTCTGATTAGCTAGGTTCAATTACCATCTTCTCACTGTACTAGCTGTGTGATCTTAGGTAATATCTGTAATATTTCTGTCCTCAAATTCCCAATTAGAATAGAAGTAACAGTAGTCTATCTTCCCTAGAATAATTATGAGTATTAAATTAGGTATGTTTGTATGGCACATGAAAAATGTCTGTCCCATTGTAACTGATATATGTGTTTATTAAGTGATACAGGTGAGCCTTGGAAAATGTGAGGGTTTGGGGCGCTGACCCCAAACACTCTTAAAAATTCACATATAACTTTTGACTCTCCTAAAACCTAACTGCTAATAGCCTACAGTTGACTAGAAGCTTTACCAATAATATAAACAGTCAATTAACACATATTTTATGTATGTTATTATGTATTATATATTGTATTTTTACAATAAAGTAAGCTAGATAAAAGAAAATATTATTAAGAAAATTATAAGGAAGATAAAATGTACTTACTATTCTTTAAGTAGAAGTGTATCATCATAAAGGTCTTCATTCTCTTCATCCTCATGTTGAATAGGATGAAGAGGAGGATGAAGAGGAGGAAGAAGAGGAGGAAGAAGAGGAGGGGTTGTTTCAGGGGTGGCAGAAGCAGAAGAAAATCCACATATAGGTCGGTCCATGCAGTTCAAGCCCATGTTGTTCAAGGGTCACCTGTAGCAATCACCTAAATAAACCCCCCCTTTAGCAATACACTTACCTCCAACTATTGTCCATTCAGCTATAGAACAATGCTGTATATTTGCATTTGCTCACTTTAATGTCTAGCATTTGTTCTTGAACTCACATCACCCAGGCTTCAATCTTTCCCACTTCACTGAAACCACTCTTATCAAGGTCACCAATTCCTCCATGTTTGCAAATCCAGTAGTGATTTCTCAGTTTTTGTTATACTGTATCTTTCAGAAACATTTGAAACTGGTAATCTTTCCTTTTCTTTCTTGACATACTTTCTTCAGTTAGTTCCCCGTATAAGCTCTCTTGCTTCTTTTATTACCCCAGTGGTTATGCCTGCTCAGACTTTTAATCTGGCTTCTCCTAGTTTTCTGACCTCTAAACTTTGTAGTGTGATAAAGTATAGTACTTCTCTCCTCTATCTGCTCTCATTTTTAGGTGATATTTCCACACTTATGGCTTAAATACTGCAATAGGCTGATAACTTTCAAATGCATGTATCCATCACTGACCACTCACTCAAAATCCAGACTGTAAATCCAACTTAACATGATAATATTAGCATATTACCAGTGACCTCTTGATTTTCTAATATCTTCCTAGAATGCTTCTTTTTCCACTTTCTTCATTTTGGTAAAGAAGAGCAACTGTATGCTTCCAATTGTTCAAGGCTAAAATATGAAGTCAACCTTGACTCTAATCTTTCTATCACGTCCCACTTGCAACCCCTCAACAATTACTGTTGATTTCACCTTCAGAGAGTACCCACAATCCTTTTCTCAAGGTCTGCACTCTCATCCACCTAGGCAAAGGTACCATCATCTTTAATCTGAATTAGCTTCTTAATTCATTTCCCTCTTTCCATCTACTGCAGGTTGGGTTCTCCAGGAAGCAGACACTGAGATGGCATCAACATTACAAGTTTATTGAGGAGTAAGACCTGTGAAAGGAAAAGGAAGGAAGCTATATTTGGGAGAAGTTGATGTCAAACAGTGATGCCAACTTGGAAAAAGTCTGTACTAGGCCATCAGAGGCTCTGAAACAAAGACTGCCCACTAGAGGTATCCCACATTTGGTGGAAATGTCTAGCCCCTTGTATCGCCACGTTGCTCTGTGATTGGTTGGGGCCACTCCAAGAAGAGTTTAGCTATACCTTGAATACTGAGGTGAACCCTGATGAAACTAACAACTGGAGGCAGTCAGCTAACCATACTTTTCACACCTGAGAATGTGAGTCCCTTCTTGAAGTGGATCAAAGTGGCACAAATCTCCATTTGCCAGAACAACCTTGCTCCCCTACCATCTATTCTACACACAGCAGCCAGAGTGTCATTTTCAAAATGTAAATGAGATCAAGTCATTCATCTATTTAAAAGCCTCCTATAGTTTCTTATGTCATTCAACGTGAAATCCATGCCCTGGAAGATCCTACTACACCATCTGTTCCCTCACTCTCCCTCTGACCTCATCCAACTACTTCACTTTCATCTACTCCAACCCAACTCCAACTCAGGAGCATGCTCCACCAGGGCCTTTGCACTTGCTGCTTTCTTTTATTAAGCTTTATTCCCTGAAATATCCTCATTTGCTTCTTGTCTTTGTTTAGCTGTTGCCCTATGGGGAACCCTCTCTCTGACCCTTTATATAAAATAGCCCTTATGCCCCTTCACCAGTTTCTATCCCTTTATCCTGTGTTATCTTACTACATAGTGTCACTTGACAGATCATACTGTTTGCAAGCTTTATGAAAGCAGAGACTTTTTCTATTTTATTCACTAATATATCTTCATCTCCTAAAATAGAAATATAATAAACACTACATAAATACTTTGAAAAAATTAATATTCTCCATGCTTTATCTCATACCCTCCAAAAATCTAGCCTCAATATGCCATCCAGAGTAGAGTGATACTACTAAGGTTTGAATCAGGTCATTAGAGCTTAATATCTTCTAATAACTTCTCACTGCACTTAGAAGTCCAAAGTTTTTTGTGATTTCATTTGTGATCTGGACCCTGGCTCCTATCTAACATAATTACCTTCTGCTTTCTGTATTTCTCATTCCATGCCAGCCACATGGGTGTGTTGCTGTTTTTGAACACACCCAGCATGTTTGATGCTCAGTGTCTTTGCACTTGCTCCTTTCTTAGCCTACAATGCTCTTGCACAAAGAAATTCACCTGTCTTTATTCAGGTATTAGCTCTATAAAGCAGTACCAGAGAGGACAGTATGATCACACTATCTAAAATAGCAACCTCTGCCTCCCCTCTGGCCCTATAGCAGCTTTAATTGTCCTCACAATGCTGGTTGCTACTTGATTCATGATATATTTATGTGTTTATTTTGTGTCCTTTCCATCAAAATGTAAGTAAGTTCCTTGAGGACAGGGATTTTCCTGATATTTAAGGATAAACACAGCAAGGAATACATTGAACATTTAATCTAATAGGTGTCCTCATAGAAAACATACATGTGAAAGATCAGTCCAATTGTTTTGAAAATAAAGCCTAATGGTAAATAAGACTCAGGGAGACTAGTATGTGGTAGAATGATAGCACCTGAATTTCAGAAATACTCATATCTAGTCAGTACTTAAAGTTAACTCTTCGCTCATGGTGGAAGGAAGCTATTTGACAAAGTTGATCTTGCTGTTTATTCCCTGGCTAGTTTGATACAATTTCAACTCATAATTTTTGTTGCCCTATAATTTCCAGCATTTTGTGTAGACTGTTTCCAAAGATATCAGTATGATGCCTTGGATCACAGAATCAACAGATGATGACTTCCCAGAAAAACTTCCAATGTGTAGTATAATTTCAATATACCAGAAATACAGTGGAAGCAAAACAGAATTAGGGGAACCTGAGCTTGAATCTTATTTCTCACATGTGTAGAATCACATGCCTCGTGATTTCAGTCAACTTCATTCATCTTTCTACAATTTTCTATCCTCATCTGTAGAATCAGAATCCTATCCACCACAGAGGATTGTTTCAAGGATTAAACAGTTATAAGCACTTTTTGTTTTTAAGACATTCTTTTAAGGGTTTTATATATATATATACACATTAACTTATTTTACCCTTAATATATTTTAAATGTATATACATTATAGTCATTAATATGTATTATAATATAAGAACACAAGTTAATAACCCAGTACAGATGAGTATTATTGCTTCTTTCTTAAAGTCCAATTGGAATCTGTTGATGATACACTAATAGCAGTGACTGGTTAGGTGTTTATCAAAAACATTTCTTTTATTCCTGAGTATCTAACTATACCACATTTTCCAGTCTTCTTGTGGCTGGAAGAAGGTATGATCATGTGACTGACTTCCAGCCACTTGAATGTGACCATATAGAAAAAAACAACACTTCCAAATTCGATCCTTAATAAACCTCCCATGCACGTCCTCTATGATCTTCTCTTGTCTGCCAGCTGTATCCAGGCAATACTAGAAGCTACCTGTTGATATTAGGAGAGCCTCTGTCAGCCTTTGTTCCCCTGACAATGGAAAGGAATACCCACTTTGGACTTCATGTGAGCAAGAAATAGGGTTCAACAATATTAAGCCACTGAAGTCTCAGGATTTCAAACCAGTATTTCCTTAACTTACCTGCAACAAAAATGAAGCAAGAATTTCAAGCTTTCCTAGAAATACACTATTTTTAACTTATTTTTCCTGTATAAAAATAAAACCAATGACAAGATGATTTATCACCTTTGATATAAGGCATTCCTTAGTTGTGCACTTGCAAGTAGACAAAAACTTTTAGAATATGAAGAAATTATTGACTTCTGAGACAGTCTAGCATTTAATGAATAGCATAAATTTCTGCTTTTATTGATGTTGTTTTATGTTAAAATGCTGAAGCAATGCTTACTCAAAGTATGCTACATTTCCTACTACTAAAAAAAATGTTCTCTGTAAATGAGAATTACACATACAGTAAAGAGAAGCTCTTGCTCTAATAGTACCCATGATTATGCTCTAAGGGAAAGTGCTAAGATTAACAATTATAAGCATAGCGTGTGTTTTTCAATGTGTTTGTAAAACACGATTAGCATATGATTTACAATTTATTTGTAAAGCATGAATATTTTGTGACACTACTTCATAGACTAAAGCTTTGCTGTTATGTATGCAATCAAATACTCGCCATTGGAGTATTTGTTCGCTCCTTATGAGCACACCCTTCTATTTTATCCTGAACATCACTATGCCCAGCAATTCCAGTGTCCAGGAATTAATTTCTATTGCACTTATTCCACAGTATACTCCACCAGTACACTGTTAATTAAAACAGCTCTCAGATGTTCCTCTTCTGAAAGACCAGGATTTGCCTATAAAGTACATAACAGTAGTGATAATAGACTAGTATTTTTCATGGGAGAGGAAGAATATTTTATATGCACAGGATAAATTTGGAAAGATGCACAAGAAACCATTGATGATGTTGGCCCCTGGAAAGAATAACTGGGGACCTGAGTTACAGAAAGGAAAAGAAAATTTTTCGCTGTGGAACTTCTGAAAATTTTACAGACTTTGTGCACTATTATTTAATATGTAAATTACTTAGTAAAAAATAAAGAAAAGAAATGTTCTTAAACAAAATGTCCAGTGTCTTAAGGGTAGCCACAGGAATGCCTGTTTTAAGAATGAAAGTCTTTTTTGGGTTATAGGCATAAGTCATCAGCCACAAAGGGAGACATGGAAAAACCTTGTTAATATTCTAGAAGGCAGCCAGCACATTATCTTGTCCATATAAATACATGGGCAGTATGCTTAAGAAATAAAATAAATTGATTCATATGATGACATGGACTCTTTGGTGTATACATATATTTTAGTTAAATATGTATTATAGGATACTTTCAAAGAAGTAGACTTTTTTCCCCCCACATTCATATAGCATCTCCAGTCTGCCTAATAAAACATTGCAGGAAAAATCTTCATTAAGCCTGCTTTAATTGGTAGACATACCCATTGTGAAACACTATATTAAATATTTGAATTAAAGATTTTTTTTAAATGCTTGGAGGGGTTTTTTTCATTTATTTTTCTTCCACACTAAGAATTAGTAAAGTAAATATTTTATTCTTCCCCCTAAAAAAGCAAAGACAAATCAGCTCAAAAATTCCATGTTTTTGAAACTTTGCCATACTTTTTATATTAATCAAAGGAAGTAAATTCTAGATTTCTTGGAACAGAAATTAATTAATAAACTTCCTTGTGACTCTGGTTACCTAACATAATATACTATTTAATTGTTGTTGAGTTTGAATTCATTCCAGATCTCCAAGACTTTAAACTAGTAAAGGGATAGCTGTATTCTCCAATCCCCAGAATTCAATGCAGAGGGGCTTTCCTGGAGTAAGATTGTGGCTTTCATCCCCACCCTTTACACAATCTATTGCAGGGAAGATTAATCACTCATCTGATTGGTGAGTTTGGAAGGAGTCCAGCATGCAGCTTCATCTCTTCCTTGTCTTTGTCAGAAGCAACTATCCACAGGAAGCACAAAAGTTTTATAGTCAGCTACCCAGAGGAGAGGTCAGTGGATTAAATGCCCATGACAATGCTTGTAGGCTAAATTCACACATCAAATAATGACAGGTCCCCAACATTTTTGGCACTAGGGACTGGTTCACGGAAGACAATTTTTCTACAGACCGGGGATGTGGGGGATGGTTTCAAGATGATTCAAGCACATTACATTTACTGTGCAGTCAAAACTCTCTGCTAATGATAATCTGTATTTTCAGCTGCTCCCCAGTGCTAGCATCACTGCCTCAGCTCCACCTCAGATCATCAGGCATTGGATTCTCACAAGTAGTGCACAACCTAGATCCCTCACATGCACAGTTTACAGTAGGGTTCGTGCTCCTATGAGAATCTAATGCTGCTGCTGATCTAACAGGAGATGGAGCTTATGTGGTGATGTGAGTGATGGGGACTGGCTATAAATACAGATGAGGCTTTGCTTGCTGTCCCACTGCTCACCTCTTGTGGTGCAGTCCAGTTCCTAACAGGCCACGGACCAGTACCAGTCCACAGCCCTGGGGTTGGAGACCACAGTTCTATACTACAGGACAAGCCACATTGTTCCAAATACAGTTTTGAGACATAATCCACATGTCTGTTTGTCAGGTGCTTCCAAATACAAGCAGAGAGAGAGTTGTGTTATGCCTTGACCTACTAACATGCCAACAACCGTATCAATTTTCCTTATAATTTTCTATAGGGCAGGGCAGTTTGATTAATAAATATTTACATGTATCCTCTTATAAAAGTACCATGACCTTAAGGTATTTAAGTAATAGTTTTGTCTAATCCTGTTTTTTTTTTTCCTGGCTATATTTTAAAGATCAAAAATGTTTTATATAAAATAAGAATGAATTTAAAAGATGAGCCAAAGATAGGATTTGGTGTCAGAGAGTATAGTCTCTTCAAGGGCTTGCTTTCTTTTCTTTTGACTATTATCAGTTGACAATCTCCATTCAGAAGAGAATAAAGGAAAGCACTGTTCCCACGAAACTCCCACCTCACCTTGCCTAACCTTGAAGTCCCGTATCCCTCATGTCAAATCAGTGTGATGAATGACACCAGCCTCACTGACTCTTACTAGAATGTCAGTTCAAACCTTTTAAATTCCCTGATTCTCTGGATCCTTTCTTTCCCTGTCTCCTAGAAAACTTGAGATATCTCGATAATGTTTAAAAGCTGAATTTTTCATGGATATTTTCACATTCATTTCAATACGCCTGTCTATTTTCAGAGTAGAAGTGTGTCTGGAATTTACTTCCTATTGAAAGAAGAATTTATTCAATAAACATTAATTATAAAATAAGTTATATATAGCAAGCCTGCAAAAAAGGCGGGGGGAGAGAAGTGACATACAATGAATGCCCTTGATGGCAGACTAATTTGTCAGTAAAAGATCTTAGGACATTACAAAGGATCTAAGCATCAAATTTCAAACCAAAGTCTGTAAGAAAAGGTAGAATAGACAATGTAACATATGTAGATTATCCTTTGGGTATGACTACATATATGCATATAACTTTAAAACAAATATGCATTTTCCATGAAAGACGTTAATACTAGATTAAATTGCGAAATGACTATATGGTAGTAGAATCAATTAGGAAACTGCCATATAACACAGTGAGTGAATATTATACATCTTAAAGTTTATTTTTTGCTCTACATAAAATATCTAAATGTCTTATTGAATTTGATGTCGCCCAGCCTATCACCCATAAAAAGCTGTGATTTGAGAGAGTCTGATTAGAGAAAAAAATACCAAGCAAATTTTTATGTTATCTTAATGAAAATTCACTAGAGATTAGAATTTACATGTATTAAATGGTTTGGAAAAGATACAGACATGAATACATGGAGAGAGAAAAGATATTTTTAATATAAAAATTCAGTAAAATCAGTAAATGACATTTAGAAATTGTAGAGCAAACATCCATGTTTAATAAATATATATTGAATGAATAGATGAATCAATCTTGAATGAATTTAATAAATGGATAAGCATCATTCAATAACAGATTACTAAAAACTGAAGAATTCTTTTCTTATAAAATTGTACAATATGTTGTGTATATGTGTGTGCACATGCAGAGAAAGAAATGGATATATGTAATCATATTTTATGGATACTTCTAATTACAAAATATAACTTGGAATGCCATACTAAAAATGGTACCCATTATGAATATTATATATAACCATTAAAGATATTATATATTCAACTATTTTCTCTCATGGTTAAATAAATAATTTTTTGCATGATCAATAACTTTTGTATAATATTTAGAACTGTTCTATACAGAAAACACCAATTTATTTTTTTAAATATTTGTCCAAAATATTATGGCCAGGATATATAGAAGTTTCTACTCACATAAACCAGTATCTCAGAGAAATAGAAAAAAATAATAATCTGTTAGTGCTTGTTTTATAGTCACATAACAACTGGCAGAATTTAAATTTTTCATAACATTAGGGTTGCTTTCAAATTGTTTTTCTGTCATGAATGTATCTCAAAAGAGCATCATAAAGGTTAATGGAATCTTATCCAAACATTTTCCTAACTTAATATAATAGATGGTATTGACACACTGGGTTATAAAATACAAATATGTCCCAAATGAGTGAGGCTATTAATAATCACAGAAAAAGCAAATAAACACAAATCATAAAAGCAGCATTTGAACCTAGGAAGATTACATACCAAAGCAATATTCTTCACCATCAATTTATAAAACTGGCTACAAAGGCGACTCCTACTCCTCAGTCCTAAACAGGCACCAAATGCTATTTTAAACTTTCTTCTCTTTTATTTGCAGAAGATAATAATGAGGCTACAGATTAAGAAGAAATGTTTATATATTAAACTTAACTACTGAAACTTTAGATTGTGGTCATATCATATTGAAATGTTTTATTTGCAAATTTATGCAAAACAGGTAATAAAAAATACAACTCATAGTCTATGTCAGAGATAGCTTTTACTTTTCTTGGGCTGTGCAGTTCGCAAAAATTGCCTTTACTAAGATAAACTATAAATTATAAATTACCTGCCAGTGTCACTTTCTACTCCTGGTAGAGCAACTGAGAGTTCTTATAGAAGCAATAAACTACTCCAAACTCTGTTATTTACAAAACACTGACTTAAAATTTACATGGCTCTTTACCTTTTTCATAACCACCTCAGACATTAGCTCATCCTGACCTCCCAAGAGCCCTGGAAAGTATATAAAGTGTATGTTTTCTATTACAATGTTAGAGGATGGGAAACAAACCAACTTATAACTGTCTAGAAGGGGTCATTTAGTCAGTGTTGAGGTACGGAAAATAGCACTCTACTATGTATCTAGATTCTTCCTAACTTCAAGGGTTTCTGTGATTTTTGTATCCTGGATTTAAAAGTATAATATACTTTGTGAGTCTAGCGGTACTAATAAAATTGGCTAGTGTTTTACCTTTTCTGGTCAAATCTGACAAATCTATCCTCAATATTTTGGGGAAGGAAGCCCTAAGCATAGATATTTGCATGCCAGATTATGTGCTGTTTCAAAGACTCACTGTGATTCTCTTCAAAGCCAAGAGACTAGACCTGACCCTCCTGACTCTGTCTGTTCTGTCCTTCACATTACATTTCCATATATACGAGATGATTTCTCATCTCTCTCTACTGAGTAGCTTTTCTCATTGAATGTCAAATGTAACAACAAATTCCTTCACTTTATTTCCCTTTATATTTTACTTTTCTCCAAAAATACTCCTCCAGTGCCTACCCAAATGCAAATAATAATACATTATTTATAAATCGCTGACTCCATAATTTATAGAAAATCTGTAATCCATAAATTGCTCTACCTTTGCAGAGGCGTAGGTGAACAGCAGAGGGGAAAGAGTAGCTGACTGAGAGTCGGGCCTCCAACTTCTGCCTCTAATTAGCTATGAGACAGTTAAGCCACTCAGCACATCACTTTTCTAACTGATGAAAAGAGGACATTCAACCAGATAATCATCAATCCTTCTAGCTCTAACATTTTATAATTGTTCAAAATGAAAGGAAATTTCTTATAGAATACAAATGTTATTTATTTCTAATATGTAAAACTAAGAATAATAGACAGAACAGAGCCTACATTAGTAAAAAGTGGGGTATCAGTAAAAATATGTTTCTCTGATTTAAAATTTTTTCTGACATTCTATTAATCACAAGTTTTCATCACCATCTTGCCTAAATTATAAATCAAGACAAATATCCTAAGTAGCTCTAAACTAATGGTCTTAATTTGAAACTTTTTCAAGGCAATGTAGTACATCCATCTGAAATAAACAACAGTATCAACTATCTACCTCTCATCTATCTACCCACCTGTCTTTATATCCACATCAACTAATAAAAATTATATCCTAATTGTTGTTTTTTATATATAACAAAAATATATGGGCAGTTTTTCACCCAAATTGGAGATGTGAGGTCTAAAATGTAATCCCTTTAGCATATTCAAAACTCTTTTGGGATATCTGTATTAGCACCTCATAAAGATAGGCTGTCCTTTCTCAAAGAACTTGGGTTCATCAAGAGAGGCACATTCACATGTTGTAAGTCAGAGAAAACAAGATAGTTTCAAATTTGAGCTTCAGGTTGAAATTATAAGAGTAGACATTTAGAATTGTCATCAAATGACTTCTCAAATAAGGAACTCTTGGTAGCTGCTCAAAGGTGAATTGTACCAGAATTTTATACACTCCAACAATTAATGATGATTACTCTGAACAATGGGGAGACAGCTGGTCATCAAATATTTATTAATTGCCTAGAGATGATCTAAAGTTCACGCCTAAACACACTGGCTCAGTTTATTCACTCGTCGGAAAATGTTTGTGAATAAAGTGAGACAAATTATATTGTTAAGGTAGAAAGTAAAATAGTATGTGTGAATGCATGCATATTTTTACAGAGAACTTTATCAACTATGAATTTTATCTCCTACTTGAAACAAATGTAGAAATGAAGTAGATCAATCCGAAATCTCTTTGGCAAAGTAAGAATACATAACTCTAGACATGAAAAAGAAAATAAGCATGTCCCTTCAGGATATTCCATCATCTTGACACTATTGGTTGTAAATGTAAAAGCTGTTTAACAGTCTGAGCAAACACCCATGTGTACACAGAAACTCAGTTACTTAAGTTAGAGTAATCTCCAAAAATATTCTCAGTAATGATACAAAAAAGTAAGTTTAATGCAGAACCATAACAATAACATAAAAAAGTATAACCCTTAATTAGTTGGAATTGGCTAGAATATGCTACATAACAAGTGATACAAAATCTCAGTGAGTTATGACAATGGTTAGTTTTCACTTAAGCTCTGTATGAGCCAAGGGTTGTAAGGCATCCTCCCACAGGATGGGGACACCATAGAGAGAGAATATTATACAATGAAAAATTGGAACACAGGAACATCCTACTGAGTGGCCATACACTGTGGTGTTATAATGTTGTGTTCAGTTTTTATAAACATAAGTTTTGTATGTAAACTTATGTTTACAATAACTTATACCAAACTTATATACATAAAATGTTGTACATTCCATAAAGTTGATCATTACAAACCAAAAGGCTTTCTACAAAAAAACAAAACAAAACACAAACTAGAGAGCTATTTGTGTACTACCATATTTAGTGAAAAATGTTCCAGTCATCCTCGAAATTCCAAACATATTTATCCCATCTTAGCATTAATATTTTTTCTTTTGTTACTTATAAACATATTGGGAGTCAAAATGAGGCAGAAAGCATATCGGTTAAAAGTACATGAGCTGGATCCAGACTTCGGCAGCTCAGATACCAGCTCTGCCTCTTACTAGCTATGTAACCTTGGGAATGCTCCTTAACTTTTCTATGTTTCAGGTTTTTTAATCCATCAAATAAGGATAGTAATATTATTTTCCTCATGGTATCGCTATGAAATTTAAATGAAATAGTACACATAAAAGCACTAGAACACTGCATGGCACATGGTAAAGTTCATTTAAGTAAAGTTTAAGTTTAGATGATGGTCTAAAGTTCAGGTGAAACATCTTGTGTAATATTAAAACAATTTATTAAAAATCAAAAAATATGGTTTGGGGGAGGGAGGGAGAAAAATATGGTCAAAGAATTATTTGAAAATTTGAAAAATAATTACCTGCATGAAATTTTGTTCTTTGGAAACATCACTGAAAATATTAGTTTGTTAAATATGAAATGTCTGATTTGGAATCAAAAGTGTAGTTTATCTCAAAAAAGAAGCAGTAAAATTAATCAAAGTAGGCACATACTCTATCAACAGTTTTGCTATCTTAATGGTAGCTTGCTTATGCCAGCAGCAAAGAAGCCTGGAGAGTGAGTAGAGATGAAATCACAAAAGCCATTTTCCACAGCTTGTTGAGAATTGAATATTTTTCCTTTCATGAAGTGGTGATCTAGCACCTCTTGTATTATCCTGGATAGAGCTGGAGCCCATTCTACTAAGTGAAATATCACAAGAATGGAAAAACAAGCACCACATGTACACACCATCAAATTGGTATTAACTGATCAACACTTATGTGCATATACAGTAATAGCATTCATCAGGTGTTGGGCAGATGGAAGTGGGGAGGAGGGGAGGGGTATATACACACCTAATGGGTGCTGTGCACACCGTCTGAGGGATGGACATACTTGAAGCTCTGCCTCGAGTGGGGCAAAGGCAATACATGTAACCTTTTTGCCTAAAAACAGGCCCAGAAAAGAAAACCCTGCAGTATATACTGCACACTTGCCAGCTCCCATTCTATATCTTTCAATTCTACTTTAAAAATTCTTATACATTTTTTTTAAACAATTAACTCCTCAACACATGCAATTTAACACATCATGGAAACTACACTCCGGTTGTCCAATTCTTTTCTGGTTTTCTTAATACTCAGTTTCCTTCATCTCTTGAAAACCTGTAACACTCTTGACCAAAATCTCTTTATTGAAATATCCTCTTTCATTCATGGTATCACAGAGCCTAGGTCAGCTTCCTCAGTAAATTCTTCCTTCCTCCACAGTCCTATGAGGCTCTAGCAAAACTACTATATTCAATAAGAGAATAAAGATTACAGCATATACTTTACCAAAATATTTTCCTAATGCCGGTAATCAAGTGGAAATGATATTGAATATTTAATTCACAACAGTAAAATAATTTGTAAAGTCTTATTGAAGGAGAAAATACACATCAAACAATTGGAACTATATTCTCAGGTGAGAAGACCTACAATTAAAAAAGCTAATTCTCCCCCAAATTAATATCATATTAATTTAATACAATTTTGATTAAAAACTCAAGGTATGCATATGTTTTTTAGAACTGAAAAATATTCCATTTAATATAGAAGAATAAATTTAGCAAAAATGGTCAAGGATATGCAAGGGGAAAAAAAAAGAATAGAGGTAAGGAAGAAGTAGACGGCTTTACTTCCAAGTAAAATTTAAATGTACTTTAAAGCCACTGAAATAAAAACAGTTTGGTACTGGCATAGAAAGAGAAAAGTAGATAGAACAAGAGTAAAAAGCAAGCAAGGATGGTTCGATCATACCCAAAAAGACTAGTTCAGGTTTGTTTTGTCTCCAAAGAATTTTGCTTCCTGTTGTGAACTTACTCTAAGTTATGTTGCTGAGAGGTCCTGCAGTTTATGGCAAAGAGCTAACCACATCCAGTTGACGCATCCAAGCAAAAAGACCTGTTAGGACCAATTAATATTCCTTTAACTCATCTAAGGAATGCAAAGGAAGATATTAAAGATCTTCCTTGTATTGCAGAAAACCCTGAAAATGAGCATTAATAGTGAGCAAATATGAATGCCCAAGGTGTTGATTTGCTTTGGGCTTAATTAGTGTCCAAACTAATTCTGAAAATTCTCTAAAATTTTATGTTTCTTATAAATCACTTAGGCTATGTTCTTTTCAATTTCCTTAGTAAACCAAATCCCTACTCTGATATGTCTGAGTTTTCTTTGGCACACGAAGTTCATTAGTTTTATAGCAAACAGATTTTGGATGACAGTCTTTTAACCTCTAATTTTTTTTTTGACTGAGAATATATTCTGCAGAGCAAAAATAATAATGGTCCCAAACTTGTTTATTCAGCAGTATAACTTCAAGCAGTATTAACAGCCTGCCGACTAAAGTAAAAACCTGTTCGTTTTTGCTTGTGGAATCTGCCATCCTGGCTTCCAGTTATTACGCTCTCAAGAATCTGGGGAAATTGTTTGTGCTATGTGATCGTGATTCATTTTCATCAGGGTGAACAGTCAGTGACAAGATAAAAAATACACGCTTGAAAAAGAAGCTGAATTTTCAGTGAAAAGTTTGGCCTTGTTAAGCATGCAATTGGCATAATTTCAGATCAAGAACAGAACAATTTGTTTCTTTGCATAAATAATTTAAGAATCAGCCTCTCTGGTAGCAGCCACGGTGAATGTAAATTGCTCTCTCTGCAGACTGAAAGTTCTCTGACATCAGTAATAGATTCTTAGATAATACAGATCTGACCTCCAGGCAACACTTAGAAGATAAAGTTTTCACATCAGATATCACTTGCTTTTTCCAAACAGTGGTTTTTAAACACTTGGTCTAAATGTTAATACTGCAAGATTATGTGTTATATAGAAAATAGAATGGTGTTGAATATAAATAGTCATCGATGGTTTGATAAATTTAACATCAGATCTATCTGGCCTCAATAAATCATGATTTATGTGGATGTCCTTCCTCAAATTTTTTTCTATTATTCTCATCTTTTGTTTTGAACAGGGAGGAATGTTTGAAAACTAGCTCTCTAGAAACTTCAGGTTTACTAGGATCAAACAAGAAGTTAAGGTGAACAAACCCTATGTGAAACTAATCTACAAAATTTTGTTGTACACATCTTTAGGAGGGAATGTGGTAATTTCCTTGAGTTTATTAAGTATTTTTCTGTATTACTTAATATATTTGTCATTCATATAGTAAATAAAATTCTAAGGTGATCAATTTCTTGTGATTTCCATGTAGAAAAGAGCTATTTCCATATAGCTCTTACATGAAATTAAAGGTAGTTCTACTGGTATCTCGACTCCACCTTGCCCACCTGAAGAGCTCTTGGTATTTTGTGCAGTACTGAACTATATAGTATAATACATAAAGTGCCCCTGGTCCCTATCCACCAAATGACAGCATTGTCCCCTCCACCCCATAATATGACAACCAAACAACAACCCTACATATTTACAACCACTACCACCACAACTACCTCCCAAGAAAGGAGTGCAGATATCATATATGATAACCAAGTTAACTATTAGATATTGCCTTAAGGAAACAGACTATTGGGAAAACTCTCTTAAATGGTGTTAGCTATTGCAATAATCACCACATCACTGAGTACTTTAAGAACAAGCAGTACCGAGTTTTCCTCAAATAGGAAAACAGAGCCAGATATTTAACCTCTCCTTAAACTCATCTCTTAACTAATCCTCATACTTCTTCTAAACAAGTAGAAGACATCCTGGAAGTTAGGTAGTTGGGTAATTCTTTTCCTCTCCTTCCTATATCTATTATCCTCCTAATGATTATCTGAAGTTACTCACTTTTGGTATATTTTATTATTATTGTGAAATACTTTACTTACAAAAGTATAAGGAAAACATAATTAATTCTTATGTACCCACCATGTTTTATTTAGCAAATAAAACATTACAAATAAAACTGAAGTTATGTCCTCCTTAATCCCATTTCCCTCTTGCTCTGCATAGTAGTAACCACTACCTTGAATTTGGTGTTTATCATTCTCACACATTTTAAAATAGTTTTATTACATCTGTATCTTTAAATGATAGCTGATATTTTCACATATGTTTAAACTGAATATAAATTGTATCATAATACACATAATTTTTTTACTTAAAAGTGAAAATGCTTGGTTAAAGGTTATGTACATCTTTAGCTGTTATAAATATTGCCAGATTGGTTTTTACCATTTTATACACTTCTATAAGCTGTATTATAAGAATTTCTATTGCTCAAAATTGGCACAGACATTCCAAGCTTTTATATTTTTGCTTATCCAATGCATGTGAAATGATGTGTCAATTTTGTTTCACTTGAAATTCCTGATTTTTGAAGAGCTCAAGCATCTTTTAAAATATGTATTGCCTTTTTATATTTCCACTTTGGTTTTCTTGTTTATGACTTCAGCAAAGCTAAAGACACCTAATAGTGGACACCCAACACCTGTTTTCTTGAGGAATAGAACTATTTGTAGTTAGGCACATGGCCACCCAAAATAAAGACGTTATTGCTGAGTCTCTATAGAAGCTAAGTGTGGTCATGCATCAAAGCTCTGGCCAATGAGACACAAGCAGAAATGTGGTGTGTGAATTCTAGCAAATGTCCATAAAGTGAGGGAGTTTTCCCATCCCTTCTCCTTTTCTGCTTCCCATGTATTTAAATATGGATATGATGCCCGGAGCAGGACTGCCCATCTTGGATCACTGAGTGGAAGTCACATGTGGAGGATGGCAGAGCAACAGGTCAAAAGGATCATGGACAATAGTTGCCCTATTGTCCATGACAGTAGAATGATAATGGAATTACCAACCAGCCTTTGAACTAATTATTGATGGCTTTGACTGATTACCTTGTCGTTCCCTTATGTGAGAAAAAAAATTAATTTCTCTTGACTATTTTGAGGCTTTTTGGCACTTGTAGCCAAAAGTAATTCTAACTGATTTAGTATCTTTTACCTATTTTTCAGGTTATTTTGTTGTCATTTTCCTATTCACTTGTAGGAGTGTTCTGTATATTCTGCACATAACACTTATTGGCTATATGTGTGTTACAAAAGGCTTCTTCTCTCTCTGTCTTTGTTTTTATTTTACTTACAGTATCTTTTCATACAATAATCATTTGCATTTTAATTAGTTAAATTTATGAGTCTTTTTCCTTTATAGTTTGTTCTTATTTTAGAAATTCTACTCTCTTATAAGATCATAAGGATTTTCCTTTTTTTCCTTAAAAAAACCAAGGTATAGATACCTTTTTAATTTTTATTTTAGTTTATTTTGGTCCCATATCACTTATTAAAAATTCTTTTTTATGTATATTAAATATTTTTATACCGGCTTTATTTTTTTATTATTTCAGAGTATTATGGGTGTACAGATGCTTTGGTTAACTGAATTGCCTTTGCATCACCCTAGTCAAAGCTACAACCACGCCCATCCCCCAGACAGTGCGTATCACACCCTTTAGGTGTGAGTTTACCTATTCCCTCCTCCCTCCTCCCACCTGCCCAACACCCAGTGAATGTTGCTTCTTATTTTTCCACTGATAAGTCTTATTTTCCTGAGATTATCAGTAGTACTATGGTGGGATTTGTATGGCAAATACTTACAGAAATTTGTATTTTTCATGTAGCTGAGCATGTCATGACTTAAGCTTTATCAACTTCCAATCTGATCTTTCTATTCTAGAATACAACAATAAAATTATTAAAGATATTTAAAGCACTAAAGTCAGGCACATCTGGGTTTGAATTCAAGCTCAGTAATTAGCTAGTTAATTTACCTTAAGCAAATGACCTAACTCTCTGAGTTTCAATTCCCTTGTGCAAAAAGTTGGAATAATAAGAACAATTTTATAGTATTTATAATGAGGATTAAATGAGCTAATATATGCAAAACACTTAACAGTGACTATTGCACAGAATAAGTTCCTAATAAGTGGTAGCTGTTATTATTTTTGATGTTATTATTTTTATTCACCTGGAGAAAAGTAAACAGAAAAAACTTTTTTCACCAACATAGATTTTGACTCCTACATCTTTCCCAGGATATACTCTATCACCTGGATTTTTCATTGACCATAATAGTTCTGTCTGCTAGTAGACATTTTAAGTTTTATTTAAAAAAAAAAAAAAAAAGACAGAAGAAATAAAAAAATATATAAAAAGAGATCAAAGGAGAAAATTAATAATTTTATAATTATAATAATAAAATCATAAAATAATAGAAGCTATCCTTAGAAGTATATTATAGGCATTATACCATTTAATTTCTGTAATACTCTGTAAAGTACGCACTATTCCATCAAAAGTTAATTCACTTTCCCAAACTCATACGGAAGGAAAATAGAAGAATGTGAACTGAGACTTGAGTTTGTTTGCCACCAAAATCCTTGCTCTTATCCAATATGTAAGAATTTGAGAAGACAGGATGGAGGCTTGGGAGCAATTTTTACTCCTTCAATAATGACAGAACACTATTAAAGCAAAAGCACACTGCAGTCTTTACGTCCCCTAATACCCACTTGGACCATTGGCTTGGATTCAATTGCACCCATCAGTTCGGTTAGAACAGTAGTCACCTCCAACACTAGGCTCTACCAATTACTTTTTATATAATTTACTAGATTTGTGGCAGACAAAGTTTAAGTGAAAGTAGTACACAGAGCAGCGAACATTATTTTGCTTTTGCATGTGGAATCATTACACTGGAAATGAAGACAGTCTTATCAGTCACACATACATACATACACAAGATAAAATAAAAACAGCTGTGTGATAAATGTCTATAATTTAACCTCCATGAATCTCTGCTACATCATAAGCAAAATAAGTATTTGGCAGAGTGGTCTCTAGAGCTAGGACTCTAGCATGCAAGGGAAAGAAAATTCATTTCGTGTTTTCTTGCAGGTGATTGTTCTAGAAAAGATGGTGAAAAGCTAAAATATTAAAATTCAGTGTGCTTATTATGCTTTTGGTGAAGTGAATAAAAGTTTGATGGGCAAAAATAATTATATATTTCATTTATAGGAGTAAAAATATGGGTCATTATTGCATCTTGCCCCTATAAATACTCTCTATATAAGGCAATTATCATTTTTTTCAGCTCTCATGGAGGCTGTGGCACTATATGCAAACAAAGTGGGGAAATAAATATCACAATAATGTGAACTGCCAAGGCTGCCTCTTTTATTTTTTTTTTCAAGTCATCATATTCCTACACCAGTTGACTTTGCCATTTCAAGAATAAATAATATAGCATCTATTTATATTTGCTCATTGAGAAGTGTTTTTCTCTCTCTTTATATAACACAGATTGCAACAATATTTCTCAAAGAATGAAAGAAGGACCATATTACTTTCTGTGATTACTGAGCTTTCAGACCGAAGCAGTGACTTCAAAGAATTAACACAGGAGAAGATTGCTTTGTACAGAGAAATCCTCTCCAAGGCTACAGCATGATACATGGCAGGTCACCTTCCTCCTTGAATTTCAGTATCCCCAGATGCTCCCAACAAGTTAGCAATGCTTATCACCAATCCCCTTCAGGCAAGGTTAGGAGGCTAACTAGAAAAGACTATAAGTTAGTGAGTTACCAAAAGCATGTTGCAGCGATATGGAGCCTCATGTTACTCTTAGAAATACAATTACACACACTCTGGCCCAGCCTGCACAATGTTACATATATACCCTCTCCCAGTCGTGCCCTACCATGCCCCTGTGCACAATTCCCACCAGGCTCTCGTACAGAGAAGTCTCTGCAGTAGAGCCAGCCCAACTGAGATCAGAAAGAACAGTTTGATCACCTATTTATTCTAATTTTCATAAAGTTATGAATTGCTGACCATAAAATCAAACCCTACAGTATGAAAACCAGGCTACATGGGCTGATTCTGGCTAGTGATCTGAACAGAGTTCAATTAAACATTCTAGCTCTTTGCATCTGCTCCTACCTCCCAAACAAGACACATTCTGAACAAGTGAAGCCTACAGAGGGGAAGGCAGGTGAGTGAAGGAACAGGGTACACACACGAGAAAAGGCCCTGTGGGGACATAGTGAAAAGCAGCCATCTTCAAGCCAAGGAGAGAGACTTCAGGAGAAACCAACCCTGCTGGCAACTTGATCCTCTAGTCTCTAAAACAGTGAAAAAATAAATATATAAAATAAATTTCTATTGTGTAAGCCACGTAGTCTATAATATTTTGTTATGTCAGCCCTAGCAAACTAATATACCACCTAACACTGTATCCCAACTCACTAAAAAACCAACCAGTCCAGGATTGGCTCTGGGTCAGGATGGGGGTTCTATGAAAGTACAGTGAAGAAAGCATCCTCGGTTTCAACTGAATGGAGTTAATGTGATGAGTGGACTGGGAAGAACGTCCATGTGGTCCCTTTGAAGAAATTAAGTATCTGAAAGACATGGATGCATGCAGACTGCCCTCTCTCCTGTATCTGTAAAATACTAAGTAAACTTTCATTTTCTCAAAGCAAAGAATAAAATTAACCTTCTTCCTGAAGTTCCAGGGATATCAGTCATTCACACCTTAGTCTGACCTTGTTTTGTTTGCTTTCTCAAATAACTGAGACTGGCCAAAATTTGAGAAATAAGAGGAAGGAAGAAAAAAGTAATTTTGAAGCAAGAGAGTTTGATTAAGGTGATACAGAAGAGAATTTAATACATTCAGAATTCAGAAACATACTAGTGATATAGGGATTTCTTCCAAAATTTACCTAGGTTTGGCCTTATTACTCCCTGCATGTTAGAGACACACCAGAGTTAAAGGTCATTAAAAAACCCTATTTTCATGACCATAATGTTTCCGCCTTTCAAAATGAAGCCAATAAGAACCTTCATGCTACTGCCTCTCCTTCAAACATTACTTTTTCTTCATACTTTCTCTAAAGTATATTGAGCTTCTTTATGTCAGCCCCTTTGCTGTGCATAGTATTTTCTTCAACGAATGCTCTTTTTCCCATGACCTCTTTAGCTGTCTAAATCCTAGGCATCCTTGAAGATACAAATGAACACGAAAACCTCTGTAAAGCCTTTCTTGATCAGTTCCATTGAAAATTCTCCTTCCCCTTTAACCTGTTTATCCCTGTCATTCATTTGACACTTAAAATATAAACAATAAGGCAATTTCCTTTTCAAACATTAGTTGTAATTCACTGATTAGATAAAGTTCTTTCACAACAAAAAACATTTTGTATATTTAACCATGGACCACATAAAACATTGAATGAGCCTCAAAACACACAATATGTCTCCAAAATCACTGCATTGATTGATTTTGCTGGATGATTGAGTGATTAAATAACAGCCCAGCCTTACCCTCAAGTGTATATCTGTTCATTAAGCATAAATTTCATGCTCATAATGATGTTTGGCATGTGACTATGTGCTGCACAGGGTGTCTGGTATGTAAAGAAACAAGGCATTAAAGAGTTCTAACAGGTTATAGAACTGCCTTTATTTCGTCTTTTGATTCCGTACACAAATTTCTACCAGCAACACAAATTTCTATCTGTATGCAAAGCTAGTATTCTCTGAGGACAATGTAATCATTTATTCATAAAATATTTATTATCTTCCTATTAGGGCCATTCACTCCGAGAGGTCCTGGAGCTATAATTGTGAGTGTGTGTGTGTCAGGGGAGAGAAAGGAAGACGAGGGTTAGCAGGACCAGGCATCTGCCTACAAAGCAGGTTCACTGTGCACGGGTTACCAACTAGTCTGAGTCTGGTGAGACAGAACACACTTGTCCACAAGTAACATGAAGCAAATTAATTACTTACAGATAGGCAGCAAGGAATTCATCATAAGCCATACCCCCAAGGCTCAGAAAAGCTTCCCTGGGCAGATAAAGTTTTGACTACACACACACTACTTGCACTGCCTCAGAGGGACCCAGGAAAGCAGCCCACTTTAATTTTTTTTCCTAAGTATTAAGGGGGTACAAATGTTTTCGGTTCCATGGATCGCTTGTATAAATGCTTGAGTCAGGGTTAAAAGCATGCCCATCACCCAGATAGTGTTCACTGTATCCGTAGGATGGTTTTTGCCCATCACCCTTCTTCCCCTTCCCCTCTGCTTGATTTCCATTGAATTTTACTTCCCTCTATGTACATGCGAGCTCATCAGTTAGTTTCACTGTAATAGTGTGTTCATGTGGTATTTATTTTTCCATTTATTACCCAGGAAATTGTGACCACTGGGTTAAAGTGTTGAAAAACATCCTGTTTCTAGGGAGAGGGACTGAGACAGAGCCCAGGCTATTTCATCCAGCCCCGCCACCCCCATATCTTAAGATGTTGCATTTCCAGCACATTCTACAATTAAATTAGACCAAGAGAAAGAAGACCATTGCCTATTGGCTCCCCCTCAATCCATCTTTCCGCTCATGAAATACTGCAACCATTGAAGTCCTACAAAGGGAGTTATTTAGTCAACACAGTACGTAGTACATAAAAGGGCCCTCAGTGATCCCTATCTTCTGGTATTACACCTGGGGTGTGAGCTGGATCTAGTGACTTGCTTCTAATGAATGGAATACCGCAAGATTTAGTGGTGTGACTTCTCTCTTGCTTGCACTCTCTCTCTGGCCTTTCTTTTTTACTCACTCTGATGAAGCAAGTTATCGTGCTATGAGCTGCCCCGTGGCAAGGCAAGGACCTGGAACGTGGCAAGGAACAGAGGGCAGCCTGTAAGCCCCAGCTGAGAGGACCTGAATCCTGCCAGAAACCACATGAGTGAGATTGAAGGCAGACCCTCCCCTCGTGAAGCCTTGAGACAACTACAGCCTTGGGTGACACCCAGACTGCAGCCTGGGGTATGCTCTGAGCCAGAGGACCCGGCCAAGTTGTGCCTGGAGTCTTAACCCACAGAAGTTGTGACATAATAAATATCTGTTGTTTAAGTCTTGGGGTAATATGTTACACAAAATAGATGACTAATACAGTTAATAATGTTCGGAAAGTCTCTTATGAGGAATCCCTTCCTGTATTTACCATAAGCATAAAAATATAAATTTAGGCAGGAGATAATGTTCATAAAAGCTAAGTATATTATACTAAAGATGTGGAGTAAAGAATCTAGGATTGCAGTTCTACTTCAGCCCCTGTATATATGACTTTGGTTGAACAAGGTATAGTGTCGTAACATTTCCTGACCTGAATTTCCTTCTTTGTAAATTATAGGAAAAATTAGTCTAGGTCTAAGATCCCACCCTGACTTAACAGCCTTTATTCATATGAAAATTTAAGAATCAGGCTGATCGAAACTCACAAAGCTGGTTGTGTATTTCAGTTCAGTGTTACGTTTCTTTCAATTGGATTCCTTTTTCATGAGTGCTGGGCCAACTTCTGACTCTATATACTCCAGCAGGGCAGCTTTTGTATGTCTCCTTATGTTCTTGTTCTTTCTGCTTAGTTCTTATCCTCACACTGAGATTTCAAACTAACAAATTATGACAAAAAAACAGCATGCCTCACTATAATTACTTTCAAAAATAGCAAAAAAAAATCTATTTCCATATACGAAATCATAGTAAGGTAGTTTTCACATTCAAAGCATTCATTTTTGTCTAAAAACAAAGATTTAAATCATCAGTCTTATTGTCTATAAATAAAACAGATAATAGAAACAACGTGGGGTAAGTGGCATAATCTACTCATGACAGATGCTTTAACATATTTTAACAGCTTTGCTTGATACATTTTTCTGTTATTTTAAATAATTATAACACAACTGAATTATTATACTAAAATACCAAACCTTTCAAAGAAAAGAGAAAAATAGGTATCCTATGTGGCTGAGAGTAATAGGCCGATTCAAAAATGACTTGAGACTTTTTGATCTCTCTTCCCCTCAGAAATAATAATTCTTAAGTTCAGTCACTCTGTGTAGTCCTAGATGTCTCAAAGGTTTTACTCATTCTTTTTTTTTTTTTTTTTTTTTTTTTCTTAAAGCCTCCCGGACTTGTATACTCATTCTTTTTCATTCTGTTGTTCCTTTTTTATTTTTTCCTAACTGGATTATTTCAAAAGGTCTGTCTTCGAGTTCTGAGATTTTTTCTTCTGCTTGGTCTTGTGTATTATTGAAGCTCTCCAATGGGTCTTGCATTTCCTAAAATTTTCAGCTCCAGAATTTCTGTTTGGTTGTGTGTTTTTTTAAGATATCTATTTCCTTGGTAAATTTCTCATTCATATCCTGAATTGATTTCTTTGTACTGGTTTTCAGATTTCTCTTGCATCTCATTGAGGTTGTTTAACATCAATGTTTGGAATTCTTTTTGACTGTGATCTATCGCTAGACAATTGTTGCAGTGCTTTGTTGGTGTCATATTTCTTTGATTTTTCATGTTTCCTGTGTCCTTCCATTGATGTCTGCACACTGGGTGTAGCAGTTGCTTGTTCTGATTTTTTGAAATTGCTTTTAAAGGGGAGAATATTTTCCTGAAGATGTATATATGTTGTTGGTTTAGTAGGACACTTTGGCTTTGATTTTCGGTGCCCTTGGTAGTGTGATCTTTGTACGATTTCTGAGCCAGTACAGAGGGTCAGTGGTATCTGTGATTTCCTTGGTGGCTTAGGGGACAGTTATTAGTTGAGGCTGTGGTGAAGTTTTGCTGGGGACTTGAACAGCAAGTGAGTCAGTCTTTGGGGCCCAGTGGTGGAAGCAGTGGCTGAGCATGACTGATTTTAAGCCCCAGACTAGCTTATATGGACAGTGGTGCTAGTGTGTCCTGGGGGGCCAGTTCTTAGGCGTTTAGGTGGCTTGCTCAGAAGCTAGTAGTTGGAGCAGAGGGCTGGGTGTGTGGGTGGTTCTCAGTCCCCAGAGCATCTGGTGTGATGTGGAAGGTGGCAATAGCAGTGGTGGAGTCACTCACTGGGACCCATGTGGTTCGTGTTGCTGTTGCCGGTAGCTGCAATGGACTGGGGAGGCTAGTCCTCACCCCCACAGCTGCCTGTAACAGGGAGGTAGATATTGTCCTAAGTGTGCTTAAAAGAGCTTGGCCTTCCCTGTCCCTTTCTGGCTGGGTAGTGACTACAGCAATATTACCTTGAACTCAGCCTGAGGGCAGGATGCAGCCCAGAGTTAAATTCTCAAAATGGCATGGGCTATGGGTTTGCAATCAAAGAGGGGCCCCTTTCAGGTGAGCAGCATGGGCAAGAAACTGTGAGGAGTGCAGCCGACTGGCATCTCAGTCTCACAGGCTCCCGTAGCAGGGTGTTGGCAATTGTCCTAGCTGCATGGAGGAGAGCTTGGGCTCCCCTGTCCCTCTTTAGCTGGGTGTGGCTGCAGCTGCATCAGCCTGAACTCAACCCAAGGGTGGGGGCAGATAAAATAAAATGAAAAGGACTTAAGAGAACATATCTAATCCTTCAGCACACAGTTCCTTCCTTTCTATATGAATGGTACATATCTGTGTTCCTGGCTTTTCCTCCCTAATTACATCAGTTGTGAGAAATGTAGCTGGCAACTAAGATTTGAATTTATTTCTTAGTATGTATTTAGGCTAAGAAATTTTGTAGCCCCAGTTCCCCATTAGCATTCTACAAAGGAGTCTTTAGAGTCTGTATGAAATTTACGTCTATACACTATGAGGGAACTTTGTTGGAACTGGTTTATGTACTTAGCTGAGTGGAGAGAGATAAGCCAAAAATTGGTATGACCACGTTACCATGAAGAAATTGATGTACCACCAAAATGCCTCAGAGTCTGGACATGAGCCTGATTCCAATCAGAGTTATTTTCTCCGAACTGCCCCTGTACATACATACCCTTCTTTCGTCAGAATCACAAAACTTTTGCTGACCTGGCAAGGAAGTTCAGCATCAAGTGTTGTTTTATAAATATTGAGTTGCAATGTAGAGATAAATAAAAGAATGTACTTTGGTTTCCAATTTTTCCCCTTATCAAGCCCTCATTAAATTCACAGAATATCAATCAAATAATGAACGTTGGGAATATTTTTGCTATGGTTAAATTACACGTTTTCATCATACATTTTATAAATGTGTCACAGAGGAAAGGATCATATCCCAGAAGATAATAGTTCATGTGTAAACTGCCCTAATTGATGTGATAAACAACATATCAGATGATCAACTGAAGTATGGATTGCATGATAAAAATAAAAAGTGACAATTCTAGAGAGGAGATATATTTGGAAAACTTTATCAACTTTATTAATTCTCATGAGGACAAAATTTTTTTATTATTTATTATTTTAATAAAATGGTTTTATTATATAATATGCTTAAAAGTTATTCTTATTTCAGTTAAGCTATAAAAATTTTTTAAAGCATAAACACCCACTAAATGGACCCTAATATGGAGTAGTTATAGCAAACACAATCTGGAACTAATCCCTCCCCCAAGCCAAGGAAAAAGTTGAATGAAAAGACTATACCATTATAACAAGAAGCTAGATTCTAGCAATAGATGACACAGTCTTTTCGTTTATTCTACCAATCATACATTCATTTAATCACTCATTCACCAATATTAAGCACTTTTTCAGTATTAAGTACTGTGCTTGGTACCAGGGTTTTGGTAGGACGTCCCCTGCCTGATACCGATTAGCCTAATGAGGAATATTAATAAGTAAACCACATTTAACACAATTCCCACACATAGTGATTGCTGAGAAAGGGCAGGGGTGAATATTAGGATGTGAAATCTAAACTGGTATCTGAAAGGAGTTAGCCAGATGAAGAAATTGGGGGAAGAGCACTTAGGCAGATGAAATAGCATATGCTAAGGCCAGAATAAGGAAAGAGGCTACAAAGGATGATTCAAACTTTAAAAGGTTTTATTCAAGGGAAAGTACAGAGTTCAGATGGGGCAACTACTAAGAGTTAAAAGTAAGACAGTTAAGCAGGGGTTGGCCAGGAAGGGCATTTTAAGGTGTTTTGCAGTTAATCTAAGGTGACTGTGGGTTTATTGAAGAGTTGAAGTCAAGGGAGTTATCCAGCTAGATTGACACTTTAGAGATTCCTATGACTACACTGAGAAGAGGAGCTAGCAGTCAGAGTAGCTGGAACTACCATGTTTCAGAGAGGTGAGCCTCACTCTATTTCACTCAACCTTAGTTCAACATGTAAGCTGTCCACCTTGTAGGGTAAAATTACTGTAATATCTAGCTTACTAGGTCCACTAAATTATATCTCAATTCCAAATTAAGGTGATCATAGAGCTAATGTACATTCATGGTTTTCAATATTTGGGATATACAAATGGTATAGTCCATGTCCATATCCTCTCAATCACACATTCAATTATTTATCAACATTGAGGGCCTCTTCAATACTAAGTACTGTGCTAAGTACCAGCATTTTTTTCCAGTAGTGAACAAGGTTCCTGTTTGATAATGTTTAGAGTCTAGTAAGGACTATAGACAAGTAAATCACACTTGACACAGACACAACTGTAGACATTATAGATATTGGAGAATCCAATAATAGTTATAGCCTCCCTTCTAAGAAAATGCATATTCTAAATAAACCAAAATTTAGTATACAATTTCAGAGGTTGGCAGGATGCTCAAACATTCATTTACAGACCACCTAAATGGTACCACAGAGAAAGAACATTTGCTTAACAAAGACTCACTGATTTGTATTTGTGGCACCCAACAAGATAATAGCACAAAAAAGTCATCAATGACATGTGAACATTTTCTTTAGGTATAGCTTTCCATGGTTAAAAATGCCTTTACCATGAGCCAGCTGCCTTTGATTCAAAGTAAGTCCCAGAGCCTCACCACAGTTAGCTTAAAATTTAGCAATGCACAGGTTATGTTTACATAATCATCTGCTTATAAAGAGCTGGTCTAACAAGCATAAAGATTATTTTTATTTACCCAAACCATAACATCCACTAAAAGGTTTAAGTATAAGGTAAGAAGAAAAGACAGTGAAATAAAATTGGCTATTATAAAGTATCTGCTTGTGGTAGAAAAAGTATTTCAGTGATACCCCTGGACTTATCCAAAGCTAAACCCAGAATTCTTTTGCAACTTAAATCTCCACTTTTAATCATATTTTGGGGTGCCAATGTAGAAAGAGGCTGTTAATTTTCAAAAGTAACTGCAGAACACTAAAATAACATTTCACTTGTCAATTTAAGCCTTTATAAATTTACCTTAAAAAAAGAAGGAATTTTTCCCTTTTTACCCAAATTAATAAGAGTATTCAATTGAAATGATACAAAATCTTTCACTTCGGTGCAGACTTAGTCACTCTTGAAAATTAAGTTTAGATTTCAATCTAAACTACCAAGGAATAACTGATACAAGCAAATGTTTCTCTTGGAAGGGAGCTGACTAACTAAAGTACAGTTATTTTATAGAATGAGAAGTTGAGGCTCCGGTTTATAGAAGTGAAACCTGGATCTAGAGGGAAAACTACCAAGTTCAATAGAAAAAACTATCCAATTCTATCAATCTTACTATTTATACTAGCAAATGCTTTTGTTTTTAATTTGATTCAAATTCAATTCTGTAGACATAGACTTAGTTGAAAAAAAACCAATCAAAGCACTCTGCATTAAACACACTATTCATTTGTCATTTTATCATTCATGTATTCATCTATATGATCAGTTTATTTAACGCATATTTACTAACTGCTTAATGGTGTGTCCAGGGAACAGGAAGAAGATGTGGCTGAAGCAGTGAGCTAGGGAGTTGTTGCTAAGACATGAGGTCAGAGATGCAGGAGAGAGCACATTCAAAAGGCCTTGTGGGTATAGAGCAGAGTGCAGATTTTCTCACAAATGAGGAATTAACCTATTCAAAAGTTTTAGATGAGTTCTCAAACTTCTATGAGGAAAATTATCACTTGGAGAACTTGCTAAAAACACAAAAGAATGAATGCAATCCTTTTTTGAGTAGGTTCTGATGTGGAGCTAACAAACACAAATTTTACAAACTGTTCAATCATCAGCACTGCTATCTCCCAACCATCACCCTACCCCACATGCAGCAACTCAGATGAGATGGTCCTTCAAGTACATTTGAAAAACCCTGTACAATGATACATGGTATCTTCGAAGACACTGTCTATTAAATTTCATGTGGATATACTCATCTGGAGACACTGACAATATGCAGATTCTGATTCAGTAGGTCTGAGGTGGGCCCTGAGACCCTGCATTTCTAACAAGCTCAGAAGTGATGCCAATGTGACCAGTCCAAGAATCACACTTCAATAGCCAGGACCTGATACTCTGCCAGAAATTTTAGTATTAAGATGTCAGAGATATAATTCTTTTCCATAAAAAATGTACAAGCTAGAGAAAAAATTGGAAATATATCCAGGATACTCTGGAAACATGAGGGAGAAGGCAGGGGAGGCTTACTCAGAAAGACACTCTTGAGCTGAGATTTGAAAGAAATAATCTTACTTACTATATGCTCTTCAGGAATTCACTACTAATATAAGAAATGAGCCAAATATGAAAGCAACTAAAACAACTAACTGAAGGCATGTATGTTTATAACTAATACATACAAATTCTATACATGTTCAAGGAAAGGGAGATTTCTTTGGACTGTGCCTCCTATAAATAACCCACAAATTTACCAATGCTTTTATATCAGTTCACCAAGATGTCACCCTCAGTGGACAGAGTACCTGGGGAGCAGGAATAATCATATTCAGAATGCCATCAATATCCACTTCTTTAGCTCACAGATAACATGCGTTTTATAAATATTTGTTGAATGATCACTACAGGCTCTATTTTATAATTATTTGTTGAATGATCAGTCACTGCAGGCTTCATGGCAGAGGTGGGTTTGTAGCCTATGTAAACTTTCCAAAAGTAAAGGTGCTTCACACATTGATTACCACCCTAGAAAAAAAAAATTTTCCCTGGAGCCATAGTGTTTTATTAAAACAAAACAATCTTTTTTAATTTGTTATTTTTTATTGTTTTCTGTATATGATTTATATGCAACACAATCCACATTTTTAGAATTAAATTGTCCATATTAATTGTAACAATAAGAACATTAAGATTTTTACACACCAACTGCAGAGTTTTGCTTCATGAGGCCCCAGGCTCAAAACTAGCCTGAGTTAAATACAACTCACATGGCAGTCAATATGTTAAAGAACAATATTCCAAACCGGAGAAACAGTGTGAGATGCCATTATTGCTACGGTTACCCCCATTTTGAGTACTTGCCAATATCACAGAATGGAAGAAAACTCTTAATGTACAGCCCAAGTTACACAAATATATACTAAAGAAAACAGAACCACACTTTATTTAGTGAAAGATCCTAGAAGAGGATCATGCCTTTAACTATTTTTAGTCCTTGTGACCAATAACAGTCATACAAAAGCATTATTCAGATTGCCCTATTTTTAAGGTTGTCAATTCCATGAAGACCAAAAGCCTTGGTGAATAAATTAACTTGCCCAGAATATCTCAATAAGGCTAAACTCCATTGTACTAGATAGACACTTGTGAAACAAAAGATAAGTAAAGCAGTCATTCTTATCTGCAAACAGCTTTGGAAGACAGGTGTATTAGCAATTCATCGTGATACATTGTGATACCATGAATGCTACTTGAAGGGTATGAACAAAGACCTAACTTCTTGGCCCACATACAACTTCTTTGTGAAATGCCCTTCTGCCAGAAATCCAGAAGCCTTAATATATTATGGGAACTTACTTTCTAGGGCATGATTAGTTGGAGCAAAGGCAGAGATCAGACCAGAGGAAGCTACTCATTGGCTGACAAGTTGACAGGGACTTTCTGGTAAGAATAGAGAGTCCAAGTGACACAGACACAGAAAGTTGGAAACTGTATGACGTTGTTAGTGAAATGCTAGAATAAAACAGTCCTTATTATTGTTGCTTCCCCAGAGTTACTGCTGCTGTTCCCACAGTTATACTGGTTTCTTCTTTTGTTATGAGTTCAGGGTGATTAATCACAACGATTGGTGACACAGACTTCTCGAGTTTGAGTCTGAGCACCTTCACTTACTAGCTGTATGACCATGAGCAAGTAACTTAACATCTCAGTGCTAAGCTTCCTCTTTAGCAAAGGGAGATGATAGTATGATTGCTATCTATAGTATCTTATATACTTATTTAAATAAAGTATCTTATAGGGTTGTTGTGAAGACTGAATGGTATAGTAGACTGATTTCTAAAATGGTGCCAAGGGGCCGGGCGCGGTGGCTCACGCCTGTAATCCTAGCACTCTGGGAGGCCGAGGCGGGTGGATTGCTCAAGGTCAGGAATTCGAGACCAGCCTGAGCGAGACCCCGTCTCTACTAAAAATAGAAAGACATTATATGGACAACTAAAAATCTATATAGAAAAAATTAGCCGGGCATGGTGGCGCATGCCTGTAGTCCCAGCTACTCGGGAGGCTGAGGCAGTAGGATCGCTTAAGCCGAGGAGTCTGAGGTTGCTGTGAGCTAAGCTGACGCCACGGCACTCACTCTAGCCTGGGCAACAAAGTGAGACTCTGTCTCAACAAAAAAAAAAAAAAAAAAAAAATGGTGCCAAATGATCTCCACCTCCTGTACTCACATCCATGTGTCATCCTCTCTCTTCATTTCCATGTGAACTGAACGTAGTAAATTGCTTCTAACAAATAGAGTATGACTAAGATAATGGGATGACACTTTCATGATTAGGTGACAAAATATTAAAACTTCTCTCTTGCTATTAGACTCTTTCTGTCTCTTGCTTGCTTTGATGAAGCAAGCTGCCATGTTGGAGCAGCCTTCATGGCAAGGAATTGAAGGTACCCTCCAGCCAACAGCCAGCAAGGAACTAAGGCCCCCTGTACAACAGCCCTCATGGAACTGAGGGGCTGGTTCATAACTTGGAAGGGAATCTTTCCTCAGTCAAGCCAATAAAATATGACTGCAGGCCCTGGGCTGACAATTTAACTTTAGCCTTTACAAGATTGTGAAGTAGAAGGCACAGCTAAACCATGTCTGGGTTTCTTACCCATACAGACTATAATATAATAAATATGTATTGCACTAAGCCACGCAGTGTGGGGCTAATCTGTTACTCAGCAACAGCCAATAATACAAATAGGATTGTTTTGTTTTTTCCTGTTACTTCAAAACAAAACAGCCACAACTTTGATACATGGAGAAGGGAGGAATTATTTCTTCCTGAGCTCAAAAGTAGGCATGTTTTTCTTTAAAAAGAAAACACTTGTATTGCTATTTATATAATGAGCAGAATTGTACCTAGCTGAGAAGTAAAGGCAGGCACTGGAAGAAAGGGAAACAAAATAATTAAAAGCACAAAAGTAGCGGGCTTTCTAACACTTTCTTCCTTAAGCTGTTATTGAGGAGATGATATATGGCTCACAGTGGCAAGAATGGGGGAAAAACAGCAGGAGAATACACTGAAAAGGTCAGTTAGAAATAGAATTTGAACAGCTTTGAGACAGACTAAGGAGTTTGAATAATTTTTTATGGCAATGAGAAACTGAGCTAAAGATTTGGTAATAAGAATGGAAAGAAAGGGAAAGATTGGGGAAAAGATATTTTTAAGGTAGAAACAGAAGGGCTTGTTTTTATTTGATATATTGAATTAGTAATGGAGTAGGAGAAATTAATTATAACTAGAAGTATCTAGTTTGGTTCCTGGATATATAGCACAAAGTCAGTATTAGAAATAAGGTAGGATACTGAGTTTGAGGTACTCATCTAAATGATGCTATCCAGAAAGCAAGCAAATATGTATTTAGTAGCAATCAGCACATCTGAAATTATGAGAAGACATTAAAGTGAACGAAATTATAAAGCAAGAAGAGATGAAGAATTAAATGGAAAACTGGGAGAAAACAATTAAAGAATAGATTCGAAAAAAGCCAGTTGAGGATGCTGAGGAGGAAGTAATATGAGAAACAAGGGTAGAAGTTGTTTAAGGGAGGTCATCAGTATAAGTTCTGCACATGTCAAAAGGGTAAATCTTTGAGAAGCGACCATTAGATGTTGTAACTAGGACAGTATTTTTGACCACTGGGAGAAATTTCCACAAAGAGGTAGGTAGGTCTATTCTCAAGGATAGACTGCATGTTAAATGACAAAATAAGTCTTAAAAAAATTCAGAAAAACTGAAATCAAACCAAGTATTTCTCTGATCACATGAAATAAAACTAGAAATCAATAATAAGAAAAACATTGGAAAATATATAAACACATGGAAATTAAACAATATGTCCGTGAATGACCAGTGGGTCAATGAAGAGATTAAGGTGAAAATTTTAAAAATTTTCTGAAAAAATGAAAATGAAAACACAACATATCAAAATCTATGGGATACAGTAAAAGCAGTAACAAGAGGAAAGTTTAGCAATAAATGCCTACATCAAAAAAGTAAAAAAGCTTCAAATAAACAACCTAATGATGCATCTCAAAACAACTAGAAAAACAAGAGCAAACAAAATCCAAAATAGAAGAAAAGAAATAATATCTGAGCAGAAATAAGTGAAAATGAAACAAAAATCCCAAGAGATCAACAAAATGAAAAATTGGTTTTTTGAGAAGATAAATAAAATTGATACACCTTTATCTGGACTGAGAAAAAAAGATAGATTACCCAAATAAATAAAATCAGAGATGAAAAAGGATACATTACAACTGATATTGCAGAGATCCAAAGGTCATTAGAGACTACTAGAGGCATATGGACAACTATATGTTAATAAATTGGAAAACCTACAAGAAATGGAGAGATTCCTAGACACATACAACCTACCAAGATTGAACCAGGAATAAATCTAATCCCAAATAAACCAACATAAAGTAAAGAGACAGAAGAATTTAAAAAGTCTCCCATCAAAGAAAAGCCTAGGACCCGATGACTTCACTGCTGATTTCTACCAAGCATTCAATGAAAAACTACCAATCTTACTTAAATTATTCCAAAAAGTCAAGGAAAAAAGAATACTCCCAAACTTATTCTATGAGGCCTGTATTATCCTGATATAAAAACCAAAGACAGATGCACAAAAAAGAAAACTATAGGCCAATATCTCTATTGAACATAGATGCAAAAATCCTCAACAAAACATTAGCAAACCAAATCAACAAAACATTAAAAAGATTACTCTTCATGATCAAGTGGATTTATCCCAGGGATGCAAGAATGGTTCAACACACACAAATCAATCCTTATGATCATTTCAATTGATGCTGAAAAAGCATTCAATAAAATTCAACATCGCTTCATAATAAAAACTCTCAAAAAACTGGGTGCAGAAGGAACTAACCTCAACACAATAAAATCCATATATGACAGACCTACAGCAAGTATAATACTAAATGGGGAAAAATTGAAAGCCTTTCCTCCAAGATCTGGAACAAGACAAGGATGTACTTTCACCACTATTATTCAACATAGTTCAAGATGTTCTAGCTAGAGCAATCACACAAAAGAAAGAAATAAACTGCATCCAGTTTGGAAATGAAGAAGTCAAATTATCCTTGTTGGCAGATGATATAATCTTATATCTAGAGAAACCTA
Organism: Eulemur rufifrons; assembly: GCF_041146395.1. NCBI lineage: Eukaryota > Metazoa > Chordata > Mammalia > Primates > Lemuridae > Eulemur > Eulemur rufifrons. The sequence goes on along the minus strand of NC_090998.1, from coordinate 64,452,437 downwards.
AAGACTCCACAAAAAAACTATTAGAATTGATAAACAAATTCAATAAAGTTGCAGGATCTAAAATCAACATAAAAAATCAGTAGCATTTCTATATTCCAATAGTAAACAATCTGAAAAAGAAACCAAGAAAGTAATCCCATTTATAATAGCTACAAATAAAATAAAATAAAATACCAGGAATAAACTTAACCAAAGAAGAGAAAGAGCTCTATAATGAAAACTATAAAACACTGATGAAAGAAATTGACGAGGACACAAAAAAATGGAAATATATGCCATGCTCATGGATTGGAAGAATCAATATTTTTAAAATTTCCATACTACCCAAAGAAACCTACAGATTCAATGCAATCCCTACCAGAATATCAAAGATATTCTTTGCCAAAATTGAAATAAAATAAACCTAAAATTTATATGGGACCACAAAACACCCAGAATAGCCAAAGCCATCCTGAGCAAAAAGAGCAAAACTAGAGGAATCACTTACCTAACTTCAAAGCTATAGTAACCAAAACAGCATGGTACTGACATAAAAACAGACACACAAAACAATGGAACAGAATAGACAACCCAGAAATAAATCCACACATCTATAGTGAAATTATCTTTGATAAAAGTGCCAAAAACATACAGTGGAGAAAGGGTAGTCTTTTCAACAAGTGGTGCTGGGAAAGCTGGATATCTATATGCAGAAGAATGAAACTAGACCCTTATCTCTCAGCATACACAGAAATGAAATCAAAATTGATTAAAGACTTAAATCTAAGACCTGTAACATTAATATGAAACTACTAAAAGAAAACATTGGGGAAATGCTTCAAGATATTGTTCTGGGCAAGGATTTCTCGAGTAATACTCCCAAAGCACAAAGAACCAAAGCAAAATTGGACAAATGGGATCACATCAAGCTGAAAAGCTCTGCACAGCAAACAATCAACAAAGTGAACAGACACCGCACAAAACGCAGGAAAATATTTGTTCACTACCCATCTTACAATGGATTGATATCTAGAATATATAAGGAGCTCCAGCAACTCAATAGGAAAAAAAATAAAGTCATGTAATTTAAAAATGGGTAATGGATCTGAATAGACATTGCTCAAAAGAAGACATAAAAATTGCCAACAGGTATATGAAAAAAATGCTCAAATCATTAGTCATCAGGGAAATGCAAATCAAAACTATAATCAGGTATCATCTCACCCCAGTTAAAAATGGCTTTTATCAAAAAGACAAGACAATAACAATTGCTGGTGAGGATGTGGAGAAAGGGGAACGCTTGTACACTGTTGGTGGGAATGTAAATTAGTGCAACCACTATAGAGAACTATATGGAGTTTCCTCAGAAAACTAAAAATAGAACTATCATATGACCCAGCAATCCCATTTCTTAGTATACATCCAAAGGAGGAGAATTCAGTATATCAAAAAGATATCTGTACTTCCATGTTTATTATAGCACTATTCACAATAGCCAAGTTTTGGAATCAACCTAAGTGTCCATCAATGGATGAACAGATAAAGAAATTGTGGCACATATACACAATGGAATATTATGTAGCCACAAAAAAAATGAAATCCTGCCATTTGCAACAACATGGATGGAACTGGAGAACATTATGTTAAGTGAAATAAGCCAAGTACAGAAAGACAAATTTCACATTGCTTAACTCATAGGTGGAAGCTAAATATTAAAAACAATTGATTTCATGGAGACAGAGAGTAGAATGATGGCTATCAGAGGACTGGAAGCATAGTGGGGAGAGGGGGATACAGTGGAGATGGTTAATGGGTGCAAAAATGTAGTTAGATAGAATGAATGATATTTTATAGTATAACACAATGACTATAATCAACAATACATTAGATTACAGTTTAAAATAACTAAAAGAGTAGAACTGGAACACAAACGATGAATGCCTGAGGTGATGGATACCCCAATTACCCTGATTTGATTAATCCACATTGTATGCCTATATCAAAATATCACATGTACCCTATAAAGACATACAACTATTATGTACCAATTAAAAGAAATTTAAAACCACTTATACACTTGCACTTAAAAAGACAAAGAAAAATGTTTTCTTATTTCACAAATACCCTTAATTACAAGTTATATTATCAATTAAATGACAGTTTTAATATAAGGGATTTTTAATAAAAGAAATTTTCATTGTATCTGGAAAAATCCTTTCATAATCACAGACTCATCCAGGTTCTAGAAATACTGAAATATTAAAATATTTTTGAGAAAATACATTTATCTTAAGAGAAAAGTTTTCTCTTTGAATCCCTTTATATTCACAGCAGACTCATAGCAGCATTTTCCTAAATTTATTTTAATATATAAGTTCTTGCTTATTGATAATTTTTCATTCCAATGAGATAAGGTCCTGGTGGTAACTAACAACAGAATGAAAAAGAAAAACTTATCATTTTTCCTAATTTAGAATGACATATAGACATTTCTAAAGAAGGTTCATTTAGAACTTCAGTAACCTAAGATTTGTGGTCATGTAGTTACAACATTAAAAAAAGAGTTGGTTTTTCATAATGCATATGAAAAGGCTTAACTAAGCAATGACATAGATACAATTACATGGGAAACATTTTACGTAAGTGGGAAAAAAACCTTTAAAATACATTAGAAGCAACAAAAAATATAAAAACACACTACAATCACAAATCCATGGCATCTATTCATTAAGACCGTTCCTAAGGGGTCACTATTGGGCAATACTTTGGTGTTGTAAATTGAGAAACCACAATAAGATTTACTTAAAGGTAACAAAACTATTTCCTTAATTTTTCTGTTTGATACTATTCTTTATTTCAGAGGCTCTTCCCCTGGACTATTCTGCATTAATAAAAGTTACACTCTTCTTGGAGAGCTCAGTGCTCCAAACAGCTCCCTCTTAGGCCCTCTCTCCATCCTGTATTTCAAGCCAAAGACTCTCATGTTTGGATGGAAACTCTGGTATAGTTCTGTATCCTCATCTCTAGACTCTCCCTCTCCGTCTTGTCTTTTTGGAAAGATGCCTCATTTGGACTATCTTGCCTCAAATTTCATTTTCAGATTCATCTTGGATGTCATAGTCTGGGGTCCTCAAATCAGTCCTGTGAATCTGTCCCTCCTGGATTGGAAGCATGATCCAGATCTCTGAAGTCCAATTGAAATCTGAGCTCCATGAGAACAGATACAGTGGCTGATACATATGAGGAATTCAATATTTCATTAATTAACAAATAAATCTAGTCCAAGCCCAGAAACCAGGGTTTCTGCTTTTCCAGGGGAAAAATTCACACAAATTTCCCTTTTTCTAGGTTATCTTACACCTGATACAGAATCAATGTTGTCTCTATCTATAAAATCACATTGAAAATAGGGTACCATTAATTTCAGCCCATCTGGCTCTCAATAACTTCGCAATAAATCTAAGGTTTTAGATGTCTGATATTGATTGACAAAAATAGCTAAAAGCCATTTCCAAGGGACAAGGATGTCAGAGTCCCTGCAAGACTAGAGCACCTAGTTAGCCCTCCTATTTGTGTGACCTAAAAGGTAATCTGTGGGAAGTAAACCCCTCTTTGCTCCTAGATATTCATGTCCTCAATTACCATTTTAAGCCACATTTGCAACCTTTGAAGCTTCTCCAACAAAAGTTTCCTGGAATTTTTCAAGCAATTCTGTTTAATTTAAGGCAGAATGTCAACATCTTCAATGAACTTTTAAAAAATGGAGGGGGTCATGTAATTCAGTGCTCAGAAACTGATGAGTGCTGTACTTCAAAGAAAATATATCTCTTCTGATGAGTCTGACAAGAGGCACCACGATAGAAATCTGTACCTGAAATTGTGGTTAGTAAAACAGTTCAGCTGTATTTCTTCCCCAAAGAATGTCATCTCCACCTAGAGCCTAGAAATGTGAGCACTTCATGGAGAATACCTTTTTAAAGAGCACAACAATCAGGGTAAATGTCATCCTCATTAATCATCCTCTCATATAATAGAGTCAACTGTAAAAGTTGTATTAAGTCTAATTTCCTGAGAAGGTGAGGGGAAGCATGAAGCCTAAGCAACTATCAGACCTAAATGTTAACTAAAGCAAGGCTTTTTCCTCATGCACCTCACAGTGTTATGGTTCCTGCAACTTTTTCTTTTTTTCCCCATCCCTCCACCTCCTCCTCCTCTGACAGTCACACACACTGTATGGAAGAACAAAAGCAATGAGAAAATTGACAATGGCCTTTAAATAAAAAGGCTGCTTTAGAGAGAAAAGAGTAGTCCAAATATCCTCCTTTTTATCAAACAGGATTTACTTTCGATCTATCAAAATCACTACAAATATCAATTTAAAATAATCTGTGACAAATTATAATTAGCATAATCCCCTCTGATTATTGCATAAGGAAAATATTCCAGCACAAGATACTAGAGTTGCATAGAACTTGGAAATGGATCTTCAATCCATTGGCAGTGATCATATAGACAAAATTACCAGTTTTAAGTTACTTTATAATCATCTTAAATAGCAACAGGATTATGACCAAAACATTACAGGCTTGATAATTTTAAGTGAAATGACCAGACAGATGGTTAATTTTATGTGTCAACTTGAGTGAGCTAAGGAATGCCCAAATAGCTGGTAAAAAATTATTTCTGGATATATCTATGTAATGTGAAAGAGATTAGCATTTGAATCAGCATACTGAGTGTTATAGTCTGAATGTTTGTGTCCCCTCCCTGCCAAAAAAAAATTTATATGTTGAAATCCCAGCGCCTAAGGTGATGGTCTTAAGAGATAGGGCTTTTCAGGAGGTGATTAGGTCATGAGGGTGGAATCCTCATGAACGGGATTAATGCTTTTATAAAATAGGCTCAAGGAGTCTCCTTCAGTTCATTCCACCATGTGAGGACACAATGAGAACATGCCATTCCATGAACCAGGAATTGGGCCCTCACCAGACACTAAATCTTCCAGCAACTTGATCTTGGATTTCCCAGCCTCAGAACCGTAAGAAATAAATTTCTGTTGTTTATAAGCCACCCAGTTTGTGGTATTTTCTTATGGAAGCCAGAACAGACCAAGAAAATGAGTAAAGATGATTCACCCTCACCAGTGTGGGTGGGTACCATTCAATCAGTTGAGGCCTGAATAGAACAAAAGTTAGAAGGAGGGCAAATTCTCTCTTTCTCTTCTTGAGCTGAGCCATCCATCTTCTGCCCTTGGATATCCCGGTTCTTGGGCATTTGGACTCCAGGACTTGCACCAGTAGACCCCCTGATTCTCAGGCATTTGGACACAGACTTAATGACACCACTGACAACCAAAAGGGTGTAGCCATGTTCCAAACATCTTTATTTAAAAAACAGTCAGTGGGCTGCATTCAGCCCTGGAAGCATAGTTTGCTAATGTTTGATATACACCAGGTCTACAGTGCATGCAAAATGTCAGGCATGCAGTACACACTTGCTTAAATTTGAATGAATAGATCAATACAATGCTAATAGGATTTTGAATGCACACATACAAATACATCTATTTCAACAGAGAAGAATTGTTTCATGTGGGATAACTAAATAATAGAATCTGACTTTTAGAACTAGAAGTGACCTTAGAAATATCTAAATATCACCTTGTTAATTTCATGGATGAGGAAACTGAAGCCAAGAGCATTTAAATGTCAGACACTATGTTACACAGATTTTTTTTTTTTAAATGAAGAACACATTTCAAAAAATCCTAACTAACCAAACAAAAAAATGCCAAAAATAAGACCTCTCTAGATGCAGTGATAAGAAATAAGAGAAATATTTTTGTGGGATTTTATTGTTTGTAATAGTATAAGACAAGCAACAATTTAACATTTCTCTGTTTTATTGCTCTACCACAATTTGCCATAAACTACATGACTTAGAGAAATGACTTTTTCTAACAAAAATAAACTGAATTCCTATCTACTAACATTGTGGGTAAAAATTGTCAGAAACTGAATGAAAATGGGCTCAATTTTGTTCTAGTAAGGTGGGATCCACTAATGAGCACTCATTTCCCACTGCGTGACTTCTTTGGCTATCAGATTCACACACCAGTTTATCTACCATGTGTTTGCCCCACCCTTTGCCTGAAGAGGGGCTACACATAAAATAGAAGACTGTACAGATATCTATATCTATACACACCAGTGGAAAAGAAAGTGTTTATATTTCCAATCAATAGTTATTAAGGAAAGTGAAAACTCTCAGTTCTAGATGAAATATCAGAATTTTAATGAAGCACCAAAAAAAAAAAAAAAAAAAAAAAACATTATCTCGTCTTTGCATTAGTGTACTGTATTTTAGGGAAGAGCAGAGGACAATCTAAGGGAATGGTTACTGAGGGTAGGCCAGTGTGGTTAGCAACAAACTAAGTGATGGATATCAAATGCTGGGCCTTCTTTCAAATAACTACCTCTATTTTACAGTTTCTTCTTTGAAACTTTCGTTGTTAGTATGTTCATAAGTCATGGACAAAAACAAGAAAAGCCAGTTAACTAAAAAATAAATAATTAAATACACTAAATTAAAAAACATACAAATATGACTAAGTCAAGGTTAAGAATATGTATTAATATAAACTCACATAAATCTGTTTATCTGAAAGAGAAGTAGCCCATGAAGATAGAGTATCATGATTTAGTAGGAATAACAGTGATTTGCCAGTCAAGGTGAACAGCCTTGAACCAAATACTTTTTCTTCCTGTTCTTCAATTTTCTAATTCCTAAAATGCAGGTTTGGCCTAGATGCTCTATAGGTCCCCTAGAGGTCTATAATTTTAAATGTGTTTGCTTAAATGCTTCACATTTTCTAAATCATTATTCTGACTAAATTAAACATTATCTGAACTTTAGGGTAATATGAGATCCTGCAATGAGGAAACGTGAATCCACTGATCATCTCATATTTATCTTTCATGATAAAATGACTTTTAACCAGAATAAAATGCAACAGGAACCTTTATATCACAAATTGAATGACAACTCAAAATAAGGTTTAAAAAGATTTGAATGAATGAATCATGTGTGGAGAACTTCCTAAGCCAATGGATAACGTTTCTGTTTGTAAAATAACACATTTTCTGATTAACATTGCCAACAACAAGAACTGCATGATAATAGAATGAAGTCTTATAAGTTCATTCGGGTATTACATTGTCATTATAGATTAGAATACAGATGCTGTCCAATTCATGATGGTTCAACTTACAATTTGTTGACTTTTGATGGTATAAAATCAACACACATTCAGTGGAAACCATACCTTGAACTTTGATCTTTTCCTGGGCTTGTGATATGCCATACGATACTCTTAAGATGCTCACATGGGGGGCCGGGCGCGGTGGCTCACGCCTGTAATCCTAGCACTCTGGGAGGCCGAGGTGGGCGGATCGTTTGAGCTCAGGAGTTCGAGACCAGCCTGAGCAAGAGCGAGACCCCATCTCTACTAAAAATAGAAAGAAATTATATGGACAGCTAAAAAATATATATAGAAAAAATTAGCCGGGCATGGTGGTGCATGCCTGTAGTCCCAGCTACTTGGGAGGCTGAGGCAGTAGGATCGCTTGAGCCCAGGAGTTTGAGGTTGCTGTGAGCTAGACTGACGCCACGGCACTCACTCTAGCCTGGGCAACAGAGTGAGACTCTGTCTCAAAAAAAAAACAAAAAAACAAAAAACAAAAAACAAGATGCTCACATGGGCAGGGGCAGTCAGCCATGTGATCATGAGGGGAAACAATTGGTACTCTACAGTATACTGTGTTGCCAGCATTGTTTGGATATTGCATTTTGTGTTTTTGCATCCTATCATGTCTATAACATGCCCACCTGTGTCTCCTCTTTCTGGTGATTAAAAGAGGAAAGCAGTTCCTCTTAAGATGAAACTTAAGATAATTGCCCAGCATTAAGACAGCGAGTCAGTAATGGCTATCATACATGAGTTAGGACTTTCACACTCCATAATCTCGACCATCTTAAAGAATAGGAAGTGAATCAGTGATGTAGTGAAATCATCAGCATCAGTTAAATCCACTGTCATCAGGGTAGAAGAGCTGAGTCAATTGAATATACGGAAAAATTACTTGTCACATGGATGGAAGACCAAAATATAGACGCGTGGACCACTTAGCCTACTGACCATTCAGGATAAGGAAAGAAGTCTGTTCAACAAACTAAAAGAGCATGCCAACAATCCTACCTATTTTCAAAATGTTTATAGCAAGTCATGAATGGTTCAATGCTTCAAATGGTGTCAGACTTTTCATAAAATGAAGGTCAGTGGTGAGGCAGTAAGTGCCAATCTGAAGGTACTAAAACTTTTAAGGAAAGTCTAGGTAGAATGATTGTGGATGAGAAATATTTTCCAGAACACATATTTAAGGTTAATAAAACGATCTTGTTTTGGAAGCATATGCCAGATCATACATATATTCCTGAAGAGTTCAAGACAATGGCAGGACTCAAGCCATTCAGAGAGCTTGTAATGCTGCTTTGGGGTAGAAATGTTACAGAGTTCAAATTAAAGTCTTTCCTTATCTACCATTCAGAGAATGCTAGAGCATTCAAGAATATCAGTAAGCATACACTTTCCATTTATTATCTCCACAACGAGAAAGCCTGGATGACATCAGCATTGTTTTAAGACTGGTTTTTAGACTGTTCTACTCCACAGGCAAGAGTATATTATAGTCAAAACATCCCATTAAAATTTTATTTCTGATTTTGGCCAATACTCCAGGTCATCCACAGCATATTGGTGACATGCATCTTGATATAAATAGAAGTTGTGTAATTACCACCTAACATAACTGCACTCATTCAACCAATGGATCAAGGAACAATAGCCGCATTTAGAGCTTACTATTTACTCCAAAGGTTTGTGCAGGCTTTTGAAGCACCTGAATCTGGCTGAATGCTCCAAGAGTTTTAGAAAGTTTTTAACATTCTAAATGGCATCCAGAACATCGCTGCAGCATGGGGAAAAGCTACACAGCAATGCAAGAGCAGCATTTGAAAGAGAATTTTGAAGACATATGTGATCACATTCAAAGACTTTAAAAAATATTCTGTTGCTGATGAAATAAATAGTAAGTAACAAGATTTCAGCACTTGGGAAACAGCTAGAATTGGACGTTGATGAAGAGGATATTCATGAGCTTGTTGACAGTGGGGCCAAAGAGCTTTCCAATGAGGATCTGATTGAAATGCAAGAAGAAAGAGAAGAAGGAAGTAAAGAAGTTCAAGCAGAGGGCTAAGTTATACTCAAGGCATCAAGAAACTTCACAGCAGAGAAATTGGTGAAGGCATTTGCTACTACCAGCAGTAGCCTACAGATATTAGAAAAAATGCATGTCAATTACAAGAGATCCACAAGAGCTGGCAGGCAGATACAGGATGCTCTTGTCTGCTATAGAGAAATACATATATAAAGAAAAGAAGAAACAAACCATATAATCAAAATTTGATAGCTTTCTGAAGAACACTATGCCTGCTAAACCAACAATAAGTGTCAATGCCTTAGTGCCTTCCTCAAGGCTATTCTCAAGATTCATCAGAAGAGAGAAATTGATGACCCTGTCGCTGTAGCATACTCATCATATAGCAATTAATATTGGCTCAATGCTTCAAACATTCTTCCATCCCAGTGTGCTTTCAACTGTGTATGTTAATGGTGATTACCCATACAACCATTCTGTTTTTTCACTTTCACTTTCAATACAATATTCAATAAATCACACGAAATATTAAGCACTTTATTATAAAATAGGCTTTGTATTAGATGGTTTTGCCCAATTGTAGACTAATGTAAGTGTCCTGAGCATGTTTAAGGTAGGCTATCCTAAGCTATGATGTTCTATATGTTAGTTGTATTAAATGAATTTCTGACTTAGGATATTTTCAACTTACAAGGGTTCATCACAATGTAACCCCATTGGAAGTTGAAAAGCATTTGTACTGTATTCAGGACAGTGTATACCTGAAAATTTTTAATTGAGTAAGATAGTTAAATTCTTTCTCTACAGAACAGTCACTCCTTTGTGCTAATATATTCTTGGGTGGACAACTCTAAAAACCAACATGTAACTTCCAAAAGTTTCAACTCTAGCAGAATTAGTACAAATTTCTAATTCTCACCAATATCAATAAAATTCAAAGCTGTTAACTGATTTGCCTACTCCTTATAAATTACTATTTCTAGGGGGCTTTTTACAATTTTACTTAATCAAGGACAAAGTTTCTTACCCATTTATTTTTTTCATTTGTTTTTTCACCAAATACATAATGAATATCAACTATGTGCTGGGTATGCATTTAATGCTCAAAAAACTACTTGGGGGAAAAAAGCTTTTGGTTCAATTAGAATTAGATACCCAGTCACATAACTCTTTTTTTCTTCTCCTATGATTAATGTTTTTTCTTCTTTTTTCATTAGCTATGCTTTTGACTAATGTTGACTTCAACTTATTAATAACTTTAAAACATAGATGGAAAACTACACCTCCATAAAGTGGTGAATCTAAATGCCTCATAGTTATGCTTCAACCTCTTAATTTATGAAATATATTAAGTTCTCATCTCCCTTTTTATGGCCTTAGAGCCAAGCCTCTCAGTCTCCTAATCCAAAGTTCCTGGATCTCAGTACTATAATTGATAGTTTCAGAATCCATAGGTATTCATCCCCTAAGACCTCATAGATAAGAGTTCCACAGAGAACAGCATGCAATGGCAAGGAGGTATACATTAGAAAGAAACAGAGATGATGGTAATAAAAGGTAATATTAGGTGACTCTCTGTCCAGCACTATGTTGAGTTCTTGACATACAATACTCCATGTAACCAGACAACTGCCCTATGGAGAAGATATAATCACCCCACTTATAAATGCAAAAGTTGAAGCTCAGAGAAAGCCCAGAATTAGCACAATTCAGTCTGACCCTGAGCCCTCTTCTCTTTCAGAGTTTTCCAGAAGCATAAATAAATTGGGGTATGGGGGGCGGGTAGAAGAAGGCAGGATAGAGAGAAAGTTCCCAATGAGTACAGGAATCCAGTTGCTTTTGCTGCTCACTGAATCCACAGCACCTAGCTCTGGACATTGTAACAATTTCCTAGACTTTGTTAAATAAATGATAGATTATTATTCTTTGCCATCTTTACATGGTACTCTTTAATGTTTATCGTGGGTAAAAATAAACAAATATAATAGTATACATGTATATGCAGTATTATATACATATCACAATAAATGCTGAACATTATAAGAAAATACAAGCTTGACTATTTTAGATGAATATTAATTGTCCTTGGCTTCCTTATTACCAGAGAAGGATCATGCACAAATACACAAAGAAACAAAAGGAACAGAGTTACTGCTAACTACCTCAGATTTTATTCTTGGCTAATTTCACCAAAATCAAGTACTAGTCAGATTTTCCATTTAAATGATCTTTCTGCTTTAGAGTAGAGCACATTTATTAGAAAAAAGGTACTTATGATTCTCATTCTCTTACAAATGAACCCCCATCCCCATGGTGTAGTGGGGCAAAGAATATATTTAAAAATGAAAATTTGCACTTACTAAGGCTGAGCATGATTGTCATTTTCCATTGCAACTCTGAACTTTTTTCTTTAGCACTGGATAGAAAATGTTCAAAGTCCCAATCTTTCTAATTAATGTGTGCAGTAATATCTACCTCTAGGCAAAAATAGGAACTGAAAAATGGATAAAAGACATTTGTTCTCTCAAACCTAAATAAAACACCATAAAGTTGAATTATATATAAGATCTCATTGCCAAGAGTGCATAGTCTTAGGAGAGAGGCTGTATGGCAAATAGAAATAAATAAGAGAAAGAAAATAGCTCCTCTACCCAAATATTGTGCTGTGTGGGAGGGCTGGAGAATGAGAAAGATTCCTGAGTACTGACTAGGAAAGAGAACTTCTGTGTGAGAGGCCCTCTGTGAAACAAGAAGTGTGCAGGCTGGTTCTTCTTTGGCATTCTGGCCTCTTTCTTCGTCTTCATCAAAGGAGCTCGGTTCTGGATTCTGTGCAATTTTGTAAACAAACATACATAGGATTTGGAGATCAATCCAGGCTTCATTACTTAATATAATTTGTCCTGAGGAAAGTAACTTCTCCAAAATTTAATTTCCTCAATTTTGGGGAATCTAAAGTAAAGTAGATTACTATTTTATAGGTTATTGGGAAGATTTGAAATAATGATTTTAAGTGCAAAGCATTAGCATACAATAGATAATCATAAATTTATTGAAACTACTGTTGTTACTAGTAGAGTAGTAGTAATACTTAGCTGGTAACATTAGAATGCACTCTTGTTTTACCACGTAAAAAAGAAACTTTAGTGGAGCTAAACTAACCATGTTCTTTTATTTCCTTTATTCCTATATATAAAAATTATGGTGTCAGAGCCTTTTGTTCATTCTTCTTAGACAATACCCACATCCCCACAACTGAGCTTGAAAATTAATGACTTAATCAAGTACTTTGAGATCCATTCTGGTTACCCTGTCCCAGGTAATGTGCTACTTAAGCCAGGGCTTCCATTAGTGATAGACGAGTTGCTCTATGTTCAAAACCACCTAGGGCCACAGCCATCAGTGATTCACTCTTCAGCTGATAGAATGAAAGTGATTTTGAGCAAACTTCCAAATTCATTTTTAATCCTAGCTTTTCTTAGACCAAGCCTTGATATTTAAATATGTAGAACACAGTGACAAAAAATAAAATTGGGCACTGATGACCATTATTAATCTGCCCAGTCACTGTAATATTAGCTAAAGTCTTAAAAATCAATCAGTAAAAATATCTATATTGAATAATAAAACCCTGTGAAAGATTTTGATTAGAATCCAGCCACCAAATTTAGAAAATGATAGATGAATTGGAAGAAAGAAAATTTCCAGTACACATTACTACAGAAGGCATTTTTTTTTAACAGTGGAATAACACATGGGGTAATTTAAAGTTTGTTCCTAACAAGCACAATAAACTTGTAAACCAGCAATCCTCTGAATTTGCAAAACTATGATAGGCAGCACTTTTAACTGAATTAGTTTGAATTGATAAATCTAGAATATCCTACTGTTTTCTTTATAATCGCTTTTTTTTTCTGAATGGAATGATCAGCTTGGAGGATTTCAAAAAGGCATTCCCCCTACCTTCCTATGTGTGCGATCTTACCACATATGTCCGCTGATGCTACGCAGAATACACTCCTGTTCCAACACCAGAAAGATGACAGCCTGGCTTTGCAATTCTTCTTACACCTAGTATTGGCTTCCTGCAAAAAATGGATAGTTCCATCTTGCATCCACCTCTGTTCGTCCTCTTGGATACAATTCATTATTTGGTTCTCCGTGTTATTTCTCTGGCTGCTTGATTCCTTTAGGTCAGTGGTTCTCAAACTAGGATTAGGGACCTCTCTGTATCAAATCTCAACTGGGATCAGTTTTGATCCCTAGGGGACATTTGGCAATGTCTGGAGTTATTTTTGATTGTAACAGCTAGGGGAGAGATATTGGCATCTAGTGGATAGAGGCCAGGGATGCCACTTAACATTCTATAATGCACAGGACAGCCCTCCACAACATAAAATTCTCTGGCCACAAATGTTGATACTGCCACTGTTGAGAAACCCTGCAGAAAGGAAGCAGTGGATATTTTGAGCTATTTTCAATAACTGTTAAAATTTTAATAAAATGTGTACTTACCTAAGATCACAATGCACAAGCTAACTAAAATTTAAATTTTCATTGATTTTGGTTGGATTTATAATATATTGGTGTGGCACTGCTTCTTATTTCATGCACATAAAAGTTCTGATTGTCAATTGTCTTTTGTTGTTTTTAATGTTAAATGATTTATTATTAATAACATTGAGCTGGCAATTTTTTTAAATATAAGGTTTATAAAGGAATGGACAAACAAAAGCAGTAATTACTGCTGATGAAGCTGATAACCACTGATATAGCTCTTTTTTAGCTGAAAAGAATGTTTAATCTTACATAAAGGATAATCTATTTTCTGAAAAAAGTATTTTCCAAGTGAGTTTGTCTTGTTTTTTAACTTGAATTTCATGATAGTTTCACGAATTAGCTTACAACCTGCAGTTTTAGTTTTGATTTTAACTGATTATTCATCTCCCTGCTCATTTTATCTTATTTATTTATTTATTTATTTTTTTTGTGAATGGATGGATCTCTTTGTGGGACTTTCAGACTTCAAAGCACTTTCTCAGCTCTAAATAAAATAATTTCCGTGACCCAACCATTCTGTTCTCTTTCCCTTTTCACTAAAGTTTTTAAGTGAAATGCCTTTTCATTTTCTTTTGATTAGCTCTCCTCCATCTTCCTATGGTGTGAGTTTTTATTTTTGATCACATGAACCACTATGTCCTAGGTCACCAACAGTCTTTTACTATGTATGAAGTTTCCTTCCATTTCCATTTGTCTTGATGCATAAGGCAGGCAAAGAGCAGTGAGGATGATAAGGACAGTTGGTGACCCACTTTTATTTAATACGTAAATATATCAAACAGCATTACACTATTTCTAAGGTGGAATCTCTGTGTTATCCCTCCCTTCTCACAACTTATCCTCATCCTACTCCTGCTGAGACTTTGCTGAGTCTCACTACTTTTTGTGTATTGTATTTTTGTAAAACTCTTTTTTTGATCATTATATTCTCTATGCTATTAAAAGGTTCTGCTATCTTTTAGAAGAGTTAAGTGCCTGCCTCAGCCTCCAAAGAAGGTAAAATTCTAAAGGGTTTTATTTCCAGAAAGCCTGCAATTTTGGTAGTTGCAAAATCAACATAAAAGCACTCTTTTGAATAGATGACAAAATCAAGTCACGGACACTATCAATATTATAAATCCTAAAAGTTAAAGATCATGGGGTGTAAATCTTCATTAAATCATCTGACAGACTGGCTGAATGCAATGCACTAGGACCTAGGCAGAGATGCTGGTGAAGAAAACATGATCTTCTTTCAAGGGGCTCATACTCTATTAAAGGAAATCTATAAGGTAAGCAAATGGTTGTGAATACAAGGTGCCATGTGGCACACTAGAAATATACACAGTATATAAAGTAAACACAGTATAATAGGAGCACAAAGGGACCCTAATCAATCCTACAGAAGAAGAAGAGGTGAGAGTAGTAAGAAAATGAAACTAAAGTTGGGTCTTGAAGGGTAAGTGGTATTAAGCAAGCAAAGAGAAAAGAGCTTTCCATTTAAGCTTTCTTGCTTCAAAAACAAGCACACCTTAAAACTGGAAACACTCTTTGATAACAAAACAAATGAGGAAAAGACTATGTTTGTTATACCCTCTATTTAAAAATTTCTATCATACACCACTATTCTCTCAATCTCTGTGTAAGATACAACTTATTCCCGAAGTAAAAACTATCAATATTTCTGATCTTTCTCTTTTTCCTTCTACTATTTATATTCTTCCCATTTCCTCAATGGCTTATATTCTTTTGACCCCTTCTTGACTAATATTCTTTAATTATCCAGAATCATCTCTCTCCATTTCTAACCACTATCTCAATAACAAAATGTCTCATGGTGTACAACTTGATTTCCAGGGCACTTTTGACCAGTTGTCAGAGGAAATATTTAATAAATTGAGTTTGGGTATATTTTTATTCTTTAGGTATTAATTCTACTTTCTCTTTACTCCCTTAGAAGTTTCACAGAGCATACCCAATTTTCTAGCTAGATATTTTGTCTCTGCCTCAATACGTGACTTAGAAAATTTTCAGACAGAAGGAAGGCACAAAAGCCCTAGCTAAGACAAAGTTTAACTCAGAAAATAAGACTTTGTGGGAATAGCCCAGTTTAACTTTGCTTTTTTTCTATAAATATATTCAAAAGTCACTTGATCTTCCTTTGAAACTCTCTAGTTGATCCTTCTACAGTGTCGCTCTGGTGCTTAAGCAAATGGTTAGAACTAATTGTTTCCCACCTTGGGGAAAACATTTATTGTGAAAGAATTAACTTAACTAGATCAACAAAGCAGCTACTTCCTTTTTTTATCTTGGATTCCTACCATCTCTAATCCTCACACTATTCTGACCCTGGAGCCTAGGCAGGCTGGATATTTTTAATATTCGTCCTCAAAATATCCACTCAAAATCAGTTTATTTGATTTGGAAATAATATATTTGTTAAATATATTTTAATCATAATCTCTTAAATTTAAATATCACGCATATACACATATATATGATACATAATTTTATATAGTAACATTATATGATATACATCATGTATGTATGCACACAAACAGAAATTTAAGTTAAATTGTACATTAACATATAAAAGCATGTAAGTAAATTAAAATAATAATCTAGTGACTTCACTCCCATTTTATAGATAAAGCAATTGATGTCCAGAGACTTGAAATAACTACTCAAAGTCATACAAGCTAGTTAATAATAGAATTAGCTTGAACTGATAGTAAGAACCCCTCATTTGTGCTCCAATGCCACATTTAACACTTTATAATTAACTTGTAATATAGGCAGGGTGGTTATCATCATGACCTTTTTGCAGGTAAGACATCACAGGTATGTGCTCTGGAGCTCTGAGATCTCATCAGTAAATCAGGGATGATTAAATGAGAAAACGCTTGTAAAGTAATTACCACAGTGGCTGAATATGGAGGCCAAAGCAACTCCATCTTGGATGTTAATCCATCATGTTGACTTCTGATTAACCCCAGTGTTGGGAATGCCTCTAAGATTTCTACTTTATCTACTATTCCTTGTGAAGGGCATATACTTACCATAAATTCTGTCCCTGGGGAAATTATTGGCTATTATACACATAGCATTCTTGACTTTCCCTGAGGTGTTGACTTCAATTGTCCTAGACATTCCTTCCCTGTGTAATCCCTGGGTCTGGGGATACCAGTGCAGGGATGCAGCATCTCATGGCCACTGGAGACATGGCTTCTGTTCATAAGTCCCTATGAAATGTTTCCTTCTGAGAAACTGAATTTGTCAGCCTCTTCCATTGGCCTCTCAGCTTCCTTGGCATTGGGGGTAGGTTGAATATATGTACCCATTGTGGAACACTAACACAGAATAAATTTTCAATAACTGTTAGCTTTTTTGTTTTAGTTGTTTTAGTTGTTATTAACACTGAAATGTTGTAACTACTATAAAGATGGGTAAAGAATTATTTATGATGAAATCATTTCTTCCAGCATCTTGCAGACTAGGGATGCCTGCTTTGGGTCAATGAGCCTTAGAGTTTCGTGAATGTGTTTAGGGAGGCTTGCAAATGCCCATAAACGTGTGCAAAATTGTTGGATATATGTGGAAATATTTTATCCTGGAAAGAAAAATGATGGTTTTCATTCATTCTTGAGGTTCATTCATGTTGTGGCACGTATTGGTACTTCATTCCTTCATATTGCTGAATAATAGTCTGTTGCATGGATTACTACTATATTTTATCCCTTCATCAGTTGATGAACATTTGATAGCCACTTTATGGCTATCATAAACAATGCTGCTATGAACATTTCTGTAGCAGTATTTGTGTGAACACATGCTTGCAATTCTCTTGGGTATATACCTAGCAGAATTGCTGGGGCAAATAACGGTGTGTAATTTTCTGGGAAATTGCCAACCTATTCTTGAAGGTGCTGCACTATTTTACATTCCCACCAGCAATGTATGAAGGTTCCAAGGTCTCTGTATCCTCACCAACACTTATTTTCCTTTCTTTTTTTGAAAAAAAAAAAAAATTTATTCATCCTAGTGAATGTAAAATGGTATTTCATTGTGGTTTTCATATGCATTTTCTTAATGACTAATGATGTTGAGCATTTTTTATGTGCTTATTTACCATTTGTATATCTTCTTTGGAAAAAGTGTCTACATAGATCCTTTGACCATTTTTTAATTGGCCTATCTTTTTATTGCTTAGTCGTAAGACTTCTTCATATATTCTGAATACTAGACCCTTAGCAGACATATGATTTGAAATATTTCTCCCACTCTGTGAGGTTTCTTTTTACTCTCTTGATGGTGTTCTTTGAAACACAAAAACTTTAAATTTTTATGAATTTTATCTATTATTTTTTAATGCTTGTGCTTTACCTGTCATATCCAAAAAAGATTGCTTAATCCAAGGTGACAAAGATTTATACCTACAATTTTTTCTATGAGTTTTATAATTTTAGCTCTTACATTTTAGCCTTTGATCTCTTTTGAGTTAATTTGTGTATGTGGTACAAGGTAGGAATATACTTTGATACTAATACAATATACTTTGATATACTTGAAGCAGATACACAAATTATATTTATAGCATCACATTTAAGATTTCTTCTGATTCAAGGTTGAGTATAATATCTTTCAGTTTTATATAAAGAAAAGTGGAAAATATGTATAACCTAAATTTTTAAAAAGAATTAAATTGTATGTGTATAGCTTATTTCACTTAACATAATGAATGACCTCTAGTTCTATCCATGTTGCTACAAAGAACAAGATTTCATTCTGGTTTTATGACTGAATAGTATTACATATACCACATTTCCTTTATTCATTTTTATTCATTTTATTCATTCATTCCTTTATTCATTTTTCCATTGATGGACACCTAGGTTGACTCCATATCTTTACTATTATAAATAGTGCTTCCTTAAACATTGGAATGCAGGAATCCATTTGATATACTCATTTCCTTTCCTTTGGATAAATACCCAGTAGTGGGATTGCTGGATTGTATAGTAGTACTATTTTTAGTTTTTTGAGAAGTCACCCACTGTTTTATATAATGACTACATTAATTTACATTCATACTAACAATGTATAAGAGTTCCCTTTTCTCCACATCTTCACTAGCCTCTGTTATTTTTTGTCTTTTTAATCATAGCCAATCTAACTGGGGTAAGATGATATCTCACAGTGGTTTTGATTTGCATTTCCATGATTAGTGATGTTCAGCATTTTTGCAAATACCTGCTGGCCGTTTGTATGTCTTCTTTGGAGAAATGTCTATTCAGATCCTTTGTCCACCTTTTACTGTGATTATTTATTTTTTTACTGTTGTTTGCATTCCTTATATATTCTGGATATTAATTCCTTGTCGGATGAATCGTTTGCAAATATCACATGTTCTCACTCATATGTGGGAGCTCAAAAAGGTGACCTCATGGAGGTGGAGAATAGAATGATAAATACTAGAGGTTGGGAAGAGTATATGTTTGGGGGAAGGGGGGTGTATAAAAAAAGTTGGTTAATGTGTACAAACATGCAGTTAGATAGAAGAAATAAGTTCTAATGTTTGATAAAAAAGTAGGGTAACTATACTTAACATCAACATATTATATATTTCAAAATAGCTATAAGAGAGGACTTGAAATGTTCCTGACACATAGAAATGATAAATATTTAAGGTAATGGATACCCTAAGTACCCTGACTTGATCATTACACCATCTATACATGTAACAAAATATCACATCTATCCCATAAAAAATATGTGGAAATATTTGTATCAATAAAAATAAGAAATATTTTATAACAAAAAATATAAGGTATAGATATGAAATTTTAAAAATAAATTTTAATTTTAAAAAATTATTCTGAATGACATCAGGAGATGTACATAGTAGAGCTACATTGGGATATCACTTCATTAACATTTTGTCCAATCTGAGCAGGGAGAAACACAATTTAATCACATAATCTTCAGCAGCTCAGAAAGTATTCACAGCACAGAGTGAAAATAGTACCAAAGAAATAGAAATAAAAGAGAGCAATCTCTGAAGTAAGAAACGATAGAACTGGTATTTTGATGACCATATTATGTGAAGTACATCATAAGTATCAAAGAAACTTAAATTTTGAACAGTTGCAGATGTCAGAAAAAAAATTTCAAATAGTAATTCAATCCCAGTATAAGAAAATAATATCCTAGCACAAATCAAACAAGACACTGAGAGCATCAGCACAATTTAGACAATTCCCAAAGAGAATTCCAGACTAAACCAAGATAAAGATATTTACCTTAGTTGTATCTGGATATGTACCTGGTCTGAAAAAATTTTCGGAAGACTATTATAGTCTTGATTCTGGTTTTAAGACTAGGCAAACCAGGTAAGCAGCACGAAAAAATAGCTCTCTCTAGAGAGAGGTGTATACACGCACCGTGTATGCAAAATGATTTATTAGGGTGGAAGAAAAAATTTTAGAATCTCTACTTATATTTTTAATTTTATAAATGAGAAAATTAAAAACATTTACTGGTATTTAACTATTAATATGACTTCATATTGATGGCCTCATTCAGTCTATAGATTAGATAATTTTATGTCATGTAGATTTATCACAAAGAAAGAAAAAAGTTCCACAACATGGAGAAGTTGACAAGTGGTTTCATTCATTAGCTTTAAACATAGAGTATCACATTTCAGAGTATATGTAACCAGAAAAAAGATTTATAGATTATATTGTCCAGTTTTAAGTAAACTAATCCTCATTAAGTGGGAAAATAACTATGAAATATATTTGTAAAAAATCACAGATTGAGTACATTGCTAATAATGGGAAGGGGAAAATTGAACAATAAGAGAATGATAGAGCTAATTATTCTAATTTCTATTGGTAGAACTTCATCAGCCACATTCAAAGATAAACAATGATAATCTAATTAGAGGTGACAAGAAGGTGCCATAAATGTTAATTTTATCTGAAAGGCTTTTGAAATGTGAATTTATATATTATTTACAATGAACAATATTATAGAATGTTTGTGACTTTAACAATGAGTCAGATTGATTTTCAAAAGAAATTCATACTACAGAGAGAGTTTTTTAGAAAAAAATAATTTTTGGAAATATCTGTCCTTATGTGTGGTTACTGCTAAAATACGTATATCAACATTTAGAAAGAAAAGCTTATCACTGTACACTTTAAAATTTTGAAAACAATGTTTTCTAACTTATCCGAAAGAAGAGTTATAGATATTTAAGCCATTTGTAAGAAATCTACAATTTTGTTTGCAAGAATAAATTTTTGACTCTCAGGGGAGATGAGAATTTATTAGATTAATTCCATCTATCTATAAATCTTTGCATAATTGATAAATACAATTTAAAAGTTAATTTTGCATTGTATTAATTGCAGCCAATGAAGTATTTCTTCAATTAAATCTATGAATCCTACTGTGGTAGCCATTAAAACCAATAAACAAACTATACTGAACTCAGAATTTGACTTTCCATTCACTTTATCAAATGGTTTTAAACCAAGATTTTCAAAAATAATAAAGCATATGCTAATAGATTACATTCAGTGAAGTTTTATTAATAATAATTTTTATGAAAACAGAAAAGGGAGTACTACTAATAAAATTATTTTAAAGTGTCATTACTCTATATATTTTATGTATTTATCATAAAAGTTATAGTACTTTAGTAATTAATTTAAAAATTTAAACATATGACAGTATTCTGAGAATTGTTTATTCATTAGGGTATGTATTCAAAAAGTTTGGAAATCATTGCCTTAGATAATGTTGCACTGAATAGGTTTATTACTCTGTGAATATGCTTTTTGGTGCACAGTCATCTAATATAGCAGAAATATCCCAGCACTAGGTGACCTAGATTCTAGTCCAATTTAAAAATCTGTAAAACCCCAGGCAAGCTAATTCACTTCTCTGGGACATTTTTGCATGTCTATAAAATAAAAGGTTTGATTGGCTGACTTCTAATGACCCATCCAGCCCTAAACTTCTGGTTTCAAGAGTGTTCTTCATATGAGATTTTGAATTTATAGCTACATATTATTTACTGCATTGTAATAATTCAACATAGAACAAATGACTTCAACAAGAACATAAGACCGACAAAAAAGCAAAAACTAATTGTGAGAAAATGTTTAAATTTCAAATTAAATGCCAGTTCTCAAGAATGAAAATCTGATTGATCATTTTACAAGCACGTATTGCCTGCCAAATGTCAAGCACAGTGGTTTTGCTTTGAGAGGGACACAAAGATTAACAAAATGATATCCCTGACATTCCAGAGCTCTCAATTACATTCTACACAATACTTTGTAAATAAGTAATGTCAGCAGAGACTGAAAGCTCATATCATTGCTTAACTCTAATTTTACAATGGAATTATCCTTTTTTTTTTCTTTTTGAGCAAAGTTACAACCTCTTATGCAAAGGGAAGGAAATAAAGCGACCTATTCAGATGACCCCAACTAAAATGCATTAGAGAGTGTTCTTATTTCTGGGTGAAATGCAAAAGAAGTTTCATATAACATTTATCCAGGCTTTGTTCCAAAATTTTCTGTAACATGTATATATATAATTTCCCAACTTATACTTTTGGTTACAAAGAACTAAATGTGTTTTTTCCTTTGGCTCTTTACTGTCTGTAGTCTTCCTACTGAGGATGATCAAGGTAGCCAAGACCACAAAAATGTCACTTAATCATAAATGACAATCTGCCTAATTTACTATAGTTCATATTCATAAGCATGCTCTGAAAGAAACATTCATCTTAAAATGTGTACATTTCTGAGATGGTTTTGGGGAATCAGTTTTTTAGTCACGTGATGAAATCTTTCCTTCCTTGGAGAATGAGCCTGAAGCTAGTTCTACCTAGCAAGAGCAGATGTGGATATGATTGAAAGATATAGTTAATCTGATATACAATAGTTTCTTAAGAGGAGAAAAAAAAGTAACTCCCTGATTCACTAGAATTATTTTATTCACTCATCAATTCAACAGACTCAATACTATTAAATATCAAATACATACTCTTCATTATGTGTTGTAGACTTTGGGGATTTAGTAGCGAAGAAGATAAAATGCCTATCCAAAAGTTTCCATTCCAGAGAGAGAAATAAAGTTATTAAGCAAACAAATAAGTAAATAATATAATTCTTAATGGTGATGAATGCTATTTAAAATAACATAGCAAGCTTTTAGGAGTTAAAGTAGCTATGTTGTACAGTAAGGCATTTTCAACAAAATGATAAAGGTAGGACTCCAATGAAGTGTTTGGAAATTTTAGACATGGAAGAGATTGGAAAAGTTTGGAATTTCAAGTCTTCAAGAGTTCCAGATGATATCAAAATCTATGGTCAGACCATGTAACAGTTTGGAATGACTTGTATGACTTGGAATGGAATAACAAACTCTGAGGCTAAAGCATCAGGTGAGCCAGCAGCATGAATATTGCACCAGGGGAGGGATGAAGAGATAGATACATAATGACAAGTAATAAAAGTTTTTGATAATATGTGTAATTGCAGATAAAAGAGATTTTAAAAAGTAGGAAAGTATAGCCAGACTTCATTAACCTGAAATAATGAATAGGTTTTTGCAGGGAGATATAAGAACAGTAATCTCTTAAAAATCACTGGAAATTTTTTTTCAAATGTTTAATTGATCTAGAAATATATTAAATCTAACAACATGAAAATGTAGAAAAATGAAGAGCAGCAGTTGAAATGACTACATGGACCAAGTGCCATCAAAAGGCAAAGGAAATTAAGTCAAGGAGGAGAAAGGATGTCAGAAGTGTTCTCTGAAGAGGTGAAACACGTATGGGAACTATAGAAAGAGTGGACTAAAAAGTTAGCTATGGAAGAATACATCTTGAGATACAGGAAAGTGCAGAGCAGAAAATGGATTAAAGTTCTTAAGAGGAGAGGTAGTTGGACTCATATTTTATTTGTATCCTTGAATGACAGGGATGTAACTGATTAAAAAGATACAAAAACATAAAGCCAATTCAAATCACCAGACACTAGCAAATGCATACACATATATGCAAATACATATACACATATAAAATGTAATGTGTACTATATTGTAAAATACATCAGGTATATGTACGATTATGCATATATTTTTCCTTCTTAACATGTTTAAAAAGGCTTCATTCATTGTTTCAAAACTATTTTTGAGTATCTATTAGTCAAAAACACAATTAGGAATAGTATGTTGAACATGAACATGCAAAAACATTTGATAACCTCAGGTTCTAAGACAACCACGTTGTAACATTCAAGTAATCATTCACATAAAAATAATAAAATAATTTGAATTCTTTTTATCCTATGATCCAGCTCCCTTTATTACTACCTTATTGATTTGGTGGTTGGGAAGAATTGACAGATGTACACGTACTGATAGGAAATCAAGCAGGTGGGGGCGGGAGGAGGGGATGGGGAAATTCACACCTAACAGGTACAATGCACACTATCTGGGGCATGGATACACTTATACATTTGACTCAAATGGTACAGAAGCAATTTATGTAACTGGAACATTTGTACCCCCATAATATTCTGAAATAAAATTAAAAAAAAAGAAATCTAGCTATAACTTTTACTAATTCTTAAGCTTAGAATCTTATCCTTGTGGCGATACAATCAGGATTAGCATGTGGACTTGTATTGTTAATCAGTACATGAATTTTACATTCATTTTCCCATTTAAGACAACAAATGTTTGCCCTGCAGCATGCCCCAGGTAAATAGATTAAAAGGAGTTTAGTGTAGCAAAATATAATTTATTTTTCTTTCTCTTTTTATCCACTCAGCTTTCATTCTTTCAATCAAAACTTCATGAGAAGACACTTCTTTAAAAAACTTCTGAATAATATATGAACCCTTCAAGTCAAAGCCATCATACAGGCTATATAGGCTTTGAGGCCTTAAAGGAAATTTTACATCTTAAAAGAACTCACTGCTAATGAAATCAACATCTAT
Organism: Eulemur rufifrons; assembly: GCF_041146395.1. NCBI lineage: Eukaryota > Metazoa > Chordata > Mammalia > Primates > Lemuridae > Eulemur > Eulemur rufifrons. Next base: position 64,427,620 of record NC_090998.1, on the reverse strand, counting down.
GCCCCACGAAGGAACAAAGACAGTAAAATAGAAGAAAGAAATTTCCTGAGATCACTCCTTCTTCACAGAGCATTTCCACCAGTAGGTTAGCAAATATATCATTCTTTTGTTAACTGCTGATAAATTCTTGGTGTTCCTTCTTGCTTGTCTTTTCACCCTTTTATTCTATCTGGAGGGCTTGGTTTGTTTTTCCTGACAGCATTTGAGATTTCTAAGCTACTGCAGTGGTGCCAGCTCATACTGTGCACAGCCAGTGAAGAAGAAACAATCTGGCTGTTGTTTTAACACTTTGCAAATAGCAACTTGTTTCTCTTGGTTGAGTTTTGCCCCTGGACATCCGACAGTGCAATAATCAATTCACCAAATACAAGGCAGGATTCCTCTTCATCTTCCACTCCTGCAAATTTGGCAGTTTGAGATGGATACTTAAAATTCAAAGGAAAGTTTTGCTTTTTAATCATGCATTGAGATTCTTTTACACAATGAGTAATCCGTTACCTTCCACAAAATATTGCACTCATTTCTAATAAATCATTCCTTGTAATTCATGTCAACTGTAACAGCAAAGAATAGGGCTTTCTCTTTTCTTTTTTTTCCCCTTAAAATTGGCCCAAATGACACATTCTTAAACTAACCCACAGTGCAATTTTTTTTTTATTTCAGAATATTATGGGGATACAAACTCTTTGGTTCCATAAATTACCTTTGTATCAATTGAGTCAATGTTATAAGTGTGCCATCTCTTAGATAGTGTGCATTGTACTCGTTAGGTGTGAATTATGCATCCCCTCATCCCCACTCCTACCTACTTGATTTCCGATGAATGTTATTTCCATATGTGCCCATAAGTGTTGATTGATTAGTTCCAATTTAATGGTAAGTACATGTAGTGTTAGTTTTTCCATTCTTGTGATACTCCACTTAGAAGATTGGTCTCCAGCTCCATCCAGGATTATACAAGAGGTATTAGTTCACCATTTTTTTATTTCTGAGTAGTACTCCATGGTATACATATACCACATTTTATTAATCCACTCATGCATTGATGGACACTTGGGTTGTTTCCACATCTTTGCAATTGTGAATTGTGCTGCTATAAACATTCTAGTGCAGGTGTCTTTTTGTAGAATGTCTTTTTTTCCTTTAGGTAAATACCCAGTAGTGGGATTGCTGGATCAAATGGTAATTCTACTTTTAGTTCTTTGAAGTATCTCCCTACTACTTTCCATAGTGGTTGTACTAGTTTGCAGTCCCACCAGCAGTGTATGAGTGTTCGTATCTCTCTGTACTCATGCCAACATTTGTCATTTTGAGACTTTTTCATAAAAACCATTCTCATTGGAGTTATTTCTCATGGTGGTTTTGATTTACACTTTCGTGATGATTACAGATATTGAGCACTCTTTCATGTGTTTGTTGGCCATTTGTCTTCTTTTGAAAAGTTTCTGTTCACATCTCTTTCCCACTTTTTAATGGGCTTGTTTGATTTTTTTCTGGCTGATTTGTTTTACTTCTTTGCAGATTCTGGTCATTAGTCCTTTATGGGATGTATAAGATGCAAGTATTTTCTCCCATTTTGTGGGTTGTCTGTTTAATGATTATTTCCTTGGTTGTGCAGAAGCTTTTTAATTTGATCAGGTCTAATTTATTTATTTTTATTGTTGCCGTGTTTACCTTTGGGGTCTTCTTCATAAATTCTTTGCCTAGGCTGATGTCTCTAAGAGTTTTTTCCAACATTTTCTTCTAGAATTCGTATGGTTTCATGCCTTAGATTTAAGTCTGTCATCCATTGTGAATTAATTTTTGTCAGTGGTAAGAGGTGTGTATCCTGTTTCCGTCTTGTACATGTGGCTATCCAATTTTCCCAGCACCTCTTATTGAATAGGGATTCTTTTCTCCAGTGTATGTTTTTATCTGCTTTGTCAAAGATCAGATGGCAACATGAGGATGGTTTTATATCTGAGTTCTCTGTTCTGATCCATTGGCCTGTCTCTGTTCTAGTGCCAGTACCAGGCTATTTTGATTACTATAGCCTTATAATATAGCTTGAAGTTGGACCCCATATAGCTAAAGCAACCTTAAGCAAAAAGAACAAATTGGGAGGCATTGCAAATTTTAAGAGGGCAAAAATACCTTAAATGTATTTATTAGAGTACTTTTACTAGGTATGCATTTATGTACTGTATGAGTTTAATATGTGCTCAATAAAATAGTTTCCCTGAATAGAAACTACTAATTTTCTCTGGCAGCAGCTAGTTTCTTCCTAAATAACTTAGGTTAATCATTCTAAATATTGGTGTGTAAATTCATTATCTGGTAGTCTTATTTAAAGTTGAGAATCATGTCCAAATCCTAGTGATTTTCTTTCTATGAGTATGCAAGTGGAACCTCTTAATCTATATTTGGCCAGATAAGTTAGTTTGAAACTGGAGTTGAGAAACACTCTTGGCTACTCCTTACTGGTTTATAAACTTACTATGAGATGCACAGCTCTCTAACAGAAATCAGTTATTCTGGACACCATCTCCAGCTTCTATCTCTGGGTTCCTTGTTCCTTTCCCTTAGAGGACTCATCTTTTAGTATTTCAAATCTTAATAACAAAATGACACAAAGAAACTCTTACTTAATAACAGTAGAAAAGGACACAGAAATTGTGGTATAAACTGCTTTGAGGGACTAAATCATTCATTTTTATTGTAATCTACTTTTTCTTTCTTAAGACTTGCAATCTTGATTCAGTTGATACTAGATTATTATACTATATTAAGCAGAGGTAGTCAACCTGGGGTTAATGGATAAGTTCCAAGAACCCCCAAATGCTGTTTACAAAATTTTAAGTACATAGAAATTTCTCTTATAAAAGAATCCGTTTTTCCCTTAAGATATAAAAATCAACCTACTTGAATTGTAGTATGTGATTTTCTAGGTGTTTGATGTGTGGATAAAAGTTTCTTTTGGTAACATAACTAGCAAAAAAAAATCCACTAAAAAAGAAAAAAGCCACCCATAAAAAGCTTGAAATCTTAGAGCTTTATATAAAGTAATAAAATATATGGGGTAACTATAATACACTATTTCAGGTGGTACCTCCTCCTTGGATCTTCCCTGACTTTTCCAATTCAAATGTCATCACTCTTGCCTCAGACCCTCTAGCTTCCTCTGTCTGTTCAGCCCAATTGGTGCCATACTCTATATCTAAGTATTGCCAATGTATCCTTCTTTAGCAGGCAATCTTTCTCCTTTGTAATAACTATGATTTACATAAAGAAGGTTGAGAACCTTACAGGAATTGTGAATAAAATGAAAATAGTCTTTGAAAGAAAATGTGCACAGTGGTTTCAGAACAGGATTTTGTTTATAATGCAAACATTAATACTTGCTCTCTACTAAGTTGACTTATAGGTACCATTTATAAACTGTAGTCTGTATCTATGCAACAATCCATAATGTCATGGAAAGAAGTAAGTGAGACAGGAAATACAATGTGTTAAATCTAAAAGACAGAAAAAAGTTTTAAGAATGGTAATATTTGAAAAGCAGTAATTACCCTCTATCACCAAATTGGCTATGGTATTGGTATACATGTCATGAGTTTGACAATTTGAGAATGCAATAGGTAAGCTAAAAATCAAACTCATAAAATCAACTTTACTTAGTAACTGGATGAAAAGTAAAATATTGAAAGAGAGCAATATAGAAAACAATTTTTAACAGAGGATGTGAACCCTTTCATTTGAGAAGCTGAAAGATATGATTTAAGAAAAGGAGCTTGAAGAAGCTTAAGTCTGCCTCTATGATTGTGATTCTACTCTATAGCAAACACTTAGGATGAGGTTCCAGAAATCAGTTCACAAAAAATAGAAAAGAAAACTGTGGCTAAAGGAATTTTCCAAATTGAAATTCTTTAGAAATATTGTAACAAAAACAAAAGGGACTTTATCAAAACACTAGATTAATTAAAGCTAATTTAGGTTTAAAATGCAAAATGGAGCTCCATTAGATGCTTCCCCTTAAAATATGCAAAAATGTTCAAAAGTAATTTTAATCAATTTTTCCCAACAGATATTTAACACTATCTAGAAGAATATATATATAGCCCTGGTTTCAAATGCTCATTGGACTTAAAATTGAGGAAGACAATGAGATAAGTGATGTGGTATTAGTTTAAATGAATGCTGAGTAACAGCAGCCTCTTGGAAAGTTAGTTTGAGTAACTTGGTCTGGTCTAGGGGTTCCTTGGCTTTCCCATATAAAACATAAAATTTAGAGAGAGACGTATGTACTACTAGGAAATAGAAGCAACTCTCTGGTGGCTCTAATAATTCATACTCTTTCTACATGAGGAAACCACCCAGTTTCTTCTTCAACATGAGAAACCACAGTATAGGGCCAGCGGTTGGGGTCAGAATAATCTCTCTTTCTTTGAGAGAGATTATTCAGTTTCTTTCCAAGGTTGATTTCCATTTTAATCAATATAGCAGATTAGTTCTAAGAAACCCTTCACAGACAGAATACCCAGGAATAGTACACAAAATATGAATCTCAAAAAAAAAAAAATATTGAAAGAGCTGGCATAAAAATAAGGGAAATTCTCATAGGTCAGAAGTGTCAGTAAAGTACAAACTCATAAAGCCCAGAAGCACCAAAACCGGCATTCCCAAGGGCTTTGTTCTAACTGACCACAAGCCTGACTTAGTGGAGCATAAAAAAATCCTATGTTCCCCGTAAGTTGGGAGGTCAGAACAGAGACTCTCAAATAATGCTGAATACATGAGAAAGACATTCAACCTTTGTAGATGTGACACAGATAATGTTGTATGTTCATCACAATCTTTCCTCTTCCTGGGCACAGAGAAAGACTACACATCCCAGTCTGCCTTGCAGTTTGTTTGCGACTATGAGATGGTATTCTGACCAAAAGGGTATGGGTAAAAATGATGTACTCTGTTTCCAGATCTGGCCCTCTGGAGGCAACTTGCTCTAGATGGTAAAGTTAGAAAGTAGAGAAGGACAGCCCACTCTACATCAAACTTGGCATACGGAAAATAAATCTTCATTTTCCTAAGCCACTAAGTGGTGTAGGCATATTTTTAACTACAGTTAGTCTGTCTATCTCGATTATTATGATAAATGAACCAGGAAAAATAAATTGTCTCACAGAGAGAAATAACAAGAATACGTGCCCTAACACAGATATGATTCTGGACTTAGGGCTTATAAGTATGGTGGGAAAAAAAAAAAAAAAAGAAGTCCATGCAAAAAAATTAGAGTGGCCTCAAATTTTTAGAGTCCCCTGAATGTCTTGCAGAATCAAATGCAATTTCTCTCTCAATAAGCAAACTTTAAATCTAGGTTCAAATATTCTAAGATATGATTCTAAGGATTATGATATAGCAAACAATAATTACACAGAAGGAAATAAGCCACTATGAGCAAGAAAGTAGAAGCAACAAACTGAAGAAGCAGAAATGAAAAAGCTACACGTTAGAATTATCACAGAAAGAATATCAAATTAGCAGGTTTAAAATGTTTATATTAATAAAATGGTGAATTAAAATTATAATTGAACAATAAGAGAGTTTTTAAAATTACCATGCAAATTTGGAAAGAAACAAATTTCTAGAAATAAAAATTTCATAACTGAACTTAGAAACTCCAGATTAGACACTGATTCAATTCTGAAGATAAAATAAACTGAAAGACATGAAGATATTATTTAGAAAGTAGTACAGAAAGAAAAATATGGGATCTATAAAAGAAAAGAAATATGTATGGTAGGTGTTCTAAAATTTGTTTATAAAACCAGACATTGGTAATTAGAAATAGAACCAATTCTAAAAATTACAGAACTGATAAAACATAACCCAAATTTAAAATTATTTGAATGGATTTAACAGTAGAATAGACATAGGTAAACAGAACTAATGGACAAGACAAAAGAAACCAACCCAAATGAAGCTTGGGGGAAAAAGAAGCAAAATAAAGACAACAAAGTAAAATTTCTAGGGGATATAATAAGTCAAAATAATAACAGTTAAGTGGACTTCTAGAAGGAGAGTAAAGAGAAATGGGGAGAAGGAATATTCAGACATAATGACAGATATTTTCAGAATTGATAAAAGACTCCAAATCTAGATTCAGGAATCCAGATTCGGGAATCCAAGCACAATTAAAAAAACAAACAAAAACTCCAGTCAGACTCATCTAGGAAAACTGAAGAACACCCAGTACAAAAGGAAGATATTAAAAGCCCAGCAGAAAAGACACAACTGTTACAAATGACTTACAGTCAGACCTCAGGTTGACAATATACTATATTACTCAACAATGAAAGGTGAGAGAAAATTGGATCAAATCTTCAAAGTGCAGAGAGAAAATAACTTTCAGTGTATATCCAATTAGATCATGTTTCAAGAACTGGGGTGAACCAAGGACATTTTAATGGAAACATTTACTAAGAGTATTACCACCAACAAATGCTCATTTAAGGAACTTCTAAAGAGTGTACTTCAACAAGGAAATTGATCCAAGAAGAAAAGCTAAGATGTAAAAATGTACTATGAACATAGAAAATGGCAAATGTATGAATAAATCATTGAGAGACTGACTTTATCAAGCAATAATATAACATATGTAATTGATGGATTTAAAAACTAATGACAAAAGGATTTCTGTTTTAAGATAGAATAGGTCAGGACAGGAAAGCACTCTTTGCTACAAAACTGGACAAAGCCAGAAAAGTTATAAATATATTTTTAAAGAATCAGAGAACTTCAGAAGTAACACATGAAAATTCCAGAAATAAAAAGTCTTTTATGAAAAGTGTGAACTCTTCTTTCTTTCCTCTTGGGACATTTTCTGATTCTGGGTGCTTGCTGAGAATCTGGCTGGATCCGTGAGTCTGAGAGCCTTAGCTAGGGAAAAGAGAAACTAGCAGAACTTTCAGCTTTCTCAGGACAAGGTGCTGGAGGGATATTAGAGGAAGAATAGCCCTCCTGGAATTTCCAGTGTGGGCCAGGGGTCAGCAGTGTGAGTGTGCAGACACCCCAGTTACAGGCCCAGCATAGCTTCACTGCATTGCTCCAAAGCCATTTCAGTCTTCACACTTTCTGCCATAGTCAGCCACAGAGAACTTGTTTATCTCCTCATCCCAGGCTGGTTTTCTATGTTGCTGCCATCACACCAATTGGACCTGTTTAGTAGGCTGTAGTAAGTACCTTAGGAGACAGTATCAGAAGAAGGTAAGCCCCATAAAATTTCTGAGGCCCAGTATCTTGTGAAGTTTCTAGGGGTACAATGGTCTAAAGAGTGCTGGGATATCCTTTCCAAAGAAAAATTGTTAATCTTAGCTCTACATACCACTAAAGAAGAGTCACAATGCTTAGGGAGCATCTTCGGATTTTGAAAGCAAAAGTCATATTTGAGTGTTCTGCTCATTAAACAACTAACAATAAACCCGAGAGTTGTAGGCTTAATGAAAGTAAAGACTCTTCAGTAAGTCTGACCAAAGTGAAATTTATTCTACCAGTTGGATTTTATGACCCAGAAAGTCAAATGATACTTAAACTGTTCAGGCAGGGAGGACACTGTATGGAGTGTTTGGCCAGCCCAAAGAGAAGAACCACAATGCAAATGCACCAGCAATAGAAGCAAAGCCATATCCTCTTTTGCAAACAACTACTCTCATTCAGAAAGAGTTCCAGCTTGATACTGGACCCCGGAAAAGACTAAATATCTAACCATAAAGCATCAGGAGACCTCAAAATGTGTCATGACATGTTTTTTAACTGATCCACCAGTTATAGTTTGAGCATGTAGAGCAGCAATTAAAAACCAAGTGGAAATGGTATAAAAGATATCAGGCTAACACAAGTCTTCGAAGCACCAGTAAATTGAATAAACAGATGGTTCAAATGCCTACAGTACCTAATCCTGCTTCCTCAGTCCATTCTTAGAGACTTATAAAGATTCCCTTATGATTAATTGACTATGAGAAAAAACTTAGGCTTGTTTTACAGAAGGTACTGTAAGATATTTTAGTAAAATGGTTTATTTTCATACAAAAGTGTAATAATCAACAATTAAAATGAATGATCATGACTGTATGCATCAAGTAGATTAATCTCAAAAATGTAATTCAGTGATATATATTGCAGAAGATTATATTCTTCTGGAATCATTCAGTGTGATTCCATTTATATGAAGGTCAAACATAAAGCTAAAAATTAAAATATTTAGAGATATAGAGAAGCAAGGAATAATTAATACAAAGTATAGGATATGGATAACTTGCATGTTTGAGGTAGGGAGAGAAGTGGCTGATAATTCTGTTAAAAAAACAAAGGGTTTTAAAGGAACTGGTAATGTTATATATCCTAAGCTTGTGATGAGTATATTAATACTCATTTTATTATCATTCCTTTTACTAGTGGTTCTCACTCCAAACTGAACAAGCAGAATCCAGACTGAATTTTTTTAAAGATCATCTAAGAAGGTTTAAAGAAACAAAAAACTGATGCACCAACATCAATTTAATTATGCTGAGGTGTTTGGGTATTAATATTTCTAAATGCTCTCCAAATGTTTCTAATGAATAATGAGGTTTGAGAAATATTGCTTTGTGCTCTTTTGTATGTATTTTATATTTCAAAAAAAATTTCAAAAGACCAAGGCAGTAAGAAATGAATTCCTATTCCAATTTCCTACCAAGACTTGCTCTGATGTATTGACCCATTTTGCTTCAGTGCTTCATGTCAGCCAGGTCATGTGTTAGTTTATTGGCCTTAAGAGACAAGCCATATTAAATGTCCTCATGAGGTAATTACTATTCCCAGCCTAACTCAGTCAACTTCATTTGCTCTTTCTCTTTAATCACCATTTCATCAGCAGATGAATTCTATCCTGGCCTAGCAAACTTCCTGTGTCAGAAATATAGGCATTTTTCTTTGTGCCATTTGTTCTCTGACTACTTATATAGCTCTTTTTTTTTTCTTTTGCTGTTTCACTTTTCCTTGCCTTTAAGCCTTATGGCCCTACCATTTTGGCTTTCTTCTTCTTTCCTTCCTGACAATCCCATTTAGTACTTTTCTTTCCACTATATTTCCTTCGTGGAAATGTCTAAACACAGACTTAGGTCTTTTCTCAAATAAAGGTGACTATTTTACAAAAAGAAGGAGAATTAAATTCATTAACAAGGACCTTGCCTTCTCAGTTAGCAAAAGAAAATATAATGTCATCAAATGAGGGCATTAATTCTGACAGTCCTACCGCAGGTTTTTCTCTAGTTCTATAAGTTCCTAAACGTTATGCAAGGGTAGAATTGATAGCCACGTTTTTAAATGTCACTTCTTCAGTGTAGTGTTTTAATATCCCTAAGAAACAGTATATTTTAAATATTCCTGAAGCCAAATTAAAGCTATCAAATGTATAGAAGGTAAAGTATGATCATCTAGGATAAACCAAGCCAAATAAAATCAATACTAACTTTATTTTTATCATGTAAGCAAAGTGTGAAAATTCAACCAAATAACACATTGGGGAAATTTAAGACATGAAATATTTCAAATTCACATTACATAATGTGAGCTGCTTAAATGTTAATGGTATGCTGAGAATAATTGCAATTTTTCACCAGTGCTTTAGAGAATTATATTGGGACCTATCAAAGATTTTGTTATGTAAGATATTGCAAGTGAAGTATTTGTCTAACACCTTCGAAGGGCCACTTTGTCATCATAAGTATTTAATAAAAATAGAAAGTGGAATTATTTTCTAAAAGAGCTCTAGTTTTTCAGATGTGTTTACTTATTTCCAGACTGTATTTTGAAAGGAGAGAAGTTTATAAAGTTTTTGCAAATGTTTGACATTTTCCAAAATATTTTCTCAAAATATTTGTTAGTAGAAACAAAGTTTACAGATTATAATTCTCTAAGTTTAATAACCTAAAAAACTGGGTTTTTTTTTCCCTAAAAACAAATATGTAAAAAGTATCAGTTGCCAAGACACTAACATTGGAATTATTACACAAAAGCAGTTAAGCATAGAGATAAGACTGATTTATTTAATTATATTTCAAAAGATTTCTGGCTTACAGACAGGAAATTTGTATAGGTCAAAATATTCTTTTCAGGAAGGAAACTAAGATTAGACAATTAACCTTTTAATCCATTTAACAATTCAAATTCCCCTCATTTCAAAGTTATGCAGGCAGCTCAAAGATAATTGTTGGAATTTAAAAGGCTGTTTGTGAGAGAGAGTGTGTATGGGGTGTGCGTGCTTGTGTGTGTGTGTGTGTGTAAAAGAATTTCATAATTAAAAATTTAAAAAGAGAAAGGCTACTTGAAGATAGATTAAAATACTCCATAGGAATTTTTTAAATGAAGGTCAGATTTGAGGTCATTATTTTTATATGCCAATAATTCAACATGAGTATTTTATCCTGTTGTTTTTTTTGTTTGTTTGTTTTAAAGAAAATACACATAACATTTGAATAAATAAAATTACTTAATTACTTCATAGACTCCAGTTAAGATAGATGCACAAAAACGATCTAAGGCAGAACTAAAATGCATAGTGTATTCCTGAAAACAGATTTGAGAAGAAGGTAGATATACCAAATAGTGTCAACAAAGGAGTATCAGGATCTTTATGCTTTTAACCAATGGTGATATTTGTTTTTTGCTTAAGTAATCCTCTAGTGGAAACTTTTCAAACTAAAAAGATTTCAATATATCCAACCTTTTCCCATAATGGAAAGACTAAAATTAGCTTAAAAAACCAGGATATTTATTCTCTCTCTTGCTATAACATCCAGAGGAAAACCAGACTCCAAGATTGTTTGATTCAGGAGCACAATATATATCTCAAGGATCAGTTTCTGATTTATTTTTTCTCAGTCTTTTTATACTTCCATTTTTCATGTTGTCTTCATGCTGGGGCTGGGAGCAAGATGACTGCATAAGTTCTAGATGTCAGATCCAGACCCAGAAACATACTGAGAAAAAGAAAAACATGTCTTTTGGCTTCTGTTAGGAGTGAGAAAAATATCTCCGGCAGATTTCTCCTAACATTTTGTGAGCAAGAATGATACAATCCATTTCAGATCAAATCATGGTCAAGGGGTGATTGATTAGATTACCATGTGGCTAGACTATTCATTTGGGATAGAATGGATATGGGGAGACAATTCTAGTATTTACTATATGATAGAGCTCAGCACATATGACATTTATTATTTCATTCATTTAACAAATACTTCTAAATGTCTACCCTATATGACTAGAGATAGAATAATAAATAATGTAGTCATAGGCTTGGCTCTTATATAGCCTGTATCTAGCTGGAAAGGTAGATAATTTTAAATTTTTCAGAAATATTTAAATGACCAAATTTTTAAAAATACTGTTGGAACTAGCAAAATATGTACAAGATCTGTATGAGGAAAACTACAGATCTCTAATAAAGAAAATCAAAGAAGAACTAAATAAAGAGATACTCTATGTTTGTGGATAGAGAGACTCAATATTGTCAAGATGTTACATCTTCCCAATTTGATCTATAGATTGAACACAATTCCAGATAAAATCCAAGTTAGTTATTTTGTGGATATCAACAAACCGATTCTAAAGTTTATATGGAGAAATAAAAGATTCAGTATAACCAACACAATACTGAAGAAAAACAAAGTCAAAGGACTGATGTTACCTGACCTCAAAACTTACTGTAAAACTACAGTAATCAAGATAGTGTGGTATTGGTGAAAGAATAAACAAGTAGACAATAGAACAGAGTAGAGATCCCAGAAATAGAACCACATGTAGTCAATTGATCTTCAACAAAGACCAAAGTGATACAATGGAGCAAAGATAGGCTTTTAAACAAATGATTCTAAAATATCTAGACATCAACATGCAAAAATAAATAAACATTAAAAAGAATCTAGATATAGATCTTATACTCATCACAAAAATTAACTCAAAAGAAAGCATAGACCTAAATATAAAACACAAATCTATAAAGCTTCTAGAAGATAGCATAGAAGAAAATGTAGATGTGTCTGAGTATATTAATGCCATATTAGATACAACAATGGTATCGTCTGAATGTTTGTGTGCCCCCAAATTTCACATGTTGAAATCCTAACCCCCAAGGCGATGGTATTATGAAGTAGGGCATTTGGACAGTGATTGGGTCAGAAGAGTAGAGCCCACTTGAATGGGATTAGTGCCCTTGTAAAAGAGGTTCCAGAGAGCTGCCTTGCCCTTTTCACCATGTGAAGACATAGCTAACAGGCACATCTATGCAACAGAAAGCAAGCTCTCCTCAGACATTGAATCTACTGACATCTTGATCTTGGACTTCCCAGTCTCCAGAACTGTGAAAAATAAAATTCTGTTGTTTAAAACATCCAGTTTATGGCATTTGTTTATAGCAGCCTGAATGGACTAAGATAAATAATCAAAAAATAATTGCTAAGCTGCATTTTATTAAAATTTAAAACTTTTGCCCTGCAAAACACTGTCAGTAAATAAGAAAATAAGCCACAGGCTAAAAGAAAATATTTGCATAGGACATATCTGATGAAAGACTGTTAAGCAAAACATATAAAAAGAATTCAACATGAGAAAACTAAAAAATCCAATTAAAAATGGGCAAAGGACCTGAGTAGATAACTCACCAAAGGAGATATACAGATGGCAAACAAGGATATGAAAATATGTTCAACATCATGTCATTAGGGAATTGCAAATTGAAACAACAATGACATACCACTATAGGCCTATTAGAATGGCCAAAATCCAATACACTGACAATTCCAAAAACTGAGGAGAATGTGGAGCAACAGAAAATCTCATCATCGCTGGTGGGAATGCAAAATGGTAAAGACGTTGGAAGACAGTTTGGAAGTTTCTTACAAAACTAAACATTGTCTTACCACAGGATCTCGTAATTGAGTTCCCTGGTATTTACTCAAACAAGTTAAACAGTTATGACCACACACAAAAACCTGCACACAGATGCTTACAGAAGCTTTATTCATAATTGCCAAAACTTGGAAGCAACCAAGATATCCTTCAGTAGGTGAGTGGGTCAATAAACTGTCGCACATCCAGACAATGGAATATTATTCAGTGTTCGAAAAAAAGGAAAAGAAAAACCATGAGCTATTAAGCCATGGAGGAACCTTAAATGCATATTACTAAGTGAAAGAAGCCAACATTAAACGTTTCATACTATGATTCTAACTATATTGGCGTTCTGTAAAAGGCAAAACTACAGAGATAGTAAAAAGAACAGTGGTTGCCAAGAATCAGGGAGAAGGAGGGATAAGTGGAGGACAGGATTTTTAGATCAGTGAAAATATTCTGTATGACACTATGGTGGTTGCAGGTCATTACATATTTGTCAAAATGCATAGAATGTACAACACTAAGAGTGAACCCTAATGTAAACAATGGACTTTTGATGATAATGATTCATCAATATAGGTTGACAGACTGTAGCAAATATACCACTCCGGTGTGAGATATTGATAGTGGGGGAGGCTGTGTGGGATGGGGCAGAGAATACATCAGAACTCTGTACTTTCTGCTCAGTTTTTCTGTGAACTTAAAATCACTTTAAAAAATAAAGTCCGCTTTAAAAAAATATTATTGGAACCCTAATGAGATGGTGGGCTAGGGGTATAGAATGGGCAGGAAAGGACTATCAGAAAAGAATTCCTTAAGGAAATGGCTTGAGTCACAAAAGACAAACAAAATGTTATATTTTCCACAGTATATCTTTTGTAGTTAGCTTTAATCTATTCATGGCGAGTCTTTCAAGTCAGACTAAATTCCAATATCAGTTTAAGTTAATCTCAGAATCTCGGCATTGGAAGAAAAGATAAGAACCTCATGCAAAAATGTCTCTTCCAAAATAAAACCATAGACAAATCTAATCTGAAAATTATGCCACGTGTATTTGTTCAAATATGTAAAATGACTACAACATACCCTTAGATTACCATAAGGCTCATAAAATCCAAATTAATTATTTCAGATGCTATGTGTAGCTGTATTTGAGAGATTTTTTTCTGTTATTTTAACAGAAACCGGTGCATAAACAGTATCAGTAATTATGTTGAAATGTTATTTTTTCAGCATTCTTCCTACAAATGTAGAAATTTCCATGGAGCAGAAGAGACTGAGATGTAGCTCCATTCAAACTCTGTTTTTAGCAGACAAGTAAACTGAGGCCTTAAAAAGCTTAAGGGTTATGACACGGGAGTGAATTATGTGGACTCTGGATCCAGACTGCCTGTATTCAAGTCTAGACTGGACACACAGCTGTTTAGTCTCACACAAGTTACTTTATCATTCTGAGGATCAGTTTCCTCATTTCTAAAATAGGGAAAATTAAAATACCTAAATCGTGGTGGTTCTTTGAGCACTAAACACACTAAACAAATTAATATGTGTAAAGAGCTTAGAGCAGTATCTGACATATAAGTGCTTAATAAATGTCAACTATTATCACTTGTTATATTATTAGTTATTGGTATTATAAATTAATCCTATTATCACCATTCAAATCTTCCCCAAAGCTTGTTTCCAGTTTTACAGAAAGGTAATAGGCATTACAGGGGAAAAAACACTCATAGCTAAAAGAGATCCACACAACAAGGATGACAGGGAAATGCCAACCAAGCAAAGTTCAACAGATTTTTCTTTAGCATGAATTCTCAAAGCCTTTCATAGGGGAATGTATGTTATTTTTCTCTGAAAGATGAAAAGAGTATTTAGAAATTTCCAGAATGATTTAACAAGGAAACCCTACCTTCACCAGAGCATTATCTAGGACAAGTTTCCAATGAAACACAGTTTGAAAAATACTATATGATCTCACAACATTTCAGAACTTGAAGCCCACTGGCATTGTCAGGTAGAATGTGCTTAAATACACTTATTTAAACAAATGATTGCATGAAATATTAACATTACTTAACATGCTAATAGATTAGCTCTTCACCTTTCCTCACATACCTATATTACCCTGCAACTTGCTGATCATTTTTCACTTCCCCAAAATTTAAAGACTGTTTATTACTTGTAGTCAAGACTGTCTTTTCCTTTTACGTCAACTCTCATAACTGAAGTCATACTTAAACATAATTCCTCCTTTATATCTACACAAAGCATATATTAACTTTATGAAAGAGTACTAAGAAAAAGCTAAGTATATATTGAAATGAAAGGAAAAAAAGGATTATTAAAATAAAATTATGAAATGAAGTTTGCTGAGTTGGAGCCTTAAAGCTATTCTTGGCCAGAAAGAAGCTCTTATTTTTCAAAGCCACACTTACCTCAAATTGTATAGAATTTATTTCAAGTAACTTCCCTTAAAAATTCTGACTTCAAATATTTTCTCAATATAGTGAAATAATAATAGAGAAAAATGCTTCCACTACTTATTACAGCACAGAAGAGGGAAAGACTGGTGGTGTAGATGCTTTGGCACTTTTTCTACTGGAACTGTCATACATTGACAATCTATCGAAGCATACATTTGAAAAGTTAGGTTTAATTTCACTAAAATGTTCAAAGATGATAGGAAGCAAAGAATGCTACATTATTCTGATAATTGGTAAATTGATGTAAGGTTGACTCGGGCTGCCCTTTGTTGATTATATAGCTGGCGGATGAAATTACGGAGAAATAGCCCAGTTCATTAGATTATATCTAAATTCAGACACTGCAATCACACTGCAAGCAAAACAGATTTTCTTCCATTTTCTCCTCTTATCAAAACTCAGTACTAAACCCATGGGCTTGTGAATGTCTAAGAAATTTGTCCAATTTAGAGGAACCTAAATTGTCTTTGCTTTATCTTGATGAGATCTTCATTTAATAGAAAATTAATACATGGCTGTGGCTGCAAATGCGCACCCCATTCAGAATATGAAAATCTATAATGGAACCACCTTTGTGTATATGAAAATCCACATATCAGAGTCACTGATTTGAATATAAACATGTATTTGCAGGAATTCTATTATTTTAAAGAGAAATTTGCTTTATATCTGAATAGGCATATTGCTATTTACTAAAGGTTTTAACAATTATCAGGGGGCCACAAGCTAGTTTAAATAATTCTTATACATACATATACATGTTTCACTTATTCTGATAATTTCTTTTTAAAAATGTCCCAAATTGGCCTTTATTTTATCATACATTTTAGAGCTAGAGAAAACCTTAGGCATATCTAATCCAACTCTATCTTCTATAATCGATAAAATTGATGATGTAGAAAATTGCATGACTTATCCACCCTGCAATGTAAGATTCTCAAATGTCAGTCCATTACTTTTTATGTAATTTAGACTAATATGTCTTTTTTTGTTTAGCCCCCTACTATCCATTATTGCACCTAAATTGTTAGAAAAAGAGAAACACTAGCAGGTTGCTCAAACTGGGACACTCAAACAATGCAACTTAGATATCACTATAAGCTCAGAATCCTGTACTCAGTTTCTGATTTAAATAGTCAATGTTTTCAGATCACCCAGGGTCACCTCTTTCACTTTTTTCTACTAATATATAGCATCCCTCCCCCCAATAGGGGAAACTGTACAAGACTAACAATCTGGTTTCTCCAATAAGTAAATTGTAAAGAAAATGAAGTGATTAAATCCTTTATGGGTTGTAAAATATTAATCAATAGTAATTTGGACCTTATTTGGATTTTTATTCAAAAAAATCAAAAACAAAATACAAGCAAGAAAGCCAGACTACTGGGAAACTTTGGACAATGACTGGATATTTCTTGTTATTCGGGAAATATTTTCATTTTTAAGGTGTGATAATTGTATTATAGCTATGTTAAAAGAAGAATCCTTATCTTTTAAAGATAAAAACTAAATTTTTTCATATGAAATGATATAATCTTTTGAATACACTTCAAAAAATTCCATGTAGATGGGGCATAGAGAGATAAATGAAATTAGTGTGTTGTTAATGATGGGTTTATGGAGTTCATTATATATGTCTCTCGCCTTCTGTGAATATTTGAAATTTTCACTAAAAAAAAAAAAAAGAAAGAAAAAAGAAAGCCAAGCTCCAAACTTCTAGGGCTTGGCAAGTTCTACCTAAGTAGCCACGTCTCAAAAGCTTGTTTATACCTCGTGGCTAATTTTTTGTTTGTAGCCTTTGAAGGATCCCCTTACTTTCAAATCATATCATCCATATGTTTAACAAAATGTCTCTCGTACTATATACAGCAATTTTAGGTACACTGTGCTGGGTGGCATTTCATTTATTGTCATGATTGCCCTATTTAAGGAAAAAGTCTCAAAAAGAGTTCCTGAAAGACACTGTCTTCAGTTGCTTAGCTAGAATCTTGACACAGTGACCTGACACCTTCTTGCTCTCATCTTTCCCTCCATCAATGAATACGTCCTGCAAACTCCACACTGTAAGTTTCTCACTCGTCTATGCCTTTGAATCTCTCCATTGATGCTGTCACCACTCTGGTTCAATTCACTGTCCTCTCTCACTTTTACTACTGCTAGTCTTTTAACCAGTCTTGCTTCATTCAGTCTGGTCCAATCTCATCCATTCTTTATATGGCAACTTCATCTTTTGGTAAATGCAAATTACATCTGTCAGGCCCCCTCTTAAAAACTCTATTATGCCCTCTAATGACCTGATCATAAATTCTAAAATCCTTAAATGACCCCTGATGCTGTGCATAAACTCACCTCTAGCCAAAAATCCAGCTTCATCTGGGGCTATTCTCCCTATGTTTATTCTCTACAATCCAGTGGGATGAGCCTTGGTTGTATTCTTTGTGCTAAACTCCTCCAAGGTGCAGGGCCTTGGAGTGTGCTTTCTTCTGCCTGGCATATCCCTTCCTTTTCCACATTAACAAGCTAACACCTTATTCTTTTGGTCTCAGCTTAATATCACTTCTTTAATAAAAGGATTTCCCTAACCCTACATTCAAATAGCTAGCCATATAAGACATTTCCATAGCACTGAATCCCCATCCAGGTAAAATCATTTGGATCCATATCCGTATTCCTCATAAATTAGTTAAGAGCCAAGAAGGCAGGGGCCATAATTTTCTTGTTGACTACTCCATTCTCTCTAATGGCTAGGACGACAATGTCGTATAATATATGCTCAATAAAAGTTTTGAAAGAATAAACGTTAAGCACTATGCTACTGCTACAAATAGGATGATAACCAAGATAAATTCAGATTGAATTTCAGGGAGCTCACAACTGAAAAGATGCATAATACTACAGGAATTTACCCTAGAATGAATGTGGCAATCAATATGACAAAGGAAATATAGTGTGAAATACTTTCTTCTTTTTATTTTACTTTTTTCTGGGGCCAGTAAAGTAACAAATTTGCAACTGGCATCATTCTATGAATTTACAGTAATGACTATTTTTATAGTTCCTACAAAATGTTTGAAGGTCAAGATTATTAAATTATCTTCCCCTTTCCTATTTGAGACTGTTCTTCCACACTCCATGCCAATGTTGTATATACAACACTCCAGTCACTTAATAGACTTACAATTAACCAATCTCACCATTGGCAAGATCTAGGCAGTAACATTGCTGATAGGGAATGTTACAGAGGCCAGCTATAAGATCTGAGATAAATCTGGGGTTGATTACCCAGACTTCAAGGATGACATTCATTCAGTTGTTACCATGGTTTTCATACCTTCAATTTGACTGAATACTTGCTCACCTCACTATGACTGGCACATATTAGTGGCCTAACTGGTATTGGTTGAATAGATAGATTAAAGCTGTATTGATATCACACCTTAAATATCTCCCATGGATAAGGTGAACTGGATTCAGTACTCTTATATTATTAAGTACTCCGTCACTGAAGAGTGTGCTGCCTAGGTAGCAGAATTTGAAAAGTGTTTAATCTTACATTGTTGGCACAATATTTTTGGCTGTGTTCCCAGCACTTGCATTCTTCTAGCAAGCTTAAAATCAATAATAGGATGGTCCATTCCCAAACCTTCTCCGGCCTTAAACTGAAGCTGACTGCTCTATAACAAGAGTCACCCTTTATTTATTCATTTAACCTTTAAGAAACAATTGAGAGTGTGTATTTTGTATGTGCACTGTCTATGAAATTTACAACCATCTTTGCACACGAGCAAGAGTTTCTTGCAGATCCGTTCAATTTTTTTTTCCTGTTTATTTCTATAGGAAAATTTTGCTCCAGGCTCAGCACTTTCTTTTTTCTTCCTTCGTGACACTATTTAGAGTACTAAAGATGTTTGCCATGATAAGAGGATTCCAACAAGGACTTGTCATAGGCAATTGCGTGTAATTTGGTTGTGGGTATGGATTTTGTTCTTGACATAGTGTCTCTGATAAATTGCTGACAGTAGTTTGTGGCTGTTCTGACTGCTCGGTAATATCAAGCCCTGAAATATATTATAGTCTTCTTTTTGATGTCTGGAGCACCCACAGGAGACCTTGTATATACTTTCTAAATTATTCTTTCCCTTTCAGACTCATTTCTTGTCTCCAGTCATCTCTGTTATTTTCTTTCTCATCTCTCTGTTTCTTATTCCCTGCCTTAGCTGTACTTTCTTCCCCAAAAGGACAGAAGTTTTTCCTTTTTATGTTTTTCATTTGTGATTCCACAAAGAGCAAGCGCTATGAGATAATATTTTCCAAGAATCACCTAAAGATGGTTCCATGATTAAAGTGATCTGAACCAGCTAGCTCTGTTCCTCTTGTCCTCTTTTATGTGAGCTTCGATGGGTAGCTTCCTCCAGAGATAGCATGTATTTTCCTGCCATTATTCTTGAATGCCTCTAGTGTTAAAATGAATATTTCTAATAATGTATATTTTTCCTCTAGTTTTAACAGAAATTATCTGATTTAAGTAAACACATATGCCTATATTCTTTGAAATATTAAATACAGTTTTCTATTTCTTAGTCTTATGAATACCTTAACCTCTTAAAAATAGTTGCAAGCACTTTTCGAACTTTTGAATTAGTTTTCATAATACCTGCTAACCAATGCTTATCAAACTTTAATATACTCACGAATCAGCTGGGGATCTTGTTAAAATACAGATTCTGATTCCAAAGGTCTGTGGGAGGCCTGAGATTCGGGGTTTTTAACAAGCTCCCAAGGGATGTTGATGGTACTAGTACGTAGATTGCACTTTGAGTGGCAGGGGGTTAGATAGCAAGTGCTACCAAAGAGCAAAGACCTTGACTCTCTTGTTCAGTGCCATATCATTTTTTTATCTACCACAGTGTCTTTACATGCTTGGGTTTCAATATATATTTATTAAGAGAGTAACTCCCTGAATCATTCACACAGAACTGGGAGTGATTCATGGCAGATACTATTGTTCCCATTTTACAGAAGTTTCAAAAAGTACAGTAAGTTGCCTATGGATTACACAATAGCAGACCATAGCTTTATCTGATTGTCTATTTTCTCTTAACAAAGGATAGTAACTGCTTCATTCTCCAGTGTCTGCTCACTCACTGTTCTCTCGAAGATTCCAGAAGTTTCCAGTGATTTTTGTGTATGTAACTCTGCATTTGATTCCCAGGGGCTGCAGACAAAGTTGTCCAGGAGGAAGTAAGTTTATCACTGAAGTGCATCTAGGTCCACTCACGTGGTCATGTATGAATACCTTGGCAGATCTTGCCTGCTTTCCCAGAGACCAGTTGGGCCTGTTGCTCTTTGACTGGTAAAATTTGGCGGTATGATTTAAGAGGGAAGAAGATTTAAGATTCCAATTAAATAGCAGAATCCTTTTAGCATCACCCTATCACTCCTCCTAAAAAAGCATAAAGTACAAAAACTGAAGGATGTAATCACCTTGCTAAATTTGTAATTGCAAAGACAATGCAATCAAGGAACAAAATGAAGCTGTTCTGTCAAGACTGTGATTTAGGGGCTGCTATTAGTAGCTTCTGAAGTTGTAGGAGAAAATCATTTTCAAATGTTGGAAGCCAATTAACAATAATGAAATATGGTTGGATAACAATTAGTAATTCCACTTCTAAGTATAGCAATGGATAGAAAATAAACTTTCCAAAGGAGCACCTCCATTGTGCAAACCTTTTAAAAACCACATTAATTGTCAGGTCCCTTTTGAATCAAGCTGTTCTAAATCACATTTTAGCAGGAATTCTGACAGCTGAGGAAAATTCACCTGCTGAGTTACTACCTTTTAATTACCCAAATAAAGAACAAAGTACAAAGCATAACAAACTTAAATAGAAAAGATGAATTTAAAGTTAAGGAAGATATTACTCATGTATTCTAAGATTAACTTAAACCTCCCATGTACAAGAGAAGACAACTAAGGATATTATTGCAGCCACCCTCCTTACTCCTTTCCCTTAACTCTAAGGAGAATAGATCTTAAGGAAACTCACTTGCCTTGCTGAAGAGAGTGGCCAGTAAAAATAATTTTGGAGAATGCAGGAGAGAAGAGAGGCAAGGAGAGGAATAAATCACTGCTAAATTGTTCCAAATAAGAAAATGACACATGGCATATGAAGGGGAGAGGAGGGTAGCCTGAAGATTGTAATTGTGGGAACAAATGTGACAGGTGCAGAATAAAAAGAATAGAGGTACTTAAAATGGATTTAAAGGAAATTTTGCAAGGTGATGGGTCCTTTCAACCCTCTTGCCTTGGCTTGCACTGAGACCAATGATTTTCTCCCACTACCTCAGAAGCCCCATTCCCATCCAATCTAGGGTTTCTTAACCTGGGCATTACTGACATTTGGGACTGGATAATTCTTCATTTTAGGAACATCTCTATGCATTGGAGGAAGATTAGCAGCAGGTGCTGCCATACTTCCCCTAACTGTGACAACCAGAAATGTCCTCAGATATTGGTAAATATCCCCTGTGGGGTGAAATCACCCTCAGTTGAGAATGCTGGATCTAATCTCAAAACTTCTGATAAAAGTCTATATATTTGTGCTTTGCAAGTTCAGTAGGCATATGGGTAATGTTTTGATTTGTTTTTAGTGTTGTCATTTGTTTCCTTGGATGTACAGATTGGTCTCAGTGCAGGCCAATGCACAAGAGCAAAGGTTTCCAAGTGGATCCAAATATATTCAGATTAGCCCTTAAGAGCTTTTGTCTATAATATTTGCCCAAAAATTCAGGGCCAGCTGCAACTCAGTTGGAATTATCAACTTAGATTTGAGTCAAAATTGCCTTTCTATAAGGACTGTAAAGAGCAAGTCAATGGATATTGAACTGACAGGACTATGATGAAAGACTACATCAAATACAGAATAAGCTTGTGGAAGCCCCACCCCCATCACTTTTTCAATTTTCGACAGGTCAGGGAGTTCAAGACCAGCCATTTCTATTGAAGAGTCAGAAGAACATGATGTTATAAAAACTTACTCTAATTAAATAATCCAAGAGAAACCAGTGTGAAACTCCAGACTGGAAACTGCAGTTTAAACCAACCTCTTTAGACATGATGTTGTAAATTATGTTATTCCTCTTGGAAAAGAAAGATCAAAAAAAGGGTCAAGTATAAGCAGACATGCACTGGTAATTGTTTAAGAATGGCTTTTCTAAAAAAAAAAAAAAGCACTTATGAGTAACATATATTTCCAAATTTCTGTGGCATAACTACTCTCACTATAGCTAATTTCAAGCTATCAATATGTAGTCACTGAAGACAAAGTCAGGAATAATCGCACACAATGAGCTCTTTTGAGTCAATAGTTGCAGCGCCAGCACATCAGTAGGTATGAGGTATAAATGTTTGAACTGATTCAGAGCCTTGCTTTGCTTCACCTGCTCAAAAGTGATCCCTTGGAGAGAGAAATACCTGGAAGCTGAGGGTAAACTATCAAGTAAATTTTGCAAACCCTGTTTCACCAGCCTCTTTGCTATGTCGAGATCTTTCCCTTTGTGTCCCTAATCTTTTATTATGTAGAATAATTTAGCCATCTTTATCATGAAATCTCTGAGAATTTATTTGGCACAGGCTGACTAGGGACACTGGGACTTGGGCAAATGTTTATGTTAGTCAGTAACATTTATATTATGTTACACACCTAAAATACTGAAATAGAAAATACACACATAGATGGTATGTTACCTGTGAGTCAAGCTTAGAACATGTCTCTAAGTATTTTATTAGCATAACAAGCCTCACAGGTAGACAAGTAATAGAGATGATCTAGGAGTTATAGGATTTCAGTACTTTAATATGGGAACTCAAGGCCCTAAATCTCTATGTCTATAGAATAATGTTGCACTTCATTCAAAACAGCTTAAGAAAAGGTGGAGAAGCGTGTAGATTCTTATATTTATAAGCATGGGTAAATATTAGAGAAAGATATGCCCTCAACATTTGTACCAAGACCTTCTAAGGTTTTGTGGAGTGTAGGTTGAAGAATTAGAAATGACTGAACAAACCACAATGAACAATGTACGAGCACATTGGCACAGGTGACTGAACAAGGTTAGGATTCCCCAGAGCCTGTACAGCTCTTATAGATTAGTGAAGTCAAATCAGAAAGAGGAAGAAAAAAGATCAAGAGGTGCTTGCCCTGAAGAAATAAGGACAACAGAGAGAGGACCAGTTCAGCCTAGCTGATATGGACCTAGCTTGATTCCAGGATGGCTTTTTTACCACGGAGGTCTCCAGGGAGGAGGATCAGCGAGTTTCCAACCCCAAACCAAGGGCTCATTAGAGCGAGTCTGGGCCCTTGAGTCTGCATGAAATGTGGTAAATTATTATGCAAACAAGGTCACCATGATAATCTAGACCCTGGGGACCTAGAATAAGATCACAAGGCTGACCGGAACAGTTACAGAAGAAATCCAGTATTGTTCAAGCTTTGGGAGGTGGGGAATTCTCCCAGATTTTATTGTCTGGAGAGTAACTCTTGAGAAACACCATCTGGTCCCTATTGAAGACATAGGTAGAGTTGAGAGTTAAAGTGGGCAGTTATTACGTTCAGTCCCATTGAAATTCTAATACCAATGGAGTTGCCCAAGTCCCAAGGTCTCTAGTCAATCTGTGATGGATAATAACATCCCCAGAGATTTCAGGGATAAAATGGGGAGAAGTTGGACAATTTGCCAGAGTAAATAGTGAAACCACTGTGAGGAAGATTATGCACACTTTTTCACTAAGGATAATAGGTTGGAAAAAAATACATTGCATACCTAAAATAAGAAATATATGTTATTGCAGCAGAGTACACAGATACACACACATACAAAAAATTGTACTGAAAGTTTTACAGAATAAAACTCATTTTCAAATGCATTCTGTTTCAAAGAAAAAAACACAGATCTTATTACACTGATTTTAGGATTTACTGATGGATGAATACTTACACTTTGATAACTTTATTATAAAACCTCCTGTTTTGAGGTAGATTGATAGCAAGGCTAAATTTTTTTGCATAATAAAAGATTAGAGACAGCAAAAGAGAAAGATTTTGAAAGGACTGGAGACTAGTGGACCATCACAAGAAATGAGAAAAGAGAAGCAGAAAAACTGATAGAAGATGGGTGGATGTGATGTATAGCTACCAGATTAAAAGGAATTTTGAGAAAAGAAATGATTAACATGAATTTTTAAAAGTTTTGATATATCAGTAGAACTTTAAATCCATCCTTCTGTTCACAAAACCTTGAGTACAATTCCATATTGCTCCTTACTGTTTTTTAAATTAGATATTATGGCACCATCAAATCAATTTATTGGCCTCCACCCAGCATTTTTGAAAATAAAGCAGACAATAGAAAATATCAGTGTGCCTTGCAAGTAATATTATTTTGAAAAATATTGTTCTACTTTATGTACATATATACCTGTGGATGTTTGTATATGTAATGCACAACCATGTAAAATGAATTTATTACTGAGGGTTGGAGTCAAAACTGCTTGAAAGTCACTACCCTAGAATACTCTAGAATATATCCCAAGAGACATCAACATTGATAGCAGCATTATTTATGACTAAAAATTGGCAACTTTGAACATCCTTCAGCAGGAAAATGAATATGTAAATGGTGGTATTTTCATATCAGAGTATTAGACTGAAATAAAAAGGAATAAACTAGCTCTATAAAACAACATGGATGAATTTCAAAAACAATGTCAAATGAAAAACTGCTCATAGAAGAGCATAAACAGAATTATTACATTTATAAAGTTCCAAAACAATCAAAATAAAGGATATATGTTTTAGAGATATACACATTTGTGAGCAATCTATGAAGAAAAGCAAAGAAAAACATGAAGATGGTGATTATATCCTGAAGGAGAAAGGAATAAGCCACAGTGGAGGGCACTCAGAGAGTTCAAGGGTATTGCTCTTATTCCATAAGCTGATATGGACTATACATTTGTACTTCATATATACAAGTTACATGCGGTTTTTGGTATGCATGATACATAAGCAAACCTCATTTTATTACAGTTTGCTTTAGTATATGTTGCAGATATTGAGATTTTTACAAGTTGAAAGTTTGTGATAATCTTGCATAAAACAAGAATATTGGCACAATTTTTCCAACAGCACGTACTCACTTTGTGTTTATGTGTCATATTTTAGTAATTCTCACAATGTTTTAAACTTTTGCATCATTAATACATCTATTATGGTGATCTGTGATCAATAATCCTTGATATTACTATTGTAATTGTTTTGGGGCAACATAAACCATACCCATATAAGATGGCAAATTTAATCAGTAAGTGTGTGTGTGTGTGTGTGTGTGTGTGTGTGTTTTGGCTGCTCCACTAACTGGCCATCCTCCTGTCTCTCCCTTTTACTGGGTCACTCTATTCCCTGAGACACAACAATATTGAAGTTAGGCCAATTAATAACCTTATAATGGCCTCCAAATGTTCAAGTAAAAGGAAGAGTTACGTGTCTTTCATTTTAAATCAAAAGCTAGAAATGATTAAGCTTTATGAGGAAGGCATGTTGAAAGCCAAGATATACCAAAAGCTAGGACTCTTGTGCCAAACAGTTAGCCAAGTTACAAATGCAAAGAAAAAGTTCTTAAAGGAAATTAAAAGTGAACACACAAAATGATAAGAGAGAAAAACAGCCTTATTGCTAATATGGAAATAGTTTCAATGGTCTGGATAGAAGATCAAACCAGATACAACATTCCCTTAAGCGAAAGCCTAATTCAGATGAAGGCACTAACTGTCTTCAATTCTGTGAGGCTGAAAGAAGTGAGGAAACTACAGAAGAAAAGTCTGAAGCCAACAGAGGTTGGTTAATGAGCCTTAAGGAAAGAATCTGTCTTCATAACATAAAAGTTCATGGCAAAGTAGTAAGTGCTCATGTAGAAGTTGCAGCAAATTATTTTGAAACTCTAGCAAAGATCATTGATTAAAGTAGCTACACTAAACAACAGATTTTCAGTGTAGATGAAATAGCCTTCTTTTGGAAGAAGATGCCATCTAGGACTTTTGTAGTTAGAGAGAAGTCAATATCTGGCTTCAAAGTTTCAAAGGAAAGGTGACTTGACTCTTTTGTTAGGGGCTAATTCAGCTGTTGACCTCAAGTTGAAGTCAAGGCTCATTTACTATCTGCAAATCCTAGAACTGTTGAGTATCATGCTAATTCAACTGTGTCTGTGCTTTATAAATGGAATTTCAAAGCCTGCATGACAGCACATCTGTTTATAGCATGGTTTATTAAATATTTTAAGCCCATTGTTGAGACCTACTACTCAGGAAAAAAAGATTCCTTTCAAAATATTACTGCTCAATCACAATGTACCTCATCACCCAAGAGCTCCCATGGAGATATTAAACATGCCTGCTATAAAAGAAATCAAAATTTTCTAAAATTTTTATAAGGTATATACATTAATCCAATGTACACAGATAGAAACATATGTACACAGATAGAAACCTCTTCAAAAGTCAAATTTTAAATGGCTTTAAGACACAAACCTGTGACTGAACTTTTCTATGTCAGTAACACATTATATAGTAATAGTAAAGTTAAAAAAAAGAGAAAAAATAAATATGAAATGCAGTGTACTTTATAAGAGACTGGCACCATTCAGGGTATGAATTTTAATGTTAAATTGGTAATAGTGATCAACGTATAATGTATTCTTTTAGTTGGTGAGAATGTCATTCTTAAGAGGTCAGGAAAAATGCATTAAGTTTTTCAGTAGATTAGATTTTCTTTGCTCCATGTCCACAGACTTACGTGGCTCGTACACCAAAAAACATGTGCCATTGGGCACAAAAGGAACTAGGTTAAGTATACAGATATATATGCACAACATCATTTCCACCACTAGAAAACAATTCAGATTATTAAGCAACCAGTGTTTTAAGCAGTATGATAGATTTATAGAAAATTCAAAAGAAGTATAAAAAGTAATTCCTCTTGTTTTTGATTCATGTCTTAATAGGCTAGAAGTTTTGGATCACAGAAGTTCTAGGTTATAGTATTCCATTGGCAAATGTAAAAATTTTAATCCACAGTTTCTTGGTAAGGAAAAAGAATATTCATACAATTCTAGTCAGTGTAAATTGGTAGCATTAAATCGGTAGCATTATCTATCTAATTTAAAATGCACATAGCTTTTGACTTGGAAATGCAATGTCTACATATTTTACAGGTGCATAAATATGCATGCACATGTGAAATTATAAACAAAATATTCAGTATAGTAGTTTCATAATAAAATATTGACAACTGAAATATCTACTAATACAGGATTAGTTAATACAATATGACATCTTTGTTTAATGGAACACAATGCAGTCATGAAAAGAATGAGAAAACTATGTTATTACAGATGAATTTATAAAATACATTGAAAATAATAAAATCAAAATCTTCAATTTGTATAAATAAAAAAAAGTACATGTTTGCCTGAACTCTTTAGAATATCTCTATAGACATGCAAAAAATTGATGATAATAGAAATCCCTACAGAGACCAACAGAGTGGCCAGGGAGGGGGTAAGACAGAAACTTGTTTTTCCTTGTATACACTTATGTACTTTTAACATAATATCCTATGAATGTACTACCTATGCAAAACTAAATAAAATTTAATTATCAATAACTAACAATATTAATTATTTTATAATATAAAATAAAATTTAGATATGTTTTGATAATTCATATGCCATAGGCTACAAGCAGTGTAGGAATTATAATAATTTGGAGAAATATTTCACTTCAGGTCAACAAAATTTTATTAGGCACCTATTATGTAATAGACTCTGTTATATACTAAGAATTCTAGAGATGTGGTGAGTCTTTATAGCAGAACTATGAGTATTCCAGAAAGTGAGAGTAACACAAAAAGAGATAGTTCGGAATTAATAAGATCTAAGTAGCCTACCATACATCTACTATGGAAAATATGACATATTTCATTATTACAAGATTTGAACTATCCACAGCCATATTTATTAAATTATTTTTATCTGTATCATCCACATAAAATAATTCCAAGTGACTTTGTAAATATAAAACATTTCTTTATTTTGTATCTCCTTCTTTCTCTTTATTATTTATAATCATAGGATTTTTAATCATGGTGTAAAGTTAAATCTTACGTAAAAAAATATTTAAGATCACTATGTAATAGAAAAGAGCAAAAAGTAAGTAAATTATTTCACACAAAAAATTGATAGCAATTTACTAGTATATTAATATTTAGGCTTTTATGAATGAGAAATTAATCAGCAGGAATGACTTATTATTTTTAAGAGTGCAGGGGTAAAAGTTGAACTGTCTATCATTGTATAAAAAACTGTTAGACAGCTATTAAGTGCACTACTAATTAAAACTCTTCTACAAATTGCTATATGAATAAATACTGGACTAGAATTAGACTCAGTTCAATTAAGAATTTCTCTTTTTATAGATGAATTGTTTAAAAGAAAAAAGAATGTGATAATACTACAAATTGCAAAGTATTATTTTAATAATGCCAATCTTTGCTTAATTGGTAACTGGGTTAGACACATCATTTATAAAAAATGTTAAGGAATGTCTTTTGTTTCCATTTCCTCTTCCTTTTGTCTCCATTTTCAGGTTGCAAAAGAGAAAAGGTAATAATAATTGGGCTGATTTTTTTCAAGTAATATTTAATGAGCTAAGCAACAGTCTATGCTAGATGCTAAATGAATAAAACTGACAATTCCTTGCCCTAATGGAGATGTCATTCTAGTGGACAAGTCAATATATGGGAATAAAAACATGATAAAATTAAAAGTTGTGGTAAGTGCTGTGAAGGCAGAAGTGAAATAGAAAAGAGGTGAGTAAGTGTAATTTACTTGGGTGGCAAGAGAAGTTATCACCAAGAAGAGGATACAGGAATTGAAAACTAAGGAGTGAGAAGAAGCCAGCCTTGATAAGATCAGAAAGATGAGCATGTCTGTGCAATGGAAGACCATATGTGAAGATCTTGTGGTCTAAAGAGCTCAGCCCAGCATAGCTCAAGCTTTATGGCAGAAAGGTGGAGATAGGGGACATAGGGAGAGGAAAATTATTGCAGTACTTGGATTTCATTTGAGATACAATAGGAAGTCAGTTGAGACTACAAGAAGAGAGGTGACATAATTGAATTTATGTTTTTAATAGATTGCTCTCAGCTGCTTTTTGGGAATAGGTTGAAATGAGACAAGAATGGAAGTGGGAAAATGGTAAGGAAGCTCTTACAAGAATCCAGGCAAACTATGATGATGGCCTGGACTAGAGTAGTAGTCACGGGAATTAAAGTTCTGAGTATAATTTAGTCAGAGTTTGCTGATGGATTAGATGCAGAGGTGATAAAGAAAAGGCAGAAATCAGGCAAGACTCCTAGATTTCTGACTTGAACAAGCAGGTGAATGATTAGGTCATTAGGAGGAATAAGTTTTGAAAGCAGGTTCTGGACTCAGCGGCTCGACCCGGGGTGTGGGAAGTTTGAAGTGATATAAGACAGCTTAGTGAAGATTCCACAGAGGAGGTTGGAAATACCAAGAGGAGAGGTATAGGCTGTGTATATCATTGCAGGATCATTTATCATATTTATCCTAACAATCAGCTGACATGTCTGTCTTTCTTGGTACCATGTGAACATTTGAGGACTGATATATTTTCTTATTCATCATTGCTTTCCAAATTTCAGATAACTCATTACTGAATGAAAGTATACATGAATGAATACCATGAACTTAAACTTCAGGCTTGAGCATGAACATTTTCAATTGTACCACATAAGAATTAATAATCTTACAGTGTTTAGCCCTTTTTTTTTTTTTTCATGCTACCAAACAGCTGTGTCAACTACTAAAATTGAGATTAAGATCTGGAACATGTTTCAAGAAGCACCTAATAAAACTCCTCTTTTCACAGGTCAGGAAACTGGGTCCCAGACAAAGAGTTATTCAGTGTTATAGTTGTTAGTGTCAGGGTTTGGACTAGAACTCAAGTTTTCTTATTCCTTGACTAGGGACCATTCTACTACAATGTATTCTTCTGATCAAAATCCAGTAAAAAATTGCCATGCAATTCGTTTGCATGGCATAGATGTAACTAAAAGTTTCACAGAAGATCACAAACACTGTTTAAATTATAAACTTGCTTATGAAGTAAATTCTCCTCAAAAATAACAAGATGTGGAATACTAACACACCACTTTTTAATTTACTCACTCAAAGGACTTCATAAATTAAAGAGGAAAAAACTCACATACACACTACATGACTAAATGCTCTTTGGTTTCCAAGGAATTCTCTCACCAGGCCTTAAGAGTAAAGGCATTTATGATGAAAGATGAAGTCACTTTTAAAAAGAAAACATTGGTTCTTTTGAATATATGGAAAAGCAAATGTGTGTCAATATGCTGCTTAGTCAATCAAACCACAGTAACCATAATAGAATACCCCTCAGTGTTCTCAGACTCCTTAATACAAATTTCCCAAAATTAAGGCTATGCTCATATGACAACAACAATAAAAATTGTACAACATAAACTCTGCCATACTTAAGAAGGCACAATAATAGGTCTTGTATTTCCAGCATAGGGTTAAAGAAACCTATGTAACAAACTACATGAATTATTCATGAAAGATATAACTCTTTAGTTTCACTCTGTCATTTATAGAGAGCTTGAAAACATACAGTTTTCCTTCAATTTTTAGAAAACACAACAAATTTGGAAGCCTATGAATGCTTAGGACACAGTGACAGCTAAGGCTTAGAATACAGCCATTATATAGGGGTCTTTCAATGATGCTGGACATAGATTAGGAAAACAACAGGGCTCCCTGAAGCTGACCTATACTGTATATTGACTATGAATTCAGACATGTGTGGCACATCTGGAGGGCAGTCTGTAGGAGGAAATGAAGAGACGCTTGCAAAAGAATTAACCAAAAGAGTATAGGTACACAAGTATAGTCCAAGGAGATTAGCACCACCATAAATTCAAAATCTCCAACCTCAACCTGGAACTAAACAGTGACAGAATTCCACGTTGTTGCCCTATCTAGAATTCATTCCAATCCTCCACAACTAGCACAAACTCTCCTCTCCTAAAACCTCTAAGTCCTTCCCTTCTCTCTTTCCCTTCATAGATGGCTTCACCTCCTACCTCAGAGAGCTAATAGAAGCAATCAGACATAAAAACCCTGAACCTCCCACTACCAAAATCAGTAAACCTATTGGCATCCATGGCCATCCTTTTACCTTTTTCTGCTGTTTCAGGAGAAATGGCATCTTTCTATTCATGTATTAATTAATTAAACAAAAAATCATTGTTGAATGCTTTGGATTCCATCTTCTTTAGGGAAACTCAGCCACTAGTTATCTTATATTTTTCCTATATCTTTAGCTCTACCTTTTCACTGAACCTTCCCAGAAGCATTTAAACATGTTCAAATTTGCTTCGTGTTAAAGAAACAACATATAAAAAAATAGTAATTATTATTTTCACAGTAGGTCTCTAATCTACCAGCTCCTGCCTATTTTTATTCTTTCCTTCCCAAAGTATTAATACTCAAGATCCCTCAGGACTCAGTCCTCTATCTAATCAGCTTCATCTGCTTTTACTAATTTAGTTGTCTTCCACAGTGCATGCATGACTATACAACTTTATCTCCATTTCAGAATTCTCCATTGACTCTCAGACCCTTTTTCCATATATCCCTGACTTTTCCAGTTGGAGAAAGTTACCCAACTTAATTTTTCAAAAACTGGATTTATCACTTCCACCCATCCCCAAACCTGTGACATTTCTGTCCCCCATCTCCTTTCCATCCCTCATAGCCAAATACCATTATCCGAAAAATTCTACCTTTTAAATAGCTCTAGAATCTGTCCATTTTTCTCCCTAATTGAATTTATAGTCATTGTTCAACTCTTCTATAGTAATACCTTCCTAATTGGCTGTCCTCATAAATGCATTCTCAATACAGTATCCAGACTGAGATTTTAAAATGCAGTTTCTACTACATAACTCCCTGCTAGAAGTCCTCAACGTTTTTCTATTTTTACTACATATATTTGGTTCCATAAACACTACATGATGCTTTATTTATGTTTTTTAAATTGACACATATGAAATATACACTACATATTATTTCAGAACTAACATTTTTAACTAAGCATCTTATTTTTTAATGTTATCCTCATCAGTGCATAAGCTCCAAGGCAATGTTTTCAACTGATGAATAGTGTTCAATTATATGACCAAACCAGGGTTTCTTCATTCATCCCTCCACTGAGGGCTATTACATTTGTCCTACTTTTTCATTGCAATGAACAATGCTGCGATTAAGTTTCTTGTGCACATGTGTAAGAGTTTCTTTAAAATAGATACCTAGAAAACAAATTGCAAGATCATAGGAATTGTACATTTTGGGCTTCTATAGATACTGTATCATTGCATAGAAATAATACACTCTAACTGTAGTTATCTATAAAGAAAGGAAGGGAGGGAGAAAGAAGGGATATGGGTTTGGGATTTTAGCTGAAATGAAACATTTATTTCTTCCAAAACTGCCCAATTTTTCATATAATGGTTTACTTATTTAATTCCTTCACATCCCTCAGATCCCAGCCTAGGTGTTACTTCCTCAGGATCCTTTCTTAACCCTCTGAGGTTATTTAATTTTCCTTTTCTATAACTTCTCATCGCCCTTTTTCTCCCCATTTTGTAGCAACCTTTACATGTGTACTTATTTGTTTAATGAATATCTTTAATAATGTATTGACTGATTTACTTATTTGTATCTATCACACCCCTTAGACTCTCAGTTCCACAGGGCAGAAACCATCTAAAACTCTATTCCCAGACTGATGCTTAGCACATAGGTGTTTGATATAAATAGTCACTGGAGAATGAAAGTATCAGAGAAGCATTTATGAGTAGTGTTAGGTCAGGTATGCCGGATCTTCCAGCCCAGCTCCTAGTCCCAAACAAACCTATGAAAATCTAGGGCAAGACACATAAAATTAAAAAATAATAATAAAATGAGACTCACATTACTACAGGTCCTTAAGATACTGAGGGCATAAAGCAGTGAGGCCTTGTGGTATATTTAAGTGTATGTGGTTTGAGGTGAGGCTAATTCAACTCTCTACAGCTGGTGGGGTCTCAGTTGGTGCAGTAAGGAACAAGGACCAGATACACTGTGGTCTGAGCCACAAGCAGGACCAATTACACATATCTGGAACACTCCACTCTTGAGGGATAGGAGACATCACTGTGGCAATCAGAGGGGAGACGAGAATTGTGGACTGTCAAGTCTCAGTCGGGAGCTCTACACTTACAGGCCCCTGTGAGAGGTGTCGGTTTATCACACAGTATGCCCAAAGTCAGAAATAAAGAACTGCAATTCTTATTGTTGCCTTATCATGCAAACATTTGAATATTTTGCCAGTAGATCACAAAATAAAGATTAGATAAACAAAATAGTTTCACAATTCCACGTGAAGTGGCAGAGCTGGGAATCAGAGGTCATTTGCTGTTAATTTCATCCAAAATGCAAGAACGTGAGGGCAGATCTAAGGCAAATGAGGGAGACTCTAAGGCAAAAAGAGATCAAGCTTTGCAAACAGTCTATGGATTTTAATAAATAAATCTGTTTTCAATCTTGTCTGTACCTTAGCAGTTGCTGCAAATAATCTACATCTTAAGAAAATACTATTAAATAATTTATGCTATGTATATGCACAGAGCTGCATAAACACATCTAGAAATATTTATCTCCCTAAAAATTGATTCTAGTAAAATGGGCGATTTTGTCTTCCTGATCCTAAATCACCGAATTGACTGAATTCCCACATTTTAGCTAGCTGTTTTAATTTTTCTATTCATTACTTCATAGCCAGGGTATCATTTTTTATATTAAAGCTGGCATGTATAATGAAACATAAGCAGTTTGAAGAGGTAGCTCTTTAATCCTACTAACACGCTCACTTCTCTTACTCTTACCTAGCACTGTTATAAAACATATTACTTTGCTTGCCCTCCTCAGACATTCCTCGGGGCCAATATCCTAGACCTTGTAATTCACTCAAGAGCTAAAGTTATTGTCAAGGCAGCAGTTATATCCCCAAGAGTTCTGATAAATAATTCATTGAATGCATTCATTTCCAGATCTGCTCAGCTATGAACCTGGTTCTTCTTCAAGACCGTGCAAATATTGCCTCAAAATTGAAGAGCTAATTCAGCATGGACGAACTATTGGGAAAGCTGAGGCAGAAAGAAAAAATTTTAGTATATATAAACATGGAAGTAGATTGTAAATACCTGTTTACTTGCAAATTCATTGCTGTCTTCCACAGCCATCTTTGCAACCTCAGGGCAGGAATGAGGGAGAATACCCAGACGGAGGAGGGAATAGAAGTCTGTGGGCTCTACAAGCAGTTCCTGGCAAAGCCTCCAGGAAAGAGGCAAAAATCTCAGATGGGTGTATCTCCTAGGGAAGCAAAGGCGGGTCTAGGATCAGCATTAGACCTAGTTCCTCCTCTCCAGCTCAAATGCCTTCACCTTTTCTTTATACAGCCTAACGGAAAGTCAAAGTAACAATCCTCATCACCTGCCATGTAAATGAAGAGTGTGTATTCAATTTAACAGTCTTCACGTGAGGAATACTATACCTGTCATCAGTATCCGGCCAAAGTTTTCACCAAGCTCTTCTCTCTTTTTGTCACTGCTGCCCCATTAGCTCAGTTTTGACATCTGTCATCATGGGTTACCACAAAGCCATATATTGGATCATCTCTCATGGTCCCTCGGGTCTGGAGATTTCTGTCTCAGAGTGGCTGCCAGAATGTGAGGACCTTTAAGAAGGCAAAGAGGCCGTGAGCCTAGGATACTGCTTCACTGGGAGACACACCCCAGTGAAATTTCTGCCACGTTGCTGAACCGAACACAGTGTCTGTCAAAAGTACCTACTCAATCACTGTTTCAATATTCTGTCTGGTCTGAGTTGAATACAAGCCCCATGAAGGAAGAAACCATATCTTTCTTGTTCACTATGTACCTGGAACATGGTAGTAATTAAAGAAATACTTGTTGAACAAGTAAATGTTGATGGGATGGATGAATGGATGGGTGATAGGCAGATACTTTCTCATGGTCTTTGAGTCTCACAAAGTTCCATATTATTTGAAATGAAACATTCCAATACCCCTTCAGAATCGCATAAAGATAGATGCTAATGCCAGGAAGAGAGAGAAAGCCTTATTTAACCTTCACTTAGACTCCACAAGGTGCAGTTAGTGATATAAAAGGAAGGAATACCATTTTGGAGCTCTGTGTTTATTCAATTCACTAGGATGCCTAAACTGAATATTATTTGCATTGTGTAATCCTAAACATTTTCATTCTAGTAAATTAACAAGTGAGCGTGTTGCTAGATTAGGAGGCACTATTTGAGTTTTCACTGGGATTGGCCCTGCCAATCACATCTCTAAATACAATGATTACTGCTTTTAATCAATTTCTAGACTTCTTTGTTCCATAGATTTCCAAGTGCAGTTCAAGTATTTCATGAATGAGGCTACTGTGGAGACTCTTACAAACACTACCTTTCTCAGTGGTGGCTGTGTGCCTAAGGAAGGAGAGGGAGGTCCCCCTGTTATCGGGCTTTGATATGCTGTCTTGCTGGAGCAGCAACATGATTAGAATCATGCCTTTGAAAATATAAAACATAAATTAGTTTTCTATCATATGCCTTACTGCCACTAAGCTTTGTTGGCATTTGGAGGGAAAACAACTTTTAAGGCATTTTATTTTCTGTGAATCTGGGGCTAAACGTCAACACACATTTCTTTTCTTTTTTGATGAGAGGTCCCTGCTAATATTTATTAATGGAACTCTGTGCTGTGAGAATATGTTCCCTGGTTGAAGAATGGACATAGACAACATTCCAGGATAGCCAAGGCCAAACACATTATTATTAATATTAATATTATTTTACCTCAGCTGGGGAAAAATGCGTGGGCCTTCACACATATATAAACACTCCCAGAAAACTGCAGAAATATTGAACACCCATTCAAAGATCAAAGAATAAAACCACTAAACTAAATGATTTATCTCTCCAGGTTACTGGTACTTACAAAATTGACTAAATTGTTAGGTCTTCTTACATCTGTCAGAGGGTATGCTGAAGAATCTTTCACCTGTACAGAGAGGAGGAAAATAAAGAAATCAGAAACAAAATCTACATTATCACCAGAAAAAGGTAAAAGAAAAAGAAAACTAGAGGTCTTATGAGACATGGTAAAAGAATCCGGACAACTGACAGAATGTGGTGGCTATTTTTCAAAAAAGAAAGAAAGAATTTAAAGACATGTGATTATTGCACTTTGACCTTCACCACCCCTCCAGTTTGAGTACACTGAATAATCTGTTCTCCTAATTTTGAGCTTCATCTTTGAGTTTGTGACAGCCTCCCAGGACATTGTTTTATGCATAAAGTTATTATCCCCTTTTGTATCAGGTCTGTTGTAAATGTCCATTATAATCTCTGCTGCTT
This sequence comes from Eulemur rufifrons, assembly GCF_041146395.1. Taxonomy (NCBI): domain Eukaryota; kingdom Metazoa; phylum Chordata; class Mammalia; order Primates; family Lemuridae; genus Eulemur; species Eulemur rufifrons. Next base: position 64,390,586 of record NC_090998.1, on the reverse strand, counting down.
AATTTAGCAGATGGTTGGAACTGTACAATTCTTCTCAGTGGAATTAAATATGGTTATGTCATTCCCCAAGTTGATTTAAAAGAAGTAATTTGAGATCCAGTAATGTTTCGTTTTCAGTATTAGTTCAGAATCCTTGCCATAAATGTTTTCTTTTCTCCACTTCTGTAATTTCAAATATCTATGGATGAACTGGGTTGGTCTTCCACTTTCTGAGCTCTTGATATCCTTCAATAAAGAAATAAAGAAGAATAAATCATTGTACCCAAACCTCATGTTTTGCTACATGATTCTTCAGAAGCCCCCAAAGGGATTTTTCCATTATATTTGCACAGCACTGTTTCTCATCTGTCAGCCAATACCAAGTGGATAGAAATTATTTCTTACACCAAACTGCTGGTACTTGTTAATTCCACCTCCAATGAATACCTTGTGCTGCTGTCAAGATATTGGTGATCAAATGTAATTAGCAAGAAACAGAGAATCTGCATCTAAAAAAATTCTCAGAATCTTCTACCTACTCAGAATGCCATCTACGTTTTTTGTTCCATGGATATTCAATTGGCTGAGGACTGTTTTAGCAGGATCATGCATTTTGAAAGACAAGGAACTAAGAAAAGAGAGATTGTTCATAGTCCCAGATCTGTCTCTAAGAAACAGGGTCACTTCTCTCCACCCTGGGGGCTCTTCCAAAAAGGTAGTTTTTCTAAACCACGATTTCACTATTCATAAGGGCTCATTATTATATGTTATTCAACCTCTTTGAACTTCCAATTTCTATGCCCTCCCAACCTCCTACTGTTCCCGTTGAACTTTACTTTGGACTCCACAGGAAGCAAAGGGAGGGTAATATTTGAGGGTATGCAGAGATGGTTGATTTAGTCAGGAAAGCTCATTACTATGCCATTATGTTTTGTATTTAGAAGCTTTCTTCTGAGGGAGTAAAGGATCTTAATTTCAAATAGGAAGTAAGCTTTGTGATTCCCCCGCGAAACTGGCAAATTATATTAAAAGAGACAAACACGTTCTAGGGAGTGTTTGGATTATAATGCAAAACAGTCAGGAGACCTGGGTTAGTGTGTCTGCCAGTTGCTAGCACTTTAGGTCCCTGTGTTTTAGTATCCTCTTCACAACCACGAATTGTAATCTCGAAGACTAATAATGTGTATATGTATTCATATAAATAAAATATAATATATATGGAGGTTCTTTGTAAATGATAAAAATACTGTTTGTGTACAAGATATTTTTACATTATTATCATCAGTAAGCTCTTCCCTCTCTGCAGGGAAGTTGAGAAAGGAGCAACAAGATGTCATCTGTAGGAATCCTTCTGCCCTGCCTCAGGCTGTTTTCACTCTACTGCTCCCCACCTTGGCAACCCCCACCCCCAAGAAAATAATGGGACAGATGCACACTCCTCCCTGTGCGTGGTCAGCTAAATGCCTTGTATCCCAGCCATGATGACGGCAGCTACCGTGGTGGTGATAAATCAGCCAAGCCTTGCTGCAATAGGTATGCAGCTGGCTTCCTAAGAGAAAGGTTTTCTGAGCCTGGCACAGGGGGAAAAGCATAAGTTTTATCATAAGACACATGCATTTTCTAAATTACAATATACCCGCTTATATATCAGCAGTTGAATCCTGGGCAGTTACTCAGTCCTTGTAATTCTTATAATCTTGGTTCCCACCTGCTAAATTAGAAAGAATTGAACTACCTTTCAGGATATTAAGGGTTAAGCGAGCAAACATAATGAAGCTTCTGCCATAGTTTTAATTACCTACTAGGTCTTCAGTAAATGGTGTTTCCTGACTTTATCCCATCCCCAATTCTTCTTCTACCCTTTTGGCTGCAGCCAAAGAGCTATCAGAATTATTCACTGCAGATCCCACTTATACTGAACCAGTTCTCCCCACATCACCCCTCCAAAAAACAGCACCTCTCCTAGAGAAATTATTCTGTTTTTCTTCCTATAAACTTCAGTGAGGCTCATTTGAAAAGCTATGCTTTTTTTCCCAAACTCTTTTGTGATCCAAAGTAGCTTTCCAATTCATTCCTTATTAGAATTATCACTGTGTTTTGCACAACAGAACGAGGGGAGAAAGAGCTAGAGAGAGCTTATGTACTTTTCCTTTACACCGTAGTATTTTGGTTTAAGTGTTTGCCTCAAATTAAGTTTCATATGAAACCAAGGCAAAGCTTTTCATCTGTAACTCATTTATTTATAAGGATTTACAAACTTTTACAGTCAGTTTTGCTGTGGGTTTCCATTTATTTTACTTGGGTTCCCTAGTGGTTATGCCAGGAATACAATCAGTTATGTGATTCAGAGATAAATTCTAGCAAACACTGATAAAAGAGTAACACATGAAAATTTCACATGATTAAATGAGCCAATTCAAAGAATTGGAATCTTTGAACTCTGTGAGACCTTAAATATCACTTACTCCAATACCTTATTTTTAAACAGTTACCACTATAGAACATTTTCAGTTGTCATGGAATTCTGTCAAGTGCATCACATATATTCTATTGCTTAGTTTCCACATTCTCTCCATTTATTAGATGAGAACACTGAAGCTCTGAAAAGTTTAATACATTTTCCAAGGTCAAGTGTCAGAAAAAGACCTAGAGATTATTGATCCTTAACTTTGGCTCTTTCCACTAAGCAATGATGTGTTGTTTTATGTATTTAATAAGAGGAAGCTAGGGCCAAGGGCTCCTAATTGCTTTGAAGAGGATGACTAAGGTAGATAGTAACAGAGATGGAATGAGACAACTGGGCTTCTGAAAACCCATTCGGTCTTCATTTTGATCTTATTGCACATTAAGATATTGTAAGATGGGCCTCTGTCATTTTTCTTGAGGCTTTTCACTTAACATTGAGGAATTAAACAAATAAAAACATGGTTCCCTGTCTTCTTTATACTTTGTCTCAATTTTCCATCTGTATTCACATTTTCTTTTTCATAATTCTCTGTTTCCATTTCCATTGTATAATTTCTTTTTATTATGCAGGGTCTTTTAAATCTTGTCCATTCTTTATGGCATAAGTGAGAAATGAACAACTGGAATATTGCTATAGAGAAACGAAGAAACCACAATCAATCTGTAATAATTAGGGTTATAAAAAGTGTGGTGTTTTGAATATCAGATGATGCTACTTATCTTCTCTACCCTATATTTTACTTGACTCCATACTGTAAAGCGACATAGGCTGCTGATTCGGAAAGGTACAGCCAGGCTGTGGCCCCCTGGAGGAACCTGGGGACACACTCCAGGTACTTTGATGGCAATTACTTGAACCACCTTGATTTGCTCTGGCATTTTTTACCTACTGCTTTGCTGGATCCAGATTCTGATTCATGGCTCTTTCCTCTCACTTTTGATCCCACCTCCAGTGCTTGGACTTGGCCTAGAAAGGTTGACTCTGTGAGCTTGGGTCCTCCCAGTCTTCCCAGGCCTTGGCTGAGGCACAGCACTGGAGCTTTCTGCTCTTTCCTCCATCAAGGCCCATTCCTCTCCTGGGTCCAGGCTAAGCCCCTAGGTCTCAGACTCCTGCTTCCTGCCCAATGGAGAGGCCAACCTGGCTATGGCCACTGCTGAGTGCCTGATCTGCCTGCAGCAGAGACCAATACTGAGTCCCCAATATGGCACCATTCCCCAAGGTGATGAGCCAGCTACCTGATAGTAGGTTGATGACACTGAACTGCTTTCATCATGGAAAGAGCAGTGTTTTGTTATTATTGGAACATATATTTACTCCAGATACAGATTTGCCTTCTCTGCATGCAATGCTTCTGCCAAAACTACCACCCACAGACTTACAGAATGCCTTATCTGCTGTCATCGTATTCCACACAGCATGGTTCTGATCAAGGAACACACATCACAGTGAAAGAAGTGTGGCAATGGGCCTATGCTCATGGAATTCATTGGTCTTATCATGCCCACTATTCTGAAGCAGCTGGCTTGACAGAATGGAAGAACCTCCTTTTGAAGACTCAGACACAGTCACAGCTAGCTGGCAATATCTTTCAAGGTTAGGGCAAGGTTCTCTTGAAGGATTGTATAGGCTCAGAATCAGTATCCAATACAGTATATTCTGCTGTTTCTCCTACTGCCAAGATTTATAGGTCCAGAAGTCAAGGAGTAGAAATGACAGTTGCAGTATTTACTATTGCCCCTAGTGACCCACTAGCAAAATTTTTGCTTCCTATTCCCACGACCTTATGCTGCACTGGCCTACAGGACTTAGTTCCAAAGGGAGGAATGCTTCCACCAGGAGACACAATGACTTCATTGAACTGGAAGTTGAGACTTCCATCTGGCCACTTTAATCTCTTCATGCCTCTGAAGCACCAAGTGAACAAGGGAGTTACTTTGCTGACTGGGGTGATTGTTCCTGACTACCAGGGGAAACTGGACTTCTACTCTAAAACAAAGGTAAGGAAGAGTATGTCTGGAATACGGGAGATCCCTTAGGATCTATTACTATGCCATGTGAGTCAGGACAATGAAAAAATGCAACAACCTAACTCAAGTAGTCTGAGACTACTAGTATCCCAGATTTTCAGAAATGAAGGTTTAGGTCATTCTATCAGGTGAAGAACCACAACCAGCTAAGGTGCTTACTGAAGGCAAAGGGAATTCAGAATGGGAAGAAAGTAGTGATAAATACCAGCTACAATTATGTGACCACTTATAGAAATGAGGACTACAATTGTCATGAATATTTCCTCCTTATTTTGTTATGAATTTGTTTGTGTGTATGTGTGTATATGTATAGAAAGAACACACATATCTTTGTTTTCTTTTCTCCCTTATTCCCTTATGTAACATAAGATATATTGACTTTATATCATAGCATTTAAGTATTTTTAATTTTACATAACAGTATTTAGGTTATGGGATATCTAAGAGAAGAGTAACTTCAGTCAAGGACTTTCTCTCCCATTGTGGGAAAGAGGTTAGTACATTTTTGGCTGTACGCAGGAGAGTTGCATCATGTTAGAATCATGTCCTTGTTAGTGTCTTTATTTGGAGATTAAGTATAGTTTAAGGAGACAAACATGGGTGCCAACTTGTTAAGAGGATGGACTTGAGATGGTTAATTTTATTTGTCAACTTGACTGGGCCATAGGGCATCCAAACATTTTGTTTAACATTACTCTGGGTATGTCTTTGAGGTAGGCATCAGACTACCTGTTTCAAAACACATTACAAGGCTAAAGTAACCAAAACAGCATGTTATTGATATAAAAACAGACATATATACCAATGGAACAGAATAGGGAACCCAGAAGTAAACCCACATATTTACAGCTAACTGATCTTCAACAAAGCTGCCAAAAATATACATTGGGTAAAGGACACCTCTTTTAATAAATGATGCTGGGAAAACAGGATAAACATATCCACAAGAATGAAACTGTACCCCTATCTCTCATCATATACAACTCAAAATAGATTCAACTCAAAATAGATTAAAGATTTAAACATAAAACCCAAAAGTATAAAACTACTAGAAGAAAACATAGAGAAAACTATTCAGGACATTGGTCTAGGCAAAGATTTTATGGCTAAGACTTCAAAAGCACACGAACAAAAAGAAAAATAGACAAAAGAGATTATATTAAATGAAAATGCTTCTGTTCAGCAAAAGAAACAATCAACAGAGTGAAAAGACAACCTCTTGAATGGGAGGAAATAGTTGCAAATTACTCAGCCAACAGGGGACTAATATCCAGAATATACAAGGAAATCAAACAACTCAAGAGTAAAATAATATTAATAATCCCATTAAAATAAGCAAAGGACATGAATAGGTAATTTTCAAAAGAAGACATACAAATGGCTAACAGGTAAATGAAAAAGTGCTCAACATCACTAATCATCAGGGAAATGCAAATCAAAACCACAATGAGATATCATCTCACTCCAGTTAGAATGGCTATTACTAAAAAGACAAAAAATAGCAAATGCTTGTGAGGATTTAGAGAAAAGGGAACTCATACACTGTTGGTGGGAATATAAAAGAGTACAACTGCTATGGAAAACAGTATGGAGATTTCTCAGGAAACTAAAAGTAGAACTACCATACGATCCTACAATCATACTACTGGGTATCTATCCAAAAGGAAAGAAATCAGTATATCAAAGGGATACCTGCACTCACATGTCTATTGCAGCACTATTAACAGTAGTAAAGGTATGGAATCAACCTAAGTGTCTATCAGTGTATGAATGGATAAAGAAAATGTGGTATATATACATGATGGAATACTATTTGACTATAAAAAATAATGAAAACATGTCATTTGCAGCAATGTGGGTGGAACTGGAGATCATTGTGTTAGGTGAAATAAGTCAGGCACAGAATGACAAATATCACTTCTTCTCATTCATATGTAGGAGCTAAAAAATTTGATCTTGTGGACGTAGAGAATAGAGTGATATCATAGCAGAGACTGGGATGATGGATGGGGGTTGAGGGATAAAGAGAGGTTGGTTATGGATACAAACTTAAAGTTAGAAGAAGTAAGTTCTAATGTTTGATAGCAGACTAGCAGGACTATAATTAGCAACAGTATTATGTATATTTCAAAGTAACTGGAAGAGAGGACTTGAAATGATACCAACACATATAAATGATAAACACTCGAGGTGATCGTCCAATTACACCTACTTGATCATTACATATTCTTTGCATGTTATAAAATCCAACATGTACCCCATAAATATGCACATTATTATATATCAATAAAGGGGAAAAACCATTTGAATTGGTAGACTAAGTAAAACAGAGTGCCTCCCCAATGTGGGTAAACCTCATGTAATCTGTCAAAGTCATGAACAAAACAAAAAGCTGAGTAGGGGAGAATTTGTCATTCATTTTCTAGCTGTGACATCGGTCTTCTCTAGACTTGGACTAGAACTATACTATTGGCTCTCCTGGGTCTCCAGTTTGCCAACTGAAGATCTCTTGGGACTCTTCAACATTCATAATTGTATGAGCCAGTTCCTTATAATAAATTGCATACACACATACATCCTATTGGTTGTTTCTCTAGAGAACCCTGACTAATATATTTCCTTAATGATTAATCACTATTTGTCATTACATAATTATTACATTACATTATTATTACATAATATGTCCCCTGCATGTAAAGGTAATAGCAATAGCTATTGTTAATTTTATTACAATGTAATTATTAATATTACAAAACCATCTACACTAACAACAATAATGATATCCAATCCTTATTTTACACTTAAAATATTTCAGGCAATGTTTTAAGTACTCTACATGTTTCAATTCAAGCAATCCTTACAACAACCCTATGAATTAGATATTATTATAATCCCAATTTACTTATAAGGAAACCGAGGCAAAGAGAGGTTAATTATTATACTGAAAGTTACACAGTACCTACAGTAGCCGGACTTGAGACCCAGCAAGCTGACTGCAGACCTGTGCAAGCTGACTGCAGACCTGTGCTCTTCCATTATACAAACTGAATCTTATCTTATTCTCCTTTGGAATCTTATAGTGGAGGGCAATGGTTTTTTTCATATTGTATTCTCTGCACCTAATGCATCAGAGAAGCAGCTTGGAAGTACAATAGTAAGTCAGTCTCTTGGAATTCACCCACGGTATGGATCACAGCCCCAACTCTATCACTTTTAACTATGTGATCTTGGGCAAGTTACTTAACTTCTCTGTGCCTCATATTTTCTGTTCATGAAATGAGAATTACAATAGGATTATTCTGAAGATTAAATAAATCAATAGATGTTAAGTGCTTAGAATAACATCTGGCATTTATTAATAGTAAGTGTTCAATAAATGCTAGCTTTGATTATAATGCTGGTTTTATTCATCACCCCTCATCACTCAGAAAAGGCATATAATAGGCACTCTACAAATATCTAATTAATTAAAGAATATATTTATTGTATTCCACATTGTATTCTTTTATATGACAATTGTGCTGCCTACTTTCCTTCCATTCATTCCTTCATAACCTATGTGTGTGGCACTGTGCTAGATGCTAGAGTGACAGAGATAAATAGATATGGTGATTGTCCCTAAGGCATCCAGAGCTAAGTACACAATCTAGCATGATACACAAAATATAATGTAATGAGTGGGATTACATTCTGACCTAAACACTGTAGGAAAACAGGATGGAGCATCTAACTTGGGTGAAGGGGATACGTGGAGGGGTGTCACTCGAAATAACAATGTAGATGTCTTTCTGCTGTGAGATAATTGTAGTAATAAGAAGAAATAGACTGTTCTCATAACCATTTCCCCAAATATCAACATACTGCTGCCGGGGATGCTAGTTTGTTAATAATGAGCAAATTCGTGAGTGGCTTTACCTGTAGAGAGATTAGACGGCTACCTCCTCAATGTGTAGTAAAAGAATACCCAGGGTTCCTGTGGCCCCCACAACTGTCCTTATAAAATTAAGATGAAATAGGTTCTGTGCCTAACAGAAAGAGGAGGTCATGTCAGTAAAAGGCATTTGCTTGTAAGCAACTGAATGAATGCCCAATTAAGAGTGCCTTACAGACAGGGGTTAATTTTTCTCACATAACAGGAAGTCTGGCAGTAAGCAGGTGTTGGCCTTGGTTCAGCGGCTCAACAATTCTGTCAGGGACTCAGGTACTTTGGCCTCCTCAAGGGTGCTGACTTTGACTTTTATATTCATTACCCCATCGTTGCAAGATGGCTGCTCTCACCTCCAGATTTCACTTTCAAGTTCAAGGCCAGAAGGGGAGTTAAGATGCCAGCCTTGTATGAGGTATGCAAGTCCTTTCCAGAATTCCCCCTGGCAGACCTCTGCTTGTGTTTCATTGCCACATGGGCATTGCCAGCTGGACTGGATCCTGGAAAAGCAAGATACAGGAGGATCACAATTGGCTTAGACCAGGAGTCAGCAAACTTTTTCTATAGCAGGCCAGATAGTAAATATTGTAAGCTTTGCAGGCCATATGGTAGTTCTCTATTGTAATCACCCACTCCTGCCCTTGTAGCACAAAAGAAGCCATAGTCACTACATATATGATCAAGTGTTGCTGTGTTCTTATAAAACTTTATGGACATTGGAATCTGATATAATTTTCACATATGAAATATTCCTCTTTTAGTTTTTTTTCAACCGTTCAAAAATGTACAAACCAATTTCAGCTCATAGATGATGGGGCCTGATTTAGCCCATAAGCACGTAGTTTGCGAACCTCTGGCTTGGACTAATGGCAACCCATCAACTGGACCTGGGCAAATTGCTATTACGTGTGGTGTTGTAATAGTTGTCTCTAAGGGAGAAATGAAAGCTGGATAGGCAACTAACAATGCTGCAATGAAGGGCAGGTTGAATTGTCTACATGAGATAGCATTTTAATAAAGTATTTGGTATATGATCACAGAAAAATATTTAGATCCTTTGTCTTTTCTCCATTTGAATCTAGTATCTTTTCTTATACTAAGGCCTTTTCTCTCCTCCATTAGAGCAGCTGGTATCTGGGCTCTGTTTTTTAAGTAATTATTCAAAAACTCTTTTGTAGGGGGTATCTATTTTTCAATCAACATGGGATTGATTACCTCCTGTTGCCATACTTTAAGGGAAAGCTGGAGAGTCTAAAATTATGAATTGGGGATGCTATTCAATTTTCATAAATGTTTCACTGTTTTCTTCCTAGGCTTCCAGTCGTGAGGGAAATGCAAATGGAAACCTATCATGGAAAACGATTTTCTGCATTCTGCTATGACCCAATCTCATTATACATTCTCCACTTACAAGAATAAAAAAAAAAAATAGATTTGCAGCAAGCAAAAAACAGGCTCCCTCTTTATATATTTAATTACAAAGGCAATTTCCTTTATAGCCTACTTACAGGAATACCTCTTAGCATGTTGCCAACAGTATCACAACTTGTTTATTCAAAGGTTATGTGTGAATGAGAGCTTTTTGATATTAATCAAGTAATTTGCTAGTGTTGCTGGGAAAAAGAAAATGTTGGCTTTATCCTGGAAAATGAAACAGTCCATTAATCAAGTTCACTTTACTGAAGACAATTTTTGGGAGAGAGAGAGCAAGCAGACCCTTCAGATAAGAAATTCCTAAACTGATGGAAATTTTAATAGGGTTTGGCAAAGACTTCTGCAGAGAAAGTGATTAAGTAAACTAACTTTTTCACCTTACGAATTATATATGTATATGTGTGTGGGTGTATATATTATTTCAGATATTTATGAATTCAAAGGTTATTATTTCTTATTAATTGAAAGAAAGCCCTACTAAATGCACCAAATTCAACAGCAAAATTCTTGCATATGGGCTATTTTATTGGCGTTCATTTATAATCTCCAGTTAAAGTTAAAATGGTTAAATAAAATAAGTGTGTTCTTAAACATCTGTCTCTTTCTTTGTTACCACAGCAGCATACTCTTTGTAGGTTTGAGACTGGGTCTCCATCAATCAAAATTAAATTTTGCAGTAGGAGGCATTTAAAACTATTTGTATAAATGCAGCTGAATGGTATAAGGTTGCAAGATAAAGGATATGAAAAATAACTCTTTTCTGAGGGAATATAGTACATAAGAAGGGAGTCTTTTTTCTAGCATAATGAATTGAAAAAATCCATTAGCTAAACACCAACAATAGTTAAGTTTTATGAGCCAGACATTATCTGAATTTGTTAATAACATTAAAGCTACTTGAAGGAAAAAGAAAGAAATGTTTCACAATATTTTCTCTTATTTCTCAAATTCATTTGCAGACTTTGTCTTATTAAAATAAAAAAAAAGGCATGATGGAATTTTTAATCTTAAAGAAATTTTCAAGTATTTTAAAAATTCCAGGTAATAATCATTTTTGATCATTTTCAGTACTAGTTTATAAAACTATACAGTAGAGGAAAAATATACATATATATTAACAGCAGATATCAGAGTCACACATTAAGGGAGGAACCGTGTTTGATGAGAGCAGTAGGCTTATACTCAAAAATGTCTGGGGGCCAGGTGGAAGTAGGGGTGGCCAGGACAGGGACACATGTGAGATTAAAGTCCTATCTAGATTGAAGAGCAGCTAGTCTTCTACTTCTCACTGTTGCCATGCGGAGATGTGGCTCTCAGTTGCCAGATATTTTGTATTTCAATAAAAACTAGAAAGCAAGATTTCTTTTTTAAAAAACTCTAAATTCCTAAATATTTTCTCACATTTTTTCAAACATATGTAGATGCTACATCTAGGCTGTAGGCTGCCAGTTTTCAAACTTTGTTTTAGGAAAACACTTGTATAATCCACTTTCCATAAAGTAGGACAGGTCTGGAGGCCTTTGCATAAGAAGGTATCAGCAGTTTTGATATTGGGGTGACCCGTGGGAGAGAGTGTTTTCTGGTAAGGGGCTTAAGCCCATGGGGATGGGTAGCCACTGGGAAATTCTGTTTGGCATGGGCAGCTACAGGAATTTAAATAACAAGGTTGTTTAATATTCAAAGCAAATTTGACATTATTTGATTAAAACCATGCTGCCACCTCAAACCCTTAACATCAGCCATACATACCTACAAAGGCCTGTGCGAATAGTTTTGCAGAAAACAGAAGAGTCTGTGTTCTTCAACTGGTGAATGGCAGAACAAAAAGCCATAAGAGAACGGCAGAAGCAGTGACTCGGAGCTCCGCAAAGCAAGAGCCTGGAATTCACCAAAGCTGGGGAACAGCACCAGACATCCTGTGGAACGTGGGATGGCCAAAATTCAGGCAGAGCTCAGCTGACACCTGGATTGCAAGAGAAAGCTTCAACAGGTTACAACATTTTAAATAGAAGCAATTAATATCAACCCCCCCCAGGAATGATAAACAAAAAAATATAACGAGGTGATTGGACAGAAGCTAAATTATTTTTGCAAGCGCACGTATCCTCATGTCTGGGTAATCCTTTCCTCCTTCCTTAACCCTCTCATCAGGTAAGGATGTAGTTGGAATCAGTCTTCGGTTATGAATGAAAGTCTTTTAGAGGGAAATACTTTTGCATCATATATGAACTTCAATGGCTAAGGGAATAAGAAAGGAAGCAGGACTTCCCTAACATATTGATTGTGTCCACACCCATCAATACCTGCCCTGGGTTTAAGCTAAAGCCATTCGATTAGGAAACAGAAGACTTGTTTTCGTACTGAATGTAACCTTAGGCAAGTCATACAGCCGTTCTGAACTTCTCGATTCTCATCTGGAATTTGCATTTGGGAATACTTATGTTTCCCCTGACTACTTGGCCAGATTGTTTTAAAAAGATAGATACAAAAGATATGAAGCCCTTTGAGAACTGCAGAACACTCTGCATGTAAAAAATAATTGCAACGGAAAAAAGTTTCCTCAGGAGTGAAAGAATGAAATCATTAAAACCTTGTTATAGCAGATTAGTATCTATGGAAAGGGATCCACTGTCCTGAAATTCCAACAAGCAAGTTGCATGGAGTTGCCATGTAAGGGAATAAAATATCACCTGAGGAACTAAAGCCAAAAAAGAAAGGTGATGCAACTGGGGTATTACAGTGTTCTCATTTTCACCAGTGCTCAGAATTGCTAAATGTGTTGCTACCTACATTGAAGAATCCATATCGTTTGATCATTTGGCTAATGTCTCCAAGACAAAATACATTTAAAACCAAGATATCTAAAGGTCAGCTTGGTAATTTTTCTCATCCTTAAAATGGAGAGCTACAAATCTACATTTGTCATGTCTCCTCTTTCTCCGGGTGGTGTTTCTTTTCTAGAATAAGGAGAGAAAATTACCCTATATAAAGGATTCAGTGAATCACCGAGCAGCCTGATTGTGGCAGGCACAGGACAGTGTGAAAAGAGACGTGCCAAGGTATTTATAACAATATCAAGAAATGCCTTCCCTGTTGTCTCCTTTTGACTCTTGCTTTTCTGGATTTAAATCATTTGCCTAAGGACAAAAGGTTTGATCTTACTTTATTTCCTCTGTTAATCAAAAGCTTGCAAATTATGTCTCATTGCTCCTAATGACTTCCTCTCCTGGAGGATCAAATGTACAGACTCTTATGTTTGGGTTTCCCTGTGCACTTCCCAGACATGCAGTGAGTTTGTGCGTATTCGTGTGTGTGTACATGCACACACATGCATGTGTGTATAATGGAGAAGGTGGACAGATGAAAGAAAATCAAATCGCTTAGGTAATAATCATAAAGACTTGTAGCAAATGTATTACTGTTACATTGCAATAGGAAAATGACACGCTGTGCGTATGTTTACAATTATTCCCAGGCCTAAAAAGAACTTTCATTCCGCTAGTATGCTCCCAAAACCTTTAATTTCTCTCTCTCTCTCTCACACACGCACACACATATGTACCTCAAATAAAGGGGAAAAAAAAAGCTAACTTTTTTCATCACAAAGGATACTATCCAATTTGGTTATGTCAACTGGAATCTTACACATTTCACCTATCTGCAATAAACAAATGAACCTTGGATCACAGATGCATCATGCACAGGTCAGAAGAAATAACTAAGCAGTGTCATCAGATGATAGCAATGGATCTTTGGAAATGGTTTAATCTATCCTAATTCTTCTGTGTTCCACTTAGATCAGCTGTGTTTTGTGAGGTATGATTCATAAATTTATCCTAAAATGAAGACATTATGGCTTAAACCAGGGACCCAAAATAAATTTAGTTAGTGCTTTGTGTCTCCCCTCTACTCCAAAGAGATGATTTCACCAATCCTGGATAGTACTGGGCTCTGCAGGATAAAACGTACAGCTAGTACCTCAACATTTTACATGCTACATTGGATCCACTGTGCATTATAAGCTTAGCTATGTCAATTAACTGCACTGAGCCACGGCTTCTTCATCTGTACAGTGGTTAGGCCAACTCTGTTTCCTTCTGCTCTCTGATACTGTGGTTAATTTCTAAGAGTATCACTTTTTGACCAATTGATAAATAGCAGCAAATTAACTCATCCTCAGCTTCACTCCAAAGCAAATACCTCAATTAAATCTAAGTCCAAACAATAATTGGTTCAATAAACAAAAATGATAAAAAATTAACCAACACAATTCCTTAATTAATTTTCTAGAAGGAAATAGCTTTGCTGGTATAATCACATTTTATAAATATCATCAAGAGAGTAATAGGGAGAGAGATTCAACGGGATGTAAAAAACATAAACTTGGTGTACTCTTCCATATAATGCAAAATTATTACATTTTAATGGAATATTATATAGTAACATAAAAATATTTGGTGGCAAAAAAGTTTTTTAAAAAAATATACTTTGAAACATAATTCCCTTGAGATATCCCAAACTGTCATTAAGTATAGGTAAAGGCACATTTACAGAATAGCAAGTGGTCTACTGCAAAGGAAGCATAAAATGTCCGGACATTAACCATAATATACTTAACACAAAAATAAAAATGAAAACCTATTGAGATTAATTGGCTCTATCTAATAAGTTAATGTCTCAGAATTGAAAAGCTAATTGTGATTAGAGTCAATATGGACATTATCTGCTAAATGAAATCAGAAAAAGGGCCCACATTAAAATCAAAGGTAGTCACTACTTCCACACCCTACACACACTGCCCCTTTTCCCTCATCATTTCTGATCTCCTGGTACTAAATTATCTGCTACATTACATGAGACGAGCATCCAATTGAAAAAAAAAGACACTTTAATTCCTGTATGGTATTTTAAGTATTTTTGGAAACATATTGCTTGATTTCTCCTTCAATACATTTTTTGAAAATGTTCATTAGTTTTTAGCTGTTCAACGATTACCAAGGGAAAGGTCTCAGAGGAATTATTTCACTTTGAGTCTAATAGGATAGAAAAGAAAGAGACATGGTAGAAAATTATTAGGGAAAGCGTTTCTAGAAGTCCTGAACTATTACATGAAATATAAAACTCTATTCTCTCCATCTGACCGGAGATAGCTTTGTCTTGAACAAATGATAACCTGTCAACTCAAGGAGGTAGGAAAAAAATTACATCTATTTCCATTCAGAACAGATAGCCAGTTCTAGTCTAGACTTCAAATTGGTTGCACATTTATCCAGCCTCTTCTGTAGTTGTATTACTCATTTGTTTTTTTTTTTTTTTCCCCCAATAGTGACCTAATCTTGGTAGTTTGCTGGGCAATAAAGAGAACACAGATAGTCTCAAACTGTTCTAACCAAATCCTCCACCTCTACAACAGAAACTTAAATACTAATGACAATTAACAGTTAACTCCCCAAGTGTCTGTCCTTTCTTGTTCCACCTTGACTCTCTTCTTTTGAGAACCTCCAGAAACTTTTTCCAACGCCATTTTAGTTATTATATTAACTTCTTAGATTCCTATAGATTTTTTTTTTAATTGTCTTATCAAGGCTATCTCGTATGTTTGTAACTTTTTCATTTGATCCAAGGATTTTCTTGCTAAAAAAGTAGTTAGTACTTTTCTCCATTCTTTAGAAGCAGACAATTAAATAGCACAAGAAAATCAGAGGGCAGCTATAAAAAAAGTTGGGGGAAGGTTTTGGGAAACCTGAAAGAAAAACCTTTAAGGATTTTAAGATAACAAGAAACTTAAATCCCAGAAGTCCTCCAGGGAGAAAAAATACATCTCAAATCTCTATAGAACAACAACAACAAAAGGCCAATATGTGGAGAAATGGCAGATGGAAAGAAAGCTGACTCAAAGGCCTCTCTGCATCCTGCAGGAAGACCACCCAAAATGACACAGTGAGAAGGTTAAAGTCCTAGCATACACGTATCTTTGTCTACTGCAGAGCTAAGCATAATAGAGCTAGCACAATTGTGTTGCCACTCAGCTTGCTCTCTCCTTAGAGTGTATAGCAGTTCCAGTGCATACGCCAAGTTTTCTAACAATATCCTTTATTAAACTGAGTTGAGTTTTAAATAGCAGGAAACAAAATTCTACAGTACTGAAAATATTTAAGTGAAAAATCATATTCCAAAGGTACATACAAATGAATTGGAATTATTGTAATTCTTAAATTCTCTACAGAAACCCCATTTTTTTCCTTGTAACAGAAACAATAACCAAGACTTAGATGCATTTCCTTTCATATGGTAAACATATACTACGTGAAAACTGTCATCACTCAGGTGAAAATATCAGAGTCATCAAATCCCCAAATCTCAATGTTTTAGAAAGTGAGTTTTTAAAAATATCAAGTTGCTCATGAGCAAATAATAGATGGAATTTTCATTTATAGTATATGTTATGGTCTGTCCACTCAACAATGTGCTAAGCTGGAGAAACAATGACAAAAAACAAAGATGATCCCTTCATTGATTTCAGAGTATAGTGCTTCAATCCAAGTTAAAACTATACCTTCACTTGAAAATAGAATCCATTACACTATTCTTCATCTAGCAAGATCTCTTAGTAACTGACATTTCTATAGCCTGGTGTGTGCTGCCACTAACAAGTTTTGGGATCTTGGTTAAGTCACTTAACTTTCTGGCCTTATATCCCTTACATGGAAAGAAAATGGATTTAGCTACATGATCACTGAAGCCCTTTTTGGCTCTCACAATCTAAATCTTTAAGATTTGTTTTTAATGGACTACCTTCTTTAATCTTCATGATCCTCTGCAGTGACAGAGGTAGAGAACGTGATTTGTGGAAGATAAAATAGCTAGAAAAATGCCAAGAGAGTGGAGAAAATTGAGACTTCTGGTTCAATGCCTGAGTGCCGGCATGACAGAGGAAATATCATTACACAGCTTGGGGACAGGCTTGCTGCTGGCTAGTTTAGTGACATTGGGCAGGTTGTTTCATACCTCTGAGCCCTGGTTTCCTTATCTGCAAAACTGGAACATAACCTCACACATACATGTTTTGCATAAAATAAAGTCCTCATAGCTAACTTTTTATCCTATAATAGAAGAAATAGGCAATATATAGTCCTGTTATATAATGACAATTTTAACGAGACTATCGAGTTTTCTGTCAGTTTTGCACCATGGCTAAAAACCAAGTTCTCCTGATAACTGACTCCTGAATGTGCGGTACTCTCATTTCTCAGAAGAATAGGGTTGTGCTTTCATCCAAAACCAAACACGGCCATTTTCCCCCAAAACAATCTACTGAAGCAGGTAACTGGCAAATATGCCCTCCTTGGAATATTCCCTAGAAATATTTCAAAGACCAAAGAAATATAAAACAAAACTTTGTCATCTTTTCTGAACATGGTAAACTTGGTGATACTGACAATGCTGTAAAATACCAATAGTTATTAGTGTAACTATTAAAAATTTATTATTGATTATACATTAACTACAAATTATGTATCTCTACTTGATACTCAACCTCTACTCTTTTTATCTTTTCTCCTCGTTCTGATAAAACCAAGGGAGTTTAAGTGGTGTTGCTGCACAAGATTTAAAAAAAAAGCTTACACAACATATTTGTTATCAATGCTTTATTGTTGAAAACAAAATTGAAATTCTCTGGCACATAAAACAATTATTTCTACAAAAGGAAAGCCTACAAATCTTGATAATTTATACAAATAACAGTTTCTCAAAAAATAAAATTTTAATTTAGTAAACTTGTCTTGTGCTCTATATTTTTAGCACTGTCTGCAATAATCCACCATAAATCCCTGAGCAGAGACATTTTTTGATCATTTTCTAACACCCCCCCACCCCGAAGCCTCCCCCCGAGTTGGTCAGTTACTAAGTCCAGCCCTGTAGTGAAAAGTGTCAGGGATATTTAGTTATTAAAGATCCATGCATTTTATGACACAGGCCCAATTATTAATGCTACTTGGGGACTGAGTCAACATGAAGTGCCTCTACTGTGCATTCAGTGAACCTATTAAGAACCAAGTCTTTGGAAGGAATAACAATAACAACAGAAAGACATAAAATGTTAAGCCTAGGAAGTCATCATAGGTCAATAACTATTTAAATAAATACAAATGTTAGACATTGAATTAATCTCTATAGCCTTATATAAAATTTTTTTTTGTTTTTTGAAATTGCCAATTTACAAGAAGATGAAAAATACACTTCAACCCACTAT